>NW_027663984.1:0-600000 GCF_964034855.1 Anser brachyrhynchus | reverse complement strand
CCCAAAGGTGACAGTGCACTCTCTGGACTCACTGTACTGCTCGAGCCGCGGCAACCGCTCCAGCCGCGGTAGCCACTCCAGCCTCGGCAGCCGCTCCAGCCGCTCCAGCCACGGCAGCCGCGGCAGCCGGTCCAGCCGCGGCAGCCGCTCCATCCGCGGCATACGCGGCAGACGCTCCAGCCGCTCCAGCCGCGGCAGCCGCTCCAACCGCGGCAGGCGCTCCAGCCGCGGCAGCCGCTCCAGCCGCGGCAGCCGCTCCAGCCACGGCAGACGCGGCAGCCGCTCCAGCCGTGGCAGCCGCTCCACTCGGTAGCGGCTTTAGCGGCTGGCGCGGCTGGAGCGGCTGCCGCGGCTGCCGAGGCTGGAGCGGCTGCCGCGGCTGGAGCGACTGCGGCGGCTGGAGCGGATGCCGCGGCTGGAGCAGTGCAGTGAGTCCAGAGAGTCAACTGGCACCACTGGGGATGCAGTACAGTGAGTCCAGAGAGTGCACTGGCACCACTGGGGATGCAGTGCAGTGAGTCCAGAGAGGGCACTGTCAGCAATGGGGATGCAGTGCAGTGAGTCCAGAGAGTGCACTGACACCACTGGGGATGCAGTGCAGTGAGACCAGAGACTTCACAGGCACCACTGGGGATGCAGTGCAGTGAGTCCAGAGAGTGCACTGGCACCAGTGGGGATGCAGTGCAGTGAGTCCAGAGAGGGCACTGTCAGCAATGGGGATGCAGTGCAGTGTGTCCAGAGAGTGCACTGACACCACTGGGGATGCAGTGCAGTGAGACCAGAGACTTCACAGGCACCACTGGGGATGCAGTGCAGTGAGTCCAGAGAGTGCACTGGCACCACTGGGGATGCAGTGCAGTGAGTGCAGAGAGTGCACTGGCACAAAAGGGAATGCACTGCAGTGAGTCCAGAGAGTGCACTGGCACCACTGGGGATGCAGTGCAGTGACTCCAGAGAGTGCACTGGCACTTCTGGGTATGCACTGCAGTGAGTCCAGAGAGTGCACTGGCACCACTGGGGATGCAGTCCACTGAGTCCAGAGAGTACACTGGCACCACTGGGGATGCAGTGCAGTGAGTCCAGAGAGTGCACTGTCAGCACTGGGGATGCAGTGCAGTGAGTCCAGAGAGTGCACTGGCACCAACTGGAGCTGCACTGCTGTGAGTCCTGAGATTGCACTGGCACCACTGGGGATGCACTGCAGTGAGTCCAGAGACTTCACAGGCACCACTGGGGATGCAGTACAGTGAGTCCAGAGAGTGCACTGGCACCACTGGGGATTCAGTTCAGTGAGTCCAGAGAGTGAACTGGCACCACTGGGGATGCACCCCGGTGACTCCAGAGAGTGCACTGGCACCACTGGGGATGCACCACGGCAAGTCCAGAGAGTGCACTGTCACCACTGGGGATGCAGTGCAGTGAGTCCAGAGAGTGCACTGGCACCAATGGGGATGAAGTGCAGTGAGTCCAGAGAGTGCACTGGCACCACTGGGGATGCAGTGCAGTGAGTCCAGAGAGTGCACTGGTACCACTGGGGATGCAGTGCAGTGAGTCCAGAGAGTGCACTGGTACGATTGGGGATGCACTGCAGTGAGTCCAGAGAGTGCACTGGCACCACTGGGGATGCACTGCAGTGAGTCCAGAGAGTGCACTGGCACCACTGGGGATGCAATGCAGTGAGTCCAGAGAGTGCACTGGCACCACTGGGGATGCACTGCAGTGAGTCCAGGGAGTGCACTGGCACCACTGGGGATGCACTGCAGTGACTCCAGAGAGTGCACTGGCACCACTGGGGATGCACTGCCGTGAGTCCAGATGTTAGCCTAGCAACCACATAATCACCAAGTGATTATATGAAGGTGCTTTATTCAGCGCTGGAAGCCGGGGCAGGTGCCCAAATCTGGCTTCAAGTCCCGTTACTTCCCAGCCATTATTTATACATACAATATTGCGTCAGGTATACATATTCATTACAGGTTGCAACAGCAGCCTCGCTTTTCATTCTAATTAGCTCCCCTCCCCTTTGCACATGCGTGGCGCACTCTGGTGGTCGTCCAGGTGGTCGTGCAGATGAAGTAAGGAGTCTTCCTCTCCGCTAAACTTTTCACCTTTCTTACTCGACACATGCTCCCTCCGCTTCTTGGTTCTGCTTCAACTCATTTCATCATTTCCAGGCCCTTATCCAAGGTCAGGTTGTACCTGTTCCCTCCCAAGGTTCCCCTTCAACGATTCTTTTGATTGTTCAATGTACTCCCTAAGTATCCAGTATACATAGATTAATTGATAATGTAAGTACATTTGGCAATGCTTAATTATACTGTAGGTCCCATTACCTAAGAGACATTAGTAAAACATCCATTCGATTCTCCCCAACACTAACACAGAGACTGCACTGGCTCCACTGGGGATGCACCCCGGCAAGTCCAGAGAGTGCACTGGCACCACTGGGGATGCAGTGCAGTGAGTCCAGAGAGTGCACTGGCACCACTGGGGATGCAGTGCCGTGAGTCCAGAGAGTGCACTGGCACCACTGGGGATGCACTGCAGTGAGTCCAGAGAGTGCACTGGCACCACTGGGGATGCAGTGCAGTGAGTCCAGAGTGTGCACTGGCACCACTGGGGATGCAGTGCAGTGAGTCCAGAGTGTGCACTGGCACCAGTGGGGATGCAGTGCAGTGAGTGCAGAGAGTGCACTGGCACCACTGGGGATGCAGTGCAGTGAGTAAAGAGAGTGCACTGGCACCACTGGGGATGCACTGCAGTGAGTCCAGAGAGTGCAGTGGCACCACTGGAGATGCAGTCCACTGAGTCCAGAGAGTACACTGGCACCACTGGGGATGCAGTGCAGTGAGTCCAGAGAGTGCACTGTCAGCACTGGGGATGCAGTGCAGTGAGTCCAGAGAGTGCACTGGCACCAACTGGAGCTGCACTGCTGTGAGTCCTGAGATTGCACTGGCACCACTGGGGATGCACTGCAGTGAGTCCAGAGACTTCACAGGCACCACTGGGGATGCAGTACAGTGAGTCCAGAGAGTGCACTGGCACCACTGGGGATGCAGTGCAGTGAGTCCAGAGAGTGAACTGGCACCACTGGGGATGTAGTGCAGTGAGTCCAGAGAGTGCACTGGCACATCTGGGGATGCACCCCGGTGACTCCAGAGAGTGCACTGGCACCACTGGGGATGCACCACGGCAAGTCCAGAGAGTGCACTGTCACCACTGGGGATGCAGTGCAGTGAGTCCAGAGAGTGCACTGGCACCACTGGGGATGCACTGCAGTGAGTCCAGAGAGTGCACTGGCACCACTGGGGATGCAGTGCAGTGAGTCCAGAGAGTGCACTGGCACCACTGGGGATGCAGTGCAGTGAGTCCAGAGAGTGCACTGGCACCACTGGGGATGCACTGCCGTGAGTCCAGAGAGTGCACTGGCACCACTGGGGATGCAGTGCAGTGAGTCCAGAGAGTGCACTGGCACCACTGGGGATGCAGTGCAGTGAGTCCAGAGAGTGCACTGGCACCACTGGGGATGCAGTGCAGTGAGTCCAGAGAGTGCACTGGCACCACTGGGGATGCACTGCCGTGAGTCCAGAGAGTGCACTGGCACCACTGGGGATGCACTGCAGTGAGTCCAGAGAGTGCACTGGCACCACTGGAAATGCAGTGCAGTGAGTCCAGAGAGTGCACTGGCACCACTGGGGATGCAGTGCAGTGAGTCCAGAGAGTGCACTGGCACCACTGGGGATGCAGTGCAGTGAGTCCAGAGAGTGCACTGGCACCACTGGGGATGCACTGCAGTGAGTCCAGAGAGTGCACTGGCACCACTGGGGATGCACTGCAGTGAGTCCAGAGTGTGCACTGGCACCACTGGGGATGCACTGCAGTGAGTCCAGAGAGTGCACTGGCACCACTGGGGATGCACTGCCGTGAGTCCAGAGAGTGCACTGACACCACTGGGGATGCACTGCAGTGAGTCCAGAGAGTGCACTGGCACCACTGGGGATGCAGTGCAGTGAGTCCAGAGTGTGCACTGGCACCACTGGGGATGCAGTGCAGTGAGTCCAGAGAGTGCACTGTCAGCACTGGGGATGCAGTGCAGTGAGTGCAGAGAGTGCACTGGCAACACTGGGGATGCAGTGCAGTGAGTAAAGAGAGTGCACTGGCACCACTGGGGATGCACGGCAGTGAGTCCAGAGAGTGCAGTGGCACCACTGTGGATGCAGTCCACTGAGTCCAGAGAGTACACTGGCACCACTGGGGATGCAGTGCAGTGAGTCCAGAGAGTGCACTGTCAGCACTGGGGATGCAGTGCAGTGAGTCCAGAGAGTGCACTGGCACCAACTGGAGCTGCACTGCTGTGACTCCTGAGATTGCACTGGCACCACTGGGGATGCACTGCAGTGAGTCCAGAGAGTGCACTGGCACCACTGGGGATGCAGTGCAGTGAGTCCAGAGAGTGCACTGGCACCACTGGGGATGCACTGCCGTGAGTCCAGAGAGTGCACTGGCAACACTGGGGATGCAGTGCAGTGAGTCCAGAGAGTGCACTGGCACCAACTGGAGCTGCACTGCTGTGAGTCCTGAGATTGCACTGGCACCACTGGGGATGCACTGCAGTGAGTCCAGAGAGTGCACTGGCACCACTGGGGATGCACTGCAGTGAGTCCAGAGAGTGCACTGGCACAAGTGGGGATGCAGTGCAGTGAGTCCAGAGAGTGCACTGGCACCACTGGGGATGCAGTGCAGTGAGTCCAGAGAGTGCACTGGCACCACTGGGGATGCACTGCCGTGAGTCCAGAGAGTGCACTGGCACCACTGGGGATGCAGTGCAGTGAGTCCAGAGAGTGCACTGGCACCACTGGGGATGCAGTGCAGTGAGTCCAGAGAGTGCACTGGCACCACTGGGGATGCAGTGCAGTGAGTCCAGAGAGTGCACTGGCACCACTGGGGATGCACTGCCGTGAGTCCAGAGAGTGCACTGGCACCACTGGGGATGCACTGCAGTGAGTCCAGAGAGTGCACTGGCACCACTGGGGATGCAGTGCAGTGAGTCCAGAGTGTGCACTGGCACCACTGGGGATGCAGTGCAGTGAGTCCAGAGAGTGCACTGGCACCACTGGGGATGCACTGCCGTGAGTCCAGAGAGTGCACTGGCACAATTGGGGATGCACTGCAATGAGTCCAGAGAGTGCACTGGCACCACTGGGGATGCACTGCAGTGAGTCCAGAGAGTGCACTGGCACCACTGTTGATGCAGTGCAGTGAGTGCAGAGAGTGCACTTGCAACACTGGGGATGCAGTGCAGTGAGTCCAGAGAGTGCACTGGCACCACTGGGGATGCAGTGCAGTGAGTCCAGAGAGTGCAGTGGCACCACTGGGGATGCAGTGCAGTGAATCCAGAGAGTGCACTGGCACCACTGGGGATGCAGTGCAGTGAGTCCAGAGAGTGTACTGGCACCACTGGGGATGTAGTGCAGTGAGTCCAGAGAGGTCACTGGCACCACTGGGGATGCAGTGCAGTGAGTCCAGAGAGTGCACTGGCATCACTGGGGATGCAGTGCGGTGAGTCCAGAGAGTACAGTGGCACAACTGGGGATGCAGTGCAGTGAGTCCAGAGAGTGCACTGGCACCACTGTTGATGCAGTGCAGTGAGTGCAGAGAGTGCACTGGCACCACTGGGGATGCACTGCAGTGAGTCCAGAGAGTGCACTGGCACCACTGGGGATGCAGTGCAGTGAGTCCAGAGAGTACAGTGGCACAACTGGGGATGCAGTGCAGTGAGTCCAGAGAGTGCACTGGCACCACTGGGGATGCACTGCAGTGAGTCCAGAGAGTGTACTGGCACCACTGGGGATGTAGTGCAGTGAGTCCAGAGAGGTCACTGGCACCACTGGGGATGCAGTGCAGTGAGTCCAGAAAGTGCACTGGCATCACAGGGGATGCAGTGCGGTGAGTCCAGAGTGCACTGGCACCACTGGGGATGCAGTGCAGTGAGTCAAGAGAGGTCACTGGCACCACTGGGGATGCACCCTGGCAAGTCCAGAGAGTGCACTGTCACCACTGGGGATGCAGTGCAGTGAGTCCAGAGAGTGCACTGGCACCAGTGGGGATGCAGTGCAGTGAGTCCAGAGAGTGCACTGGTACCACTGGGGATGCACCTCGGTGAGTCCAGAGAGTGCACTGGCACCACTGGGGATGCACTGCAGTGAGTCCAGAGAGTGCACTGGCACTAGTGGGGATGCAGTGCAATGAGTCCAGAGAGTTCACTGGCACCACTGGGGATGCAGTGCAGTGAGAGCACAGATTGCAGTGGCACCACTGGGAATGGAGTGCAGTGAGTCCAGAGAGTGCACTGGCACCACTGGGGATGCACTCGGGTGAGTCCAGAGAGTGCACTGGTACCACTGGGGATGCACTCGGGTGAGTCCAGAGAGTGCATTCGCACCACTGGGGATGCAGTGCAGTGAGTCCAGAGAGTGCACTGGCACCACTGGGAATGCAACCCCGTGAGTCCAGAGAGTGCACTGGCACCACTGGGGATGCACCCCGGCAAGTCCAGAGAGTGCACTCTCTGGACTCACTGACGTGCATCCCCAGTGGTGCCATTGCACTCTCTGGACTCACTGCACTGCATTCCCAGTGGTGCCAGTGCACTCCCTGGACTCACTGCAGTGCATCCCCAGTGGTGCCAGTGCACTCTCTGGACTCACTGCACTGCATCCCTGTGGTGCCAGTGCACTCTCTGGACTCACTGCACTGCATTCCCAGTGGTGCCAGTGCACTCTCTGGACTCACTGCACTGCATCCCCAGTGGTGCCAGTGCGCTCTCTGGACTCACTGCACTGCATCCCCAGTGGTGCCAGTGCACTCTCTGGACTCAGTGCAGTGCATCCCCAGTGGTGCCAGTGCACTCTCTGGAGTCACTGCACTGCATCCCCAGAAGTGCCAGTGCACTCTCTGGACTCACTCTACTGCATCCCCAGTGGTGGTAGTGTACTCTCTGGACTCACTGCAGTGCATCCCCTGTGGTGTCAGTGCACTCTCTGGACTCACTGCACTGCATCCCCAGTGGTGCCAGTGCACTCTCTGGACTCACTGCAGTGCATCCCCTGTGGTGCCAGTGCACTCTCTGGACTCACTGCACTGCATCACCTGTGGTGCCAGTGCACTCTCTGGACTCACTGCACTGCATCCCCAGTGGTGCCAGTGCACTCTCTGAACTCACCGCACTGCATCCCCAGTGGTGTCAGTGCACTCTCTGGACTCACTGCACTGCATCCCCAGTGGTGCCAGTGCACTCTCTGGACTCACCGCATTGCATCCCCAGTGGTGCCAGTGCACTCTCTGGACTCACTGCAGTGCATCCGCAGTGGTGCCAGTGCACTCTCTGGACTCACTGCACTGCATCCCCAGTAGTGCCAGTGCACTCTCTGGACTCACTGCGCTGCATCCCCAGTGGTGCCAGTGCACTCTCTGGACTCACTGCACTGCATCCCCAGTGGTGCCAGTGCACTCTCTGCACTCACTGCACTGCATCCCCAGTGGTGCCAGGGCACTCTCCGGACTCACTGCAGTGCATCCGCAGTGGTGCCAGTGCACTCTTTCGAGTCACTGCAGTGCATCCCCAGTGGTGCCAGTGCACTCTCTGGACTCATTGCAGTGCATCCCCAGTGCTGCCAGTGCACTCTCTGGACTCACTGCAGTGCATCCCCAGTGGTGCCAGTGCACTCTCTGGACTCACTGCAGTGCATCCCCAGTGGTGCCAGTGCACTCTCCGGAATCACTGCACTGCATCCCGAGTGGTGTCAGTGCACTCTCTGGACTCACTGCAGTGCATCCCCAGTGGTGCCCTTGCACTCTCTGGACTCACTGCAGTGCATCCCCAGTGGTGCCAGTGCACTCTCTGGACTCACTGCATTGCATCCCCAGTGGTGCCAGTGCACTCTCTGCAGTCACTGCACTGCATCCCCAGTGGTGCCAGTGCACTCTCTGGAGTCACTGCACTGCATCCCCACTGGTGCCTGTGCAGTCTCTGGACTCACTACAGTTCATCCCCAGTGGAGCCAGTGCACTCTCTGGACTCACTGCACTGCATCCCCAGTGGTGCCAGTGCACTCTCTGGACTCAGTGCACTCCATCCCCACTGGTGCCAGTCCACTCTCTGGACTCACTGCACTGCATCCCCAGTGGTGTCAGTGGACTCTCTACACTCATGCACTGCATACCCAGTGGTGCCAGTGCACTCTTTGGACTCACTGCACTGCATGAACAGTGGTGCCAGTGCACTCTCTGGACTCACTGCACTGCATCCCCAGTGGTGCCAGTGCACTCTCCGGAATCACTGCACTGCATCCCCAGTGGTGTCAGTGCACTATCTGGACTCACTGCAGTGCATCCCCAGTGGTGCCAGTGCACTCTTTCGAGTCACTGCACTGCATCCCCATTAGTGCCAGTGCAGTCTCTGGACTCACTGCATTGCATCCCCAGTGGTGCCAGTGCACTCTCTGCAGTCACTGCACTGCATCCCCACTGGTGCCAGTGCACTCTCTGGACTCACTGCACTGCATCCCCAGTGGTGCCTGTGCAGTCTCTGGACTCACTACACTTCATCCCCAGTGGAGCCAGTGCACTCTCTGGACTCACTGCACTGCATCCCCAGTGGTGCCAGTGCACTCTCTGGACTCAGTGCACTCCATCCCCACTGGTGCCAGTGCACTCTCTGGACTCACTGCACTGCATCCCCAGTGGTGCCAGTGCACTCTTTGGACTCACTGCACTGCATCCCCACTGGTGCCAGTGTAGTCTCTGGACTCACTGCACTGCATCCCCAGTGGTGCCAGTGCAATCTCAGGACTCACTGCACTGCATCCCCAGTGGTGCCAGTGCACTCTCTGGACTCACTGCACTGCATCCCCAGTGGTGCCAGTGCACTCTCTGGACTCACTGCACTGCATCCCCACTGGTGCCAGTGCACTCTCTGGAGTCACTGCAGTGTATCCCCAGTGGTGCCAGTGCACTCTCTGGACTCACTGAACTGCATCCCCAGTGGTGCCAGAGCACTCTCTGGACTCACTGCATTGCATCCCCAGTGCTGCCAGTGCACTCTCTGGACTCACTGCACTGCATCGCCAGTGGTGCCAGTGCACTCTCTGGACTCACTGCACTGCATCACCAGTGGTGCCAGTGCACTCTCTGGACTCAGTGCACTGCATTTCCACTGGTGCCAGTGCACTCTCTGGACTCACTGCAGTGCATCCCCAGTGGTGCCAGTGCACTCTCTGGACTCACTGCAGTGCGTCCCAAGTGGTGCCAGTGCACTCTCTGGACTCACTGCACTGCATCCCCAGTTGTGCCAGTGCACTCTCTGGACTCACGGCAGTGCATCCCAAGTGGTGCCAGTGCACTCTCTGCACTCACTGCAGTGCATCCCCAGTGGTGCCAGTGTAATCTCTGGGCTCACTGCAGTGCACCCCCACTGGTGCCAGTGCACTCTCTGCACTCACTGAACTGCATCCCCAGTGGTGCCAGTGCACTCTCTGGACTCACTGCAGTGCATCCCCAGTGGTGCCAGTGCACTCTCCGGAATCACTGCAGTACATCCCCAGTGGTGCCAGTGCACTCTCTGGACTCACTGCACTGCATCCACAGTGGTGCCAGTGCACTCTCTGGACTCACTGCATTGCATCCCCAGTGGTGCCAGTGCACTCTCTGGACTCACTGCACTGCATCCCCAGTGGTGCCAGTGCACTCTCTGGACTCACTGCAGTGCATCCCCAGTGGTGCCAGGGCACTCTCTGCACTCACTGCACTGCATCCCCACTGGTGCCAGTGCACTCTCTGGACTCACTGCACTGCATCCCCAGTGGTGCCAGTGCACTCTCTGGACTCACTGCAGTGCACCCCCACTGGTGCCAGTGCACTCTCTGGACTCACTGCACTGCATCCCCAGTGGTGCCAGTGCACTCTCTGGACTCACCGCACTGCATCCCCAAGGTGCCAGTGCACTCTCTGGACTCAACTGCACTGCATCCCCAGTGCTGCCAGTGCACTCTCTGCACTCACTGAACTGCATCCCCAGTGGTGCCAGTGCACTCTCTGGACTCACTGCACTGCATCCCCAGTGGTGCCAGTGCACTCCCTGGACTCACTGCACTTCATCCCCAGTGGTGCCAGTGCACTCTCTGGACTCACTGCATTGCATCCCCAGTGGTGCCAGTGCACTCTCTGGACTCACTGCACTGCATCCCCAGTGGTGTCACTGCACTCTCTGGACTCACTGCACCGAATCACCATTGGTGCCAGGGCACTCTCCGGACTCACTGCAGTGAATCCGCAGTGGTGCCAGTGCACTCTTTCGAGTCACTGCAGTGCATCCCCAGTGGTGCCAGTGCACTCTCTGGACTCACTGCACTGCATCCCCAGTGGTGCCAGTGCACTCTCTGGAATCACTGCACTGCATCCCCAGTGGTGCCAGTGCACTCTCTGGACTCATTGCACTGCATCCCCAGTGGTGCCCGTGCACTCTCTGGACTCACTGCACTGCATCCCCAGTGGTGCCACTGCACTCTCTGGACTCACTGCAGTGCATCCCCAGTGGTGCCAGTGCACTCTCTGGACTCACTGCACTGCATCGCCAGTGGTGCCAGTGCACTCTCTGTAGTCACTGCGCTGCATCCCCAGTGGTGCCAGTGCACTCTCCGGAGTCACTGCAGTGTATCCCCAGTGGTGCCAGTGCACTCTCTGGACTCACTGAACTGCATCCCCAGTGGTGCCAGAGCACTCTCTGGACTCACTGCATTGCATCCCCAGTGCTGCCAGTGCACTCTCTGGACTCACTGCACTGCATCGCCAGTGGTGACAGTGCCCTCTCTGGACTCACTGCACTGCATCGCCAGTGGTGCCAGTGCCCTCTCTGGACTCACTGCACTGCATCACCAGTGGTGCCAGTGCACTCTCTGGACTCAGTGCACTGCATCCCCAGTGGTGCCAGTGCACTCTCTGGACTCACCGCACTGCATCCCCAAGGTGCCAGTGCACTCTCTGGACTCAACTGCACTGCATCCCCAGTGCTGCCAGTGCACTCTCTGCACTCACTGAACTGCATCCCCAGTGGTGCCAGTGCACTCTCTGGACTCACTGCACTGCATCCCCAGTGGTGCCAGTGCACTCCCTGGACTCACTGCACTTCATCCCCAGTGGTGCCAGTGCACTCTCTGGACTCACTGCATTGCATCCCCAGTGGTGCCAGTGCACTCTCTGGACTCACTGCACTGCATCCCCAGTGGTGTCACTGCCCTCTCTGGACTCACTGCACCGCATCACCATTGGTGCCAGGGCACTCTCCGGACTCACTGCAGTGCATCCCCAGTGGTGCCAGTGCACTCTCTGGACTCACTGCACTGCATCCCCAGTGGTGCCAGTGCACTCTCTGGAATCACTGCACTGCATCCCCAGTGGTGCCAGTGCACTCTCTGGACTCATTGCACTGCATCCCCAGTGGTGCCAGTGCACTCTCTGGACTCACTGCACTGCATCCCCAGTGGTGCCACTGCACTCTCTGGACTCACTGCAGTGCATCCCCAGTGGTGCCAGTGCACTCTCTGGACTCACTGCACTGCATCCCCAGTGGTGCCAGTGCACTCTCTGGACTCACTGCAGTGCATCCCCAGTGGTGCCAGTGCACTCTCTGGACTCACTGCAGTGTATCCCCAGTGGTGCCAGTGCACTCTCTGGACTCACTGAACTGCATCCCCAGTGGTGCCAGAGCACTCTCTGGACTCACTGCATTGCATCCCCAGTGCTGCCAGTGCACTCTCTGGACTCACTGCACTGCATCGCCAGTGGTGCCAGTGCCCTCTCTGGACTCACTGCACTGCATCACCAGTGGTGCCAGTGCACTCTCTGGACTCAGTGCACTGCATCCCCAGTGGTGCCAGTGCACTCTCTGGACTCACTGCAGTGCATCCCCAGTGGTGCCAGTGCACTCTCTGGACTCACTGCAGTGCGTCCCAAGTGGTGCCAGTGCACTCTCTGGACTCACTGCACTGCATCCCCAGTGGTGCCAGAGCACTCTCCGGAATCACTGCAGTGCATCCCCAGTGGTGCCAGTGCACTCTCTGGACTCACTGCAGTGCATCCCCAGTGGTGCCAGTGCACTCTCTGGACTCACGACAGTGCATCCCCAGTGGTGCCAGTGCACTCTCTGCACTCACTGCAGTGCATCCCCAGTGGTGCCAGTGTAATCTCTGGGCTCACTGCAGTGCACCCCCACTGGTGCCAGTGCACTCTCTGGAATCACTGCACTGCATCCCCACTGGTGCCAGTGCACTCTCTGGACTCACCGCACTGCATCCCCAAGGTGCCAGTGCACTCTCTGGACTCAACTGCACTGCATCCCCAGTGCTGCCAGTGCACTCTCTGCACTCACTGAACTCCATCCCCAGTGGTGCCAGTGCACTCTCTGGACTCACTGCAGTGCATCCCAAGTGGTGCCAGTGCACTCTCTGGACTCACTGCACTTAATCCCCAGTGGTGCCAGTGCACTCTCCGGAATCACTGCAGTGCATCCCCAGTGGTGCCAGTGCACTCTTTCGAGTCACTGCAGTGCATCCCCAGTGGTGCCAGTGCACTCTCTGGACTCACTGCACTGCATCCCCAGTGGTGCCAGTGCACTCTCTGGAATCACTGCAGTGCACCCCCACTGGTGCCAGTGCACTCTCTGGACTCACTGCACTGCATCCCCAGTGGTGCCAGGGCACTCTCTGGACTCACTGCACTGCATCCCCAAGGTGCCAGTGCACTCTCTGGACTCAAGTGCACTGCATCCCCAGTGCTGCCAGTGCACTCTCTGCACTCACTGAACTGCATCCCAAGTGGTGCCAGTGCACTCTCTGGACTCACTGCACTGCATCCCAAGTGGTGCCAGTGCACTCTCTGGACTCACTGCACTTCATCCCCAGTGGTGCCAGTGCACTCTCTGGACTCACTGCATTGCATCCCCAGTGGTGCCAGTGCACTCTCTGGAGTCGCAGCACTGCATCAACAGTGGTGCCTCTGCACTCTCTGGAGTCACTGCACTGCATCCCCAGTGCTGCCAGTGCACTCTCTGGACTCACTGCAGTGCATCGCCAGTGGTGCCAGTGCACTCTCTGGACACACTGCACTGCATCACCAGTGGTGCCAGTGCACTCTCTGGACTCACTGCACTGCATCCCCAGTGGTGCCAGTGCACTCTCTGGAATCACTGCAGTGCATCCCCAGTGGTGCCAGTGCACTCTCTGGACTCATTGCACTGCATCCCCAGTGGTGCCAGAGCACTCTCTGGACTCACTGCACTGCATCCCCAGTGGTGCCACTGCACTCTCTGGACTCACTGCAGTGCATCCCCAGTGGTGCCAGTGCACTCTTTTGAGTCACTGCAGTGCATCCCCAGTGGTGCCAGTGCACCCTCTGGACTCACTGCAGTGCATCCCCAGTGGTGCCAGTGCACTCTCTGGACTCACTGCACTGCATCCCCAGTGGTGCCAGTGCACTCTCTGGACTCACTGCACTGCATCCCCAGTGGTGCCAGTGCACTCTCTGGACTCACTGCACTGCATCCCCAGAGGTGCCAGTGCACTCTCTGGAGTCGCAGCACTGCATCAACAGTGGTGCCTCTGCACTCTCTGGAGTCACTGCACTGCATCCCCAGTGCTGCCAGTGCACTCTCTGGACTCACTGCAGTGCATCGCCAGTGGTGCCAGTGCACTCTCTGGACACACTGCACTGCATCACCAGTGGTGCCAGTGCACTCTCTGGACTCACTGCACTGCATTACCAGTGGTGCCAGTGCGCTCTCTGGAGACACTGCAGTGCATCTCCTCTGGTGCCAGTGCACTCTCTGGACTCACTGCACTGCATCCCCAGTGGTGCCAGGGCACTCTCTGGACTCACTGCACTGCATCCCCAAGGTGCCAGTGCACTCTCTGGACTCAACTGCACTGCATCCCCAGTGCTGCCAGTGCACTCTCTGCACTCACTGAACTGCATCCCAAGTGGTGCCAGTGCACTCTCTGGACTCACTGCACTGCATCCCAAGTGGTGCCAGTGCACTCTCTGGACTCACTGCACTTCATCCCCAGTGGTGCCAGTGCACTCTCTGGACTCACTGCATTGCATCCCCAGTGGTGCCAGTGCACTCTCTGGAGTCGCAGCACTGCATCAACAGTGGTGCCTCTGCACTCTCTGGAGTCACTGCACTGCATCCCCAGTGCTGCCAGTGCACTCTCTGGACTCACTGCAGTGCATCGCCAGTGGTGCCAGTGCACTCTCTGGACACACTGCACTGCATCACCAGTGGTGCCAGTGCACTCTCTGGACTCACTGCACTGCATCCCCAGTGGTGCCAGTGCACTCTCTGGAATCACTGCAGTGCATCCCCAGTGGTGCCAGTGCACTCTCTGGACTCATTGCACTGCATCCCCAGTGGTGCCAGAGCACTCTCTGGACTCACTGCACTGCATCCCCAGTGGTGCCACTGCACTCTCTGGACTCACTGCAGTGCATCCCCAGTGGTGCCAGTGCACTCTTTTGAGTCACTGCAGTGCATCCCCAGTGGTGCCAGTGCACCCTCTGGACTCACTGCAGTGCATCCCCAGTGGTGCCAGTGCACTCTCTGGACTCACTGCACTGCATCCCCAGTGGTGCCAGTGCACTCTCTGGACTCACTGCACTGCATCCCCAGTGGTGCCAGTGCACTCTCTGGACTCACTGCACTGCATCCCCAGAGGTGCCAGTGCACTCTCTGGAGTCGCAGCACTGCATCAACAGTGGTGCCTCTGCACTCTCTGGAGTCACTGCACTGCATCCCCAGTGCTGCCAGTGCACTCTCTGGACTCACTGCAGTGCATCGCCAGTGGTGCCAGTGCACTCTCTGGACACACTGCACTGCATCACCAGTGGTGCCAGTGCACTCTCTGGACTCACTGCACTGCATTACCAGTGGTGCCAGTGCGCTCTCTGGAGACACTGAAGTGCATCTCCTCTGGTGCCAGTGCACTCTCTGGACTCACTGCAGTGCATCCCCAGTGGTGCCAGTGTACTCTCTGGACTCACGGCACTGCATCCCCAGTGGTGCCAGTGCAGTCTCTGGAGTCACTGTAGTGCATCCCCAGTGTTGCCAGGGCACTCTGTGTACTCACTGCAGTGCATCCCCAGTGGTGCCAGTGCACTCTCTGGACTCACTGCACTGCATCCCCAGTGGTGCCAGTGCACTCTCTGGACTCACTGCACTGCATCCCCAGTGGTGCCAGTGCACTCTCTGGACTCACTGCACTGCAGCCCCTGAGGAGCCAGTGCACTCTCTGGACTCACTGCAGTGCATCCCCAGTGGTGCCAGTGCACTCTCTGGACTCACTGAAGTGCATCCCCAGTGGTGCCAGTGCACTCTCTGGACTCACTGCACTGCATCTCCAGTGGAGCCAGTGCACTCTCTGGACTAACTGCATTGCATCCCCAGTGGTGCCAGTGCACTCCCTCGAATCACTGCACTGCATCCCCAGTGGTGCCAGTGCACTCTCTGGACTCACTGAAGTGCATCCCCTGTGGTGCCATTGCACTCTCTGGACTCACTGCACTGCATTCCCAGTGGTGCCAGTGCACTCTCTGGACTCACTGCAGTGCATCCCCAGTGGTGCCAGTGCACTCTCTGGACTCACTGCACTGCATCACCAGTGGTGCCAGTGCACTCTCTGGACTCACTGCACTGCATTACCAGTGGTGCCAGTGCGCTCTCTGGAGACACTGCAGTGCATCTCCTCTGGTGCCAGTGCACTCTCTGGACTCACTGCAGTGCATCCCCAGTGGTGCCAGTGTACTCTCTGGAATCACGGCACTGCATCCCCAGTGGTGCCAGTGCAGTCTCTGGAGTCACTGTAGTGCATCCCCAGTGTTGCCAGTGCACTCTCTGGACTCACTGCACTGCATCCCCAGTGGTGCCAGTGCACTCTCTGGACTCACTGCAGTGAATCCCCGGTGGTGCCAGTGCACTCTCTGGACTCACTGCACTGCATCCCCAGTGGTGCCAGTGCACTCTCTGGACTCACTGCAGTGCAGCCCCTGAGGTGCCAGTGCACTCTCTGGACTCACTGCAGTGCATCCCCAGTGGTGCCAGTGCACTCTCTGGACTCACTGCAGTGCATCCCCAGTGGTGCCAGTGCACTCTCTGGACTCACTGCACTAAAGGCCCAGTGGTGCCAGAGCACTCTCTGGACTAATTGCACTGCATCCCCAGTGGTGCCAGGGCACTCTCCGGACTCACTGCAGTGCATCCGCAGTGGTGCCACTGCACTCTTTCGAGTCACTGCACTGCATCCCCAAGGTGCCAGTGCACTTTCTGGACTCACTGCAGTGCATCCCCAAGGTGCCAGTGCACTCTCTGGACTCACTGCACTGCATACCCACTGGTGCCACTGCACTGTCTGGACTCACTGCAGTGCAGCCCCTGAGGTGCCAGTGCCCTCTTTGTACTCACTGCAGTGCATCTCCAGTGGTGCCAGTGCACTCTCTGGACTCACTGCACTGCATCCCCAGTGGTGCCAGTGCACTCTCTGGACTCACTGCACTGCATCCCCAGTGGAGCCAGTGCACTCTCTGGACTCACTGCAGTGCATCCCCAGTGGTGCCAGTGCACTCTCTGGACACACTGCACTGCATCACCAGTGGCGCCAGTGCACTCTCTGGACTCACTGCACTGCATTACCAGTGGTGCCAGTGCACTCTCTGGAGACACTGCAGTGCATCTCCTCTGGTGCCAGTGCACTCTCTGGACTCACTGCAGTGCATCCCCAGTGGTGCCAGTGTACTCTCTGGACTCACGGCACTGCATCCCCAGTGGTGCCAGTGCAGTCTCTGGAGTCACTGCAGTGCAGCCCCTGAGGTGCCAGTGCACTCTCTGGACTCACTGCAGTGCATCCCCAGTGGTGCCAGTGCACTCTCTGGACTCACTGCAGTGCATCCCTAGTGTTGCCAGTGCACTCTCTGGACTCACTGAACTGCATCCCCAGTGGTGCCAGTGCACTCTCTGGACTCACTGCACTGCATCCCCAGTGGAGCCAGTGCACTCTCTGGACTAACTGCATCGCATCACCAGTGGTGCCAGTGCACTCTCTGGACTAACTGCATTGCATCCCCACTGGTGCCAGTGCACTCTCTGGACTCACTGCAGTGCATCCCCAGTGGTGCCAGTGCACTCTCTGGACTCACTGCACTAAAGCCCCAGTGGTGCCAGAGCACTCTCTGGACTAATTGCACTGCATCCCCAGTGGTGCCAGGGCACTCTCCGGACCTACTGCAGTGCATCCGCAGTGGTGCCACTGCACTCTTTCGAGTCACTGCACTGCATCCCCAAGGTGCCAGTGCACTCTCTGGACTCACTGCAGTGCATCCCCAGTGGTGCCAGTGCACTCTCTGGACTCACTGCACTAAAGCCCCAGTGGTGCCAGAGCACTCTCTGGACTAATTGCACTGCATCCCCAGTGGTGCCAGGGCGCTCTCCGGACTCACTGCAGTGCATCCGCAGTGGTGCCACTGCACTCTTTCGAGTCACTGCACTGCATACCCAAGGTGCCAGTGCACTCTCTGGACTCACTGCAGTGCATCCCCACTGGTGCCAGTGCACTCTCTGGACACACTGCACTGCATCACCAGTGGTGCCAGTGCACTCTCTGGAATCACTGCAGTGCATCCCATGTGGTGCCATTGCACTCTCTGGACTCACTGCAGTGCATCCCCAGTGGAGCCAGTGCACTCTCTGGACTAACTGCATTGCATCCCCAGTGGTGCCAGTGCACTCTCTGGGCTCACTGCAGTGCATACCCAGTGGTGCCAGGGCACTCTCCGGACTCACGGCAGTGCATCAGCAGTGATGCCAGTGCACTATTTCGAGTCACTGCACTGCATCCCCAAGGTGCTACTGCACTTTCTGGACTCACTGCAGTGCATCCCCAAGGTGCCAGTGCACTCTCTGGACTCACTGCACTGCATCCCCAGTGTTGCCAGTGCACTCTCTGGACTCACTGCAGAGCATCCCCAGTGTGCCAGTGCACTCTCTGGACTCACTGCAGTCCATCCCCAGTGGTGCCAGTGCACTCTCTGTAGTCACTGCGCTGCATCCCCAGTGGTGACAGTGCAATCCCTGGACTCACTGAAGTGCATCTCCAGTGGTGCCAGTGCACTCTCTGGACTCACTGCAGTGCATCCCCACTGGTGCCAGTGCACTCTCTGGAATCACTGCACTGCATCCCCAGTGGTGCCAGTGCACTCTCTGCACTCACTGCAGTGCATCCCCAGTGGAGCCAGTGCACTCTCTGGACTAACTGCATTGCATCCCCAGTGGTGCCAGTGCACTCTCTGGGCTCACTGCAGTGCATACCCAGTGGTGCTAGGGCACTCTCCGGACTCACTGCAGTGCATCAGCAGTGATGCCAGTGCACTATTTCGAGTCACTGCACTGCATCCCCAAGGTGCTAGTGCACTTTCTGGACTCACTGCAGTGCATCCCCAAGGTGCCAGTGCACTCTCTGGACTCACTGCACTGCATCCCCAGTGGTGCCAGTGCACAATCTGCAGTCACTGCAGTGTATCCCCAGTGGTGCCAGTGCACTCTCTGGACTCAGTGCATTGCATCCCAGTGGTGCCCGTGCACTCTCTGGACTCACTGCAGTGCAGCCCCAGTGCTGCCAGTGCACTCTCTGGACTCACTGCAGTGCATCCCCAGTGGTGCCAGTGCACTCTCTGCACTCACTGTAGTGCATCCCCAGTGGTGCCAGGGCACCCTTTGGACTCTCTGCACTGCATCCCCAGTGGTGCCAGTGTAATCTCTGGACTCACTGAACTGCATCCCCAGTGGTGCCAGTGCACAATCAGGACTCACTGCAGTGCAACATCAGTGGTGCCAGTGTACTCTGTGGACTCACTGCACTGCAACCCCAGTGGTGCCTGTGCAGTCTCTGGACTCAGTACATTGCATCCCCAGTGGTGCAAGTGCAGTCTCTGCACTCAGTGCAGTGCATCTCCAGTGGTGCCAGTGCACTCTCTGGACCCACTGCAGTACACCCCCAGTGGTGCCAGTGCACTCTCTGGACTCACTGCAATGCATCCACATTGGTGCCAGTGCACTCTCTGGACTCACTGCACTGCATCCCCAGTGGTGCCAGTGCGCTCTCTGGAGACACTGCAGTGCATCCCCAGTGATGCCAGTATACTCTCTGGACTCACGGCACTGCATCACCTGTGGTGCCAGTGCAGTCTCTGGTGTCACTGCACTGCATCCCCAGTGGTGCCAGTGTAGTCTCTGGACTCACTGAACTGCATCCCCAGTGGTGCCAGTGCACTCTCTGGACTCACTGCACTGCATCCCCAGTGGTGCCAGTGCACTCTCTGGACTCACTGCAGTGCATCCCCAGTGGTGCCAGTGCACTCTCTGCAGACAATGCAGTGCATCCCCAAAGGTGACAGTGCACTCTCTGGCTTCACTGTACTGTTCGAGCCGCGGCAGCCGCTCCAGCCGCGTTAGCCCCTCCAGCCTCGGCAACCGCTCCATCCGCGGCATACGCGTCAGCCGCTCCAGCCGCGGAGCCGCACCAACCGCGGTAGCTGCTCCAGCCGCGGCAGCCGCTCCACTCGGTAGCGGCTTTCGCGGCTGCCGCGGCTGGAGCGGCTGCCGCGGCTGGAGCGGCTGCGGCGGCTGGAGCGTCTAGAGCGTCTGCCGCGGCTGGAGGGGCTACCGCGGCTGGAGCGGCTGAGGCGGCTGGAGCGGATGCCGCGGTTGGAGCAGTGCAGTGAGTCCACAGAGTGCACTGGCACCACCAGGGATTCAGATACATTCTCACTGCAGTGAGATCCCCAGTAGTGCCAGTGCACTCTCTGGACTCACTGCACTGCATCCCCATTGCTGACAGTGCCGTCTCTGGACTCAGTGCACTGCATCCCCAGTGGTGCCAGTTCACTCTCTGGACTCACTGCAGTGCATCCCCAAAAGTGCCAGTGCACTCTCTGGACTCACTGCACTGCATCCCCATTGCTGACAGTGCCCTCTCTGGACTCAGTGCACAGCATCCCCAGTGGTGCCAGTGCACTCTCTGCACTCACTGCACTGCATCCCCAGTGGTGCCATCTCACTCTCTGGACTCACTGCAGTGCATCCCAATGGTGCCAGTGCACTCTCTGGACTCACTGAACTGCATCCCCAGTGGTGCCAGTGCACTCTCTGGACTCACTGAAGTGCATCCCCAGTGGAGCCAGTGCTCTCTGTGGACTCACTGCACTGCATCCCCAGTGGTGCCAGTGCACTCTCTGGACTCACTGCACTGCATCCCCAAGGTGCCAGTGCACTCTCTGGACTCACTGCAGTGCATCCCCAGTGGTGCCAGTGCACTCTCTGAACTCACTGCACTGCATCCCCAAGGTGCCAGTGCACTCTCTGGACTCACTGCACTGCATCCCCAGTGGTGCCAGTGCACTCTCTGGACTCACTGACGTGCATCCCCAGTGGTGCCATTGCACTCTCTGGACTCACTGCACTGCATTCCCAGTGGTGCCAGTGCACTCCCTGGACTCACTGCAGTGCATCCCCAGTGGTGCCAGTGCACTCACTGGACTCACTGTACTGCATCACAGGTGGTGCCAGTGCAGTCTCTGGAGTCACTGCAGTGCATCCCCAGTGGTGCCAGTGCACTCTCTGGACTCACTGCACTGCATCCCTGTGGTGCCAGTGCACTCTCTGGACTCACTGCACTGCATCCCCAGTGGTGCCAGTGCACTCTCTGGACTCACTGCACTGCATCGCCAGTGGTGCCAGTGCGCTCTCTGGACTCACTGCACTGCATCCCAAGTGGTGCCAGTGCACTCTCTGGACTCAGTGCAGTGCATCCCCAGTGGTGCCAGTGCACTCTCTGGACCCACTGCAGTGCATCCCCACTGGTGCCAGTGCACTCTCTGGACTCACTGCAGTGCATCCCCAGTGGTGCCAGTGCACTCTCTGGAGTCACTGCACTGCATCCCCAGAAGTGCCAGTGCACAATCAGGACTCACTGCAGTGCAACACCAGTGGTGCCAGTGTACTCTCTGGACTCACTGCACTGCAACCCCAGTGGTGCCTGTGCAGTCTCTGGACTCAGTACATTGCATCCCCAGTGGTGCAAGTGCAGTCTCTGCACTCAGTGCAGTGCATCTCCAGTGGTGCCAGTGCACTCTCTGGACCCACTGCAGTACACCCCCAGTGGTGCCAGTGCACTCTCTGGACTCACTGCAATGCATCCACATTGGTGCCAATGCACTCTCTGGACTCACTGCACTGCATCCCCAGTGGTGCCAGTGCGCTCTCTGGAGACACTGCAGTGCATCCCCAGTGATGCCAGTATACTCTCTGGACTCACGGCACTGCATCACCTGTGGTGCCAGTGCAGTCTCTGGTGTCACTGCACTGCATCCCCAGTGGTGCCAGTGTAGTCTCTGGACTCACTGAACTGCATCCCCAGTGGTGCCAGTGCACTCTCTGGACTCACTGCACTGCATCCCCAGTGGTGCCAGTGCACTCTCTGGACTCACTGCAGTGCATCCCCAGTGGTGCCAGGGCACTCTCTGCAGACAATGCAGTGCATCCCCAAAGGTGACAGTGCACTCTCTGGCTTCACTGTACTGTTCGAGCCGCGGCAGCCGCTCCAGCCGCGTTAGCCCCTCCAGCCTCGGCAACCGCTCCATCCGCGGCATACGCGTCAGCCGCTCCAGCCGCGGAGCCGCACCAACCGCGGTAGCCGCTCCAGCCGCGGCAGCCGCTCCACTCGGTAGCGGCTTTCGCGGCTGCCGCGGCTGGAGCGGCTGCGGCGGCTGGAGCGTCTAGAGCGTCTGCCGCGGCTGGAGGGGCTACCGCGGCTGGAGCGGCTGAGGCGGCTGGAGCGGATGCCGCGGTTGGAGCAGTGCAGTGAGTCCACAGAGTGCACTGGCACCACCAGGGATTCAGATACATTCTCACTGCAGTGAGATCCCCAGTAGTGCCAGTGCACTCTCTGGACTCACTGCACTGCATCCCCATTGCTGACAGTGCCGTCTCTGGACTCAGTGCACTGCATCCCCAGTGGTGCCAGTTCACTCTCTGGACTCACTGCAGTGCATCCCCAAAAGTGCCAGTGCACTCTCTGGACTCACTGCACTGCATCCCCATTGCTGACAGTGCCCTCTCTGGACTCAGTGCACAGCATCCCCAGTAGTGCCAGTGCACTCTCTGCACTCACTGCACTGCATCCCCAGTGGTGCCATCTCACTCTCTGGACTCACTGCAGTGCATCCCAATGGTGCCAGTGCACTCTCTGGACTCACTGCACTGCATCCCCAGTGGTGCCAGTGCACTCTCTGGACTCACTGAAGTGCATCCCCAGTGGAGCCAGTGCTCTCTGTGGACTCACTGCACTGCATCCCAGTGGCGCCAGTGCACTCTCTGGACTCACTGCAGTGCATCCCCAGTGGTGCCAGTGCACTCTCTGGACTCACTGCACTGCATCCCAGTGGTGCCAGTGCACTCTCTGGACTCACTGCAGTGCATCCCCAGTGGTGCCAGTGCACTCTCTGGACTAACTGCACTGCATCCCAGTGGTGCCAGTGCACTCTCTGGACTCACTGCAGTGCATCCCCAGTGGCGCCATTGCACTCTCTGGACTCACTGCACTGCATCCCAGTGGTGCCAGTGCACTCTCTGGACTCACTGCACTGCATCCCCAAGGAGCCAGTGCACTCTCTGGACTCACTGCACTGCATCCCCACTGGTGCCAGTGCACTCTCTGGACTCACTGCACTCCATCCCCAGTGGGGCCACTGCACTCTCTGGACTCACTGCACTGCATCCCCAGTGGTGCCAGTGCACTCTCTGGACTCACTGCACTGCATCCCCAAGGTGCCAGTGCACTCTCTGGACTCACTGCAGTCCATCCCCAGTGGTGCCACTGCACTCTCTGGACTCACTGCAGTGCATCCCCAGTGGTGCCAGGGCACTCTCTGCAGACAATGCAGTGCATCCCCAAAGGTGACAGTGCACTCTCTGGACTCACTGTACTGCTCGAGCCGCGGCAACCGCTCCAGCCGCGGTAGCCACTCCAGCCTCGGCAGCCGCTCCAGCCGCTCCAGCCACGGCAGCCGCGGCAGCCGGTCCAGCCGCGGCAGCCGCTCCATCCGCGGCATACGCGGCAGACGCTCCAGCCGCTCCAGCCGCGGCAGCCGCTCCAACCGCGGCAGGCGCTCCAGCCGCGGCAGCCGCTCCAGCCGCGGCAGCCGCTCCAGCCACGGCAGACGCGGCAGCCGCTCCAGCCGTGGCAGCCGCTCCACTCGGTAGCGGCTTTAGCGGCTGGCGCGGATGGAGCGGCTGCCGCGGCTGCCGAGGCTGGAGCGGCTGCCGCGGCTGGAGCGACTGCGGCGGCTGGAGCGGATGCCGCGGCTGGAGCAGTGCAGTGAGTCCAGAGAGTCAACTGGCACCACTGGGGATGCAGTACAGTGAGTCCAGAGAGTGCACTGGCACCACTGGGGATGCAGTGCAGTGAGTCCAGAGAGGGCACTGTCAGCAATGGGGATGCAGTGCAGTGAGTCCAGAGAGTGCACTGACACCACTGGGGATGCAGTGCAGTGAGACCAGAGACTTCACAGGCACCACTGGGGATGCAGTGCAGTGAGTCCAGAGAGTGCACTGGCACCAGTGGGGATGCAGTGCAGTGAGTCCAGAGAGGGCACTGTCAGCAATGGGGATGCAGTGCAGTGAGTCCAGAGAGTGCACTGACACCACTGGGGATGCAGTGCAGTGAGACCAGAGACTTCACAGGCACCACTGGGGATGCAGTGCAGTGAGTCCAGAGAGTGCACTGGCACCACTGGGGATGCAGTGCAGTGAGTGCAGAGAGTGCACTGGCACAAAAGGGAATGCACTGCAGTGAGTCCAGAGAGTGCACTGGCACCACTGGGGATGCAGTGCAGTGACTCCAGAGAGTGCACTGGCACTTCTGGGTATGCACTGCAGTGAGTCCAGAGAGTGCACTGGCACCACTGGGGATGCAGTCCACTGAGTCCAGAGAGTACACTGGCACCACTGGGGATGCAGTGCAGTGAGTCCAGAGAGTGCACTGTCAGCACTGGGGATGCAGTGCAGTGAGTCCAGAGAGTGCACTGGCACCAACTGGAGCTGCACTGCTGTGAGTCCTGAGATTGCACTGGCACCACTGGGGATGCACTGCAGTGAGTCCAGAGACTTCACAGGCACCACTGGGGATGCAGTACAGTGAGTCCAGAGAGTGCACTGGCACCACTGGGGATTCAGTTCAGTGAGTCCAGAGAGTGAACTGGCACCACTGGGGATGCACCCCGGTGACTCCAGAGAGTGCACTGGCACCACTGGGGATGCACTGCAGTGAGTCCAGAGAGTGCACTGTCACCACTGGGGATGCAGTGCAGTGAGTCCAGAGAGTGCACTGGCACCAATGGGGATGAAGTGCAGTGAGTCCAGAGAGTGCACTGGCACCACTGGGGATGCACTGCAGTGAGTCCAGAGAGTGCACTGGCACCACTGGGGATGCACTGCAGTGAGTCCAGAGAGTGCACTGGCACCACTGGGGATGCAATGCAGTGAGTCCAGAGAGTGCACTGGCACCACTGGGGATGCACTGCAGTGAGTCCAGGGAGTGCACTGGCACCACTGGGGATGCACTGCCGTGAGTCCAGATGTTAGCCTAGCAACCACATAATCACCAAGTGATTATATGAAGGTGCTTTATTCAGCGCTGGAAGCCGGGGCAGGTGCCCAAATCTGGCTTCAAGTCCCGTTACTTCCCAGCCATTATTTATACATACAATATTGCGTCAGGTATACATATTCATTACAGGTTGCAACAGCAGCCTCGCTTTTCATTCTAATTAGCTCCCCTCCCCTTTGCACATGCGTGGCGCACTCTGGTGGTCGTCCAGGTGGTCGTGCAGATGAAGTAAGGAGTCTTCCTCTCCGCTAAACTTTTCACCTTTCTTACTCGACACATGCTCCCTCCGCTTCTTGGTTCTGCTTCAACTCATTTCATCATTTCCAGGCCCTTATCCAAGGTCAGGTTGTACCTGTTCCCTCCCAAGGTTCCCCTTCAATGATTCTTTTGATTGTTCAATGTACTCCCTAAGTATCCAGTATACATAGATTAATTGATAATGTAAGTACATTTGGCAATGCTTAATTATACTGTAGGTCCCATTACCTAAGAGACATTAGTAAAACATCCATTCGATTCTCCCCAACACTAACACAGAGACTGCACTGGCTCCACTGGGGATGCACCCCGGCAAGTCCAGAGAGTGCACTGGCACCACTGGGGATGCAGTGCAGTGAGTCCAGAGAGTGCACTGGCACCACTGGGGATGCAGTGCCGTGAGTCCAGAGAGTGCACTGGCACCACTGGGGATGCACTGCAGTGAGTCCAGAGAGTGCACTGGCACCACTGGGGATGCAGTGCAGTGAGTCCAGAGTGTGCACTGGCACCACTGGGGATGCAGTGCAGTGAGTCCAGAGAGTGCACTGGCACCAGTGGGGATGCAGTGCAGTGAGTGCAGAGAGTGCACTGGCACCACTGGGGATGCAGTGCAGTGAGTAAAGAGAGTGCACTGGCACCACTGGGGATGCACTGCAGTGAGTCCAGAGAGTGCAGTGGCACCACTGGAGATGCAGTCCACTGAGTCCAGAGAGTACACTGGCACCACTGGGGATGCAGTGCAGTGAGTCCAGAGAGTGCACTGTCAGCACTGGGGATGCAGTGCACTGAGTCCAGAGAGTGCACTGGCACCAACTGGAGCTGCACTGCTGTGAGTCCTGAGATTACACTGGCACCACTGGGGATGCACTGCAGTGAGTCCAGAGACTTCACAGGCACCACTGGGGATGCAGTACAGTGAGTCCAGAGAGTGCACTGGCACCACTGGGGATGCAGTGCAGTGAGTCCAGAGAGTGAACTGGCACCACTGGGGATGTAGTGCAGTGAGTCCAGAGAGTGCACTGGCACCTCTGGGGATGCACCCCGGTGACTCCAGAGAGTGCACTGGCACCACTGGGGATGCACCACGGCAAGTCCAGAGAGTGCACTGTCACCACTGGGGATGCAGTGCAGTGAGTCCAGAGAGTGCACTGGCACCACTGGGGATGCACTGCAGTGAGTCCAGAGAGTGCACTGGCACCACTGGGGATGCAGTGCAGTGAGTCCAGAGAGTGCACTGGCACCACTGGGGATGCAGTGCAGTGAGTCCAGAGAGTGCACTGGCACCACTGGGGATGCACTGCCGTGAGTCCAGAGAGTGCACTGGCACCACTGGGGATGCACTGCAGTGAGTCCAGAGAGTGCACTGGCACCACTGGGGATGCAGTGCAGTGAGTCCAGAGAGTGCACTGGCACCACTGGGGATGCAGTGCAGTGAGTCCAGAGAGTGCACTGGCACCACTGGGGATGCACTGCCGTGAGTCCAGAGAGTGCACTGGCACCAGTGGGGATGCAGTGCAGTGAGTCCAGAGAGTGCACTGGCACCACAGGGGATGCACTGCAGTGAGTCCAGAGAGTGCACTGGCACCACTGGGGATGCACTGCAGTGAGTCCAGAGTGTGCACTGGCACCACTGGGGATGCACTGCAGTGAGTCCAGAGAGTGCACTGGCACCACTGGGGATGCACTGCCGTGAGTCCAGAGAGTGCACTGTCAGCACTGGGGATGCAGTGCAGTGAGTGCAGAGAGTGCACTGGCAACACTGGGGATGCAGTGCAGTGAGTAAAGAGAGTGCACTGGCACCACTGGGGATGCACGGCAGTGAGTCCAGAGAGTGCAGTGGCACCACTGTGGATGCAGTCCACTGAGTCCAGAGAGTACACTGGCACCACTGGGGATGCAGTGCAGTGAGTCCAGAGAGTGCACTGTCAGCACTGGGGATGCAGTGCAGTGAGTCCAGAGAGTGCACTGGCACCAACTGGAGCTGCACTGCTGTGACTCCTGAGATTGCACTGGCACCACTGGGGATGCACTGCAGTGAGTCCAGAGAGTGCACTGGCACCACTGGGGATGCAGTGCAGTGAGTCCAGAGAGTGCACTGGCACCACTGGGGATGCACTGCCGTGAGTCCAGAGAGTGCACTGGCAACACTGGGGATGCAGTGCAGTGAGTCCAGAGAGTGCACTGGCACCAACTGGAGCTGCACTGCTGTGAGTCCTGAGATTGCACTGGCACCACTGGGGATGCACTGCAGTGAGTCCAGAGAGTGCACTGGCACCACTGGGGATGCACTGCAGTGAGTCCAGAGAGTGCACTGGCACAACTGGGGATGCAGTGCAGTGAGTCCAGAGAGTGCACTGGCACCACTGGGGATGCAGTGCAGTGAGTCCAGAGAGTGCACTGGCACCACTGGGGATGCACTGCCGTGAGTCCAGAGAGTGCACTGGCACCACTGGGGATGCAGTGCAGTGAGTCCAGAGAGTGCACTGGCACCACTGGGGATGCAGTGCAGTGAGTCCAGAGAGTGCACTGGCACCACTGGGGATGCAGTGCAGTGAGTCCAGAGAGTGCACTGGCACCACTGGGGATGCACTGCCGTGAGTCCAGAGAGTGCACTGGCACCACTGGGGATGCACTGCAGTGAGTCCAGAGAGTGCACTGGCACCACTGGGGATGCAGTGCAGTGAGTCCAGAGTGTGCACTGGCACCACTGGTGATGCAGTGCAGTGAGTCCAGAGAGTGCACTGGCACCACTGGGGATGCACTGCCGTGAGTCCAGAGAGTGCACTGGCACAATTGGGGATGCACTGCAGTGAGTCCAGAGAGTGCACTGGCACCACTGGGGATGCAGTGCAGTGAGTCCAGAGAGTGCACTGGCACCACTGTTGATGCAGTGCAGTGAGTGCAGAGAGTGCACTGGCAACACTGGGGATGCAGTGCAGTGAGTAAAGAGAGTGCACTGGCACCACTGGGGATGCAGTGCAGTGAGTCCAGAGAGTGCAGTGGCACCACTGGGGATGCAGTGCAGTGAATCCAGAGAGTGCACTGGCACCACTGGGGATGCAGTGCAGTGAGTCCAGAGAGTGTACTGGCACCACTGGGGATGTAGTGCAGTGAGTCCAGAGAGGTCACTGGCACCACTGGGGATGCAGTGCAGTGAGTCCAGAGAGTGCACTGGCATCACTGGGGATGCAGTGCGGTGAGTCCAGAGAGTACAGTGGCACAACTGGGGATGCAGTGCAGTGAGTCCAGAGAGTGCACTGGCACCACTGTTGATGCAGTGCAGTGAGTGCAGAGAGTGCACTGGCACCATTGGGGATGCACTGCAGTGAGTCCAGAGAGTGCACTGGCACCACTGGGGATGCAGTGCAGTGAGTCCAGAGAGTACAGTGGCACAAATGGGGATGCAGTGCAGTGAGTCCAGAGAGTGCACTGGCACCACTGGGGATGCACTGCAGTGAGTCCAGAGAGTGTACTGGCACCACTGGGGATGTAGTGCAGTGAGTCCAGAGAGGTCACTGGCACCACTGGGGATGCAGTGCAGTGAGTCCAGAGAGTGCACTGGCATCACTGGGGATGCAGTGCGGTGAGTCCAGAGTGCACTGGCACCACTGGGGATGCAGTGCAGTGAGTCCAGAAAGTGCACTGGCACCACTGGGGATGCAGTGCAGTGAGTCCAGAGAGTGCACTGGCACTACTGGGGATGCAGTGCAGTGAGTCCAGAGAGTTCACTGGCACCACTGGGGATGCAGTGCAGTGAGACCACAGATTGCAGTGGCACCACTGGGAATGGAGTGCAGTGAGTCCAGAGAGTGCACTGGCACCACTGGGGATGCACTCGGGTGAGTCCAGAGAGTGCACTGGTACCACTGGGGATGCACTCGGGTGAGTCCAGAGAGTGCATTCGCACCACTGGGGATGCAGTGCAGTGAGTCCAGAGAGTGCACTGGCACCACTGGGAATGCAACCCCGTGAGTCCAGAGAGTGCACTGGCACCACTGGGGATGCACCCCGGCAAGTCCAGAGAGTGCACTCTCTGGACTCACTGACGTGCATCCCCAGTGGTGCCATTGCACTCTCTGGACTCACTGCACTGCATTCCCAGTGGTGCCAGTGCACTCCCTGGACTCACTGCAGTGCATCCCCAGTGGTGCCAGTGCACTCTCTGGACTCACTGCACTGCATCCCTGTGGTGCCAGTGCACTCTCTGGACTCACTGCACTGCATCCCCAGTGGTGCCAGTGCACTCTCTGGACTCACTGCACTGCATCGCCAGTGGTGAAAGTGCGCTCTCTGGACTCACTGCACTGCATCCCCAGTGGTGCCAGTGCACTCTCTGGACTCAGTGCAGTGCATCCCCAGTGGTGCCAGTGCACTCTCTGGAGTCACTGCACTGCATCCCCAGAAGTGCCAGTGCACTCTCTGGAGTCACTGCACTGCATCCCCAGTGGTGCCAGTGCACTCTCTGGACTCACTCTACTGCATCCCCAGTGGTGGTAGTGTACTCTCTGGACTCACTGCAGTGCATCCCCTGTGGTGTCAGTGCACTCTCTGGACTCACTGCACTGCATCCCCAGTGGTGCCAGTGCACTCTCTGGACTCACTGCAGTGCATCCCCTGTGGTGCCAGTGCACTCTCTGGACTCACTGCACTGCATCACCTGTGGTGCCAGTGCACTCTCTGGACTCACTGCACTGCATCCCCAGTGTTGCCAGTGCACTCTCTGAACTCACCGCACTGCATCCCCATTGGTGTCAGTGCACTCTCTGGACTCACTGCACTGCATCCCCAGTGGTGCCAGTGCACTCTCTGGACTCACCGCATTGCATCCCCAGTGGTGCCAGTGCACTCTCTGGACTCACTGCACTGCATCCCCAGTGGTGCCAGTGCACTCTCTGGAGTCACTGCACTGCATCCTCAGTGGTGCCAGTCCACCCTCTGGACTCACTGCACTGCATCCCCAGTGGTGCCAGGGCACTCTCTGCCCTCACTGCAGTGCATCCCCAGTGGTGCCAGTGCACTCTCTGCACTCACTGCAGTGCATCCCCAGTGGTGCCAGTGCACTCTCTGGACTCACTGCACTGCATCCCCAGTGGTGACAGTGCACTCTCTGGACTCACTGCACTGCATCCCCAGTGGTGCCAGTGCACTCTCTGCACTCACTGCACTGCATCCCCAGTGGTGCCAGTGCACTCTCTGGACTCACTGAACTGCATCCCCAGTGGTGCCAGTGCACTCTCTGGACTCACTGCAGTGCATCCGCAGTGGTGCCAGTGCACTCTCTGGACTCACTGCAGTGCATCCCCAGTATTGCCAGTGCACTCTCTGGACTCACTGCGCTGCATCCCCAGTGGTGCCAGTGCACTCTCTGGACTCACTGCACTGCATCCCCAGTGGTGCCAGTGCACTCTCTGCACTCACTGCACTGCATCCCCAGTGGTGCCACTGCACTCTCCGGACTCACTGCAGTGCATCCGCAGTGGTGCCAGTGCACTCTTTCGAGTCACTGCAGTGCATCCCCAGTGGTGCCAGTGCACTCTCTGGACTCATTGCAGTGCATCCCCAGTGCTGCCAGTGCACTCTCTGGACTCACTGCAGTGCATCCCCAGTGGTGCCAGTGCACTCTCTGGACTCACTGCAGTGCATCCCCAGTGGTGCCAGTGCACTCTCCGGAATCACTGCACTGCATCCCCAGTGGTGTCAGTGCACTCTCTGGACTCACTGCAGTGCATCCCCAGTGGTGCCCGTGCACTCTCTGGACTCACTGCAGTAAATCCCCAGTGGTGCCAGTGCACTCTCTGGACTCACTGCATTGCATCCCCAGTGGTGCCAGTGCACTCTCTGCAGTCACTGCACTGCATCCCCAGTGGTGCCAGTGCACTCTCTGGAGTCACTGCACTGCATCCCCACTGGTGCCTGTGCAGTCTCTGGACTCACTACAGTTCATCCCCAGTGGAGCCAGTGCACTCTCTGGACTCACTGCAGTGCATCCCCAGTGGTGCCAGTGCACTCTCTGGACTCAGTGCACTCCATCCCCACTGGTGCCAGTCAACTCTCTGGACTCACTGCACTGCATCCCCAGTGGTGTCAGTGGACTCTCTACACTCATGCACTGCATACCCAGTGGTGCCAGTGCACTCTTTGGACTCACTGCACTGCATGAACAGTGGTGCCAGTGCACTCTCTGGACTCACTGCACTGCATCCCCAGTGGTGCCAGTGCACTCTCCGGAATCACTGCACTGCATCCCCAGTGGTGTCAGTGCACTATCTGGACTCACTGCAGTGCATCCCCAGTGGTGCCAGTGCACTCTTTCGAGTCACTGCACTGCATCCCCATTAGTGCCAGTGCAGTCTCTGGACTCACTGCATTGCATCCCCAGTGGTGCCAGTGCACTCTCTGCAGTCACTGCACTGCATCCCCAGTGGTGCCAGTGCACTCTCTGGACTCACTGCACTGCATCCCCAGTGGTGCCTGTGCAGTCTCTGGACTCACTACACTTCATCCCCAGTGGTGCCAGTGCACTCTCTGGACTCACTGCACTGCATCCCCAGTGGTGCCAGTGCACTCTCCGGACTCAGTGCACTCCATCCCCACTGGTGCCAGTGCACTCTCTGGACTCACTGCACTGCATCCCCAGTGGTGCCAGTGCACTCTTTGGACTCACTGCACTGCATCCCCACTGGTGCCAGTGTAGTCTCTGGACTCACTGCACTGCATCCCCAGTGGTGCCAGTGCAATCTCAGGACTCACTGCACTGCATCCCCAGTGCTGCCAGTGCACTCTCTGGACTCACTGCAGTGCATCCCCAGTGGTGCCAGTGCACTCTCTGGACTCACTGCACTGCATCCCCACTGGTGCCAGTGCACTCTCTGGAGTCACTGCAGTGTATCCCCAGTGGTGCCAGTGCACTCTCTGGACTCACTGAACTGCATCCCCAGTGGTGCCAGAGCACTCTCTGGACTCACTGCATTGCATCCCCAGTGCTGCCAGTGCACTCTCTGGACTCACTGCACTGCATCGCCAGTGGTGCCAGTGCACTCTCTGGACTCACTGCACTGCATCACCAGTGGTGCCAGTGCACTCTCTGGACTCAGTGCACTGCATTCCCACTGGTGCCAGTGCACTCTCTGGACTCACTGCAGTGCATCCCCAGTGGTGCCAGTGCACTCTCTGGACTCACTGCAGTGCGTCCCAAGTGGTGCCAGTGCACTCTCTGGACTCACTGCACTTAATCCCCAGTGGTGCCAGTGCACTCTCCGGAATCACTGCAGTGCAGCCCCAGTGGTGCCAGTGCACTCTCTGGACTCACTGCACTGCATCCACAGTGGTGCCAGTGCACTCTCTGGACTCACTGCATTGCATCCCCAGTGGTGCCAGTGCACTCTCTGGACTCACTGCACTGCATCCCCAGTGGTGCCAGTGCACTCTCTGGACTCACTGCACTGCATCCCCAGTGGTGCCAGGGCACTCTCTGCACTCACTGCACTGCATCCCCACTGGTGCCAGTGCACTCTCTGGACTCACTGCACTGCATCCCCAGTGGTGCCAGTGCACTCTCTGGACTCACTGCAATGCACCCCCACTGGTGCCAGTGCACTCTCTGGACTCACTGCACTGCATCCCCAGTGGTGCCAGTGCACTCTCTGGACTCACCGCACTGCATCCCCAAGGTGCCAGTGCACTCTCTGGACTCAACTGCACTGCATCCCCAGTGCTGCCAGTGCACTCTCTGCACTCACTGAACTGCATCCCCAGTGGTGCCAGTGCACTCTCTGGACTCACTGCACTGCATCCCCAGTGGTGCCAGTGCACTCCCTGGACTCACTGCACTTCATCCCCAGTGGTGCCAGTGCACTCTCTGGACTCACTGCATTGCATCCCCAGTGGTGCCAGTGCACTCTCTGGACTCACTGCACTGCATCCCCAGTGGTGTCACTGCACTCTCTGGACTCACTGCACCGCATCACCATTGGTGCCAGGGCACTCTCCGGACTCACTGCAGTGCATCCGCAGTGGTGCCAGTGCACTCTTTCGAGTCACTGCAGTGCATCCCCAGTGGTGCCAGTGCACTCTCTGGACTCACTGCACTGCATCCCCAGTGGTGCCAGTGCACTCTCTGGAATCACTGCACTGCATCCCCAGTGGTGCCAGTGCACTCTCTGGACTCATTGCACTGCATCCCCAGTGGTGCCAGTGCACTCTCTGGACTCACTGCACTGCATCCCCAGTGGTGCCACTGCACTCTCTGGACTCACTGCAGTGCATCCCCAGTGGTGCCAGTGCACTCTCTGGACTCATTGCACTGCATCCCCAGTGGTGCCAGTGCACTCTCTGGACTCACTGCAGTGCATCCCCAGTGGTGCCAGTGCACTCTCTGGAGTCACTGCAGTGTATCCCCAGTGGTGCCAGTGCACTCTCTGGACTCACTGAACTGCATCCCCAGTGGTGCCAGAGCACTCTCTGGACTCACTGCATTGCATCCCCAGTGCTGCCAGTGCACTCTCTGCACTCACTGAACTGCATCCCCAGTGGTGCCAGTGCACTCTCTGGACTCACTGCACTGCATCCCCAGTGGTGCCAGTGCACTCCCTGGACTCACTGCACTTCATCCCCAGTGGTGCCAGTGCACTCTCTGGACTCACTGCATTGCATCCCCAGTGGTGCCAGTGCACTCTCTGGACTCACTGCACTGCATCCCCAGTGGTGTCACTGCACTCTCTGGACTCACTGCACCGCATCACCATTGGTGCCAGGGCACTCTCTGGACTCACTGCCGTGCATCCGCAGTGGTGCCAGTGCACTCTCTGGACTCACTGCACTGCATCCCCAGTGGTGCCAGTGCACTCTCTGGAATCACTGCACTGCATCCCCAGTGGTGCCAGTGCACTCTCTGGACTCATTGCACTGCATCCCCAGTGGTGCCAGTGCACTCTCTGGACTCACTGCACTGCATCCCCAGTGGTGCCACTGCACTCTCTGGACTCACTGCAGTGCATCCCTAGTGGTGCCAGTGCACTCTCTGGACTCACTGCACTGCATCCCCAGTGGTGCCAGTGCACTCTCTGGACTCACTGCAGTGCATCCCCAGTGGTGCCAGTGCACTCTCTGGAGTCACTGCAGTGTATCCCCAGTGGTGCCAGTGCACTCTCTGGACTCACTGAACTGCATCCCCAGTGGTGCCAGAGCACTCTCTGGACTCACTGCATTGCATCCCCAGTGCTGCCAATGCACTCTCTGGACTCACTGCACTGCATCGCCAGTGGTGCCAGTGCCCTCTCTGGACTCACTGCACTGCATCACCAGTGGTGCCAGTGCACTCTCTGGACTCAGTGCACTGCATCCCCAGTGGTGCCAGTGCACTCTCTGGACTCACTGCAGTGCATCCCCAGTGGTGCCAGTGCACTCTCTGGACTCACTGCAGTGCGTCCCAAGTGGTGCCAGTGCACTCTCTGGACTCACTGCACTGCATCCCCAGTGGTGCCAGAGCACTCTCCGGAATCACTGCAGTGCATCCCCAGTGGTGCCAGTGCACTCTCTGGACTCACTGCAGTGCATCCCCAGTGGTGCCAGTGCACTCTCTGGACTCACGACAGTGCATCCCCAGTGGTGCCAGTGCACTCTCTGCACTCACTGCACTGCATCCCCAGTGGTGCCAGTGTAATCTCTGGGCTCACTGCAGTGCACCCCCACTGGTGCCAGTGCACTCTCTGGACTCACTGCACTGCATCCCCACTGGTGCCAGTGCACTCTCTGGACTCACCGCACTGCATCCCCAAGGTGCCAGTGCACTCTCTGGACTCAACTGCACTGCATCCCCAGTGCTGCCAGTGCACTCTCTGCACTCACTGAACTCCATCCCCAGTGGTGCCAGTGCACTCTCTGGACTCACTGCAGTGCATCCCAAGTGGTGCCAGTGCACTCTCTGGACTCACTGCACTTAATCCCCAGTGGTGCCAGTGCACTCTCCGGAATCACTGCAGTGCATCCCCAGTGGTGCCAGTGCACTCTTTCGAGTCACTGCAGTGCATCCCCAGTGGTGCCAGTGCACTCTCTGGACTCACTGCACTGCATCCCCAGTGGTGCCAGTGCACTCTCTGGAATCACTGCAGTGCACCCCCACTGGTGCCAGTGCACTCTCTGGACTCACTGCACTGCATCCCCAGTGGTGCCAGGGCACTCTCTGGACTCACTGCACTGCATCCCCAAGGTGCCAGTGCACTCTCTGGACTCAACTGCACTGCATCCCCAGTGCTGCCAGTGCACTCTCTGCACTCACTGAACTGCATCCCAAGTGGTGCCAGTGCACTCTCTGGACTCACTGCACTGCATCCCAAGTGGTGCCAGTGCACTCTCTGGACTCACTGCACTTCATCCCCAGTGGTGCCAGTGCACTCTCTGGACTCACTGCATTGCATCCCCAGTGGTGCCAGTGCACTCTCTGGACTCACTGCACTGCATCCCCAGTGGTGTCACTGCACTCTCTGGAGTCGCAGCACTGCATCACCATTGGTGCCAGGGCACTCTCCGGACTCACTGCACTGCATCCCCAGTGGTGCCAGTGCACTCTTTCGAGTCACTGCAGTGCATCCCCAGTGGTGCCAGTGCACTCTCTGGACTCACTGCACTGCATCCCCAGTGGTGCCAGTGCACTCTCTGGAATCACTGCAGTGCATCCCCAGTGGTGCCAGTGCACTCTCTGGACTCATTGCACTGCATCCCCAGTGGTGCCAGAGCACTCTCTGGACTCACTGCACTGCATCCCCAGTGGTGCCACTGCACTCTCCGGACTCACTGCAGTGCATCCCCAGTGGTGCCAGTGCACTCTCTGGACTCACTGCACTGCATCCCCAGTGGTGCCAGTGCACTCTCTGGACTCACTGCACTGCATTCCCAGTGGTGCCAGTGCACTCTCTGGACTCACTGCAGTGCATCCCCAGTGGTGCCAGTGCACTCTCTGGACTCACTGCACTGCATCCCCAGTGGTGACAGTGCACTCTCTGGAGTCGCAGCACTGCATCAACAGTGGTGCCTCTGCACTCTCTGGAGTCACTGCACTGCATCCCCAGTGCTGCCAGTGCACTCTCTGGACTCACTGCAGTGCATCGCCAGTGGTGCCAGTGCACTCTCTGGACACACTGCACTGCATCACCAGTGGTGCCAGTGCACTCTCTGGACTCACTGCACTGCATTACCAGTGGTGCCAGTGCGCTCTCTGGAGACACTGCAGTGCATCTCCTCTGGTGCCAGTGCACTCTCTGGACTCACTGCAGTGCATCCCCAGTGGTGCCAGTGTACTCTCTGGACTCACGGCACTGCATCCCCAGTGGTGCCAGTGCAGTCTCTGGAGTCACTGTAGTGCATCCCCAGTGTTGCCAGGGCACTCTCTGTACTCACTGCAGTGCATCCCCAGTGGTGCCAGTGCACTCTCTGCACTCACTGCACTGCATCCCCAGTGGTGCCAGTGCACTCTCTGGACTCACTGCACTGCATCCCCAGTGGTGCCAGTGCACTCTCTGGACTCACTGCACTGCAGCCCCTGAGGAGCCAGTGCACTCTCTGGACTCACTGCAGTGCATCCCCAGTGGTGCCAGTGCACTCTCTGGACTCACTGCAGTGCATCCCTAGTGGTGCCAGTGCACTCTCTGGACTCACTGAAGTGCATCCCCAGTGGTGCCAGTGCACTCTCTGGACTCACTGCACTGCATCTCCAGTGGAGCCAGTGCACTCTCTGGACTAACTGCATTGCATCCCCAGTGGTGCCAGTGCACTCTCTCGAATCACTGAAGTGCATCCCCTGTGGTGCCATTGCACTCTCTGGACTCACTGCACTGCATTCCCAGTGGTGCCAGTGCACTCTCTGGACTCACTGCAGTGCATCCCCAGTGGTGCCAGTGCACTCTCTGGACTCACTGCACTGCATCACCAGTGGTGCCAGTGCACTCTCTGGACTCACTGCACTGCATTACCAGTGGTGCCAGTGCGCTCTCTGGAGACACTGCAGTGCATCTCCTCTGGTGCCAGTGCACTCTCTGGACTCACTGCAGTGCATCCCCAGTGGTGCCAGTGTACTCTCTGGAATCACGGCACTGCATCCCCAGTGGTGCCAGTGCAGTCTCTGGAGTCACTGTAGTGCATCCCCAGTGTTGCCAGTGCACTCTCTGGACTCACTGCACTGCATCCCCAGTGGTGCCAGTGCACTCTCTGGACTCACTGCACTGCATCCCCAGTGGTGCCAGTGCACTCTCTGGACTCACTGCACTGCATCCCCACTGCTGCCAGTGCACTCTCTGGAGTCACTGCACGGCATCCCCACTGGTGCCAGTGCACTCTCTGGACTCACTGCAGTGCATCCCCAGTGGTGCCAGTGCACTCTCTGGACTCACCGCACTAAAGGCCCAGTGGTGCCAGAGCACTCTCTGGACTAATTGCACTGCATCCCCAGTGGTGCCAGGGCACTCTCCGGACTCACTGCAGTGCATCCGCAGTGGTGCCACTGCACTCTTTCGAGTCACTGCACTGCATCCCCAAGGTGCCAGTGCACTTTCTGGACTCACTGCACTGCATCCCCACTGGTGCCAGTGCACTCTCTGGACTCACTGCACTGCATCCCCACTGGTGCCACTGCACTGTCTGGACTCACTGCAGTGCAGCCCCTGAGGTGCCAGTGCCCTCTTTGTACTCACTGCAGTGCATCTCCAGTGGTGCCAGTGCACTCTCTGGACTCACTGCACTGCATCCCCAGTGGTGCCAGTGCACTCTCTGGACTCACTGCACTGCATCCCCAGTGGAGCCAGTGCACTCTCTGGACTAACAGCATTGCATCCCCAGTGGTGCCAGTGCACTCTCTGGAATCACTGCAGTGCATCCCCTGTGGTGCCATTGCACTCTCTGGACTCACTGCAGTGCATCCCCAGTGGTGCCAGTGCACTCTCTGGACACACTGCACTGCATCACCAGTGGCGCCAGTGCACTCTCTGGACTCACTGCACTGCATTACCAGTGGTGCCAGTGCGCTCTCTGGAGACACTGCAGTGCATCTCCTCTGGTGCCAGTGCACTCTCTGGACTCACTGCAGTGCATCCCCAGTGGTGCCAGTGTACTCTCTGGACTCACGGCACTGCATCCCCAGTGGTGCCAGTGCAGTCTCTGGAGTCACTGCAGTGCAGCCCCTGAGGTGCCAGTGCACTCTCTGGACTCACTGCAGTGCATCCCCAGTGGTGCCAGTGCACTCTCTGGACTCACTGCAGTGCATCCCTAGTGTTGCCAGTGCACTCTCTGGACTCACTGAACTGCATCCCCAGTGGTGCCAGTGCACTCTCTGGACTCACTGCACTGCATCCCCAGTGGAGCCAGTGCACTCTCTGGACTAACTGCATCGCATCACCAGTGGTGCCAGTGCACTCTCTGGACTAACTGCATTGCATCCCCACTGGTGCCAGTGCACTCTCTGGACTCACTGCAGTGCATCCCCAGTGGTGCCAGTGCACTCTCTGGACTCACTGCACTAAAGCCCCAGTGGTGCCAGAGCACTCTCTGGACTAATTGCACTGCATCCCCAGTGGTGCCAGGGCACTCTCCGGACCTACTGCAGTGCATCCGCAGTGGTGCCACTGCACTCTTTCGAGTCACTGCACTGCATCCCCAAGGTGCCAGTGCACTCTCTGGACTCACTGCAGTGCATCCCCAGTGGTGCCAGTGCACTCTCTGGACTCACTGCACTAAAGCCCCAGTGGTGCCAGGGCACTCTCTGGACTAATTGCACTGCATCCCCAGTGGTGCCAGGGCACTCTCCGGACTCACTGCAGTGCATCCGCAGTGGTGCCACTGCACTCTTTCGAGTCACTGCACTGCATACCCAAGGTGCCAGTGCACTCTCTGGACTCACTGCACTGCATCCCCACTGGTGCCTCTGCACTGTCTGGACTCACTGCAGTGCAGCCCCTGAGGTGCCAGTGCCCTCTTTGTACTCACTGCAGTGCATCTCCAGTGGTGCCAGTGCACTCTCTGGACTCACTGCAGTACATCCCCACTGGTTCCAGTGCACTCTCTGGACACACTGCACTGCATCACCAGTGGTGCCAGTGCACTCTCTGGAATCACTGCAGTGCATCCCATGTGGTGCCATTGCACTCTCTGGACTCACTGCAGTGCATCCCCAGTGGAGCCAGTGCACTCTCTGGACTAACTGCATTGCATCCCCAGTGGTGCCAGTGCACTCTCTGGACTCACTGCACTGCATCCCCACTGGTGCCACTGCACTGTCTGGACTCACTGCAGTGCAGCCCCTGAGGTGCCAGTGCCCTCTTTGTACTCACTGCAGTGCATCTCCAGTGGTGCCAGTGCACTCTCTGGACTCACTGCACTGCATCCCCAGTGGTGCCAGTGCACTCTCTGGACTCACTGCACTGCATCCCCAGTGGAGCCAGTGCACTCTCTGGACTAACAGCATTGCATCCCCAGTGGTGCCAGTGCACTCTCTGGAATCACTGCAGTGCATCCCCTGTGGTGCCATTGCACTCTCTGGACTCACTGCAGTGCATCCCCAGTGGTGCCAGTGCACTCTCTGGACACACTGCACTGCATCACCAGTGGCGCCAGTGCACTCTCTGGACTCACTGCACTGCATTACCAGTGGTGCCAGTGCGCTCTCTGGAGACACTGCAGTGCATCTCCTCTGGTGCCAGTGCACTCTCTGGACTCACTGCAGTGCATCCCCAGTGGTGCCAGTGTACTCTCTGGACTCACGGCACTGCATCCCCAGTGGTGCCAGTGCAGTCTCTGGAGTCACTGCAGTGCAGCCCCTGAGGTGCCAGTGCACTCTCTGGACTCACTGCAGTGCATCCCCAGTGGTGCCAGTGCACTCTCTGGACTCACTGCAGTGCATCCCTAGTGTTGCCAGTGCACTCTCTGGACTCACTGAACTGCATCCCCAGTGGTGCCAGTGCACTCTCTGGACTCACTGCACTGCATCCCCAGTGGAGCCAGTGCACTCTCTGGACTAACTGCATCGCATCACCAGTGGTGCCAGTGCACTCTCTGGACTAACTGCATTGCATCCCCACTGGTGCCAGTGCACTCTCTGGACTCACTGCAGTGCATCCCCAGTGGTGCCAGTGCACTCTCTGGACTCACTGCACTAAAGCCCCAGTGGTGCCAGAGCACTCTCTGGACTAATTGCACTGCATCCCCAGTGGTGCCAGGGCACTCTCCGGACCTACTGCAGTGCATCCGCAGTGGTGCCACTGCACTCTTTCGAGTCACTGCACTGCATCCCCAAGGTGCCAGTGCACTCTCTGGACTCACTGCAGTGCATCCCCAGTGGTGCCAGTGCACTCTCTGGACTCACTGCACTAAAGCCCCAGTGGTGCCAGGGCACTCTCTGGACTAATTGCACTGCATCCCCAGTGGTGCCAGGGCACTCTCCGGACTCACTGCAGTGCATCCGCAGTGGTGCCACTGCACTCTTTCGAGTCACTGCACTGCATACCCAAGGTGCCAGTGCACTCTCTGGACTCACTGCACTGCATCCCCACTGGTGCCTCTGCACTGTCTGGACTCACTGCAGTGCAGCCCCTGAGGTGCCAGTGCCCTCTTTGTACTCACTGCAGTGCATCTCCAGTGGTGCCAGTGCACTCTCTGGACTCACTGCAGTACATCCCCACTGGTTCCAGTGCACTCTCTGGACACACTGCACTGCATCACCAGTGGTGCCAGTGCACTCTCTGGAATCACTGCAGTGCATCCCATGTGGTGCCATTGCACTCTCTGGACTCACTGCAGTGCATCCCCAGTGGAGCCAGTGCACTCTCTGGACTAACTGCATTGCATCCCCAGTGGTGCCAGTGCACTCTCTGGGCTCACTGCAGTGCATACCCAGTGGTGCCAGTGCACTCTCTGGACTCACTGCAGTGCATCCCCAGTAGTGCCAGTGCACTCTCTGGACTCACTGCATTGCATCCCCAGTGGTGCCAGTGCACTCTCTGGACTCACTGCACTGCATCCCCAGTGGTGCCACTGCACTCTCTGGACTCACTGCACTGCATCCCGAGTGGTGCCAGGGCACTCTCCGGACTCACTGCAGTGCATCAGCAGTGATGCCAGTGCACTATTTCGAGTCACTGCCCTGCATCCCCAAGGTGCTAGTGCACTTTCTGGACTCACTGCAGTGCATCCCCAAGGTGCCACTGCACTCTCTGGACTCACTGCACTGCATCCCCAGTGTTGCCAGTGCACTCTCTGGACTCACTGCAGAGCATCCCCAGTGTGCCAGTGCACTCTCTGGACTCACTGCAGTCCATCCCCAGTGGTGCCAGTGCACTCTCTGTAGTCACTGCGCTGCATCCCCAGTGGTGACAGTGCAATCCCTGGACTCACTGCAGTGCATCTCCATTGGTGCCAGTGCACTCTCTGGACTCACTGCAGTGCATCCCCACTGGTGCCAGTGCACTCTCTGGACACACTGCACTGCATCCCCAGTGGTGCCAGTGCACTCTCTGGAATCACTGCAGTGCATCACATGTGGTGCCATTGCACTCTCTGGACTCACTGCAGTGCATCCCCAGTGGAGCCAGTGCACTCTCTGGACTAACTGCATTGCATCCCCAGTGGTGCCAGTGCACTCTCTGGGCTCACTGCAGTGCATACCCAGTGGTGCTAGGGCACTCTCCGGACTCACTGCAGTGCATCAGCAGTGATGCCAGTGCACTATTTCGAGTCACTGCACTGCATCCCCAAGGTGCTAGTGCACTTTCTGGACTCACTGCAGTGCATCCCCAAGGTGCCAGTGCACTCTCTGGACTCACTGCACTGCATCCCCAGTGGTGCCAGTGCACAATCTGCAGTCACTGCAGTGCAGCCCCAGTGCTGCCAGTGCACTCTCTGCACTCACTGCACTGCATCCCCAGTGGTGCCAGGGCACTCTTTGGACTCACTGCACTGCATCCCCAGTGGTGCCAGTGTAGTCTCTGGACTCACTGCAGTGCATCCCCAGTGGTGCCAGGGCACCCTTTGGACTCTCTGCACTGCATCCCCAGTGGTGCCAGTGTAATCTCTGGACTCACTGAACTGCATCCCCAGTGGTGCCAGTGCACAATCAGGACTCACTGCAGTGCATCCCCAGTGGTGCCAGTGCACTCTCTGGAGTCACTGCAGTGTATCCCCAGTGGTGCCAGTGCACTCTCTGGACTCACTGAACTGCATCCCCAGTGGTGCCAGAGCACTCTCTGGACTCACTGCATTGCATCCCCAGTGCTGCCAATGCACTCTCTGGACTCACTGCACTGCATCGCCAGTGGTGCCAGTGCCCTCTCTGGACTCACTGCACTGCATCACCAGTGGTGCCAGTGCACTCTCTGGACTCAGTGCACTGCATCCCCAGTGGTGCCAGTGCACTCTCTGGACTCACTGCAGTGCATCCCCAGTGGTGCCAGTGCACTCTCTGGACTCACTGCAGTGCGTCCCAAGTGGTGCCAGTGCACTCTCTGGACTCACTGCACTGCATCCCCAGTGGTGCCAGAGCACTCTCCGGAATCACTGCAGTGCATCCCCAGTGGTGCCAGTGCACTCTCTGGACTCACTGCAGTGCATCCCCAGTGGTGCCAGTGCACTCTCTGGACTCACGACAGTGCATCCCCAGTGGTGCCAGTGCACTCTCTGCACTCACTGCACTGCATCCCCAGTGGTGCCAGTGTAATCTCTGGGCTCACTGCAGTGCACCCCCACTGGTGCCAGTGCACTCTCTGGACTCACTGCACTGCATCCCCACTGGTGCCAGTGCACTCTCTGGACTCACCGCACTGCATCCCCAAGGTGCCAGTGCACTCTCTGGACTCAACTGCACTGCATCCCCAGTGCTGCCAGTGCACTCTCTGCACTCACTGAACTCCATCCCCAGTGGTGCCAGTGCACTCTCTGGACTCACTGCAGTGCATCCCAAGTGGTGCCAGTGCACTCTCTGGACTCACTGCACTTAATCCCCAGTGGTGCCAGTGCACTCTCCGGAATCACTGCAGTGCATCCCCAGTGGTGCCAGTGCACTCTTTCGAGTCACTTCAGTGCATCCCCAGTGGTGCCAGTGCACTCTCTGGACTCACTGCACTGCATCCCCAGTGGTGCCAGTGCACTCTCTGGAATCACTGCAGTGCACCCCCACTGGTGCCAGTGCACTCTCTGGACTCACTGCACTGCATCCCCAGTGGTGCCAGGGCACTCTCTGGACTCACTGCACTGCATCCCCAAGGTGCCAGTGCACTCTCTGGACTCAACTGCACTGCATCCCCAGTGCTGCCAGTGCACTCTCTGCACTCACTGAACTGCATCCCAAGTGGTGCCAGTGCACTCTCTGGACTCACTGCACTGCATCCCAAGTGGTGCCAGTGCACTCTCTGGACTCACTGCACTTCATCCCCAGTGGTGCCAGTGCACTCTCTGGACTCACTGCATTGCATCCCCAGTGGTGCCAGTGCACTCTCTGGACTCACTGCACTGCATCCCCAGTGGTGTCACTGCACTCTCTGGAGTCGCAGCACTGCATCACCATTGGTGCCAGGGCACTCTCCGGACTCACTGCACTGCATCCCCAGTGGTGCCAGTGCACTCTTTCGAGTCACTGCAGTGCATCCCCAGTGGTGCCAGTGCACTCTCTGGACTCACTGCACTGCATCCCCAGTGGTGCCAGTGCACTCTCTGGAATCACTGCAGTGCATCCCCAGTGGTGCCAGTGCACTCTCTGGACTCATTGCACTGCATCCCCAGTGGTGCCAGAGCACTCTCTGGACTCACTGCACTGCATCCCCAGTGGTGCCACTGCACTCTCCGGACTCACTGCAGTGCATCCCCAGTGGTGCCAGTGCACTCTCTGGACTCACTGCACTGCATCCCCAGTGGTGCCAGTGCACTCTCTGGACTCACTGCACTGCATTCCCAGTGGTGCCAGTGCACTCCCTGGACTCACTGCAGTGCATCCCCAGTGGTGCCAGTGCACTCTCTGGACTCACTGCACTGCATCCCCAGTGGTGACAGTGCACTCTCTGGAGTCGCAGCACTGCATCAACAGTGGTGCCTCTGCACTCTCTGGAGTCACTGCACTGCATCCCCAGTGCTGCCAGTGCACTCTCTGGACTCACTGCAGTGCATCGCCAGTGGTGCCAGTGCACTCTCTGGACACACTGCACTGCATCACCAGTGGTGCCAGTGCACTCTCTGGACTCACTGCACTGCATTACCAGTGGTGCCAGTGCGCTCTCTGGAGACACTGCAGTGCATCTCCTCTGGTGCCAGTGCACTCTCTGGACTCACTGCAGTGCATCCCCAGTGGTGCCAGTGTACTCTCTGGACTCACGGCACTGCATCCCCAGTGGTGCCAGTGCAGTCTCTGGAGTCACTGTAGTGCATCCCCAGTGTTGCCAGGGCACTCTCTGTACTCACTGCAGTGCATCCCCAGTGGTGCCAGTGCACTCTCTGCACTCACTGCACTGCATCCCCAGTGGTGCCAGTGCACTCTCTGGACTCACTGCACTGCATCCCCAGTGGTGCCAGTGCACTCTCTGGACTCACTGCACTGCAGCCCCTGAGGAGCCAGTGCACTCTCTGGACTCACTGCAGTGCATCCCCAGTGGTGCCAGTGCACTCTCTGGACTCACTGCAGTGCATCCCTAGTGGTGCCAGTGCACTCTCTGGACTCACTGAAGTGCATCCCCAGTGGTGCCAGTGCACTCTCTGGACTCACTGCACTGCATCTCCAGTGGAGCCAGTGCACTCTCTGGACTAACTGCATTGCATCCCCAGTGGTGCCAGTGCACTCTCTCGAATCACTGAAGTGCATCCCCTGTGGTGCCATTGCACTCTCTGGACTCACTGCACTGCATTCCCAGTGGTGCCAGTGCACTCTCTGGACTCACTGCAGTGCATCCCCAGTGGTGCCAGTGCACTCTCTGGACTCACTGCACTGCATCACCAGTGGTGCCAGTGCACTCTCTGGACTCACTGCACTGCATTACCAGTGGTGCCAGTGCGCTCTCTGGAGACACTGCAGTGCATCTCCTCTGGTGCCAGTGCACTCTCTGGACTCACTGCAGTGCATCCCCAGTGGTGCCAGTGTACTCTCTGGAATCACGGCACTGCATCCCCAGTGGTGCCAGTGCAGTCTCTGGAGTCACTGTAGTGCATCCCCAGTGTTGCCAGTGCACTCTCTGGACTCACTGCACTGCGTCCCCAGTGGTGCCAGTGCACTCTCTGGACTCACTGCAGTGAATCCCCGGTGGTGCCAGTGCACTCTCTGGACTCACTGCACTGCATCCCCAGTGGTGCCAGTGCACTCTCTGGACTCACTGCACTGCATCCCCACTGCTGCCAGTGCACTCTCTGGAGTCACTGCACGGCATCCCCACTGGTGCCAGTGCACTCTCTGGACTCACTGCAGTGCATCCCCAGTGGTGCCAGTGCACTCTCTGGACTCACCGCACTAAAGGCCCAGTGGTGCCAGAGCACTCTCTGGACTAATTGCACTGCATCCCCAGTGGTGCCAGGGCACTCTCCGGACTCACTGCAGTGCATCCGCAGTGGTGCCACTGCACTCTTTCGAGTCACTGCACTGCATCCCCAAGGTGCCAGTGCACTTTCTGGACTCACTGCACTGCATCCCCACTGGTGCCAGTGCACTCTCTGGACTCACTGCACTGCATCCCCACTGGTGCCACTGCACTGTCTGGACTCACTGCAGTGCAGCCCCTGAGGTGCCAGTGCCCTCTTTGTACTCACTGCAGTGCATCTCCAGTGGTGCCAGTGCACTCTCTGGACTCACTGCACTGCATCCCCAGTGGTGCCAGTGCACTCTCTGGACTCACTGCACTGCATCCCCAGTGGAGCCAGTGCACTCTCTGGACTAACAGCATTGCATCCCCAGTGGTGCCAGTGCACTCTCTGGAATCACTGCAGTGCATCCCCTGTGGTGCCATTGCACTCTCTGGACTCACTGCACTGCATCCCCAGTGGTGCCAGTGCACTCTCTGGACACACTGCACTGCATCACCAGTGGCGCCAGTGCACTCTCTGGACTCACTGCACTGCATTACCAGTGGTGCCAGTGCGCTCTCTGGAGACACTGCAGTGCATCTCCTCTGGTGCCAGTGCACTCTCTGGACTCACTGCAGTGCATCCCCAGTGGTGCCAGTGTACTCTCTGGACTCACGGCACTGCATCCCCAGTGGTGCCAGTGCAGTCTCTGGAGTCACTGCAGTGCAGCCCCTGAGGTGCCAGTGCACTCTCTGGACTCACTGCAGTGCATCCCCAGTGGTGCCAGTGCACTCTCTGGACTCACTGCAGTGCATCCCTAGTGTTGCCAGTGCACTCTCTGGACTCACTGAACTGCATCCCCAGTGGTGCCAGTGCACTCTCTGGACTCACTGCACTGCATCCCCAGTGGAGCCAGTGCACTCTCTGGACTAACTGCATCGCATCACCAGTGGTGCCAGTGCACTCTCTGGACTAACTGCATTGCATCCCCACTGGTGCCAGTGCACTCTCTGGACTCACTGCAGTGCATCCCCAGTGGTGCCAGTGCACTCTCTGGACTCACTGCACTAAAGCCCCAGTGGTGCCAGAGCACTCTCTGGACTAATTGCACTGCATCCCCAGTGGTGCCAGGGCACTCTCCGGACCTACTGCAGTGCATCCGCAGTGGTGCCACTGCACTCTTTCGAGTCACTGCACTGCATCCCCAAGGTGCCAGTGCACTCTCTGGACTCACTGCAGTGCATCCCCAGTGGTGCCAGTGCACTCTCTGGACTCACTGCACTAAAGCCCCAGTGGTGCCAGGGCACTCTCTGGACTAATTGCACTGCATCCCCAGTGGTGCCAGGGCACTCTCCGGACTCACTGCAGTGCATCCGCAGTGGTGCCACTGCACTCTTTCGAGTCACTGCACTGCATACCCAAGGTGCCAGTGCACTCTCTGGACTCACTGCACTGCATCCCCACTGGTGCCTCTGCACTGTCTGGACTCACTGCAGTGCAGCCCCTGAGGTGCCAGTGCCCTCTTTGTACTCACTGCAGTGCATCTCCAGTGGTGCCAGTGCACTCTCTGGACTCACTGCAGTACATCCCCACTGGTTCCAGTGCACTCTCTGGACACACTGCACTGCATCACCAGTGGTGCCAGTGCACTCTCTGGAATCACTGCAGTGCATCCCATGTGGTGCCATTGCACTCTCTGGACTCACTGCAGTGCATCCCCAGTGGAGCCAGTGCACTCTCTGGACTAACTGCATTGCATCCCCAGTGGTGCCAGTGCACTCTCTGGGCTCACTGCAGTGCATACCCAGTGGTGCCAGTGCACTCTCTGGACTCACTGCAGTGCATCCCCAGTAGTGCCAGTGCACTCTCTGGACTCACTGCATTGCATCCCCAGTGGTGCCAGTGCACTCTCTGGACTCACTGCACTGCATCCCCAGTGGTGCCACTGCACTCTCTGGACTCACTGCACTGCATCCCGAGTGGTGCCAGGGCACTCTCCGGACTCACTGCAGTGCATCAGCAGTGATGCCAGTGCACTATTTCGAGTCACTGCCCTGCATCCCCAAGGTGCTAGTGCACTTTCTGGACTCACTGCAGTGCATCCCCAAGGTGCCACTGCACTCTCTGGACTCACTGCACTGCATCCCCAGTGTTGCCAGTGCACTCTCTGGACTCACTGCAGAGCATCCCCAGTGTGCCAGTGCACTCTCTGGACTCACTGCAGTCCATCCCCAGTGGTGCCAGTGCACTCTCTGTAGTCACTGCGCTGCATCCCCAGTGGTGACAGTGCAATCCCTGGACTCACTGCAGTGCATCTCCATTGGTGCCAGTGCACTCTCTGGACTCACTGCAGTGCATCCCCACTGGTGCCAGTGCACTCTCTGGACACACTGCACTGCATCCCCAGTGGTGCCAGTGCACTCTCTGGAATCACTGCAGTGCATCACATGTGGTGCCATTGCACTCTCTGGACTCACTGCAGTGCATCCCCAGTGGAGCCAGTGCACTCTCTGGACTAACTGCATTGCATCCCCAGTGGTGCCAGTGCACTCTCTGGGCTCACTGCAGTGCATACCCAGTGGTGCTAGGGCACTCTCCGGACTCACTGCAGTGCATCAGCAGTGATGCCAGTGCACTATTTCGAGTCACTGCACTGCATCCCCAAGGTGCTAGTGCACTTTCTGGACTCACTGCAGTGCATCCCCAAGGTGCCAGTGCACTCTCTGGACTCACTGCACTGCATCCCCAGTGGTGCCAGTGCACAATCTGCAGTCACTGCAGTGCAGCCCCAGTGCTGCCAGTGCACTCTCTGCACTCACTGCACTGCATCCCCAGTGGTGCCAGGGCACTCTTTGGACTCACTGCACTGCATCCCCAGTGGTGCCAGTGTAGTCTCTGGACTCACTGCAGTGCATCCCCAGTGGTGCCAGGGCACCCTTTGGACTCTCTGCACTGCATCCCCAGTGGTGCCAGTGTAATCTCTGGACTCACTGAACTGCATCCCCAGTGGTGCCAGTGCACAATCAGGACTCACTGCAGTGCAACATCAGTGGTGCCAGTGTACTCTGTGGACTCACTGCACTGCAACCCCAGTGGTGCCTGTGCAGTCTCTGGACTCAGTACTTTGCATCCCCAGTGGTGCAAGTGCAGTCTCTGCACTCAGTGCAGTGCATCTCCAGTGGTGCCAGTGCACTCTCTGGACCCACTGCAGTACACCCCCAGTGGTGCCAGTGCACTCTCTGGACTCACTGCAATGCATCCACATTGGTGCCAGTGCACTCTCTGGACTCACTGCACTGCATCCCCAGTGGTGCCAGTGCGCTCTCTGGAGACACTGCAGTGCATCCCCAGTGATGCCAGTATACTCTCTGGACTCACGGCACTGCATCACCTGTGGTGCCAGTGCAGTCTCTGGACTCACTGAACTGCATCCCCAGTGGTGCCAGTGCACTCTCTGGACTCACTGCAGTGCATCCCCAGTGGTGCCAGTGCACTCTCTGCAGACAATGCAGTGCATCCCCAAAGGTGACAGTGCACTCTCTGGCTTCACTGTACTGTTCGAGCCGCGGCAGCCGCTCCAGCCGCGTTAGCCCCTCCAGCCTCGGCAACCGCTCCATCCGCGGCATACGCGTCAGCCGCTCCAGCCGCGGAGCCGCACCAACCGCGGTAGCTGCTCCAGCCGCGGCAGCCGCTCCACTCGGTAGCGGCTTTCGCGGCTGCCGCGGCTGGAGCGGCTGCCGCGGCTGGAGCGGCTGCGGCGGCTGGAGCGTCTAGAGCGTCTGCCGCGGCTGGAGGGGCTACCGCGGCTGGAGCGGCAGAGGCGTCTGGAGCGGATGCCGCGGTTGGAGCAGTGCAGTGAGTCCACAGAGTGCACTGGCACCACCAGGGATTCAGATACATTCTCACTGCAGTGAGATCCCCAGTAGTGCCAGTGCACTCTCTGGACTCACTGCACTGCATCCCCATTGCTGACAGTGTCGTCTCTGGACTCAGTGCACTGCATCCCCAGTGGTGCCAGTTCACTCTCTGGACTCACTGCAGTGCATCCCCAAAAGTGCCAGTGCACTCTCTGGACTCACTGCACTGCATCCCCATTGCTGACAGTGCCCTCTCTGGACTCAGTGCACAGCATCCCCAGTGGTGCCAGTGCACTCTCTGCACTCACTGCACTGCATCCCCAGTGGTGCCATCTCACTCTCTGGACTCACTGCAGTGCATCCCAATGGTGCCAGTGCACTCTCTGGACTCACTGAACTGCATCCCCAGTGGTGCCAGTGCACTCTCTGGACTCACTGAAGTGCATCCCCAGTGGAGCCAGTGCTCTCTGTGGACTCACTGCACTGCATCCCCAGTGGTGCCAGTGCACTCTCTGGACTCACTGCACTGCATCCCCAAGGTGCCAGTGCACTCTCTGGACTCACTGCAGTGCATCCCCAGTGGTGCCAGTGCACTCTCTGAACTCACTGCACTGCATCCCCAAGGTGCCAGTGCACTCTCTGGAGTCACTGCACTGCATCCCCAGTGGTGCCAGTGCACTCTCTGGACTCACTGACGTGCATCCCCAGTGGTGCCATTGCACTCTCTGGACTCACTGCACTGCATTCCCAGTGGTGCCAGTGCACTCCCTGGACTCACTGCAGTGCATCCCCAGTGGTGCCAGTGCACTCACTGGACTCACTGTACTGCATCACAGGTGGTGCCAGTGCACTCTCTGGACTCACTGCACTGCATCCCCAGTGGTGCCAGTGCACTCTCTGGACTCACTGCACTGCATCCCTGTGGTGCCAGTGCACTCTCTGGACTCACTGCACTGCATCCCCAGTGGTGCCAGTGCACTCTCTGGACTCACTGCACTGCATCGCCAGTGGTGCCAGTGCGCTCTCTGGACTCACTGCACTGCATCCCAAGTGGTGCCAGTGCACTCTCTGGACTCAGTGCAGTGCATCCCCAGTGGTGCCAGTGCACTCTCTGGACCCACTGCAGTGCATCCCCACTGGTGCCAGTGCACTCTCTGGACTCACTGCAGTGCATCCCCAGTGGTGCCAGTGCACTCTCTGGAGTCACTGCACTGCATCCCCAGTGGTGCCTATGCAGTCTCTGGACTCAGTACATTGCATCCCCAGTGGTGCAAGTGCAGTCTCTGCACTCAGTGCAGTGCATCTCCAGTGGTGCCAGTGCACTCTCTGGACCCACTGCAGTACACCCCCAGTGGTGCCAGTGCACTCTCTGGACTCACTGCAATGCATCCACATTGGTGCCAGTGCACTCTCTGGACTCACTGCACTGCATCCCCAGTGGTGCCAGTGCGCTCTCTGGAGACACTGCAGTGCATCCCCAGTGATGCCAGTATACTCTCTGGACTCACGGCACTGCATCACCTGTGGTGCCAGTGCAGTCTCTGGTGTCACTGCACTGCATCCCCAGTGGTGCCAGTGTAGTCTCTGGACTCACTGAACTGCATCCCCAGTGGTGCCAGTGCACTCTCTGGACTCACTGCACTGCATCCCCAGTGGTGCCAGTGCACTCTCTGGACTCACTGCAGTGCATCCCCATTGGTGCCAGGGCACTCTCTGCAGACAATGCAGTGCATCCCCAAAGGTGACAGTGCACTCTCTGGCTTCACTGTACTGTTCGAGCCGCGGCAGCCGCTCCAGCCGCGTTAGCCCCTCCAGCCTCGGCAACCGCTCCATCCGCGGCATACGCGTCAGCCGCTCCAGCCGCGGAGCCGCACCAACCGCGGTAGCCGCTCCAGCCGCGTCAGCCGCTCCACTCGGTAGCGGCTTTCGCGGCTGGAGCGGCTGGAGCGGCTGCGGCGGCTGGAGCGTCTAGAGCGTCTGCCGCGGCTGGAGGGGCTACCGCGGCTGGAGCGGCTGAGGCGGCTGGAGCGGATGCCGCGGTTGGAGCAGTGCAGTGAGTCCACAGAGTGCACTGGCACCACCAGGGATTCAGATACATTCTCACTGCAGTGAGATCCCCAGTAGTGCCAGTGCACTCTCTGGACTCACTGCACTGCATCCCCATTGCTGACAGTGCCGTCTCTGGACTCAGTGCACTGCATCCCCAGTGGTGCCAGTTCACTCTCTGGACTCACTGCAGTGCATCCCCAAAAGTGCCAGTGCACTCTCTGGACTCACTGCACTGCATCCCCATTGCTGACTGTGCCCTCTCTGGACTCAGTGCACAGCATCCCCAGTGGTGCCAGTGCACTCTCTGCACTCACTGCACTGCATCCCCAGTGGTGCCATCTCACTCTCTGGACTCACTGCAGTGCATCCCAATGGTGCCAGTGCACTCTCTGGACTCACTGAACTGCATCCCCAGTGGTGCCAGTGCACTCTCTGGACTCACTGAAGTGCATCCCCAGTGGAGCCAGTGCTCTCTGTGGACTCACTGCACTGCATCCCCAGTGGTGCCAGTGCACTCTCTGGACTCACTGCACTGCATCCCCAGTGGTGCCAGTGCACTCTCTGGAGTCACTGCACTGCATCCCCATTGGTGCCTGTGCAGTCTCTGGACTCACTACACTTCATCCCCAGTGGAGCCAGTGCACTCTCTGGACTCACTGCACTGCATCCCCAGTGGTGCCAGTGCACTCTCTGGACTCAGTGCACTCCATCCCCACTGGTGCCCGTGCACTCTCTGGACTCACTGCACTGCATCCCCAGTGGTGCCAGTGCACTCTTTGGACTCACTGCACTGCATCCCCACTGGTGCCAGTGTAGTCTCTGGACTCACTGCACTGCATCCCCAGTGGTGCCAGTGCAATCTCAGGACTCACTGCACTGCATCCCCAGTGCTGCCAGTGCACTCTCTGGACTCACTGCAGTGCATCCCCAGTGGTGCCAGTGCACTCTCTGGACTCATTGAACCGCATCCCCAGTGGTGCCAGAGCACTCTCTGGACTCACTGCATTGCATCCCCAGTGCTGCCAGTGCACTCTCTGGACTCACTGCACTGCATCGCCAGTGGTGCCAGTGCACTCTCTGGACTCACTGCACTGCATCCCCAGTGGTGCCAGTGCACTCTCTGGACTCAGTGCACTGCATCCCCAGTGGTGCCAGTGCACTCTCTGGACTCACTGCAGTGCATCCCCAGTGGTGCCAGTGCACTCTCTGGACTCACTGCAGTGCGTCCCAAGTGGTGCCAGTGCACTCTCTGGACTCACTGCACTGCATCCCCAGTTGTGCCAGTGCACTCTCTGGACTCACTGCACTGCATCCCCAGTGGTGCCAGTGCACTCTCTGCACTCACTGCAGTGCATCCCCAGTGGTGCCAGTGTAATCTCTGGGCTCACTGCAGTGCACCCCCACTGGTGCCAGTGCACTCTCTGGACTCACTGCACTGCATCCCCAGTGGTGCCAGTGCACTCTCTGGACTCACCGCACTGCATCCCCAAGGTGCCAGTGCACTCTCTGGACTCAACTGCACTTCATCCCCAGTGCTGCCAGTGCACTCTCTGCACTCACTGAACTGCATCCCCAGTGGTGCCAGTGCACTCTCTGGACTCACTGCAGTGCATCCCAAGTGGTGCCAGTGCACTCTCTGGACTCACTGCACTTAATCCCCAGTGGTGCCAGTGCACTCTCCGGAATCACTGCAGTGCATCCCCAGTGGTGCCAGTGCACTCTCTGGACTCACTGCACTGCATCCACAGTGGTGCCAGTGCACTCTCTGGACTCACTGCATTGCATCCCCAGTGGTGCCAGTGCACTCTCTGGACTCACTGCACTGCATCCCCAGTGGTGCCAGTGCACTCTCTGGACTCACTGCAGTGCATCCCCAGTGGTGCCAGGGCACTCTCTGCACTCACTGCACTGCATCCCCACTGGTGCCAGTGCACTCTCTGGACTCACTGCACTGCATCCCCAGTGGTGCCAGTGCACTCTCTGGACTCACTGCAGTGCACCCCCACTGGTGCCAGTGCACTCTCTGGACTCACTGCACTGCATCCCCAGTGGTGCCAGTGCACTCTCTGGACTCACCGCACTGCATCCCCAAGGTGCCAGTGCACTCTCTGGACTCAACTGCACTGCATCCCCAGTGCTGCCAGTGCACTCTCTGCACTCACTGAACTGCATCCCCAGTGGTGCCAGTGCACTCTCTGGACTCACTGCACTGCATCCCCAGTGGTGCCAGTGCACTCCCTGGACTCACTGCACTTCATCCCCAGTGGTGCCAGTGCACTCTCTGGACTCACTGCATTGCATCCCCAGTGGTGCCAGTGCACTCTCTGGACTCACTGCACTGCATCCCCAGTGGTGTCACTGCACTCTCTGGACTCACTGCACCGCATCACCATTGGTGCCAGGGCACTCTCCGGACTCACTGCAGTGCATCCGCAGTGGTGCCAGTGCACTCTTTCGAGTCACTGCAGTGCATCCCCAGTGGTGCCAGTGCACTCTCTGGACTCACTGCACTGCATCCCCAGTGGTGCCAGTGCACTCTCTGGAATCACTGCACTGCATCCCCAGTGGTGCCAGTGCACTCTCTGGACTCATTGCACTGCATCCCCAGTGGTGCCAGTGCACTCTCTGGACTCACTGCACTGCATCCCCAGTGGTGCCACTGCACTCTCTGGACTCACTGCAGTGCATCCCCAGTGGTGCCAGTGCACTCTCTGGACTCACTGCAGTGCATCCCCAGTGGTGCCAGTGCACTCTCTGGACTCACTGCAGTGCATCCCCAGTGGTGCCAGTGCACTCTCTGGAGTCACTGCAGTGTATCCCCAGTGGTGCCAGTGCACTCTCTGGACTCACTGAACTGCATCCCCAGTGGTGCCAGAGCACTCTCTGGACTCACTGCATTGCATCCCCAGTGCTGCCAGTGCACTCTCTGGACTCACTGCACTGCATCGCCAGTGGTGCCAGTGCCCTCTCTGGACTCACTGCACTGCATCACCAGTGGTGCCAGTGCACTCTCTGGACTCACTGCACTGCATCCCCAGTGGTGCCAGTGCACTCTCTGGACTCACTGCAGTGCATCCCCAGTGGTGCCAGTGCACTCTCTGGACTCACTGCAGTGCGTCCCAAGTGGTGCCAGTGCACTCTCTGGACTCACTGCACTGCATCCAAAGTGGTGCCAGAGCACTCTCCGGAATCACTGCAGTGCATCCCCAGTGGTGCCAGTGCACTCTCTGGACTCACTGCAGTGCATCCCCAGTGGTGCCAGTGCACTCTCTGCACTCACTGCAGTGCATCCCCAGTGGTGCCAGTGTAATCTCTGGGCTCACTGCAGTGCACCCCCACTGGTGCCAGTGCACTCTCTGGACTCACTGCACTGCATCCCCACTGGTGCCAGTGCACTCTCTGGACTCACCGCACTGCATCCCCAAGGTGCCAGTGCACTCTCTGGACTCAACTGCACTGCATCCCCAGTGCTGCCAGTGCACTCTCTGCACTCACTGAACTCCATCCCCAGTGGTGCCAGTGCACTCTCTGGACTCACTGCAGTGCATCCCAAGTGGTGCCAGTGCACTCTCTGGACTCACTGCACTTAATCCCCAGTGGTGCCAGTGCACTCTCCGGAATCACTGCAGTGCATCCCCAGTGGTGCCAGTGCACTCTTTCGAGTCACTGCAGTGCATCCCCAGTGGTGCCAGTGCACTCTCTGGACTCACTGCACTGCATCCCCAGTGGTGTCAGTGCACTCTCTGGAATCACTGCAGTGCACCCCCACTGGTGCCAGTGCACTCTCTGGACTCACTGCAGTGCATCCCCAGTGGTGCCAGGGCACTCTCTGCACTCACTGCACTGCATCCCCACTGGTGCCAGTGCACTCTCTGGACTCACTGCACTGCATCCCCAGTGGTGCCAGTGCACTCTCTGGACTCACTGCAGTGCACCCCCACTGGTGCCAGTGCACTCTCTGGACTCACTGCACTGCATCCCCAGTGGTGCCAGTGCACTCTCTGGACTCACCGCACTGCATCCCCAAGGTGCCAGTGCACTCTCTGGACTCAACTGCACTGCATCCCCAGTGCTGCCAGTGCACTCTCTGCACTCACTGAACTGCATCCCCAGTGGTGCCAGTGCACTCTCTGGACTCACTGCACTGCATCCCCAGTGGTGCCAGTGCACTCCCTGGACTCACTGCACTTCATCCCCAGTGGTGCCAGTGCACTCTCTGGACTCACTGCATTGCATCCCCAGTGGTGCCAGTGCACTCTCTGGACTCACTGCACTGCATCCCCAGTGGTGTCACTGCACTCTCTGGACTCACTGCACCGCATCACCATTGGTGCCAGGGCACTCTCCGGACTCACTGCAGTGCATCCGCAGTGGTGCCAGTGCACTCTTTCGAGTCACTGCAGTGCATCCCCAGTGGTGCCAGTGCACTCTCTGGACTCACTGCACTGCATCCCCAGTGGTGCCAGTGCACTCTCTGGAATCACTGCACTGCATCCCCAGTGGTGCCAGTGCACTCTCTGGACTCATTGCACTGCATCCCCAGTGGTGCCAGTGCACTCTCTGGACTCACTGCACTGCATCCCCAGTGGTGCCACTGCACTCTCTGGACTCACTGCAGTGCATCCCCAGTGGTGCCAGTGCACTCTCTGGACTCACTGCAGTGCATCCCCAGTGGTGCCAGTGCACTCTCTGGACTCACTGCAGTGCATCCCCAGTGGTGCCAGTGCACTCTCTGGAGTCACTGCAGTGTATCCCCAGTGGTGCCAGTGCACTCTCTGGACTCACTGAACTGCATCCCCAGTGGTGCCAGAGCACTCTCTGGACTCACTGCATTGCATCCCCAGTGCTGCCAGTGCACTCTCTGGACTCACTGCACTGCATCGCCAGTGGTGCCAGTGCCCTCTCTGGACTCACTGCACTGCATCACCAGTGGTGCCAGTGCACTCTCTGGACTCACTGCACTGCATCCCCAGTGGTGCCAGTGCACTCTCTGGACTCACTGCAGTGCATCCCCAGTGGTGCCAGTGCACTCTCTGGACTCACTGCAGTGCGTCCCAAGTGGTGCCAGTGCACTCTCTGGACTAACTGCACTGCATCCAAAGTGGTGCCATAGCACTCTCCGGAATCACTGCAGTGCATCCCCAGTGGTGCCAGTGCACTCTCTGGACTCACTGCAGTGCATCCCCAGTGGTGCCAGTGCACTCTCTGCACTCACTGCAGTGCATCCCCAGTGGTGCCAGTGTAATCTCTGGGCTCACTGCAGTGCACCCCCACTGGTGCCAGTGCACTCTCTGGACTCACTGCACTGCATCCCCACTGGTGCCAGTGCACTCTCTGGACTCACCGCTCTGCATCCCCAAGGTGCCAGTGCACTCTCTGGACTCAACTGCACTGCATCCCCAGTGCTGCCAGTGCACTCTCTGCACTCACTGAACTCCATCCCCAGTGGTGCCAGTGCACTCTCTGGACTCACTGCAGTGCATCCCCAGTGGTGCCAGTGCACTCTCTGGACTCACTGCACTTAATCCCCAGTGGTGCCAGTGCACTCTCCGGAATCACTGCAGTGCATCCCCAGTGGTGCCAGTGCACTCTTTCGAGTCACTGCAGTGCATCCCCAGTGGTGCCAGTGCACTCTCTGGACTCACTGCACTGCATCCCCAGTGGTGTCAGTGCACTCTCTGGAATCACTGCAGTGCACCCCCACTGGTGCCAGTGCACTCTCTGGACTCACTGCACTGCATCCCCAGTGGTGCCAGGGCACTCTCTGGACTCACTGCACTGCATCCCCAAGGTGCCAGTGCACTCTCTGGACTCAACTGCACTGCATCCCCAGTGCTGCCAGTGCACTCTCTGCACTCACTGAACTGCATCCCAAGTGGTGCCAGTGCACTCTCTGGACTCACTGCACTGCATCCCAAGTGGTGCCAGTGCACTCTCTGGACTCACTGCACTTCATCCCCAGTGGTGCCAGTGCACTCTCTGGACTCACTGCATTGCATCCCCAGTGGTGCCAGTGCACTCTCTGGACTCACTGCACTGCATCCCCAGTGGTGTCACTGCACTCTCTGGACTCACTGCACTGCATCACCATTGGTGCCAGTGCACTCTCCGGACTCACTGCACTGCATCCCCAGTGGTGCCAGTGCACTCTTTCGAGTCACTGCAGTGCATCCCCAGTGGTGCCAGTGCACTCTCTGGACTCACTGCACTGCATCCCCAGTGGTGCCAGTGCACTCTCTGGAATCACTGCAGTGCATCCCCAGTGGTGCCAGTGCACTCTCTGGACTCATTGCACTGCATCCCCAGTGGTGCCAGAGCACTCTCTGGACTCACTGCACTGCATCCCCAGTGGTGCCACTGCACTCTCTGGACTCACTGCACTGCATCACCATTGGTGCCAGTGCACTCTCCGGACTCACTGCAGTGCATCCCCAGTGGTGCCAGTGCACTCTCTGGACTCATTGCACTGCATCCCCAGTGGTGCCAGTGCACTCTCTGGACTCACTGCACTGCATCCCCAGTGGTGCCACTGCACTCTCTGGACTCACTGCAGTGCATCCCCAGTGGTGCCAGTGCACTCTCTGGACTCACTGCACTGCATCCCCAGTGGTGCCAGTGCACTCTCTGGACTCACTGCAGTGCATCCCCAGTGGTGCCAGTGCACTCTCTGGAGTCACTGCAGTGTATCCCCAGTGGTGCCAGTGCACTCTCTGGACTCACTGAACTGCATCCCCAGTGGTGCCAGAGCACTCTCTGGACTCACTGCATTGCATCTCCAGTGCTGCCAGTGCACTCTCTGGACTCACTGCACTGCATCGCCAGTGGTGCCAGTGCCCTCTCTGGACTCACTGCACTGCATCACCAGTGGTGCCAGTGCACTCTCTGGACTCAGTGCACTGCATCCCCAGTGGTGCCAGTGCACTCTCTGGACTCACTGCAGTGCATCCCCAGTGGTGCCAGTGCACTCTCTGGACTCACTGCAGTGCGTCCCAAGTGGTGCCAGTGCACTCTCTGGACTCACTGCACTGCATCCCCAGTGGTGCCAGAGCACTCTCCGGAATCACTGCAGTGCATCCCCAGTGGTGCCAGTGCACTCTCTGGACTCACTGCAGTGCATCCCCAGTGGTGCCAGTGCACTCTCTGGACTCACGACAGTGCATCCCCAGTGGTGCCAGTGCACTCTCTGCACTCACTGCAGTGCATCCCCAGTGGTGCCAGTGCACTCTCTGGACTCACTGCACTGCATCCCCACTGGTGCCAGTGCACTCTCTGGACTCACCGCACTGCATCCCCAAGGTGCCAGTGCACTCTCTGGACTCAACTGCACTGCATCCCCAGTGCTGCCAGTGCACTCTCTGCACTCACTGAACTCCATCCCCAGTGGTGCCAGTGCACTCTCTGGACTCACTGCAGTGCATCCCCAGTGGTGCCAGTGCACTCTCTGGACTCACTGCACTTAATCCCCAGTGGTGCCAGTGCACTCTCCGGAATCACTGCAGTGCATCCCCAGTGGTGCCAGTGCACTCTTTCGAGTCACTGCAGTGCATCCCCAGTGGTGCCAGTGCACTCTCTGGAATCACTGCAGTGCACCCCCACTGGTGCCAGTGCACTCTCTGGACTCACTGCACTGCATCCCCAGTGGTGCCAGGGCACTCTCTGGACTCACTGCACTGCATCCCCAAGGTGCCAGTGCACTCTCTGGACTCAACTGCACTGCATCCCCAGTGCTGCCAGTGCACTCTCTGCACTCACTGAACTGCATCCCAAGTGGTGCCAGTGCACTCTCTGGACTCACTGCACTGCATCCCAAGTGGTGCCAGTGCACTCTCTGGACTCACTGCACTTCATCCCCAGTGGTGCCAGTGCACTCTCTGGACTCACTGCAGTGCATCCCCAGTGGTGCCAGTGCACTCTCTGGACTCACTGCACTGCATCCCCAGTGGTGTCAGTGCACTCTCTGGAATCACTGAAGTGCTCCCCCACTGGTGCCAGTGCACTCTCTGGACTCACTGCACTGCATCCCCAGTGGTGCCAGGGCACTCTCTGGACTCACTGCACTGCATCCCCAAGGTGCCAGTGCACTCTCTGGACTCAACTGCACTGCATCCCCAGTGCTGCCAGTGCACTCTCTGCACTCACTGAACTGCATCCCAAGTGGTGCCAGTGCACTCTCTGGACTCACTGCACTCCATCCTAAGTGGTGCCAGTGCACTCTCTGGACTCACTGCACTTCATCCCCAGTGGTGCCAGTGCACTCTCTGGACTCACTGCAGTGCATCCCCAGTGGTGCCAGTGCACTCTCTGGACTCACTGCACTGCATCCCCAGTGGTGTCACTGCACTCTCTGGACTCACTGCACTGCATCACCATTGCTGCCAGTGCACTCTCCGGACTCACTGCACTGCATCCCCAGTGGTGCCAGTGCACTCTCTGGAGTCACTGCAGTGTATCCCCAGTGGTGCCAGTGCACTCTCTGGACTCACTGAACTGCATCCCCAGTGGTGCCAGAGCACTCTCTGGACTCACTGCATTGCATCTCCAGTGCTGCCAGTGCACTCTCTGGACTCACTGCACTGCATCGCCAGTGGTGCCAGTGCCCTCTCTGGACTCACTGCACTGCATCACCAGTGGTGCCAGTGCACTCTCTGGACTCAGTGCACTGCATCCCCAGTGGTGCCAGTGCACTCTCTGGACTCACTGCAGTGCATCCCCAGTGGTGCCAGTGCACTCTCTGGACTCACTGCAGTGCGTCCCAAGTGGTGCCAGTGCACTCTCTGGACTCACTGCACTGCATCCCCAGTGGTGCCAGAGCACTCTCCGGAATCACTGCAGTGCATCCCCAGTGGTGCCAGTGCACTCTCTGGACTCACTGCAGTGCATCCCCAGTGGTGCCAGTGCACTCTCTGGACTCACGACAGTGCATCCCCAGTGGTGCCAGTGCACTCTCTGCACTCACTGCAGTGCATCCCCAGTGGTGCCAGTGCACTCTCTGGACTCACTGCACTGCATCCCCACTGGTGCCAGTGCACTCTCTGGACTCACCGCACTGCATCCCCAAGGTGCCAGTGCACTCTCTGGACTCAACTGCACTGCATCCCCAGTGCTGCCAGTGCACTCTCTGCACTCACTGAACTCCATCCCCAGTGGTGCCAGTGCACTCTCTGGACTCACTGCAGTGCATCCCCAGTGGTGCCAGTGCACTCTCTGGACTCACTGCACTTAATCCCCAGTGGTGCCAGTGCACTCTCCGGAATCACTGCAGTGCATCCCCAGTGGTGCCAGTGCACTCTTTCGAGTCACTGCAGTGCATCCCCAGTGGTGCCAGTGCACTCTCTGGAATCACTGCAGTGCACCCCCACTGGTGCCAGTGCACTCTCTGGACTCACTGCACTGCATCCCCAGTGGTGCCAGGGCACTCTCTGGACTCACTGCACTGCATCCCCAAGGTGCCAGTGCACTCTCTGGACTCAACTGCACTGCATCCCCAGTGCTGCCAGTGCACTCTCTGCACTCACTGAACTGCATCCCAAGTGGTGCCAGTGCACTCTCTGGACTCACTGCACTGCATCCCAAGTGGTGCCAGTGCACTCTCTGGACTCACTGCACTTCATCCCCAGTGGTGCCAGTGCACTCTCTGGACTCACTGCAGTGCATCCCCAGTGGTGCCAGTGCACTCTCTGGACTCACTGCACTGCATCCCCAGTGGTGTCAGTGCACTCTCTGGAATCACTGAAGTGCTCCCCCACTGGTGCCAGTGCACTCTCTGGACTCACTGCACTGCATCCCCAGTGGTGCCAGGGCACTCTCTGGACTCACTGCACTGCATCCCCAAGGTGCCAGTGCACTCTCTGGACTCAACTGCACTGCATCCCCAGTGCTGCCAGTGCACTCTCTGCACTCACTGAACTGCATCCCAAGTGGTGCCAGTGCACTCTCTGGACTCACTGCACTCCATCCTAAGTGGTGCCAGTGCACTCTCTGGACTCACTGCACTTCATCCCCAGTGGTGCCAGTGCACTCTCTGGACTCACTGCAGTGCATCCCCAGTGGTGCCAGTGCACTCTCTGGACTCACTGCACTGCATCCCCAGTGGTGTCACTGCACTCTCTGGACTCACTGCACTGCATCACCATTGGTGCCAGTGCACTCTCCGGACTCACTGCAGTGCATCCCCAGTGGTGCCAGTGCACTCTTTCGAGTCACTGCAGTGCATCCCCAGTGGTGCCAGTGCACTCTCTGGACTCACTGCACTGCATCCCCAGTGGTGCCAGTGCACTCTCTGGAATCACTGCAGTGCATCCCCAGTGGTGCCAGTGCACTCTCTGGACTCATTGCACTGCATCCCCAGTGGTGCCAGAGCACTCTCTGGACTCACTGCACTGCATCACCATTGGTGCCAGTGCACTCTCCGGACTCACTGCAGTGCATCCCCAGTGGTGCCAGTGCACTCTTTTGAGTCACTGCAGTGCATCCCCAGTGGTGCCAGTGCACTCTCTGGACTCACTGCAGTGCATCCCCAGTGGTGCCAGTGCACTCTCTGGACTCACTGCAGTGCATCCCCAGTGGTGCCAGTGCACTCTCTGGACTCACTGCAGTGCATCCCCAGTGGTGCCAATGCACTCTCTGGACTCACTGCACTGCATCCCCAGTGGTGCCAGTGCACTCTCTGGAGTCGCAGCACTGCATCAACAGTGGTGCCTCTGCTCTCTCTGGAGTCACTGCACTGCATCCCCAGTGCTGCCAGTGCACTCTCTGGACTCACTGCAGTGCATCGCCAGTGGTGCCAGTGCACTCTCTGGACACACTGCACTGCATCACCAGTGGTGCCAGTGCACTCTCTGGACTCACTGCACTGCATTACCAGTGGTGCCAGTGCGCTCTCTGCAGACACTGCAGTGCATCTCCTCTGGTGCCAGTGCACTCTCTGGACTCACTGCAGTGCATCCCCAGTGGTGCCATTGTACTCTCTGGACTCACGGCACTGCATCCCCAGTGGTGCCAGTGCAGTCTCTGGAGTCACTGTAGTGCATCCCCAGTGTTGCCAGGGCACTCTCTGTACTCACTGCAGTGCATCCCCAGTGGTGCCAGTGCACTCTCTGGACTCACTGCACTGCATCCCCAGTGGTGCCAGTGCACTCTCTGGACTCACTGCACTGCATCCCCAGTGGTGCCAGTGCACTCTCTGGACTCACTGCACTGCAGCCCCTGAGGAGCCAGTGCACTCTCTGGACTCACTGCAGTGCATCCCCAGTGGTGCCAGTGCACTCTCTGGACTCACTGCAGTGCATCCCTAGTGGTGCCAGTGCACTCTCTGGACTCACTGAAGTGCATCCCCAGTGGTGCCAGTGCACTCTCTGGACTCACTGCACTGCATCCCCACTGGTGCCACTGCACTGTCTGGACTCACTGCAGTGCAGCCCCTGAGGTGCCAGTGCCCTCTTTGTACTCACTGCAGTGCATATCCAGTGGTGCCAGTGCACTCTCTGGACTCACTGCACTGCATCCCCAGTGGTGCCAGTGCACTCTCTGGACTCACTGCACTGCATCCCCAGTGGTGCCAGTGAACTCTCTCGAATCACTGCAGTGCATCCCCTGTGGTGCCATTGCACTCTCTGGACTCACTGCACTGCATTCCCAGTGGTGCCAGTGCACTCTCTGGACTCACTGCAGTGCATCCCCAGTGGTGCCAGTGCACTCTCTGGACTCACTGCACTGCATCCCCAGTGGTGCCAGTGCACTCTCTGGACTCACTGCACTGCATTACCAGTGGTGCCAGTGCGCTCTCTGGAGACACTGCAGTGCATCTCCTCTGGTGCCAGTGCACTCTCTGGACTCACTGCAGTGCATCCCCAGTGGTGCCAGTGTACTCTCTGGAATCACGGCACTGCATCCCCAGTGGTGCCAGTGCAGTCTCGGGAGTCACTGTAGTGCATCCCCAGTGTTGCCAGTGCACTCTCTGGACTCACTGCACTGCATCCCCAGTGGTGCCAGTGCACTCTCTGGACTCACTGCAGTGAATCCCCGGTGGTGCCAGTGCACTCTCTGGACTCACTGCACTGCATCCCCAGTGGTGCCAGTGCACTCTCTGGACTCACTGCAGTGCATCCCCAGTGGTGCCAGTGCACTCTCTGGACTCACTGCAGTGCATCCCCAGTGGTGCCAGGGCCCTCTCCGGACTCACTGCAGTGCATCCGCAGTGGTGCCACTGCACTCTTTCGAGTCACTGCACTGCATCCCCAAGGTGCCAGTGCACTTTCTGGACTCACTGCAGTGCATCCCCAAGGTGCCAGTGCACTGTCTGGACTCACTGCACTGCATCCCCACTGGTGCCACTGCACTGTCTGGACTCACTGCAGTGCAGCCCCTGAGGTGCCAGTGCCCTCTTTGTACTCACTGCAGTGCATATCCAGTGGTGCCAGTGCACTCTCTGAACTCACTGCACTGCATCCCCAGTGGTGCCAGTGCACTCTCTGGACTCACTGCACTGCATCCCCAGTGGAGCCAGTGCACTCTCTGGACTAACTGCATTGCATCCCCAGTGGTGCCAGTGCACTCTCTGGAATCACTGCAGTGCATCCCCTGTGGTGCCATTGCACTCTCTGGACTCACTGCAGTGCATCCCCAGTGGTGCCAGTGCACTCTCTGGACACACTGCACTGCATCACCAGTGGCGCCAGTGCACTCTCTGGACTCACTGCACTGCATTACCAGTGGTGCCAGTGCGCTCTCTGGAGACACTGCAGTGCATCTCCTCTGGTGCCAGTGCACTCTCTGGACTCACTGCAGTGCATCCCTAGTGTTGCCAGTGCACTCTCTGGACTCACTGAACTGCATCCCCAGTGGTGCCAGTGCACTCTCTGGACTCACTGCACTGCATCCCCAGTGGAGCCAGTGCACTCTCTGGACTAACTGCATCGCATCACCAGTGGTGCCAGTGCACTCTCTGGACTAACTGCATTGCATCCCCACTGGTGCCAGTGCACTCTCTGGACTCACTGCAGTGCATCCCCAGTGGTGCCAGTGCACTCTCTGGACTCACTGCACTAAAGCCCCAGTGGTGCCAGAGCACTCTCTGGACTAATTGCACTGCATCCCCAGTGGTGCCAGGGCACTCTCCGGACCTACTGCAGTGCATCCGCAGTGGTGCCACTGCACTCTTTCGAGTCACTGCACTGCATTCCCAAGGTGCCAGTGCACTCTCTGGACTCACTGCAGTGCGTCCCCAGTGGTGCCAGTGCACTTTCTGGACTCACTGCACTAAAGCCCCAGTGGTGCCAGAGCACTCTCTGGACTAATTGCACTGCATCCCCAGTGGTGCCAGGGCACTCTCCGGACTCACTGCAGTGCATCCGCAGTGGTGCCACTGCACTCTTTCGAGTCACTGCACTGCATACCCAGGGTGCCAGTGCACTCTCTGGAGTCAGTGCACTGCATCCCCAATGGTGCCAGTGCACTCTCAGGACTCACTGCAGTGCATCCCCAGTGGTGCCAGTGCACTCTCTGGACTCACTGCACTGCATCCCCACTGGTGCCAGTGCACTCTCTGGACTCACTGCAGTGCATCCCTAGTGGTGCCATTGCACTCTCTGGACTCACTGCAGTGCATCCCCACTGGTGCCAGTGCACTCTCTGGACTCACTGCATGCATCCCCACTGGTGCCAGTGCACTCTCTGGACACACTGCACTGCATCCCCAGTGGTGCCAGTGCACTCTCTGGAATCACTGCAGTGCATCCCATGTGGTGCCATTGCACTCTCTGGACTCACTGCAGTGCATCCCCAGTGGAGCCAGTGCACTCTCTGGACTCACTGCATTGCATCCCCAGTGGTGCCAGTGCACTCTCTGGGCTCACTGCAGTGCATACCCAGTGGGGCTAGGGCACTCTCCGGACTCACTGCAGTGCATCAGCAGTGATGCCAGTGCACTATTTCGAGTCACTGCACTGCATCCCCAAGGTGCTAGTGCACTTTCTGGACTCACTGCGGTGCATCCCCAAGGTGCCAGTGCACTCTCTGGACTCACTGCACTGCATCCCCAGTGTTGCCAGTGCACTCTCTGGACTCACTGCAGAGCATCCCCAGTGTGCCAGTGCACTCTCTGGACTCACTGCAGTCCATCCCCAGTGGTGCCAGTGCACTCTCTGTAGTCACTGCGCTGCATCCCCAGTGGTGACAGTGCACTCCCTGGACTCACTGCAGTGCATCTCCAGTGGTGCCAGTGCACTCTCTGGACTCACTGCAGTGCATCCCCACTTGTGCCAGTGCACTCTCTGGACACACTGCACTGCATCCCCAGTGGTGCCAGTGCACTCTCTGGAATCACTGCAGTGCATCACATGTGGTGCCATTGCACTCTCTGCACTCACTGCAGTGCATCCCCATTGAAGCCAGTGCACACTCTGGACTAACTGCATTGCATCCCCAGTGGTGCCAGTGCACTCTCTGGGCTCACTGCAGTGCATACCCAGTGGTGCTAGGGCACTCTCCGGACTCACTGCAGTGCATCAGCAGTGATGCCAGTGCACTATTTCGAGTCACTGCACTGCATCCCCAAGGTGCTAGTGCACTTTCTGGACTCACTGCAGTGCATCCCCAAGGTGCCAGTGCACTCTCTGGACTCACTGCACTGCATCCCCAGTGGTGCCAGTGCACAATCTGCAGTCACTGCAGTGTATCCCCAGTGGTGCCAGTGCACTCTCTGGACTCAGTGCATTGCATCCCAGTGGTGCCCGTGCACTCTCTGGACTCACTGCAGTGCAGCCCCAGTGCTGCCAGTGCACTCTCTGGACTCACTGCAGTGCATCCCCAGTGGTGCCAGTGCACTCTCTGCACTCACTGCACTGCATCCCCAGTGGTGCCAGGGCACTCTTTGGACTCACTGCACTGCATCCCCAGTGGTGCCAGTGTAGTCTCTGGACTCACTGCAGTGCATCCCCAGTGGTGCCAGGGCACTCTTTGGACTCTCTGCACTGCATCCCCAGTGGTGCCAGTGTAGTCTCTGGACTCACTGAACTGCATCCCCAGTGGTGCCAGTGCACAATCAGGACTCACTGCAGTGCAACATCAGTGGTGCCAGTGTACTCTCTGGACTCACTGCACTGCAACCCCAGTGGTGCCTGTGCAGTCTCTGGACTCAGTACATTGCATCCCCAGTGGTGCAAGTGCAGTCTCTGCACTCAGTGCAGTGCATCTCCAGTGGTGCCAGTGCACTCTCTGGACCCACTGCAGTACACCCCCAGTGGTGCCAGTGCACTCTCTGGACTCACTGCACTGCAACCCCAGTGGTGCCTGTGCAGTCTATGGACTCAGTACATTGCATCCCCAGTGGTGCCAGTGCACTCTCTGGAGTCACTGCACTGCATCCCCAGAAGTGCCAGTGCACAATCAGGACTCACTGCAGTGCAACACCAGTGGTGCCAGTGCACTCTCTGGACCCACTGCAGAACACCCCCATTGGTGCCAGTGCACTCTCTGGACTCACTGCAATGCATCCACATTGGTGCCAGTGCACTCTCTGGACTCACTGCACTGCATCCCCAGTGGTGCCAGTGCGCTCTCTGGAGACACTGCAGTGCATCCCCAGTGATGCCAGTATACTCTCTGGACTCACGGCACTGCATCACCTGTGGTGCCAGTGCAGTCTCTGGTGTCACTGCACTGCATCCCCAGTGGTGCCAGTGTAGTCTCTGGACTCACTGAACTGCATCCCCAGTGGTGCCAGTGCACTCTCTGGACTCACTGCACTGCATCCCCAGTGGTGCCAGTGCACTCTCTGGACTCACTGCAGTGCATCCCCAGTGGTGCCAGGGCACTCTCTGCAGACAATGCAGTGCATCCCCAAAGGTGACAGTGCACTCTCTGGCTTCACTGTACTGTTCGAGCCGCGGCAGCCGCTCCAGCCGCGTTAGCCCCTCCAGCCTCGGCAACCGCTCCATCCGCGGCATACGCGTCAGCCGCTCCAGCCGCGGTGCCGCACCAACCGCGGTAGCCGCTCCAGCCGCGGCAGCCGCTCCACTCGGTAGCGGCTTTCGCGGCTGCCGCGGCTGGAGCGGCTGCCTCGGCTGGAGCGGCTGCGGCGGCTGGAGCGTCTAGAGCGTCTGCCGCGGCTGGAGGGGCTACCGCGGCTGGAGCGGCTGAGGCGGCTGGAGCGGATGCCGCGGTTGGAGCAGTGCAGTGAGTCCACAGAGTGCACTGGCACCACCAGGGATTCAGATACATTCTCACTGCAGTGAGATCCCCAGTAGTGCCAGTGCACTCTCTGGACTCACTGCACTGCATCCCCATTGCTGACAGTGCCGTCTCTGGACTCAGTGCACTGCATCCCCAGTGGTGCCAGTTCACTCTCTGGACTCACTGCAGTGCATCCCCAAAAGTGCCAGTGCACTCTCTGGACTCACTGCACTGCATCCCCATTGCTGACAGTGCCCTCTCTGGACTCAGTGCACAGCATCCCCAGTGGTGCCAGTGCACTCTCTGCACTCACTGCACTGCATCCCCAGTGGTGCCATCTCACTCTCTGGACTCACTGAACTGCATCCCCAGTGGTGCCAGTGCACTCTCTGGACTCACTGAAGTGCATCCCCAGTGGAGCCAGTGCTCTCTGTGGACTCACTGCACTGCATCCCCAGTGGTGCCAGTGCACTCTCTGGACTCACTGCACTGCATCCCCAAGGTGCCAGTGCACTCTCTGGACTCACTGCAGTGCATCCCCAGTGGTGCCAGTGCACTCTCTGAACTCACTGCACTGCATCCCCAAGGTGCCAGTGCACTCTCTGGACTCACTGCACTGCATCCCCATTGCTGACAGTGCCCTCTCTGGACTCAGTGCACAGCATCCCCAGTGGTGCCAGTGCACTCTCTGCACTCACTGCACTGCATCCCCAGTGGTGGCAGTGCACTCTCTGGACTCACTGCAGTGCATCCCAATGGTGCCAGTGCACTCTCTGGACTCACTGAACTGCATCCCCAGTGGTGCCAGTGCACTCTCTGGACTCACTGAAGTGCATCCCCAGTGGAGCCAGTGCTCTCTGTGGACTCACTGCACTGCATCCCCAGTGGTGCCAGTGCACTCTCTGGACTCACTGCACTGCATCCCCAAGGTGCCAGTGCACTCTCTGGACTCACTGCAGTGCATCCCCAGTGGTGCCAGTGCACTCTCTGAACTCACTGCACTGCATCCCCAAGGTGCCAGTGCACTCTCTGGACTCACTGCACTGCATCCCCAGTGGTGCCAGTGCACTCTCTGGACTCACTGACGTGCATCCCCAGTGGTGCCATTGCACTCTCTGGACTCACTGCACTGCATTCCCAGTGGTGCCAGTGCACTCCCTGGACTCACTGCAGTGCATCCCCAGTGGTGCCAGTGCACTCACTGGACTCACTGTACTGCATCACAGGTGGTGCCAGTGCACTCTCTGGACTCACTGCACTGCATCCCCAGTGGAGCCAGTGCACTCTCTGGACTCACTGCACTGCATCCGCAGTGTTGCCAGTGCACTCTCTGGACTCACTGCACTGCATCCCCAGTGGTGCCAGTGCACTCTCTGGACTCACTGCACTGCATCGCCAGTGGTGCCAGTGCGCTCTCTGGACTCACTGCACTGCATCCCCAGTGGTGCCAGTGCACTCTCTGGACCCACTGCAGTGCATCCCCACTGGTGCCAGTGCACTCTCTGGACTCACTGCAGTGCATCCCCAGTGGTGCCAGTGCACTCTCTGGAGTCACAGCACTGCATCACCAGAAGTGCCAGTGCACAATCAGGACTCACTGCAGTGCAACACCAGTGGTGCCAGTGTACTCTCTGGACTCACTGCACTGCAACCCCAGTGGTGCCTGTGCAGTCTCTGGACTCAGTGCAGTGCATCTCCAGTGGTGCCAGTGCACTCTCTGGACCCACTGCAGTACACCCCCAGTGGTGCCAGTGCACTCTCTGGACTCACTGCAATGCATCCACATTGGTGCCAGTGCACTCTCTGGACTCACTGCACTGCATCCCCAGTGGTGCCAGTGCGCTCTCTGGAGACACTGCAGTGCATCCCCAGTGATGCCAGTATACTCTCTGACTCACGGCACTGCATCACCTGTGGTGCCAGTGCAGTCTCTGGTGTCACTGCACTGCATCCCCAGTGGTGCCAGTGTAGTCTCTGGACTCACTGAACTGCATCCCCAGTGGTGCCAGTGCACTCTCTGGACTCACTGCACTGCATCCCCAGTGGTGCCAGTGCACTCTCTGGACTCACTGCAGTGCATCCCCAGTGGTGCCAGGGCACTCTCTGCAGACAATGCAGTGCATCCCCAAAGGTGACAGTGCACTCTCTGGCTTCACTGTACTGTTCGAGCCGCGGCAGCCGCTCCAGCCGCGTTAGCCCCTCCAGCCTCGGCAACCGCTCCATCCGCGGCATACGCGTCAGCCGCTCCAGCCGCGGAGCCGCACCAACCGCGGTAGCCGCTCCAGCCGCGGCAGCCGCTCCACTCGGTAGCGGCTTTCGCGGCTGCCGCGGCTGGAGCGGCTGCCGCGGCTGGAGCGGCTGCGGCGGCTGGAGCGTCTAGAGCGTCTGCCGCGGCTGGAGGGGCTACCGCGGCTGGAGCGGCTGAGGCGGCTGGAGCGGATGCCGCGGTTGGAGCAGTGCAGTGAGTCCACAGAGTGCACTGGCACCACCAGGGATTCAGATACATTCTCACTGCAGTGAGATCCCCAGTAGTGCCAGTGCACTCTCTGGACTCACTGCACTGCATCCCCATTGCTGACAGTGCCGTCTCTGGACTCAGTGCACTGCATCCCCAGTGGTGCCAGTTCACTCTCTGGACTCACTGCAGTGCATCCCCAAAAGTGCCAGTGCACTCTCTGGACTCACTGCACTGCATCCCCATTGCTGACAGTGCCCTCTCTGGACTCAGTGCACAGCATCCCCAGTGGTGCCAGTGCACTCTCTGCACTCACTGCACTGCATCCCCAGTGGTGCCAGTGCGCTCTCTGGAGACACTGCAGTGCATCCCCAGTGATGCCAGTATACTCTCTGGACTCACGGCACTGCATCACCTGTGGTGCCAGTGCAGTCTCTGGTGTCACTGCACTGCATCCCCAGTGGTGCCAGTGTAGTCTCTGGACTCACTGAACTGCATCCCCAGTGGTGCCAGTGCACTCTCTGGACTCACTGCACTGCATCCCCAGTGGTGCCAGTGCACTCTCTGGACTCACTGCAGTGCATCCCCAGTGGTGCCAGGGCACTCTCTGCAGACAATGCAGTGCATCCCCAAAGGTGACAGTGCACTCTCTGGCTTCACTGTACTGTTCGAGCCGCGGCAGCCGCTCCAGCCGCGTTAGCCCCTCCAGCCTCGGCAACCGCTCCATCCGCGGCATACGCGTCAGCCGCTCCAGCCGCGGTGCCGCACCAACCGAGGTAGCCGCTCCAGCCGCGGCAGCCGCTCCACTCGGTAGCGGCTTTCGCGGCTGCCGCGGCTGGAGCGGCTGCCTCGGCTGGAGCGGCTGCGGCGGCTGGAGCGTCTAGAGCGTCTGCCGCGGCTGGAGGGGCTACCGCGGCTGGAGCGGCTGAGGCGGCTGGAGCGGATGCCGCGGTTGGAGCAGTGCAGTGAGTCCACAGAGTGCACTGGCACCACCAGGGATTCAGATACATTCTCACTGCAGTGAGATCCCCAGTAGTGCCAGTGCACTCTCTGGACTCACTGCACTGCATCCCCATTGCTGACAGTGCCGTCTCTGGACTCAGTGCACTGCATCCCCAGTGGTGCCAGTTCACTCTCTGGACTCACTGCAGTGCATCCCCAAAAGTGCCAGTGCACTCTCTGGACTCACTGCACTGCATCCCCATTGCTGACAGTGCCCTCTCTGGACTCAGTGCACAGCATCCCCAGTGGTGCCAGTGCACTCTCTGCACTCACTGCACTGCATCCCCAGTGGTGCCATCTCACTCTCTGGACTCACTGAACTGCATCCCCAGTAGTGCCAGTGCACTCTCTGGACTCACTGAAGTGCATCCCCAGTGGAGCCAGTGCTCTCTGTGGACTCACTGCACTGCATCCCCAGTGGTGCCAGTGCACTCTCTGGACTCACTGCACTGCATCCCCAAGGTGCCAGTGCACTCTCTGGACTCACTGCACTGCATCCCCAGTGGTGGCAGTGCACTCTCTGAACTCACTGCACTGCATCCCCAAGGTGCCAGTGCACTCTCTGGACTCACTGCGCTGCATCCCCATTGCTGACAGTGCCCTCTCTGGACTCAGTGCACAGCATCCCCAGTGGTGCCAGTGCACTCTCTGCACTCACTGCACTGCATCCCCAGTGGTGCCATCTCACTCTCTGGACTCACTGCAGTGCATCCCAATGGTGCCAGTGCACTCTCTGGACTCACTGAACTGCATCCCCAGTGGTGCCAGTGCACTCTCTGGACTCACTGAAGTGCATCCCCAGTGGAGCCAGTGCTCTCTGTGGACTCACTGCACTGCATCCCCAGTGGTGCCAGTGCACTCTCTGGACTCACTGCACTGCATCCCCAAGGTGCCAGTGCACTCTCTGGACTCACTGCAGTGCATCCCCCAGTGGTGCCAGTGCACTCTCTGAACTCACTGCACTGCATCCCCAAGGTGCCAGTGCACTCTCTGGACTCACTGCACTGCATCCCCAGTGGTGCCAGTGCACTCTCTGGACTCACTGACGTGCATCCCCAGTGGTGCCATTGCACTCTCTGGACTCACTGCACTGCATTCCCAGTGGTGCCAGTGCACTCCCTGGACTCACTGCAGTGCATCCCCAGTGGTGCCAGTGCACTCACTGGACTCACTGTACTGCATCACAGGTGGTGCCAGTGCACTCTCTGGACTCACTGCACTGCATCCCCAGTGGTGCCAGTGCACTCTCTGGACTCACTGCACTGCATCCGCAGTGGTGCCAGTGCACTCTCTGGACTCACTGCACTGCATCCCCAGTGGTGCCAGTGCACTCTCTGGACTCACTGCACTGCATCGCCAGTGGTGCCAGTGCGCTCTCTGTACTCACTGCACTGCATCCCCAGTGGTGCCAGTGCACTCTCTGGACCCACTGCAGTGCATCCCCACTGGTGCCAGTGCACTCTCTGGACTCACTGCACTGCATCCCCAGTGGTGCCAGTGCACTCTCTGGAGTCACTGCACTGCATCCCCAGAAGTGCCAGTGCACAATCAGGACTCACTGCAGTGCAACACCAGTGGTGCCAGTGTACTCTCTGGACTCACTGCACTGCAACCCCAGTGGTGCCTGTGCAGTCTCTGGACTCAGTGCAGTGCATCTCCAGTGGTGCCAGTGCACTCTCTGGACCCACTGCAGTACACCCCCAGTGGTGCCAGTGCACTCTCTGGACTCACTGCAATGCATCCACATTGGTGCCAGTGCACTCTCTGGACTCACTGCACTGCATCCCCAGTGGTGCCAGTGCGCTCTCTGGAGACACTGCAGTGCATCCCCAGTGATGCCAGTATACTCTCTGACTCACGGCACTGCATCCCCAGTGGTGCCAGGGCACTCTCTGCAGACAATGCAGTGCATCCCCAAAGGTGACAGTGCACTCTCTGGCTTCACTGTACTGTTCGAGCCGCGGCAGCCGCTCCAGCCGCGTTAGCCCCTCCAGCCTCGGCAACCGCTCCATCCGCGGCATATGCGTCAGCCGCTCCAGCCGCGGTGCCGCACCAACCGCGGTAGCCGCTCCAGCCGCGGCAGCCGCTCCACTCGGTAGCGGCTTTCGCGGCTGCCGCGGCTGGAGCGGCTGCCGCGGCTGGAGCGGCTGCGGCGGCTGGAGCGTCTAGAGCGTCTGCCGCGGCTGGAGGGGCTACCGCGGCTGGAGCGGCTGAGGCGGCTGGAGCGGATGCCGCGGTTGGAGCAGTGCAGTGAGTCCACAGAGTGCACTGGCACCACCAGGGATTCAGATACATTCTCACTGCAGTGAGATCCCCAGTAGTGCCAGTGCACTCTCTGGACTCACTGCACTGCATCCCCATTGCTGACAGTGCCGTCTCTGGACTCAGTGCACAGCATCCCCAGTGGTGCCAGTGCACTCTCTGCACTCACTGCACTGCATCCCCAGTGGTGCCATCTCACTCTCTGGACTCACTGAACTGCATCCCCAGTGGTGCCAGTGCACTCTCTGGACTCACTGAAGTGCATCCCCAGTGGAGCCAGTGCTCTCTGTGGACTCACTGCACTGCATCCCCAGTGGTGCCAGTGCACTCTCTGGACTCACTGCACTGCATCCCCAAGGTGCCAGTGCACTCTCTGGACTCACTGCAGTGCATCCCCAGTGGTGCCAGTGCACTCTCTGAACTCACTGCACTGCATCCCCAAGGTGCCAGTGCACTCTCTGGACTCACTGCACTGCATCCCCATTGCTGACAGTGCCCTCTCTGGACTCAGTGCACAGCATCCCCAGTGGTGCCAGTGCACTCTCTGGACTCACTGCACTGCATTACCAGTGGTGCCAGTGCGCTCTCTGGAGACACTGCAGTGCATCTCCTCTGGTGCCAGTGCACTCTCTGGACTCACTGCAGTGCATCCCCAGTGGTGCCAGTGTACTCTCTGGAATCACGGCACTGCATCCCCAGTGGTGCCAGTGCAGTCTCGGGAGTCACTGTAGTGCATCCCCAGTGTTGCCAGTGCACTCTCTGGACTCACTGCACTGCATCCCCAGTGGTGCCAGTGCACTCTCTGGACTCACTGCAGTGAATCCCCGGTGGTGCCAGTGCACTCTCTGGACTCACTGCACTGCATCCCCAGTGGTGCCAGTGCACTCTCTGGACTCACTGCAGTGCATCCCCAGTGGTGCCAGTGCACTCTCTGGACTCACTGCAGTGCATCCCCAGTGGTGCCAGGGCCCTCTCCGGACTCACTGCAGTGCATCCGCAGTGGTGCCACTGCACTCTTTCGAGTCACTGCACTGCATCCCCAAGGTGCTAGTGCACTTTCTGGACTCACTGCAGTGCATCCCCAAGGTGCCAGTGCACTGTCTGGACTCACTGCACTGCATCCCCACTGGTGCCACTGCACTGTCTGGACTCACTGCAGTGCAGCCCCTGAGGTGCCAGTGCCCTCTTTGTACTCACTGCAGTGCATATCCAGTGGTGCCAGTGCACTCTCTGGACTCACTGCACTGCATCCCCAGTGGTGCCAGTGCACTCTCTGGACTCACTGCACTGCATCCCCAGTGGAGCCAGTGCACTCTCTGGACTAACTGCATTGCATCCCCAGTGGTGCCAGTGCACTCTCTGGAATCACTGCAGTGCATCCCCTGTGGTGCCATTGCACTCTCTGGACTCACTGCACTGCATCCCCAGTGGTGCCAGTGCACTCTCTGGACACACTGCACTGCATCACCAGTGGCGCCAGTGCACTCTCTGGACTCACTGCACTGCATTACCAGTGGTGCCAGTGCGCTCTCTGGAGACACTGCAGTGCATCTCCTCTGGTGCCAGTGCACTCTCTGGACTCACTGCAGTGCATCCCCAGTGGTGCCAGTGTACTCTCTGGACTCACGGCACTGCATCCCCAGTGGTGCCAGTGCAGTCTCTGGAGTCACTGCAGTGCAGCTCCTGAGGTGCCAGTGCACTCTCTGGACTCACTGCAGTGCATCCCCAGTGGTGCCAGTGCACTCTCTGGACTCACTGCAGTGCATCCCTAGTGTTGCCAGTGCACTCTCTGGACTCACTGAACTGCATCCCCAGTGGTGCCAGTGCACTCTCTGGACTCACTGCACTGCATCCCCAGTGGAGCCAGTGCACTCTCTGGACTAACTGCATCGCATCACCAGTGGTGCCAGTGCACTCTCTGGACTAACTGCATTGCATCCCCACTGGTGCCAGTGCACTCTCTGGACTCACTGCAGTGCATCCCCAGTGGTGCCAGTGCACTCTCTGGACTCACTGCACTAAAGCCCCAGTGGTGCCAGAGCACTCTCTGGACTAATTGCACTGCATCCCCAGTGGTGCCAGGGCACTCTCCGGACCTACTGCAGTGCATCCGCAGTGGTGCCACTGCACTCTTTCGAGTCACTGCACTGCATCCCCAAGGTGCCAGTGCACTCTCTGGACTCACTGCAGTGCATCCCCAGTGGTGCCAGTGCACTTTCTGGACTCACTGCACTAAAGCCCCAGTGGTGCCAGAGCACTCTCTGGACTAATTGCACTGCATCCCCAGTGGTGCCAGGGCACTCTCCGGACTCACTGCAGTGCATCCGCAGTGGTGCCACTGCACTCTTTCGAGTCACTGCACTGCATACCCAGGGTGCCAGTGCACTCTCTGGAGTCAGTGCACTGCATCCCCAATGGTGCCAGTGCACTCTCAGGACTCACTGCAGTGCATCCCCAGTGGTGCCAGTGCACTCTCTGGACTCACTGCACTGCATCCCCACTGGTGCCAGTGCACTCTCTGGACTCACTGCAGTGCATCCCTAGTGGTGCCATTGCACTCTCTGGACTCACTGCAGTGCATCCCCACTGGTGCCAGTGCACTCTCTGGACTCACTGCATGCATCCCCACTGGTGCCAGTGCACTCTCTGGACACACTGCACTGCATCCCCAGTGGTGCCAGTGCACTCTCTGGAATCACTGCAGTGCATCCCATGTGGTGCCATTGCACTCTCTGGACTCACTGCAGTGCATCCCCAGTGGAGCCAGTGCACTCTCTGGACTCACTGCATTGCATCCCCAGTGGTGCCAGTGCACTCTCTGGGCTCACTGCAGTGCATACCCAGTGGGGCTAGGGCACTCTCCGGACTCACTGCAGTGCATCAGCAGTGATGCCAGTGCACTATTTCGAGTCACTGCACTGCATCCCCAAGGTGCTAGTGCACTTTCTGGACTCACTGCGGTGCATCCCCAAGGTGCCAGTGCACTCTCTGGACTCACTGCACTGCATCCCCAGTGTTGCCAGTGCACTCTCTGGACTCACTGCAGAGCATCCCCAGTGTGCCAGTGCACTCTCTGGACTCACTGCAGTCCATCCCCAGTGGTGCCAGTGCACTCTCTGTAGTCACTGCGCTGCATCCCCAGTGGTGACAGTGCACTCCCTGGACTCACTGCAGTGCATCTCCAGTGGTGCCAGTGCACTCTCTGGACTCACTGCAGTGCATCCCCACTTGTGCCAGTGCACTCTCTGGACACACTGCACTGCATCCCCAGTGGTGCCAGTGCACTCTCTGGAATCACTGCAGTGCATCACATGTGGTGCCATTGCACTCTCTGCACTCACTGCAGTGCATCCCCATTGAAGCCAGTGCACACTCTGGACTAACTGCATTGCATCCCCAGTGGTGCCAGTGCACTCTCTGGGCTCACTGCAGTGCATACCCAGTGGTGCTAGGGCACTCTCCGGACTCACTGCAGTGCATCAGCAGTGATGCCAGTGCACTATTTCGAGTCACTGCACTGCATCCCCAAGGTGCTAGTGCACTTTCTGGACTCACTGCAGTGCATCCCCAAGGTGCCAGTGCACTCTCTGGACTCACTGCACTGCATCCCCAGTGGTGCCAGTGCACAATCTGCAGTCACTGCAGTGTATCCCCAGTGGTGCCAGTGCACTCTCTGGACTCAGTGCATTGCATCCCAGTGGTGCCCGTGCACTCTCTGGACTCACTGCAGTGCAGCCCCAGTGCTGCCAGTGCACTCTCTGGACTCACTGCAGTGCATCCCCAGTGGTGCCAGTGCACTCTCTGCACTCACTGCACTGCATCCCCAGTGGTGCCAGGGCACTCTTTGGACTCACTGCACTGCATCCCCAGTGGTGCCAGTGTAGTCTCTGGACTCACTGCAGTGCATCCCCAGTGGTGCCAGGGCACTCTTTGGACTCTCTGCACTGCATCCCCAGTGGTGCCAGTGTAGTCTCTGGACTCACTGAACTGCATCCCCAGTGGTGCCAGTGCACAATCAGGACTCACTGCAGTGCAACATCAGTGGTGCCAGTGTACTCTCTGGACTCACTGCACTGCAACCCCAGTGGTGCCTGTGCAGTCTCTGGACTCAGTACATTGCATCCCCAGTGGTGCAAGTGCAGTCTCTGCACTCAGTGCAGTGCATCTCCAGTGGTGCCAGTGCACTCTCTGGACCCACTGCAGTACACCCCCAGTGGTGCCAGTGCACTCTCTGGACTCACTGCACTGCAACCCCAGTGGTGCCTGTGCAGTCTATGGACTCAGTACATTGCATCCCCAGTGGTGCCAGTGCACTCTCTGGAGTCACTGCACTGCATCCCCAGAAGTGCCAGTGCACAATCAGGACTCACTGCAGTGCAACACCAGTGGTGCCAGTGCACTCTCTGGACCCACTGCAGAACACCCCCATTGGTGCCAGTGCACTCTCTGGACTCACTGCAATGCATCCACATTGGTGCCAGTGCACTCTCTGGACTCACTGCACTGCATCCCCAGTGGTGCCAGTGCGCTCTCTGGAGACACTGCAGTGCATCCCCAGTGATGCCAGTATACTCTCTGGACTCACGGCACTGCATCACCTGTGGTGCCAGTGCAGTCTCTGGTGTCACTGCACTGCATCCCCAGTGGTGCCAGTGTAGTCTCTGGACTCACTGAACTGCATCCCCAGTGGTGCCAGTGCACTCTCTGGACTCACTGCACTGCATCCCCAGTGGTGCCAGTGCACTCTCTGGACTCACTGCAGTGCATCCCCAGTGGTGCCAGGGCACTCTCTGCAGACAATGCAGTGCATCCCCAAAGGTGACAGTGCACTCTCTGGCTTCACTGTACTGTTCGAGCCGCGGCAGCCGCTCCAGCCGCGTTAGCCCCTCCAGCCTCGGCAACCGCTCCATCCGCGGCATACGCGTCAGCCGCTCCAGCCGCGGTGCCGCACCAACCGCGGTAGCCGCTCCAGCCGCGGCAGCCGCTCCACTCGGTAGCGGCTTTCGCGGCTGCCGCGGCTGGAGCGGCTGCCTCGGCTGGAGCGGCTGCGGCGGCTGGAGCGTCTAGAGCGTCTGCCGCGGCTGGAGGGGCTACCGCGGCTGGAGCGGCTGAGGCGGCTGGAGCGGATGCCGCGGTTGGAGCAGTGCAGTGAGTCCACAGAGTGCACTGGCACCACCAGGGATTCAGATACATTCTCACTGCAGTGAGATCCCCAGTAGTGCCAGTGCACTCTCTGGACTCACTGCACTGCATCCCCATTGCTGACAGTGCCGTCTCTGGACTCAGTGCACTGCATCCCCAGTGGTGCCAGTTCACTCTCTGGACTCACTGCAGTGCATCCCCAAAAGTGCCAGTGCACTCTCTGGACTCACTGCACTGCATCCCCATTGCTGACAGTGCCCTCTCTGGACTCAGTGCACAGCATCCCCAGTGGTGCCAGTGCACTCTCTGCACTCACTGCACTGCATCCCCAGTGGTGCCATCTCACTCTCTGGACTCACTGAACTGCATCCCCAGTAGTGCCAGTGCACTCTCTGGACTCACTGAAGTGCATCCCCAGTGGAGCCAGTGCTCTCTGTGGACTCACTGCACTGCATCCCCAGTGGTGCCAGTGCACTCTCTGGACTCACTGCACTGCATCCCCAAGGTGCCAGTGCACTCTCTGGACTCACTGCAGTGCATCCCCAGTGGTGCCAGTGCACTCTCTGAACTCACTGCACTGCATCCCCAAGGTGCCAGTGCACTCTCTGGACTCACTGCACTGCATCCCCATTGCTGACAGTGCCCTCTCTGGACTCAGTGCACAGCATCCCCAGTGGTGCCAGTGCACTCTCTGCACTCACTGCACTGCATCCCCAGTGGTGCCATCTCACTCTCTGGACTCACTGCAGTGCATCCCAATGGTGCCAGTGCACTCTCTGGACTCACTGAACTGCATCCCCAGTGGTGCCAGTGCACTCTCTGGACTCACTGAAGTGCATCCCCAGTGGAGCCAGTGCTCTCTGTGGACTCACTGCACTGCATCCCCAGTGGTGCCAGTGCACTCTCTGGACTCACTGCACTGCATCCCCAAGGTGCCAGTGCACTCTCTGGACTCACTGCAGTGCATCCCCCAGTGGTGCCAGTGCACTCTCTGAACTCACTGCACTGCATCCCCAAGGTGCCAGTGCACTCTCTGGACTCACTGCACTGCATCCCCAGTGGTGCCAGTGCACTCTCTGGACTCACTGACGTGCATCCCCAGTGGTGCCATTGCACTCTCTGGACTCACTGCACTGCATTCCCAGTGGTGCCAGTGCACTCCCTGGACTCACTGCAGTGCATCCCCAGTGGTGCCAGTGCACTCTCTGGACTCACTGCACTGCATCCCCAGTGGTGCCAGTGCACTCTCTGGACTCACTGCACTGCATCCGCAGTGTTGCCAGTGCACTCTCTGGACTCACTGCACTGCATCCCCAGTGGTGCCAGTGCACTCTCTGGACTCACTGCACTGCATCGCCAGTGGTGCCAGTGCGCTCTCTGGACTCACTGCACTGCATCCCCAGTGGTGCCAGTGCACTCTCTGGACCCACTGCAGTGCATCCCCACTGGTGCCAGTGCACTCTCTGGACTCACTGCAGTGCATCCCCAGTGGTGCCAGTGCACTCTCTGGAGTCACAGCACTGCATCACCAGAAGTGCCAGTGCACAATCAGGACTCACTGCAGTGCAACACCAGTGGTGCCAGTGTACTCTCTGGACTCACTGCACTGCAACCCCAGTGGTGCCTGTGCAGTCTCTGGACTCAGTGCAGTGCATCTCCAGTGGTGCCAGTGCACTCTCTGGACCCACTGCAGTACACCCCCAGTGGTGCCAGTGCACTCTCTGGACTCACTGCAATGCATCCACATTGGTGCCAGTGCACTCTCTGGACTCACTGCACTGCATCCCCAGTGGTGCCAGTGCGCTCTCTGGAGACACTGCAGTGCATCCCCAGTGATGCCAGTATACTCTCTGACTCACGGCACTGCATCACCTGTGGTGCCAGTGCAGTCTCTGGTGTCACTGCACTGCATCCCCAGTGGTGCCAGTGTAGTCTCTGGACTCACTGAACTGCATCCCCAGTGGTGCCAGTGCACTCTCTGGACTCACTGCACTGCATCCCCAGTGGTGCCAGTGCACTCTCTGGACTCACTGCAGTGCATCCCCAGTGGTGCCAGGGCACTCTCTGCAGACAATGCAGTGCATCCCCAAAGGTGACAGTGCACTCTCTGGCTTCACTGTACTGTTCGAGCCGCGGCAGCCGCTCCAGCCGCGTTAGCCCCTCCAGCCTCGGCAACCGCTCCATCCGCGGCATACGCGTCAGCCGCTCCAGCCGCGGAGCCGCACCAACCGCGGTAGCCGCTCCAGCCGCGGCAGCCGCTCCACTCGGTAGCGGCTTTCGCGGCTGCCGCGGCTGGAGCGGCTGCCGCGGCTGGAGCGGCTGCGGCGGCTGGAGCGTCTAGAGCGTCTGCCGCGGCTGGAGGGGCTACCGCGGCTGGAGCGGCTGAGGCGGCTGGAGCGGATGCCGCGGTTGGAGCAGTGCAGTGAGTCCACAGAGTGCACTGGCACCACCAGGGATTCAGATACATTCTCACTGCAGTGAGATCCCCAGTAGTGCCAGTGCACTCTCTGGACTCACTGCACTGCATCCCCATTGCTGACAGTGCCGTCTCTGGACTCAGTGCACTGCATCCCCAGTGGTGCCAGTTCACTCTCTGGACTCACTGCAGTGCATCCCCAAAAGTGCCAGTGCACTCTCTGGACTCACTGCACTGCATCCCCATTGCTGACAGTGCCCTCTCTGGACTCAGTGCACAGCATCCCCAGTGGTGCCAGTGCACTCTCTGCACTCACTGCACTGCATCCCCAGTGGTGCCAGTGCGCTCTCTGGAGACACTGCAGTGCATCCCCAGTGATGCCAGTATACTCTCTGGACTCACGGCACTGCATCACCTGTGGTGCCAGTGCAGTCCCTGGTGTCACTGCACTGCATCCCCAGTGGTGCCAGTGTAGTCTCTGGACTCACTGAACTGCATCCCCAGTGGTGCCAGTGCACTCTCTGGACTCACTGCACTGCATCCCCAGTGGTGCCAGTGCACTCTCTGGACTCACTGCAGTGCATCCCCAGTGGTGCCAGGGCACTCTCTGCAGACAATGCAGTGCATCCCCAAAGGTGACAGTGCACTCTCTGGCTTCACTGTACTGTTCGAGCCGCGGCAGCCGCTCCAGCCGCGTTAGCCCCTCCAGCCTCGGCAACCGCTCCATCCGCGGCATACGCGTCAGCCGCTCCAGCCGCGGAGCCGCACCAACCGCGGTAGCCGCTCCAGCCGCGGCAGCCGCTCCACTCGGTAGCGGCTTTCGCGGCTGCCGCGGCTGGAGCGGCTGCCGCGGCTGGAGCGGCTGCGGCGGCTGGAGCGTCTAGAGCGTCTGCCGCGGCTGGAGGAGCTACCGCGGCTGGAGCGGCTGAGGCGGCTGGAGCGGATGCCGCGGTTGGAGCAGTGCAGTGAGTCCACAGAGTGCACTGGCACCACCAGGGATTCAGATACATTCTCACTGCAGTGAGATCCCCAGTAGTGCCAGTGCACTCTCTGGACTCACTGCACTGCATCCCCATTGCTGACAGTGCCGTCTCTGGACTCAGTGCACTGCATCCCCAGTGGTGCCAGTTCACTCTCTGGACTCACTGCAGTGCATCCCCAAAAGTGCCAGTGCACTCTCTGGACTCACTGCACTGCATCCCCATTGCTGACAGTGCCCTCTCTGGACTCAGTGCACAGCATCCCCAGTGGTGCCAGTGCACTCTCTGCACTCACTGCACTGCATCCCCAGTGGTGCCATCTCACTCTCTGGACTCACTGAACTGCATCCCCAGTGGTGCCAGTGCACTCTCTGGACTCACTGAAGTGCATCCCCAGTGGAGCCAGTGCTCTCTGTGGACTCACTGCACTGCATCCCCAGTGGTGCCAGTGCACTCTCTGGACTCACTGCACTGCATCCCCAAGGTGCCAGTGCACTCTCTGGACTCACTGCAGTGCATCCCCAGTGGTGCCAGTGCACTCTCTGAACTCACTGCACTGCATCCCCAAGGTGCCAGTGCACTCTCTGGACTCACTGCACTGCATCCCCATTGCTGACAGTGCCCTCTCTGGACTCAGTGCACAGCATCCCCAGTGGTGCCAGTGCACTCTCTGCACTCACTGCACTGCATCCCCAGTGGTGGCAGTGCACTCTCTGGACTCACTGCAGTGCATCCCAATGGTGCCAGTGCACTCTCTGGACTCACTGAACTGCATCCCCAGTGGTGCCAGTGCACTCTCTGGACTCACTGAAGTGCATCCCCAGTGGAGCCAGTGCTCTCTGTGGACTCACTGCACTGCATCCCCAGTGGTGCCAGTGCACTCTCTGGACTCACTGCACTGCATCCCCAAGGTGCCAGTGCACTCTCTGGACTCACTGCAGTGCATCCCCAGTGGTGCCAGTGCACTCTCTGAACTCACTGCACTGCATCCCCAAGGTGCCAGTGCACTCTCTGGACTCACTGCACTGCATCCCCAGTGGTGCCAGTGCACTCTCTGGACTCACTGACGTGCATCCCCAGTGGTGCCATTGCACTCTCTGGACTCACTGCACTGCATTCCCAGTGGTGCCAGTGCACTCCCTGGACTCACTGCAGTGCATCCCCAGTGGTGCCAGTGCACTCACTGGACTCACTGTACTGCATCACAGGTGGTGCCAGTGCACTCTCTGGACTCACTGCACTGCATCCCCAGTGGTGCCAGTGCACTCTCTGGACTCACTGCACTGCATCCGCAGTGTTGCCAGTGCACTCTCTGGACTCACTGCACTGCATCCCCAGTGGTGCCAGTGCACTCTCTGGACTCACTGCACTGCATCGCCAGTGGTGCCAGTGCGCTCTCTGGACTCACTGCACTGCATCCCCAGTGGTGCCAGTGCACTCTCTGGACCCACTGCAGTGCATCCCCACTGGTGCCAGTGCACTCTCTGGACTCACTGCAGTGCATCCCCAGTGGTGCCAGTGCACTCTCTGGAGTCACAGCACTGCATCACCAGAAGTGCCAGTGCACAATCAGGACTCACTGCAGTGCAACACCAGTGGTGCCAGTGTACTCTCTGGACTCACTGCACTGCAACCCCAGTGGTGCCTGTGCAGTCTCTGGACTCAGTGCAGTGCATCTCCAGTGGTGCCAGTGCACTCTCTGGACCCACTGCAGTACACCCCCAGTGGTGCCAGTGCACTCTCTGGACTCACTGCAATGCATCCACATTGGTGCCAGTGCACTCTCTGGACTCACTGCACTGCATCCCCAGTGGTGCCAGTGCGCTCTCTGGAGACACTGCAGTGCATCCCCAGTGATGCCAGTATACTCTCTGACTCACGGCACTGCATCACCTGTGGTGCCAGTGCAGTCTCTGGTGTCACTGCACTGCATCCCCAGTGGTGCCAGTGTAGTCTCTGGACTCACTGAACTGCATCCCCAGTGGTGCCAGTGCACTCTCTGGACTCACTGCACTGCATCCCCAGTGGTGCCAGTGCACTCTCTGGACTCACTGCAGTGCATCCCCAGTGGTGCCAGGGCACTCTCTGCAGACAATGCAGTGCATCCCCAAAGGTGACAGTGCACTCTCTGGCTTCAGTGTACTGTTCGAGCCGCGGCAGCCGCTCCAGCCGCGTTAGCCCCTCCAGCCTCGGCAACCGCTCCATCCGCGGCATACGCGTCAGCCGCTCCAGCCGCGGAGCCGCACCAACCGCGGTAGCCGCTCCAGCCGCGGCAGCCGCTCCACTCGGTAGCGGCTTTCGCGGCTGCCGCGGCTGGAGCGGCTGCCGCGGCTGGAGCGGCTGCGGCGGCTGGAGCGTCTAGAGCGTCTGCCGCGGCTGGAGGAGCTACCGCGGCTGGAGCGGCTGAGGCGGCTGGAGCGGATGCCGCGGTTGGAGCAGTGCAGTGAGTCCACAGAGTGCACTGGCACCACCAGGGATTCAGATACATTCTCACTGCAGTGAGATCCCCAGTAGTGCCAGTGCACTCTCTGGACTCACTGCACTGCATCCCCATTGCTGACAGTGCCGTCTCTGGACTCAGTGCACTGCATCCCCAGTGGTGCCAGTTCACTCTCTGGACTCACTGCAGTGCATCCCCAAAAGTGCCAGTGCACTCTCTGGACTCACTGCACTGCATCCCCATTGCTGACAGTGCCCTCTCTGGACTCAGTGCACAGCATCCCCAGTGGTGCCAGTGCACTCTCTGCACTCACTGCACTGCATCCCCAGTGGTGCCAGTGCGCTCTCTGGAGACACTGCAGTGCATCCCCAGTGATGCCAGTATACTCTCTGGACTCACGGCACTGCATCACCTGTGGTGCCAGTGCAGTCTCTGGTGTCACTGCACTGCATCCCCAGTGGTGCCAGTGTAGTCTCTGGACTCACTGAACTGCATCCCCAGTGGTGCCAGTGCACTCTCTGGACTCACTGCACTGCATCCCCAGTGGTGCCAGTGCACTCTCTGGACTCACTGCAGTGCATCCCCAGTGGTGCCAGGGCACTCTCTGCAGACAATGCAGTGCATCCCCAAAGGTGACAGTGCACTCTCTGGCTTCACTGTACTGTTCGAGCCGCGGCAGCCGCTCCAGCCGCGTTAGCCCCTCCAGCCTCGGCAACCGCTCCATCCGCGGCATACGCGTCAGCCGCTCCAGCCGCGGTGCCGCACCAACCGAGGTAGCCGCTCCAGCCGCGGCAGCCGCTCCACTCGGTAGCGGCTTTCGCGGCTGCCGCGGCTGGAGCGGCTGCCTCGGCTGGAGCGGCTGCGGCGGCTGGAGCGTCTAGAGCGTCTGCCGCGGCTGGAGGGGCTACCGCGGCTGGAGCGGCTGAGGCGGCTGGAGCGGATGCCGCGGTTGGAGCAGTGCAGTGAGTCCACAGAGTGCACTGGCACCACCAGGGATTCAGATACATTCTCACTGCAGTGAGATCCCCAGTAGTGCCAGTGCACTCTCTGGACTCACTGCACTGCATCCCCATTGCTGACAGTGCCGTCTCTGGACTCAGTGCACTGCATCCCCAGTGGTGCCAGTTCACTCTCTGGACTCACTGCAGTGCATCCCCAAAAGTGCCAGTGCACTCTCTGGACTCACTGCACTGCATCCCCATTGCTGACAGTGCCCTCTCTGGACTCAGTGCACAGCATCCCCAGTGGTGCCAGTGCACTCTCTGCACTCACTGCACTGCATCCCCAGTGGTGCCAGTGCGCTCTCTGGAGACACTGCAGTGCATCCCCAGTGATGCCAGTATACTCTCTGGACTCACGGCACTGCATCACCTGTGGTGCCAGTGCAGTCTCTGGTGTCACTGCACTGCATCCCCAGTGGTGCCAGTGTAGTCTCTGGACTCACTGAACTGCATCCCCAGTGGTGCCAGTGCACTCTCTGGACTCACTGCACTGCATCCCCAGTGGTGCCAGTGCACTCTCTGGACTCACTGCAGTGCATCCCCAGTGGTGCCAGGGCACTCTCTGCAGACAATGCAGTGCATCCCCAAAGGTGACAGTGCACTCTCTGGCTTCACTGTACTGTTCGAGCCGCGGCAGCCGCTCCAGCCGCGTTAGCCCCTCCAGCCTCGGCAACCGCTCCATCCGCGGCATACGCGTCAGCCGCTCCAGCCGCGGTGCCGCACCAACCGAGGTAGCCGCTCCAGCCGCGGCAGCCGCTCCACTCGGTAGCGGCTTTCGCGGCTGCCGCGGCTGGAGCGGCTGCCTCGGCTGGAGCGGCTGCGGCGGCTGGAGCGTCTAGAGCGTCTGCCGCGGCTGGAGGGGCTACCGCGGCTGGAGCGGCTGAGGCGGCTGGAGCGGATGCCGCGGTTGGAGCAGTGCAGTGAGTCCACAGAGTGCACTGGCACCACCAGGGATTCAGATACATTCTCACTGCAGTGAGATCCCCAGTAGTGCCAGTGCACTCTCTGGACTCGCTGCACTGCATCCCCATTGCTGACAGTGCCGTCTCTGGACTCAGTGCACTGCATCCCCAGTGGTGCCAGTTCACTCTCTGGACTCACTGCAGTGCATCCCCAAAAGTGCCAGTGCACTCTCTGGACTCACTGCACTGCATCCCCATTGCTGACAGTGCCCTCTCTGGACTCAGTGCACAGCATCCCCAGTGGTGCCAGTGCACTCTCTGCACTCACTGCACTGCATCCCCAGTGGTGCCATCTCACTCTCTGGACTCACTGAACTGCATCCCCAGTAGTGCCAGTGCACTCTCTGGACTCACTGAAGTGCATCCCCAGTGGAGCCAGTGCTCTCTGTGGACTCACTGCACTGCATCCCCAGTGGTGCCAGTGCACTCTCTGGACTCACTGCACTGCATCCCCAAGGTGCCAGTGCACTCTCTGGACTCACTGCACTGCATCCCCAGTGGTGGCAGTGCACTCTCTGAACTCACTGCACTGCATCCCCAAGGTGCCAGTGCACTCTCTGGACTCACTGCACTGCATCCCCATTGCTGACAGTGCCCTCTCTGGACTCAGTGCACAGCATCCCCAGTGGTGCCAGTGCACTCTCTGCACTCACTGCACTGCATCCCCAGTGGTGCCATCTCACTCTCTGGACTCACTGCAGTGCATCCCAATGGTGCCAGTGCACTCTCTGGACTCACTGAACTGCATCCCCAGTGGTGCCAGTGCACTCTCTGGACTCACTGAAGTGCATCCCCAGTGGAGCCAGTGCTCTCTGTGGACTCACTGCACTGCATCCCCAGTGGTGCCAGTGCACTCTCTGGACTCACTGCACTGCATCCCCAAGGTGCCAGTGCACTCTCTGGACTCACTGCAGTGCATCCCCCAGTGGTGCCAGTGCACTCTCTGAACTCACTGCACTGCATCCCCAAGGTGCCAGTGCACTCTCTGGACTCACTGCACTGCATCCCCAGTGGTGCCAGTGCACTCTCTGGACTCACTGACGTGCATCCCCAGTGGTGCCATTGCACTCTCTGGACTCACTGCACTGCATTCCCAGTGGTGCCAGTGCACTCCCTGGACTCACTGCAGTGCATCCCCAGTGGTGCCAGTGCACTCACTGGACTCACTGTACTGCATCACAGGTGGTGCCAGTGCACTCTCTGGACTCACTGCACTGCATCCCCAGTGGTGCCAGTGCACTCTCTGGACTCACTGCACTGCATCCGCAGTGGTGCCAGTGCACTCTCTGGACTCACTGCACTGCATCCCCAGTGGTGCCAGTGCACTCTCTGGACTCACTGCACTGCATCGCCAGTGGTGCCAGTGCGCTCTCTGTACTCACTGCACTGCATCCCCAGTGGTGCCAGTGCACTCTCTGGACCCACTGCAGTGCATCCCCACTGGTGCCAGTGCACTCTCTGGACTCACTGCACTGCATCCCCAGTGGTGCCAGTGCACTCTCTGGAGTCACTGCACTGCATCCCCAGAAGTGCCAGTGCACAATCAGGACTCACTGCAGTGCAACACCAGTGGTGCCAGTGTACTCTCTGGACTCACTGCACTGCAACCCCAGTGGTGCCTGTGCAGTCTCTGGACTCAGTGCAGTGCATCTCCAGTGGTGCCAGTGCACTCTCTGGACCCACTGCAGTACACCCCCAGTGGTGCCAGTGCACTCTCTGGACTCACTGCAATGCATCCACATTGGTGCCAGTGCACTCTCTGGACTCACTGCACTGCATCCCCAGTGGTGCCAGTGCGCTCTCTGGAGACACTGCAGTGCATCCCCAGTGATGCCAGTATACTCTCTGACTCACGGCACTGCATCCCCAGTGGTGCCAGGGCACTCTCTGCAGACAATGCAGTGCATCCCCAAAGGTGACAGTGCACTCTCTGGCTTCACTGTACTGTTCGAGCCGCGGCAGCCGCTCCAGCCGCGTTAGCCCCTCCAGCCTCGGCAACCGCTCCATCCGCGGCATATGCGTCAGCCGCTCCAGCCGCGGTGCCGCACCAACCGCGGTAGCCGCTCCAGCCGCGGCAGCCGCTCCACTCGGTAGCGGCTTTCGCGGCTGCCGCGGCTGGAGCGGCTGCCGCGGCTGGAGCGGCTGCGGCGGCTGGAGCGTCTAGAGCGTCTGCCGCGGCTGGAGGGGCTACCGCGGCTGGAGCGGCTGAGGCGGCTGGAGCGGATGCCGCGGTTGGAGCAGTGCAGTGAGTCCACAGAGTGCACTGGCACCACCAGGGATTCAGATACATTCTCACTGCAGTGAGATCCCCAGTAGTGCCAGTGCACTCTCTGGACTCACTGCACTGCATCCCCATTGCTGACAGTGCCGTCTCTGGACTCAGTGCACTGCATCCCCAGTGGTGCCAGTTCACTCTCTGGACTCACTGCAGTGCATCCCCACTGGTGCCAGTGCACTCTCTGGACTCACTGCACTGCATCCCCATTGCTGACAGTGCCCTCTCTGGACTCAGTGCACAGCATCCCCAGTGGTGCCAGTGCACTCTCTGCACTCACTGCACTGCATCCCCAGTGGTGCCATCTCACTCTCTGGACTCACTGAACTGCATCCCCAGTGGTGCCAGTGCACTCTCTGGACTCACTGAAGTGCATCCCCAGTGGAGCCAGTGCTCTCTGTGGACTCACTGCACTGCATCCCCAGTGGTGCCAGTGCACTCTCTGGACTCACTGCACTGCATCCCCAAGGTGCCAGTGCACTCTCTGGACTCACTGCAGTGCATCCCCAGTGGTGCCAGTGCACTCTCTGAACTCACTGCACTGCATCCCCAAGGTGCCAGTGCACTCTCTGGACTCACTGCACTGCATCCCCATTGCTGACAGTGCCCTCTCTGGACTCAGTGCACAGCATCCCCAGTGGTGCCAGTGCACTCTCTGGACTCACTGCACTGCATTACCAGTGGTGCCAGTGCGCTCTCTGGAGACACTGCAGTGCATCTCCTCTGGTGCCAGTGCACTCTCTGGACTCACTGCAGTGCATCCCCAGTGGTGCCAGTGTACTCTCTGGAATCACGGCACTGCATCCCCAGTGGTGCCAGTGCAGTCTCGGGAGTCACTGTAGTGCATCCCCAGTGTTGCCAGTGCACTCTCTGGACTCACTGCACTGCATCCGCAGTGGTGCCAGTGCACTCTCTGGACTCACTGCACTGCATCCCCAGTGGTGCCAGTGCACTCTCTGGACTCACTGCACTGCATCGCCAGTGGTGCCAGTGCGCTCTCTGGACTCACTGCACTGCATCCCCAGTGGTGCCAGTGCACTCTCTGGACCCACTGCAGTGCATCCCCACTGGTGCCAGTGCACTCTCTGGACTCACTGCAGTGCATCCCCAGTGGTGCCAGTGCACTCTCTGGAGTCACTGCACTGCATCCCCAGAAGTGCCAGTGCACAATCAGGACTCACTGCAGTGCAACACCAGTGGTGCCAGTGTACTCTCTGGACTCACTGCACTGCAACCCCAGTGGTGCCTGTGCAGTCTCTGGACTCAGTGCAGTGCATCTCCAGTGGTGCCAGTGCACTCTCTGGACCCACTGCAGTACACCCCCAGTGGTGCCAGTGCACTCTCTGGACTCACTGCAATGCATCCACATTGGTGCCAGTGCACTCTCTGGACTCACTGCACTGCATCCCCAGTGGTGCCAGTGCGCTCTCTGGAGACACTGCAGTGCATCCCCAGTGATGCCAGTATACTCTCTGACTCACGGCACTGCATCACCTGTGGTGCCAGTGCAGTCTCTGGTGTCACTGCACTGCATCCCCAGTGGTGCCAGTGTAGTCTCTGGACTCACTGAACTGCATCCCCAGTGGTGCCAGTGCACTCTCTGGACTCACTGCACTGCATCCCCAGTGGTGCCAGTGCACTCTCTGGACTCACTGCAGTGCATCCCCAGTGGTGCCAGGGCACTCTCTGCAGACAATGCAGTGCATCCCCAAAGGTGACAGTGCACTCTCTGGCTTCACTGTACTGTTCGAGCCGCGGCAGCCGCTCCAGCCGCGTTAGCCCCTCCAGCCTCGGCAACCGCTCCATCCGCGGCATACGCGTCAGCCGCTCCAGCCGCGGAGCCGCACCAACCGCGGTAGCCGCTCCAGCCGCGGCAGCCGCTCCACTCGGTAGCGGCTTTCGCGGCTGCCGCGGCTGGAGCGGCTGCCGCGGCTGGAGCGGCTGCGGCGGCTGGAGCGTCTAGAGCGTCTGCCGCGGCTGGAGGGGCTACCGCGGCTGGAGCGGCTGAGGGGGCTGGAGCGGATGCCGCGGTTGGAGCAGTGCAGTGAGTCCACAGAGTGCACTGGCACCACCAGGGATTCAGATACATTCTCACTGCAGTGAGATCCCCAGTAGTGCCAGTGCACTCTCTGGACTCACTGCACTGCATCCCCATTGCTGACAGTGCCGTCTCTGGACTCAGTGCACTGCATCCCCAGTGGTGCCAGTTCACTCTCTGGACTCACTGCAGTGCATCCCCACTGGTGCCAGTGCACTCTCTGGACTCACTGCACTGCATCCCCATTGCTGACAGTGCCCTCTCTGGACTCAGTGCACAGCATCCCCAGTGGTGCCAGTGCACTCTCTGCACTCACTGCACTGCATCCCCAGTGGTGCCAGTGCGCTCTCTGGAGACACTGCAGTGCATCCCCAGTGATGCCAGTATACTCTCTGGACTCACGGCACTGCATCACCTGTGGTGCCAGTGCAGTCTCTGGTGTCACTGCACTGCATCCCCAGTGGTGCCAGTGTAGTCTCTGGACTCACTGAACTGCATCCCCAGTGGTGCCAGTGCACTCTCTGGACTCACTGCACTGCATCCCCAGTGGTGCCAGTGCACTCTCTGGACTCACTGCACTGCATCCCCAGTGGTGCCAGGGCACTCTCTGCAGACAATGCAGTGCATCCCCAAAGGTGACAGTGCACTCTCTGGCTTCACTGTACTGTTCGAGCCGCGGCAGCCGCTCCAGCCGCGTTAGCCCCTCCAGCCTCGGCAACCGCTCCATCCGCGGCATACGCGTCAGCCGCTCCAGCCGCGGTGCCGCACCAACCGCGGTAGCCGCTCCAGCCGCGGCAGCCGCTCCACTCGGTAGCGGCTTTCGCGGCTGCCGCGGCTGGAGCGGCTGCCTCGGCTGGAGCGGCTGCGGCGGCTGGAGCGTCTAGAGCGTCTGCCGCGGCTGGAGGGGCTACCGCGGCTGGAGCGGCTGAGGCGGCTGGAGCGGATGCCGCGGTTGGAGCAGTGCAGTGAGTCCACAGAGTGCACTGGCACCACCAGGGATTCAGATACATTCTCACTGCAGTGAGATCCCCAGTAGTGCCAGTGCACTCTCTGGACTCACTGCACTGCATCCCCATTGCTGACAGTGCCGTCTCTGGACTCAGTGCACTGCATCCCCAGTGGTGCCAGTTCACTCTGTGGACTCACTGCAGTGCATCCCCAAAAGTGCCAGTGCACTCTCTGGACTCACTGCACTGCATCCCCATTGCTGACAGTGCCCTCTCTGGACTCAGTGCACAGCATCCCCAGTGGTGCCAGTGCACTCTCTGCACTCACTGCACTGCATCCCCAGTGGTGCCATCTCACTCTCTGGACTCACTGAACTGCATCCCCAGTGGTGCCAGTGCACTCTCTGGACTCACTGAAGTGCATCCCCAGTGGAGCCAGTGCTCTCTGTGGACTCACTGCACTGCATCCCCAGTGGTGCCAGGGCACTCTCTGCAGACAATGCAGTGCATCCCCAAAGGTGACAGTGCACTCTCTGGCTTCACTGTACTGTTCGAGCCGCGGCAGCCGCTCCAGCCGCGTTAGCCCCTCCAGCCTCGGCAACCGCTCCATCCGCGGCATACGCGTCAGCCGCTCCAGCCGCGGAGCCGCACCAACCGCGGTAGCCGCTCCAGCCGCGGCAGCCGCTCCACTCGGTAGCGGCTTTCGCGGCTGCCGCGGCTGGAGCGGCTGCCGCGGCTGGAGCGGCTGCGGCGGCTGGAGCGTCTAGAGCGTCTGCCGCGGCTGGAGGAGCTACCGCGGCTGGAGCGGCTGAGGCGGCTGGAGCGGATGCCGCGGTTGGAGCAGTGCAGTGAGTCCACAGAGTGCACTGGCACCACCAGGGATTCAGATACATTCTCACTGCAGTGAGATCCCCAGTAGTGCCAGTGCACTCTCTGGACTCACTGCACTGCATCCCCATTGCTGACAGTGCCGTCTCTGGACTCAGTGCACTGCATTCCCAGTGGTGCCAGTTCACTCTCTGGACTCACTGCAGTGCATCCCCAAAAGTGCCAGTGCACTCTCTGGACTCACTGCACTGCATCCCCATTGCTGACAGTGCCCTCTCTGGACTCAGTGCACAGCATCCCCAGTGGTGCCAGTGCACTCTCTGCACTCACTGCACTGCATCCCCAGTGGTGCCATCTCACTCTCTGGACTCACTGAACTGCATCCCCAGTGGTGCCAGTGCACTCTCTGGACTCACTGAAGTGCATCCCCAGTGGAGCCAGTGCTCTCTGTGGACTCACTGCACTGCATCCCCAGTGGTGCCAGTGCACTCTCTGGACTCACTGCACTGCATCCCCAAGGTGCCAGTGCACTCTCTGGACTCACTGCAGTGCATCCCCAGTGGTGCCAGTGCACTCTCTGAACTCACTGCACTGCATCCCCAAGGTGCCAGTGCACTCTCTGGACTCACTGCACTGCATCCCCATTGCTGACAGTGCCCTCTCTGGACTCAGTGCACAGCATCCCCAGTGGTGCCAGTGCACTCTCTGCACTCACTGCACTGCATCCCCAGTGGTGGCAGTGCACTCTCTGGACTCACTGCAGTGCATCCCAATGGTGCCAGTGCACTCTCTGGACTCACTGAACTGCATCCCCAGTGGTGCCAGTGCACTCTCTGGACTCACTGAAGTGCATCCCCAGTGGAGCCAGTGCTCTCTGTGGACTCACTGCACTGCATCCCCAGTGGTGCCAGTGCACTCTCTGGACTCACTGCACTGCATCCCCAAGGTGCCAGTGCACTCTCTGGACTCACTGCAGTGCATCCCCAGTGGTGCCAGTGCACTCTCTGAACTCACTGCACTGCATCCCCAAGGTGCCAGTGCACTCTCTGGACTCACTGCACTGCATCCCCAGTGGTGCCAGTGCACTCTCTGGACTCACTGACGTGCATCCCCAGTGGTGCCATTGCACTCTCTGGACTCACTGCACTGCATTCCCAGTGGTGCCAGTGCACTCCCTGGACTCACTGCAGTGCATCCCCAGTGGTGCCAGTGCACTCACTGGACTCACTGTACTGCATCACAGGTGGTGCCAGTGCACTCTCTGGACTCACTGCACTGCATCCCCAGTGGTGCCAGTGCACTCTCTGGACTCACTGCACTGCATCCGCAGTGTTGCCAGTGCACTCTCTGGACTCACTGCACTGCATCCCCAGTGGTGCCAGTGCACTCTCTGGACTCACTGCACTGCATCGCCAGTGGTGCCAGTGCGCTCTCTGGACTCACTGCACTGCATCCCCAGTGGTGCCAGTGCACTCTCTGGACCCACTGCAGTGCATCCCCACTGGTGCCAGTGCACTCTCTGGACTCACTGCAGTGCATCCCCAGTGGTGCCAGTGCACTCTCTGGAGTCACAGCACTGCATCACCAGAAGTGCCAGTGCACAATCAGGACTCACTGCAGTGCAACACCAGTGGTGCCAGTGTACTCTCTGGACTCACTGCACTGCAACCCCAGTGGTGCCTGTGCAGTCTCTGGACTCAGTGCAGTGCATCTCCAGTGGTGCCAGTGCACTCTCTGGACCCACTGCAGTACACCCCCAGTGGTGCCAGTGCACTCTCTGGACTCACTGCAATGCATCCACATTGGTGCCAGTGCACTCTCTGGACTCACTGCACTGCATCCCCAGTGGTGCCAGTGCGCTCTCTGGAGACACTGCAGTGCATCCCCAGTGATGCCAGTATACTCTCTGACTCACGGCACTGCATCACCTGTGGTGCCAGTGCAGTCTCTGGTGTCACTGCACTGCATCCCCAGTGGTGCCAGTGTAGTCTCTGGACTCACTGAACTGCATCCCCAGTGGTGCCAGTGCACTCTCTGGACTCACTGCACTGCATCCCCAGTGGTGCCAGTGCACTCTCTGGACTCACTGCAGTGCATCCCCAGTGGTGCCAGGGCACTCTCTGCAGACAATGCAGTGCATCCCCAAAGGTGACAGTGCACTCTCTGGCTTCACTGTACTGTTCGAGCCGCGGCAGCCGCTCCAGCCGCGTTAGCCCCTCCAGCCTCGGCAACCGCTCCATCCGCGGCATACGCGTCAGCCGCTCCAGCCGCGGAGCCGCACCAACCGCGGTAGCCGCTCCAGCCGCGGCAGCCGCTCCACTCGGTAGCGGCTTTCGCGGCTGCCGCGGCTGGAGCGGCTGCCGCGGCTGGAGCGGCTGCGGCGGCTGGAGCGTCTAGAGCGTCTGCCGCGGCTGGAGGAGCTACCGCGGCTGGAGCGGCTGAGGCGGCTGGAGCGGATGCCGCGGTTGGAGCAGTGCAGTGAGTCCACAGAGTGCACTGGCACCACCAGGGATTCAGATACATTCTCACTGCAGTGAGATCCCCAGTAGTGCCAGTGCACTCTCTGGACTCACTGCACTGCATCCCCATTGCTGACAGTGCCGTCTCTGGACTCAGTGCACTGCATCCCCAGTGGTGCCAGTTCACTCTCTGGACTCACTGCAGTGCATCCCCAAAAGTGCCAGTGCACTCTCTGGACTCACTGCACTGCATCCCCATTGCTGACAGTGCCCTCTCTGGACTCAGTGCACAGCATCCCCAGTGGTGCCAGTGCACTCTCTGCACTCACTGCACTGCATCCCCAGTGGTGCCAGTGCGCTCTCTGGAGACACTGCAGTGCATCCCCAGTGATGCCAGTATACTCTCTGGACTCACGGCACTGCATCACCTGTGGTGCCAGTGCAGTCTCTGGTGTCACTGCACTGCATCCCCAGTGGTGCCAGTGTAGTCTCTGGACTCACTGAACTGCATCCCCAGTGGTGCCAGTGCACTCTCTGGACTCACTGCACTGCATCCCCAGTGGTGCCAGTGCACTCTCTGGACTCACTGCAGTGCATCCCCAGTGGTGCCAGGGCACTCTCTGCAGACAATGCAGTGCATCCCCAAAGGTGACAGTGCACTCTCTGGCTTCACTGTACTGTTCGAGCCGCGGCAGCCGCTCCAGCCGCGTTAGCCCCTCCAGCCTCGGCAACCGCTCCATCCGCGGCATACGCGTCAGCCGCTCCAGCCGCGGTGCCGCACCAACCGAGGTAGCCGCTCCAGCCGCGGCAGCCGCTCCACTCGGTAGCGGCTTTCGCGGCTGCCGCGGCTGGAGCGGCTGCCTCGGCTGGAGCGGCTGCGGCGGCTGGAGCGTCTAGAGCGTCTGCCGCGGCTGGAGGGGCTACCGCGGCTGGAGCGGCTGAGGCGGCTGGAGCGGATGCCGCGGTTGGAGCAGTGCAGTGAGTCCACAGAGTGCACTGGCACCACCAGGGATTCAGATACATTCTCACTGCAGTGAGATCCCCAGTAGTGCCAGTGCACTCTCTGGACTCACTGCACTGCATCCCCATTGCTGACAGTGCCGTCTCTGGACTCAGTGCACTGCATCCCCAGTGGTGCCAGTTCACTCTCTGGACTCACTGCAGTGCATCCCCAAAAGTGCCAGTGCACTCTCTGGACTCACTGCACTGCATCCCCATTGCTGACAGTGCCCTCTCTGGACTCAGTGCACAGCATCCCCAGTGGTGCCAGTGCACTCTCTGCACTCACTGCACTGCATCCCCAGTGGTGCCAGTGCGCTCTCTGGAGACACTGCAGTGCATCCCCAGTGATGCCAGTATACTCTCTGGACTCACGGCACTGCATCACCTGTGGTGCCAGTGCAGTCTCTGGTGTCACTGCACTGCATCCCCAGTGGTGCCAGTGTAGTCTCTGGACTCACTGAACTGCATCCCCAGTGGTGCCAGTGCACTCTCTGGACTCACTGCACTGCATCCCCAGTGGTGCCAGTGCACTCTCTGGACTCACTGCAGTGCATCCCCAGTGGTGCCAGGGCACTCTCTGCAGACAATGCAGTGCATCCCCAAAGGTGACAGTGCACTCTCTGGCTTCACTGTACTGTTCGAGCCGCGGCAGCCGCTCCAGCCGCGTTAGCCCCTCCAGCCTCGGCAACCGCTCCATCCGCGGCATACGCGTCAGCCGCTCCAGCCGCGGTGCCGCACCAACCGAGGTAGCCGCTCCAGCCGCGGCAGCCGCTCCACTCGGTAGCGGCTTTCGCGGCTGCCGCGGCTGGAGCGGCTGCCTCGGCTGGAGCGGCTGCGGCGGCTGGAGCGTCTAGAGCGTCTGCCGCGGCTGGAGGGGCTACCGCGGCTGGAGCGGCTGAGGCGGCTGGAGCGGATGCCGCGGTTGGAGCAGTGCAGTGAGTCCACAGAGTGCACTGGCACCACCAGGGATTCAGATACATTCTCACTGCAGTGAGATCCCCAGTAGTGCCAGTGCACTCTCTGGACTCACTGCACTGCATCCCCATTGCTGACAGTGCCGTCTCTGGACTCAGTGCACTGCATCCCCAGTGGTGCCAGTTCACTCTCTGGACTCACTGCAGTGCATCCCCAAAAGTGCCAGTGCACTCTCTGGACTCACTGCACTGCATCCCCATTGCTGACAGTGCCCTCTCTGGACTCAGTGCACAGCATCCCCAGTGGTGCCAGTGCACTCTCTGCACTCACTGCACTGCATCCCCAGTGGTGCCATCTCACTCTCTGGACTCACTGAACTGCATCCCCAGTAGTGCCAGTGCACTCTCTGGACTCACTGAAGTGCATCCCCAGTGGAGCCAGTGCTCTCTGTGGACTCACTGCACTGCATCCCCAGTGGTGCCAGTGCACTCTCTGGACTCACTGCACTGCATCCCCAAGGTGCCAGTGCACTCTCTGGACTCACTGCACTGCATCCCCAGTGGTGGCAGTGCACTCTCTGAACTCACTGCACTGCATCCCCAAGGTGCCAGTGCACTCTCTGGACTCACTGCACTGCATCCCCATTGCTGACAGTGCCCTCTCTGGACTCAGTGCACAGCATCCCCAGTGGTGCCAGTGCACTCTCTGCACTCACTGCACTGCATCCCCAGTGGTGCCATCTCACTCTCTGGACTCACTGCAGTGCATCCCAATGGTGCCAGTGCACTCTCTGGACTCACTGAACTGCATCCCCAGTGGTGCCAGTGCACTCTCTGGACTCACTGAAGTGCATCCCCAGTGGAGCCAGTGCTCTCTGTGGACTCACTGCACTGCATCCCCAGTGGTGCCAGTGCACTCTCTGGACTCACTGCACTGCATCCCCAAGGTGCCAGTGCACTCTCTGGACTCACTGCAGTGCATCCCCCAGTGGTGCCAGTGCACTCTCTGAACTCACTGCACTGCATCCCCAAGGTGCCAGTGCACTCTCTGGACTCACTGCACTGCATCCCCAGTGGTGCCAGTGCACTCTCTGGACTCACTGACGTGCATCCCCAGTGGTGCCATTGCACTCTCTGGACTCACTGCACTGCATTCCCAGTGGTGCCAGTGCACTCCCTGGACTCACTGCAGTGCATCCCCAGTGGTGCCAGTGCACTCACTGGACTCACTGTACTGCATCACAGGTGGTGCCAGTGCACTCTCTGGACTCACTGCACTGCATCCCCAGTGGTGCCAGTGCACTCTCTGGACTCACTGCACTGCATCCGCAGTGGTGCCAGTGCACTCTCTGGACTCACTGCACTGCATCCCCAGTGGTGCCAGTGCACTCTCTGGACTCACTGCACTGCATCGCCAGTGGTGCCAGTGCGCTCTCTGTACTCACTGCACTGCATCCCCAGTGGTGCCAGTGCACTCTCTGGACCCACTGCAGTGCATCCCCACTGGTGCCAGTGCACTCTCTGGACTCACTGCACTGCATCCCCAGTGGTGCCAGTGCACTCTCTGGAGTCACTGCACTGCATCCCCAGAAGTGCCAGTGCACAATCAGGACTCACTGCAGTGCAACACCAGTGGTGCCAGTGTACTCTCTGGACTCACTGCACTGCAACCCCAGTGGTGCCTGTGCAGTCTCTGGACTCAGTGCAGTGCATCTCCAGTGGTGCCAGTGCACTCTCTGGACCCACTGCAGTACACCCCCAGTGGTGCCAGTGCACTCTCTGGACTCACTGCAATGCATCCACATTGGTGCCAGTGCACTCTCTGGACTCACTGCACTGCATCCCCAGTGGTGCCAGTGCGCTCTCTGGAGACACTGCAGTGCATCCCCAGTGATGCCAGTATACTCTCTGACTCACGGCACTGCATCCCCAGTGGTGCCAGGGCACTCTCTGCAGACAATGCAGTGCATCCCCAAAGGTGACAGTGCACTCTCTGGCTTCACTGTACTGTTCGAGCCGCGGCAGCCGCTCCAGCCGCGTTAGCCCCTCCAGCCTCGGCAACCGCTCCATCCGCGGCATATGCGTCAGCCGCTCCAGCCGCGGTGCCGCACCAACCGCGGTAGCCGCTCCAGCCGCGGCAGCCGCTCCACTCGGTAGCGGCTTTCGCGGCTGCCGCGGCTGGAGCGGCTGCCGCGGCTGGAGCGGCTGCGGCGGCTGGAGCGTCTAGAGCGTCTGCCGCGGCTGGAGGGGCTACCGCGGCTGGAGCGGCTGAGGCGGCTGGAGCGGATGCCGCGGTTGGAGCAGTGCAGTGAGTCCACAGAGTGCACTGGCACCACCAGGGATTCAGATACATTCTCACTGCAGTGAGATCCCCAGTAGTGCCAGTGCACTCTCTGGACTCACTGCACTGCATCCCCATTGCTGACAGTGCCGTCTCTGGACTCAGTGCACTGCATCCCCAGTGGTGCCAGTTCACTCTCTGGACTCACTGCAGTGCATCCCCACTGGTGCCAGTGCACTCTCTGGACTCACTGCACTGCATCCCCATTGCTGACAGTGCCCTCTCTGGACTCAGTGCACAGCATCCCCAGTGGTGCCAGTGCACTCTCTGCACTCACTGCACTGCATCCCCAGTGGTGCCATCTCACTCTCTGGACTCACTGAACTGCATCCCCAGTGGTGCCAGTGCACTCTCTGGACTCACTGAAGTGCATCCCCAGTGGAGCCAGTGCTCTCTGTGGACTCACTGCACTGCATCCCCAGTGGTGCCAGTGCACTCTCTGGACTCACTGCACTGCATCCCCAAGGTGCCAGTGCACTCTCTGGACTCACTGCAGTGCATCCCCAGTGGTGCCAGTGCACTCTCTGAACTCACTGCACTGCATCCCCAAGGTGCCAGTGCACTCTCTGGACTCACTGCACTGCATCCCCATTGCTGACAGTGCCCTCTCTGGACTCAGTGCACAGCATCCCCAGTGGTGCCAGTGCACTCTCTGGACTCACTGCACTGCATTACCAGTGGTGCCAGTGCGCTCTCTGGAGACACTGCAGTGCATCTCCTCTGGTGCCAGTGCACTCTCTGGACTCACTGCAGTGCATCCCCAGTGGTGCCAGTGTACTCTCTGGAATCACGGCACTGCATCCCCAGTGGTGCCAGTGCAGTCTCGGGAGTCACTGTAGTGCATCCCCAGTGTTGCCAGTGCACTCTCTGTTCTCACTGCACTGCATCCCCAGTGGTGCCAGTGCACTCTCTGGACTCACTGCAGTGAATCCCCGGTGGTGCCAGTGCACTCTCTGGACTCACTGCACTGCATCCCCAGTGGTGCCAGTGCACTCTCTGGACTCACTGCAGTGCATCCCCAGTGGTGCCAGTGCACTCTCTGGACTCACTGCAGTGCATCCCCAGTGGTGCCAGGGCCCTCTCCGGACTCACTGCAGTGCATCCGCAGTGGTGCCACTGCACTCTTTCGAGTCACTGCACTGCATCCCCAAGGTGCCAGTGCACTTTCTGGACTCACTGCAGTGCATCCCCAAGGTGCCAGTGCACTGTCTGGACTCACTGCACTGCATCCCCACTGGTGCCACTGCACTGTCTGGACTCACTGCAGTGCAGCCCCTGAGGTGCCAGTGCCCTCTTTGTACTCACTGCAGTGCATATCCAGTGGTGCCAGTGCACTCTCTGGACTCACTGCACTGCATCCCCAGTGGTGCCAGTGCACTCTCTGGACTCACTGCACTGCATCCCCAGTGGAGCCAGTGCACTCTCTGGACTAACTGCATTGCATCCCCAGTGGTGCCAGTGCACTCTCTGGAATCACTGCAGTGCATCCCCTGTGGTGCCATTGCACTCTCTGGACTCACTGCAGTGCATCCCCAGTGGTGCCAGTGCACTCTCTGGACACACTGCACTGCATCACCAGTGGCGCCAGTGCACTCTCTGGACTCACTGCACTGCATTACCAGTGGTGCCAGTGCGCTCTCTGGAGACACTGCAGTGCATCTCCTCTGGTGCCAGTGCACTCTCTGGACTCACTGCAGTGCATCCCCAGTGGTGCCAGTGTACTCTCTGGACTCACGGCACTGCATCCCCAGTGGTGCCAGTGCAGTCTCTGGAGTCACTGCAGTGCAGCTCCTGAGGTGCCAGTGCACTCTCTGGACTCACTGCAGTGCATCCCCAGTGGTGCCAGTGCACTCTCTGGACTCACTGCAGTGCATCCCTAGTGTTGCCAGTGCACTCTCTGGACTCACTGAACTGCATCCCCAGTGGTGCCAGTGCACTCTCTGGACTCACTGCACTGCATCCCCAGTGGAGCCAGTGCACTCTCTGGACTAACTGCATCGCATCACCAGTGGTGCCAGTGCACTCTCTGGACTAACTGCATTGCATCCCCACTGGTGCCAGTGCACTCTCTGGACTCACTGCAGTGCATCCCCAGTGGTGCCAGTGCACTCTCTGGACTCACTGCACTAAAGCCCCAGTGGTGCCAGAGCACTCTCTGGACTAATTGCACTGCATCCCCAGTGGTGCCAGGGCACTCTCCGGACCTACTGCAGTGCATCCGCAGTGGTGCCACTGCACTCTTTCGAGTCACTGCACTGCATCCCCAAGGTGCCAGTGCACTCTCTGGACTCACTGCAGTGCATCCCCAGTGGTGCCAGTGCACTTTCTGGACTCACTGCACTAAAGCCCCAGTGGTGCCAGAGCACTCTCTGGACTAATTGCACTGCATCCCCAGTGGTGCCAGGGCACTCTCCGGACTCACTGCAGTGCATCCGCAGTGGTGCCACTGCACTCTTTCGAGTCACTGCACTGCATACCCAGGGTGCCAGTGCACTCTCTGGAGTCAGTGCACTGCATCCCCAATGGTGCCAGTGCACTCTCAGGACTCACTGCAGTGCATCCCCAGTGGTGCCAGTGCACTCTCTGGACTCACTGCACTGCATCCCCACTGGTGCCAGTGCACTCTCTGGACTCACTGCAGTGCATCCCTAGTGGTGCCATTGCACTCTCTGGACTCACTGCAGTGCATCCCCACTGGTGCCAGTGCACTCTCTGGACTCACTGCATGCATCCCCACTGGTGCCAGTGCACTCTCTGGACACACTGCACTGCATCCCCAGTGGTGCCAGTGCACTCTCTGGAATCACTGCAGTGCATCCCATGTGGTGCCATTGCACTCTCTGGACTCACTGCAGTGCATCCCCAGTGGAGCCAGTGCACTCTCTGGACTCACTGCATTGCATCCCCAGTGGTGCCAGTGCACTCTCTGGGCTCACTGCAGTGCATACCCAGTGGGGCTAGGGCACTCTCCGGACTCACTGCAGTGCATCAGCAGTGATGCCAGTGCACTATTTCGAGTCACTGCACTGCATCCCCAAGGTGCTAGTGCACTTTCTGGACTCACTGCGGTGCATCCCCAAGGTGCCAGTGCACTCTCTGGACTCACTGCACTGCATCCCCAGTGTTGCCAGTGCACTCTCTGGACTCACTGCAGAGCATCCCCAGTGTGCCAGTGCACTCTCTGGACTCACTGCAGTCCATCCCCAGTGGTGCCAGTACACTCTCTGTAGTCACTGCGCTGCATCCCCAGTGGTGACAGTGCACTCCCTGGACTCACTGCAGTGCATCTCCAGTGGTGCCAGTGCACTCTCTGGACTCACTGCAGTGCATCCCCACTTGTGCCAGTGCACTCTCTGGACACACTGCACTGCATCCCCAGTGGTGCCAGTGCACTCTCTGGAATCACTGCAGTGCATCACATGTGGTGCCATTGCACTCTCTGCACTCACTGCAGTGCATCCCCATTGAAGCCAGTGCACACTCTGGACTAACTGCATTGCATCCCCAGTGGTGCCAGTGCACTCTCTGGGCTCACTGCAGTGCATACCCAGTGGTGCTAGGGCACTCTCCGGACTCACTGCAGTGCATCAGCAGTGATGCCAGTGCACTATTTCGAGTCACTGCACTGCATCCCCAAGGTGCTAGTGCACTTTCTGGACTCACTGCAGTGCATCCCCAAGGTGCCAGTGCACTCTCTGGACTCACTGCACTGCATCCCCAGTGGTGCCAGTGCACAATCTGCAGTCACTGCAGTGTATCCCCAGTGGTGCCAGTGCACTCTCTGGACTCAGTGCATTGCATCCCAGTGGTGCCCGTGCACTCTCTGGACTCACTGCAGTGCAGCCCCAGTGCTGCCAGTGCACTCTCTGGACTCACTGCAGTGCATCCCCAGTGGTGCCAGTGCACTCTCTGCACTCACTGCACTGCATCCCCAGTGGTGCCAGGGCACTCTTTGGACTCACTGCACTGCATCCCCAGTGGTGCCAGTGTAGTCTCTGGACTCACTGCAGTGCATCCCCAGTGGTGCCAGGGCACTCTTTGGACTCTCTGCACTGCATCCCCAGTGGTGCCAGTGTAGTCTCTGGACTCACTGAACTGCATCCCCAGTGGTGCCAGTGCACAATCAGGACTCACTGCAGTGCAACATCAGTGGTGCCAGTGTACTCTCTGGACTCACTGCACTGCAACCCCAGTGGTGCCTGTGCAGTCTCTGGACTCAGTACATTGCATCCCCAGTGGTGCAAGTGCAGTCTCTGCACTCAGTGCAGTGCATCTCCAGTGGTGCCAGTGCACTCTCTGGACCCACTGCAGTACACCCCCAGTGGTGCCAGTGCACTCTCTGGACTCACTGCACTGCAACCCCAGTGGTGCCTGTGCAGTCTATGGACTCAGTACATTGCATCCCCAGTGGTGCCAGTGCACTCTCTGGAGTCACTGCACTGCATCCCCAGAAGTGCCAGTGCACAATCAGGACTCACTGCAGTGCAACACCAGTGGTGCCAGTGCACTCTCTGGACCCACTGCAGAACACCCCCATTGGTGCCAGTGCACTCTCTGGACTCACTGCAATGCATCCACATTGGTGCCAGTGCACTCTCTGGACTCACTGCACTGCATCCCCAGTGGTGCCAGTGCGCTCTCTGGAGACACTGCAGTGCATCCCCAGTGATGCCAGTATACTCTCTGGACTCACGGCACTGCATCACCTGTGGTGCCAGTGCAGTCTCTGGTGTCACTGCACTGCATCCCCAGTGGTGCCAGTGTAGTCTCTGGACTCACTGAACTGCATCCCCAGTGGTGCCAGTGCACTCTCTGGACTCACTGCACTGCATCCCCAGTGGTGCCAGTGCACTCTCTGGACTCACTGCACTGCATCCCCAGTGGTGCCAGGGCACTCTCTGCAGACAATGCAGTGCATCCCCAAAGGTGACAGTGCACTCTCTGGCTTCACTGTACTGTTCGAGCCGCGGCAGCCGCTCCAGCCGCGTTAGCCCCTCCAGCCTCGGCAACCGCTCCATCCGCGGCATACGCGTCAGCCGCTCCAGCCGCGGTGCCGCACCAACCGCGGTAGCCGCTCCAGCCGCGGCAGCCGCTCCACTCGGTAGCGGCTTTCGCGGCTGCCGCGGCTGGAGCGGCTGCCTCGGCTGGAGCGGCTGCGGCGGCTGGAGCGTCTAGAGCGTCTGCCGCGGCTGGAGGGGCTACCGCGGCTGGAGCGGCTGAGGCGGCTGGAGCGGATGCCGCGGTTGGAGCAGTGCAGTGAGTCCACAGAGTGCACTGGCACCACCAGGGATTCAGATACATTCTCACTGCAGTGAGATCCCCAGTAGTGCCAGTGCACTCTCTGGACTCACTGCACTGCATCCCCATTGCTGACAGTGCCGTCTCTGGACTCAGTGCACTGCATCCCCAGTGGTGCCAGTTCACTCTCTGGACTCACTGCAGTGCATCCCCAAAAGTGCCAGTGCACTCTCTGGACTCACTGCACTGCATCCCCATTGCTGACAGTGCCCTCTCTGGACTCAGTGCACAGCATCCCCAGTGGTGCCAGTGCACTCTCTGCACTCACTGCACTGCATCCCCAGTGGTGCCATCTCACTCTCTGGACTCACTGAACTGCATCCCCAGTAGTGCCAGTGCACTCTCTGGACTCACTGAAGTGCATCCCCAGTGGAGCCAGTGCTCTCTGTGGACTCACTGCACTGCATCCCCAGTGGTGCCAGTGCACTCTCTGGACTCACTGCACTGCATCCCCAAGGTGCCAGTGCACTCTCTGGACTCACTGCAGTGCATCCCCAGTGGTGCCAGTGCACTCTCTGAACTCACTGCACTGCATCCCCAAGGTGCCAGTGCACTCTCTGGACTCACTGCACTGCATCCCCATTGCTGACAGTGCCCTCTCTGGACTCAGTGCACAGCATCCCCAGTGGTGCCAGTGCACTCTCTGCACTCACTGCACTGCATCCCCAGTGGTGCCATCTCACTCTCTGGACTCACTGCAGTGCATCCCAATGGTGCCAGTGCACTCTCTGGACTCACTGCACTGCATCCCCAGTGGTGCCAGTGCACTCTCTGGACTCACTGCACTGCATCGCCAGTGGTGCCAGTGCGCTCTCTGGACTCACTGCACTGCATCCCCAGTGGTGCCAGTGCACTCTCTGGACCCACTGCAGTGCATCCCCACTGGTGCCAGTGCACTCTCTGGACTCACTGCAGTGCATCCCCAGTGGTGCCAGTGCACTCTCTGGAGTCACTGCACTGCATCCCCAGAAGTGCCAGTGCACAATCAGGACTCACTGCAGTGCAACACCAGTGGTGCCAGTGTACTCTCTGGACTCACTGCACTGCAACCCCAGTGGTGCCTGTGCAGTCTCTGGACTCAGTGCAGTGCATCTCCAGTGGTGCCAGTGCACTCTCTGGACCCACTGCAGTACACCCCCAGTGGTGCCAGTGCACTCTCTGGACTCACTGCAATGCATCCACATTGGTGCCAGTGCACTCTCTGGACTCACTGCACTGCATCCCCAGTGGTGCCAGTGCGCTCTCTGGAGACACTGCAGTGCATCCCCAGTGATGCCAGTATACTCTCTGACTCACGGCACTGCATCACCTGTGGTGCCAGTGCAGTCTCTGGTGTCACTGCACTGCATCCCCAGTGGTGCCAGTGTAGTCTCTGGACTCACTGAACTGCATCCCCAGTGGTGCCAGTGCACTCTCTGGACTCACTGCACTGCATCCCCAGTGGTGCCAGTGCACTCTCTGGACTCACTGCAGTGCATCCCCAGTGGTGCCAGGGCACTCTCTGCAGACAATGCAGTGCATCCCCAAAGGTGACAGTGCACTCTCTGGCTTCACTGTACTGTTCGAGCCGCGGCAGCCGCTCCAGCCGCGTTAGCCCCTCCAGCCTCGGCAACCGCTCCATCCGCGGCATACGCGTCAGCCGCTCCAGCCGCGGAGCCGCACCAACCGCGGTAGCCGCTCCAGCCGCGGCAGCCGCTCCACTCGGTAGCGGCTTTCGCGGCTGCCGCGGCTGGAGCGGCTGCCGCGGCTGGAGCGGCTGCGGCGGCTGGAGCGTCTAGAGCGTCTGCCGCGGCTGGAGGGGCTACCGCGGCTGGAGCGGCTGAGGCGGCTGGAGCGGATGCCGCGGTTGGAGCAGTGCAGTGAGTCCACAGAGTGCACTGGCACCACCAGGGATTCAGATACATTCTCACTGCAGTGAGATCCCCAGTAGTGCCAGTGCACTCTCTGGACTCACTGCACTGCATCCCCATTGCTGACAGTGCCGTCTCTGGACTCAGTGCACTGCATCCCCAGTGGTGCCAGTTCACTCTCTGGACTCACTGCAGTGCATCCCCAAAAGTGCCAGTGCACTCTCTGGACTCACTGCACTGCATCCCCATTGCTGACAGTGCCCTCTCTGGACTCAGTGCACAGCATCCCCAGTGGTGCCAGTGCACTCTCTGCACTCACTGCACTGCATCCCCAGTGGTGCCAGTGCGCTCTCTGGAGACACTGCAGTGCATCCCCAGTGATGCCAGTATACTCTCTGGACTCACGGCACTGCATCACCTGTGGTGCCAGTGCAGTCTCTGGTGTCACTGCACTGCATCCCCAGTGGTGCCAGTGTAGTCTCTGGACTCACTGAACTGCATCCCCAGTGGTGCCAGTGCACTCTCTGGACTCACTGCACTGCATCCCCAGTGGTGCCAGTGCACTCTCTGGACTCACTGCAGTGCATCCCCAGTGGTGCCAGGGCACTCTCTGCAGACAATGCAGTGCATCCCCAAAGGTGACAGTGCACTCTCTGGCTTCACTGTACTGTTCGAGCCGCGGCAGCCGCTCCAGCCGCGTTAGCCCCTCCAGCCTCGGCAACCGCTCCATCCGCGGCATATGCGTCAGCCGCTCCAGCCGCGGTGCCGCACCAACCGCGGTAGCCGCTCCAGCCGCGGCAGCCGCTCCACTCGGTAGCGGCTTTCGCGGCTGCCGCGGCTGGAGCGGCTGCCGCGGCTGGAGCGGCTGCGGCGGCTGGAGCGTCTAGAGCGTCTGCCGCGGCTGGAGGGGCTACCGCGGCTGGAGCGGCTGAGGCGGCTGGAGCGGATGCCGCGGTTGGAGCAGTGCAGTGAGTCCACAGAGTGCACTGGCACCACCAGGGATTCAGATACATTCTCACTGCAGTGAGATCCCCAGTAGTGCCAGTGCACTCTCTGGACTCACTGCACTGCATCCCCATTGCTGACAGTGCCGTCTCTGGACTCAGTGCACTGCATCCCCAGTGGTGCCAGTTCACTCTCTGGACTCACTGCAGTGCATCCCCACTGGTGCCAGTGCACTCTCTGGACTCACTGCACTGCATCCCCATTGCTGACAGTGCCCTCTCTGGACTCAGTGCACAGCATCCCCAGTGGTGCCAGTGCACTCTCTGCACTCACTGCACTGCATCCCCAGTGGTGCCATCTCACTCTCTGGACTCACTGAACTGCATCCCCAGTGGTGCCAGTGCACTCTCTGGACTCACTGAAGTGCATCCCCAGTGGAGCCAGTGCTCTCTGTGGACTCACTGCACTGCATCCCCAGTGCTGACAGTGCACTCTCTGGACTCACTGCACTGCATCCCCAAGGTGCCAGTGCACTCTCTGGACTCACTGCAGTGCATCCCCAGTGGTGCCAGTGCACTCTCTGAACTCACTGCACTGCATCCCCAAGGTGCCAGTGCACTCTCTGGACTCACTGCACTGCATCCCCATTGCTGACAGTGCCCTCTCTGGACTCAGTGCACAGCATCCCCAGTGGTGCCAGTGCACTCTCTGCACTCACTGCACTGCATCCCCAGTGGTGCCATCTCACTCTCTGGACTCACTGCAGTGCATCCCAATGGTGCCAGTGCACTCTCTGGACTCACTGAACTGCATCCCCAGTGGTGCCAGTGCACTCTCTGGACTCACTGAAGTGCATCCCCAGTGGAGCCAGTGCTCTCTGTGGACTCACTGCACTGCATCCCCAGTGGTGCCAGTGCACTCTCTGGACTCACTGCACTGCATCCCCAAGGTGCCAGTGCACTCTCTGGACTCACTGCAGTGCATCCCCAGTGGTGCCAGTGCACTCTCTGAACTCACTGCACTGCATCCCCAAGGTGCCAGTGCACTCTCTGGACTCACTGCACTGCATCCCCAGTGGTGCCAGTGCACTCTCTGGACTCACTGACGTGCATCCCCAGTGGTGCCATTGCACTCTCTGGACTCACTGCACTGCATTCCCAGTGGTGCCAGTGCACTCCCTGGACTCACTGCACTGCATCCCCAGTGGTGCCAGTGCACTCACTGGACTCACTGTACTGCATCACAGGTGGTGCCAGTGCACTCTCTGGACGCACTGCACTGCATCCCCAGTGGTGCCAGTGCACTCTCTGGACTCACTGCACTGCATCCGCAGTGGTGCCAGTGCACTCTCTGGACTCACTGCACTGCATCCCCAGTGGTGCCAGTGCACTCTCTGGACTCACTGCACTGCATCGCCAGTGGTGCCAGTGCGCTCTCTGGACTCACTGCACTGCATCCCCAGTGGTGCCAGTGCACTCTCTGGACCCACTGCAGTGCATCCCCACTGGTGCCAGTGCACTCTCTGGACTCACTGCAGTGCATCCCCAGTGGTGCCAGTGCACTCTCTGGAGTCACTGCACTGCATCCCCAGAAGTGCCAGTGCACAATCAGGACTCACTGCAGTGCAACACCAGTGGTGCCAGTGTACTCTCTGGACTCACTGCACTGCAACCCCAGTGGTGCCTGTGCAGTCTCTGGACTCAGTGCAGTGCATCTCCAGTGGTGCCAGTGCACTCTCTGGACCCACTGCAGTACACCCCCAGTGGTGCCAGTGCACTCTCTGGACTCACTGCAATGCATCCACATTGGTGCCAGTGCACTCTCTGGACTCACTGCACTGCATCCCCAGTGGTGCCAGTGCGCTCTCTGGAGACACTGCAGTGCATCCCCAGTGATGCCAGTATACTCTCTGACTCACGGCACTGCATCACCTGTGGTGCCAGTGCAGTCTCTGGTGTCACTGCACTGCATCCCCAGTGGTGCCAGTGTAGTCTCTGGACTCACTGAACTGCATCCCCAGTGGTGCCAGTGCACTCTCTGGACTCACTGCACTGCATCCCCAGTGGTGCCAGTGCACTCTCTGGACTCACTGCAGTGCATCCCCAGTGGTGCCAGGGCACTCTCTGCAGACAATGCAGTGCATCCCCAAAGGTGACAGTGCACTCTCTGGCTTCACTGTACTGTTCGAGCCGCGGCAGCCGCTCCAGCCGCGTTAGCCCCTCCAGCCTCGGCAACCGCTCCATCCGCGGCATACGCGTCAGCCGCTCCAGCCGCGGAGCCGCACCAACCGCGGTAGCCGCTCCAGCCGCGGCAGCCGCTCCACTCGGTAGCGGCTTTCGCGGCTGCCGCGGCTGGAGCGGCTGCCGCGGCTGGAGCGGCTGCGGCGGCTGGAGCGTCTAGAGCGTCTGCCGCGGCTGGAGGGGCTACCGCGGCTGGAGCGGCTGAGGGGGCTGGAGCGGATGCCGCGGTTGGAGCAGTGCAGTGAGTCCACAGAGTGCACTGGCACCACCAGGGATTCAGATACATTCTCACTGCAGTGAGATCCCCAGTAGTGCCAGTGCACTCTCTGGACTCACTGCACTGCATCCCCATTGCTGACAGTGCCGTCTCTGGACTCAGTGCACTGCATCCCCAGTGGTGCCAGTTCACTCTCTGGACTCACTGCAGTGCATCCCCAAAAGTGCCAGTGCACTCTCTGGACTCACTGCACTGCATCCCCATTGCTGACAGTGCCCTCTCTGGACTCAGTGCACAGCATCCCCAGTGGTGCCAGTGCACTCTCTGCACTCACTGCACTGCATCCCCAGTGGTGCCAGTGCGCTCTCTGGAGACACTGCAGTGCATCCCCAGTGATGCCAGTATACTCTCTGGACTCACGGCACTGCATCACCTGTGGTGCCAGTGCAGTCTCTGGTGTCACTGCACTGCATCCCCAGTGGTGCCAGTGTAGTCTCTGGACTCACTGAACTGCATCCCCAGTGGTGCCAGTGCACTCTCTGCACTCACTGCACTGCATCGCCAGTGGTGCCAGTGCGCTCTCTGGACTCACTGCACTGCATCCCCAGTGGTGCCAGTGCACTCTCTGGACCCACTGCAGTGCATCCCCACTGGTGCCAGTGCACTCTCTGGACTCACTGCAGTGCATCCCCAGTGGTGCCAGTGCACTCTCTGGAGTCACTGCACTGCATCCCCAGAAGTGCCAGTGCACAATCAGGACTCACTGCAGTGCAACACCAGTGGTGCCAGTGTACTCTCTGGACTCACTGCACTGCAACCCCAGTGGTGCCTGTGCAGTCTCTGGACTCAGTGCAGTGCATCTCCAGTGGTGCCAGTGCACTCTCTGGACCCACTGCAGTACACCCCCAGTGGTGCCAGTGCACTCTCTGGACTCACTGCAATGCATCCACATTGGTGCCAGTGCACTCTCTGGACTCACTGCACTGCATCCCCAGTGGTGCCAGTGCGCTCTCTGGAGACACTGCAGTGCATCCCCAGTGATGCCAGTATACTCTCTGACTCACGGCACTGCATCACCTGTGGTGCCAGTGCAGTCTCTGGTGTCACTGCACTGCATCCCCAGTGGTGCCAGTGTAGTCTCTGGACTCACTGAACTGCATCCCCAGTGGTGCCAGTGCACTCTCTGGACTCACTGCACTGCATCCCCAGTGGTGCCAGTGCACTCTCTGGACTCACTGCAGTGCATCCCCAGTGGTGCCAGGGCACTCTCTGCAGACAATGCAGTGCATCCCCAAAGGTGACAGTGCACTCTCTGGCTTCACTGTACTGTTCGAGCCGCGGCAGCCGCTCCAGCCGCGTTAGCCCCTCCAGCCTCGGCAACCGCTCCATCCGCGGCATACGCGTCAGCCGCTCCAGCCGCGGAGCCGCACCAACCGCGGTAGCCGCTCCAGCCGCGGCAGCCGCTCCACTCGGTAGCGGCTTTCGCGGCTGCCGCGGCTGGAGCGGCTGCCGCGGCTGGAGCGGCTGCGGCGGCTGGAGCGTCTAGAGCGTCTGCCGCGGCTGGAGGGGCTACCGCGGCTGGAGCGGCTGAGGCGGCTGGAGCGGATGCCGCGGTTGGAGCAGTGCAGTGAGTCCACAGAGTGCACTGGCACCACCAGGGATTCAGATACATTCTCACTGCAGTGAGATCCCCAGTAGTGCCAGTGCACTCTCTGGACTCACTGCACTGCATCCCCATTGCTGACAGTGCCGTCTCTGGACTCAGTGCACTGCATCCCCAGTGGTGCCAGTTCACTCTCTGGACTCACTGCAGTGCATCCCCAAAAGTGCCAGTGCACTCTCTGGACTCACTGCACTGCATCCCCATTGCTGACAGTGCCCTCTCTGGACTCAGTGCACAGCATCCCCAGTGGTGCCAGTGCACTCTCTGCACTCACTGCACTGCATCCCCAGTGGTGCCAGTGCGCTCTCTGGAGACACTGCAGTGCATCCCCAGTGATGCCAGTATACTCTCTGGACTCACGGCACTGCATCACCTGTGGTGCCAGTGCAGTCTCTGGTGTCACTGCACTGCATCCCCAGTGGTGCCAGTGTAGTCTCTGGACTCACTGAACTGCATCCCCAGTGGTGCCAGTGCACTCTCTGGACTCACTGCACTGCATCCCCAGTGGTGCCAGTGCACTCTCTGGACTCACTGCAGTGCATCCCCAGTGGTGCCAGGGCACTCTCTGCAGACAATGCAGTGCATCCCCAAAGGTGACAGTGCACTCTCTGGCTTCACTGTACTGTTCGAGCCGCGGCAGCCGCTCCAGCCGCGTTAGCCCCTCCAGCCTCGGCAACCGCTCCATCCGCGGCATATGCGTCAGCCGCTCCAGCCGCGGTGCCGCACCAACCGCGGTAGCCGCTCCAGCCGCGGCAGCCGCTCCACTCGGTAGCGGCTTTCGCGGCTGCCGCGGCTGGAGCGGCTGCCGCGGCTGGAGCGGCTGCGGCGGCTGGAGCGTCTAGAGCGTCTGCCGCGGCTGGAGGGGCTACCGCGGCTGGAGCGGCTGAGGCGGCTGGAGCGGATGCCGCGGTTGGAGCAGTGCAGTGAGTCCACAGAGTGCACTGGCACCACCAGGGATTCAGATACATTCTCACTGCAGTGAGATCCCCAGTAGTGCCAGTGCACTCTCTGGACTCACTGCACTGCATCCCCATTGCTGACAGTGCCGTCTCTGGACTCAGTGCACTGCATCCCCAGTGGTGCCAGTTCACTCTCTGGACTCACTGCAGTGCATCCCCACTGGTGCCAGTGCACTCTCTGGACTCACTGCACTGCATCCCCATTGCTGACAGTGCCCTCTCTGGACTCAGTGCACAGCATCCCCAGTGGTGCCAGTGCACTCTCTGCACTCACTGCACTGCATCCCCAGTGGTGCCATCTCACTCTCTGGACTCACTGAACTGCATCCCCAGTGGTGCCAGTGCACTCTCTGGACTCACTGAAGTGCATCCCCAGTGGAGCCAGTGCTCTCTGTGGACTCACTGCACTGCATCCCCAGTGCTGACAGTGCACTCTCTGGACTCACTGCACTGCATCCCCAAGGTGCCAGTGCACTCTCTGGACTCACTGCAGTGCATCCCCAGTGGTGCCAGTGCACTCTCTGAACTCACTGCACTGCATCCCCAAGGTGCCAGTGCACTCTCTGGACTCACTGCACTGCATCCCCATTGCTGACAGTGCCCTCTCTGGACTCAGTGCACAGCATCCCCAGTGGTGCCAGTGCACTCTCTGCACTCACTGCACTGCATCCCCAGTGGTGCCATCTCACTCTCTGGACTCACTGCAGTGCATCCCAATGGTGCCAGTGCACTCTCTGGACTCACTGAACTGCATCCCCAGTGGTGCCAGTGCACTCTCTGGACTCACTGAAGTGCATCCCCAGTGGAGCCAGTGCTCTCTGTGGACTCACTGCACTGCATCCCCAGTGGTGCCAGTGCACTCTCTGGACTCACTGCACTGCATCCCCAAGGTGCCAGTGCACTCTCTGGACTCACTGCAGTGCATCCCCAGTGGTGCCAGTGCACTCTCTGAACTCACTGCACTGCATCCCCAAGGTGCCAGTGCACTCTCTGGACTCACTGCACTGCATCCCCAGTGGTGCCAGTGCACTCTCTGGACTCACTGACGTGCATCCCCAGTGGTGCCATTGCACTCTCTGGACTCACTGCACTGCATTCCCAGTGGTGCCAGTGCACTCCCTGGACTCACTGCACTGCATCCCCAGTGGTGCCAGTGCACTCACTGGACTCACTGTACTGCATCACAGGTGGTGCCAGTGCACTCTCTGGACGCACTGCACTGCATCCCCAGTGGTGCCAGTGCACTCTCTGGACTCACTGCACTGCATCCGCAGTGGTGCCAGTGCACTCTCTGGACTCACTGCACTGCATCCCCAGTGGTGCCAGTGCACTCTCTGGACTCACTGCACTGCATCGCCAGTGGTGCCAGTGCGCTCTCTGGACTCACTGCACTGCATCCCCAGTGGTGCCAGTGCACTCTCTGGACCCACTGCAGTGCATCCCCACTGGTGCCAGTGCACTCTCTGGACTCACTGCAGTGCATCCCCAGTGGTGCCAGTGCACTCTCTGGAGTCACTGCACTGCATCCCCAGAAGTGCCAGTGCACAATCAGGACTCACTGCAGTGCAACACCAGTGGTGCCAGTGTACTCTCTGGACTCACTGCACTGCAACCCCAGTGGTGCCTGTGCAGTCTCTGGACTCAGTGCAGTGCATCTCCAGTGGTGCCAGTGCACTCTCTGGACCCACTGCAGTACACCCCCAGTGGTGCCAGTGCACTCTCTGGACTCACTGCAATGCATCCACATTGGTGCCAGTGCACTCTCTGGACTCACTGCACTGCATCCCCAGTGGTGCCAGTGCGCTCTCTGGAGACACTGCAGTGCATCCCCAGTGATGCCAGTATACTCTCTGACTCACGGCACTGCATCACCTGTGGTGCCAGTGCAGTCTCTGGTGTCACTGCACTGCATCCCCAGTGGTGCCAGTGTAGTCTCTGGACTCACTGAACTGCATCCCCAGTGGTGCCAGTGCACTCTCTGGACTCACTGCACTGCATCCCCAGTGGTGCCAGTGCACTCTCTGGACTCACTGCAGTGCATCCCCAGTGGTGCCAGGGCACTCTCTGCAGACAATGCAGTGCATCCCCAAAGGTGACAGTGCACTCTCTGGCTTCACTGTACTGTTCGAGCCGCGGCAGCCGCTCCAGCCGCGTTAGCCCCTCCAGCCTCGGCAACCGCTCCATCCGCGGCATACGCGTCAGCCGCTCCAGCCGCGGAGCCGCACCAACCGCGGTAGCCGCTCCAGCCGCGGCAGCCGCTCCACTCGGTAGCGGCTTTCGCGGCTGCCGCGGCTGGAGCGGCTGCCGCGGCTGGAGCGGCTGCGGCGGCTGGAGCGTCTAGAGCGTCTGCCGCGGCTGGAGGGGCTACCGCGGCTGGAGCGGCTGAGGGGGCTGGAGCGGATGCCGCGGTTGGAGCAGTGCAGTGAGTCCACAGAGTGCACTGGCACCACCAGGGATTCAGATACATTCTCACTGCAGTGAGATCCCCAGTAGTGCCAGTGCACTCTCTGGACTCACTGCACTGCATCCCCATTGCTGACAGTGCCGTCTCTGGACTCAGTGCACTGCATCCCCAGTGGTGCCAGTTCACTCTCTGGACTCACTGCAGTGCATCCCCAAAAGTGCCAGTGCACTCTCTGGACTCACTGCACTGCATCCCCATTGCTGACAGTGCCCTCTCTGGACTCAGTGCACAGCATCCCCAGTGGTGCCAGTGCACTCTCTGCACTCACTGCACTGCATCCCCAGTGGTGCCAGTGCGCTCTCTGGAGACACTGCAGTGCATCCCCAGTGATGCCAGTATACTCTCTGGACTCACGGCACTGCATCACCTGTGGTGCCAGTGCAGTCTCTGGTGTCACTGCACTGCATCCCCAGTGGTGCCAGTGTAGTCTCTGGACTCACTGAACTGCATCCCCAGTGGTGCCAGTGCACTCTCTGCACTCACTGCACTGCATCCCCAGTGGTGCCATCTCACTCTCTGGACTCACTGAACTGCATCCCCAGTGGTGCCAGTGCACTCTCTGGACTCACTGAAGTGCATCCCCAGTGGAGCCAGTGCTCTCTGTGGACTCACTGCACTGCATCCCCAGTGGTGCCAGGGCACTCTCTGCAGACAATGCAGTGCATCCCCAAAGGTGACAGTGCACTCTCTGGCTTCACTGTACTGTTCGAGCCGCGGCAGCCGCTCCAGCCGCGTTAGCCCCTCCAGCCTCGGCAACCGCTCCATCCGCGGCATACGCGTCAGCCGCTCCAGCCGCGGAGCCGCACCAACCGCGGTAGCCGCTCCAGCCGCGGCAGCCGCTCCACTCGGTAGCGGCTTTCGCGGCTGCCGCGGCTGGAGCGGCTGCCGCGGCTGGAGCGGCTGCGGCGGCTGGAGCGTCTAGAGCGTCTGCCGCGGCTGGAGGAGCTACCGCGGCTGGAGCGGCTGAGGCGGCTGGAGCGGATGCCGCGGTTGGAGCAGTGCAGTGAGTCCACAGAGTGCACTGGCACCACCAGGGATTCAGATACATTCTCACTGCAGTGAGATCCCCAGTAGTGCCAGTGCACTCTCTGGACTCACTGCACTGCATCCCCATTGCTGACAGTGCCGTCTCTGGACTCAGTGCACTGCATCCCCATTGCTGACAGTGCCCTCTCTGGACTCAGTGCACAGCATCCCCAGTGGTGCCAGTGCACTCTCTGCACTCACTGCACTGCATCCCCAGTGGTGCCAGTGCGCTCTCTGGAGACACTGCAGTGCATCCCCAGTGATGCCAGTATACTCTCTGGACTCACGGCACTGCATCACCTGTGGTGCCAGTGCAGTCTCTGGTGTCACTGCACTGCATCCCCAGTGGTGCCAGTGTAGTCTCTGGACTCACTGAACTGCATCCCCAGTGGTGCCAGTGCACTCTCTGGACTCACTGCACTGCATCCCCAGTGGTGCCAGTGCACTCTCTGGACTCACTGCAGTGCATCCCCAGTGGTGCCAGGGCACTCTCTGCAGACAATGCAGTGCATCCCCAAAGGTGACAGTGCACTCTCTGGCTTCACTGTACTGTTCGAGCCGCGGCAGCCGCTCCAGCCGCGTTAGCCCCTCCAGCCTCGGCAACCGCTCCATCCGCGGCATACGCGTCAGCCGCTCCAGCCGCGGTGCCGCACCAACCGAGGTAGCCGCTCCAGCCGCGGCAGCCGCTCCACTCGGTAGCGGCTTTCGCGGCTGCCGCGGCTGGAGCGGCTGCCGCGGCTGGAGCGGCTGCGGCGGATGGAGCGTCTAGAGCGTCTGCCGCGGCTGGAGGGGCTACCGCGGCTGGAGCGGCTGAGGCGGCTGGAGCGGATGCCGCGGTTGGAGCAGTGCAGTGAGTCCACAGAGTGCACTGGCACCACCAGGGATTCAGATACATTCTCACTGCAGTGAGATCCCCAGTAGTGCCAGTGCACTCTCTGGACTCACTGCACTGCATCCCCATTGCTGACAGTGCCGTCTCTGGACTCAGTGCACTGCATCCCCAGTGGTGCCAGTTCACTCTCTGGACTCACTGCAGTGCATCCCCAAAAGTGCCAGTGCACTCTCTGGACTCACTGCACTGCATCCCCATTGCTGACAGTGCCCTCTCTGGACTCAGTGCACAGCATCCCCAGTGGTGCCAGTGCACTCTCTGCACTCACTGCACTGCATCCCCAGTGGTGCCATCTCACTCTCTGGACTCACTGAACTGCATCCCCAGTAGTGCCAGTGCACTCTCTGGACTCACTGAAGTGCATCCCCAGTGGAGCCAGTGCTCTCTGTGGACTCACTGCACTGCATCCCCAGTGGTGCCAGTGCACTCTCTGGACTCACTGCACTGCATCCCCAAGGTGCCAGTGCACTCTCTGGACTCACTGCAGTGCATCCCCAGTGGTGCCAGTGCACTCTCTGAACTCACTGCACTGCATCCCCAAGGTGCCAGTGCACTCTCTGGACTCACTGCACTGCATCCCCATTGCTGACAGTGCCCTCTCTGGACTCAGTGCACAGCATCCCCAGTGGTGCCAGTGCACTCTCTGCACTCACTGCACTGCATCCCCAGTGGTGCCATCTCACTCTCTGGACTCACTGCAGTGCATCCCAATGGTGCCAGTGCACTCTCTGGACTCACTGAACTGCATCCCCAGTGGTGCCAGTGCACTCTCTGGACTCACTGAAGTGCATCCCCAGTGGAGCCAGTGCTCTCTGTGGACTCACTGCACTGCATCCCCAGTGGTGCCAGTGCACTCTCTGGACTCACTGCACTGCATCCCCAAGGTGCCAGTGCACTCTCTGGACTCACTGCAGTGCATCCCCCAGTGGTGCCAGTGCACTCTCTGAACTCACTGCACTGCATCCCCAAGGTGCCAGTGCACTCTCTGGACTCACTGCACTGCATCCCCAGTGGTGCCAGTGCACTCTCTGGACTCACTGACGTGCATCCCCAGTGGTGCCATTGCACTCTCTGGACTCACTGCACTGCATTCCCAGTGGTGCCAGTGCACTCCCTGGACTCACTGCAGTGCATCCCCAGTGGTGCCAGTGCACTCACTGGACTCACTGTACTGCATCACAGGTGGTGCCAGTGCACTCTCTGGACTCACTGCACTGCATCCCCAGTGGTGCCAGTGCACTCTCTGGACTCACTGCACTGCATCCGCAGTGGTGCCAGTGCACTCTCTGGACTCACTGCACTGCATCCCCAGTGGTGCCAGTGCACTCTCTGGACTCACTGCACTGCATCGCCAGTGGTGCCAGTGCGCTCTCTGTACTCACTGCACTGCATCCCCAGTGGTGCCAGTGCACTCTCTGGACCCACTGCAGTGCATCCCCACTGGTGCCAGTGCACTCTCTGGACTCACTGCAGTGCATCCCCAGTGGTGCCAGTGCACTCTCTGGAGTCACTGCACTGCATCCCCAGAAGTGCCAGTGCACAATCAGGACTCACTGCAGTGCAACACCAGTGGTGCCAGTGTACTCTCTGGACTCACTGCACTGCAACCCCAGTGGTGCCTGTGCAGTCTCTGGACTCAGTGCAGTGCATCTCCAGTGGTGCCAGTGCACTCTCTGGACCCACTGCAGTACACCCCCAGTGGTGCCAGTGCACTCTCTGGACTCACTGCAATGCATCCACATTGGTGCCAGTGCACTCTCTGGACTCACTGCACTGCATCCCCAGTGGTGCCAGTGCGCTCTCTGGAGACACTGCAGTGCATCCCCAGTGATGCCAGTATACTCTCTGACTCACGGCACTGCATCACCTGTGGTGCCAGTGCAGTCTCTGGTGTCACTGCACTGCATCCCCAGTGGTGCCAGTGTAGTCTCTGGACTCACTGAACTGCATCCCCAGTGGTGCCAGTGCACTCTCTGGACTCACTGCACTGCATCCCCAGTGGTGCCAGTGCACTCTCTGGACTCACTGCAGTGCATCCCCAGTGGTGCCAGGGCACTCTCTGCAGACAATGCAGTGCATCCCCAAAGGTGACAGTGCACTCTCTGGCTTCACTGTACTGTTCGAGCCGCGGCAGCCGCTCCAGCCGCGTTAGCCCCTCCAGCCTCGGCAACCGCTCCATCCGCGGCATACGCGTCAGCCGCTCCAGCCGCGGAGCCGCACCAACCGCGGTAGCCGCTCCAGCCGCGGCAGCCGCTCCACTCGGTAGCGGCTTTCGCGGCTGCCGCGGCTGGAGCGGCTGCCGCGGCTGGAGCGGCTGCGGCGGCTGGAGCGTCTAGAGCGTCTGCCGCGGCTGGAGGGGCTACCGCGGCTGGAGCGGCTGAGGCGGCTGGAGCGGATGCCGCGGTTGGAGCAGTGCAGTGAGTCCACAGAGTGCACTGGCACCACCAGGGATTCAGATACATTCTCACTGCAGTGAGATCCCCAGTAGTGCCAGTGCACTCTCTGGACTCACTGCACTGCATCCCCATTGCTGACAGTGCCGTCTCTGGACTCAGTGCACTGCATCCCCAGTGGTGCCAGTTCACTCTCTGGACTCACTGCAGTGCATCCCCAAAAGTGCCAGTGCACTCTCTGGACTCACTGCACTGCATCCCCATTGCTGACAGTGCCCTCTCTGGACTCAGTGCACAGCATCCCCAGTGGTGCCAGTGCACTCTCTGCACTCACTGCACTGCATCCCCAGTGGTGCCAGTGCGCTCTCTGGAGACACTGCAGTGCATCCCCAGTGATGCCAGTATACTCTCTGGACTCACGGCACTGCATCACCTGTGGTGCCAGTGCAGTCTCTGGTGTCACTGCACTGCATCCCCAGTGGTGCCAGTGTAGTCTCTGGACTCACTGAACTGCATCCCCAGTGGTGCCAGTGCACTCTCTGGACTCACTGCACTGCATCCCCAGTGGTGCCAGTGCACTCTCTGGACTCACTGCAGTGCATCCCCAGTGGTGCCAGGGCACTCTCTGCAGACAATGCAGTGCATCCCCAAAGGTGACAGTGCACTCTCTGGCTTCACTGTACTGTTCGAGCCGCGGCAGCCGCTCCAGCCGCGTTAGCCCCTCCAGCCTCGGCAACCGCTCCATCCGCGGCATATGCGTCAGCCGCTCCAGCCGCGGTGCCGCACCAACCGCGGTAGCCGCTCCAGCCGCGGCAGCCGCTCCACTCGGTAGCGGCTTTCGCGGCTGCCGCGGCTGGAGCGGCTGCCGCGGCTGGAGCGGCTGCGGCGGCTGGAGCGTCTAGAGCGTCTGCCGCGGCTGGAGGGGCTACCGCGGCTGGAGCGGCTGAGGCGGCTGGAGCGGATGCCGCGGTTGGAGCAGTGCAGTGAGTCCACAGAGTGCACTGGCACCACCAGGGATTCAGATACATTCTCACTGCAGTGAGATCCCCAGTAGTGCCAGTGCACTCTCTGGACTCACTGCACTGCATCCCCATTGCTGACAGTGCCGTCTCTGGACTCAGTGCACTGCATCCCCAGTGGTGCCAGTTCACTCTCTGGACTCACTGCAGTGCATCCCCACTGGTGCCAGTGCACTCTCTGGACTCACTGCACTGCATCCCCATTGCTGACAGTGACCTCTCTGGACTCAGTGCACAGCATCCCCAGTGGTGCCAGTGCACTCTCTGCACTCACTGCACTGCATCCCCAGTGGTGCCATCTCACTCTCTGGACTCACTGAACTGCATCCCCAGTGGTGCCAGTGCACTCTCTGGACTCACTGAAGTGCATCCCCAGTGGAGCCAGTGCTCTCTGTGGACTCACTGCACTGCATCCCCAGTGGTGCCAGTGCACTCTCTGGACTCACTGCACTGCATCCCCAAGGTGCCAGTGCACTCTCTGGACTCACTGCAGTGCATCCCCAGTGGTGCCAGTGCACTCTCTGAACTCACTGCACTGCATCCCCAAGGTGCCAGTGCACTCTCTGGACTCACTGCACTGCATCCCCATTGCTGACAGTGCCCTCTCTGGACTCAGTGCACAGCATCCCCAGTGGTGCCAGTGCACTCTCTGCACTCACTGCACTGCATCCCCAGTGGTGCCATCTCACTCTCTGGACTCACTGCAGTGCATCCCAATGGTGCCAGTGCACTCTCTGGACTCACTGAACTGCATCCCCAGTGGTGCCAGTGCACTCTCTGGACTCACTGAAGTGCATCCCCAGTGGAGCCAGTGCTCTCTGTGGACTCACTGCACTGCATCCCCAGTGGTGCCAGTGCACTCTCTGGACTCACTGCACTGCATCCCCAAGGTGCCAGTGCACTCTCTGGACTCACTGCAGTGCATCCCCAGTGGTGCCAGTGCACTCTCTGAACTCACTGCACTGCATCCCCAAGGTGCCAGTGCACTCTCTGGACTCACTGCACTGCATCCCCAGTGGTGCCAGTGCACTCTCTGGACTCACTGACGTGCATCCCCAGTGGTGCCATTGCACTCTCTGGACTCACTGCACTGCATTCCCAGTGGTGCCAGTGCACTCCCTGGACTCACTGCAGTGCATCCCCAGTGGTGCCAGTGCACTCACTGGACTCACTGTACTGCATCACAGGTGGTGCCAGTGCACTCTCTGGACGCACTGCACTGCATCCCCAGTGGTGCCAGTGCACTCTCTGGACTCACTGCACTGCATCCGCAGTGGTGCCAGTGCACTCTCTGGACTCACTGCACTGCATCCCCAGTGGTGCCAGTGCACTCTCTGGACTCACTGCACTGCATCGCCAGTGGTGCCAGTGCGCTCTCTGGACTCACTGCACTGCATCCCCAGTGGTGCCAGTGCACTCTCTGGACCCACTGCAGTGCATCCCCACTGGTGCCAGTGCACTCTCTGGACTCACTGCAGTGCATCCCCAGTGGTGCCAGTGCACTCTCTGGAGTCACTGCACTGCATCCCCAGAAGTGCCAGTGCACAATCAGGACTCACTGCAGTGCAACACCAGTGGTGCCAGTGTACTCTCTGGACTCACTGCACTGCAACCCCAGTGGTGCCTGTGCAGTCTCTGGACTCAGTGCAGTGCATCTCCAGTGGTGCCAGTGCACTCTCTGGACCCACTGCAGTACACCCCCAGTGGTGCCAGTGCACTCTCTGGACTCACTGCAATGCATCCACATTGGTGCCAGTGCACTCTCTGGACTCACTGCACTGCATCCCCAGTGGTGCCAGTGCGCTCTCTGGAGACACTGCAGTGCATCCCCACTGATGCCAGTATACTCTCTGACTCACGGCACTGCATCACCTGTGGTGCCAGTGCAGTCTCTGGTGTCACTGCACTGCATCCCCAGTGGTGCCAGTGTAGTCTCTGGACTCACTGAACTGCATCCCCAGTGGTGCCAGTGCACTCTCTGGACTCACTGCACTGCATCCCCAGTGGTGCCAGTGCACTCTCTGGACTCACTGCAGTGCATCCCCAGTGGTGCCAGGGCACTCTCTGCAGACAATGCAGTGCATCCCCAAAGGTGACAGTGCACTCTCTGGCTTCACTGTACTGTTCGAGCCGCGGCAGCCGCTCCAGCCGCGTTAGCCCCTCCAGCCTCGGCAACCGCTCCATCCGCGGCATACGCGTCAGCCGCTCCAGCCGCGGAGCCGCACCAACCGCGGTAGCCGCTCCAGCCGCGGCAGCCGCTCCACTCGGTAGCGGCTTTCGCGGCTGCCGCGGCTGGAGCGGCTGCCGCGGCTGGAGCGGCTGCGGCGGCTGGAGCGTCTAGAGCGTCTGCCGCGGCTGGAGGGGCTACCGCGGCTGGAGCGGCTGAGGCGGCTGGAGCGGATGCCGCGGTTGGAGCAGTGCAGTGAGTCCACAGAGTGCACTGGCACCACCAGGGATTCAGATACATTCTCACTGCAGTGAGATCCCCAGTAGTGCCAGTGCACTCTCTGGACTCACTGCACTGCATCCCCATTGCTGACAGTGCCGTCTCTGGACTCAGTGCACTGCATCCCCAGTGGTGCCAGTTCACTCTCTGGACTCACTGCAGTGCATCCCCAAAAGTGCCAGTGCACTCTCTGGACTCACTGCACTGCATCCCCATTGCTGACAGTGCCCTCTCTGGACTCAGTGCACAGCATCCCCAGTGGTGCCAGTGCACTCTCTGCACTCACTGCACTGCATCCCCAGTGGTGCCAGTGCGCTCTCTGGAGACACTGCAGTGCATCCCCAGTGATGCCAGTATACTCTCTGGACTCACGGCACTGCATCACCTGTGGTGCCAGTGCAGTCTCTGGTGTCACTGCACTGCATCCCCAGTGGTGCCAGTGTAGTCTCTGGACTCACTGAACTGCATCCCCAGTGGTGCCAGTGCACTCTCTGGACTCACTGCACTGCATCCCCAGTGGTGCCAGTGCACTCTCTGGACTCACTGCACTGCATCCCCAGTGGTGCCAGGGCACTCTCTGCAGACAATGCAGTGCATCCCCAAAGGTGACAATGCACTCTCTGGCTTCACTGTACTGTTCGAGCCGCGGCAGCCGCTCCAGCCGCGTTAGCCCCTCCAGCCTCGGCAACCGCTCCATCCGCGGCATACGCGTCAGCCGCTCCAGCCGCGGTGCCGCACCAACCGCGGTAGCCGCTCCAGCCGCGGCAGCCGCTCCACTCGGTAGCGGCTTTCGCGGCTGCCGCGGCTGGAGCGGCTGCCTCGGCTGGAGCGGCTGCGGCGGATGGAGCGTCTAGAGCGTCTGCCGCGGCTGGAGGGGCTACCGCGGCTGGAGCGGCTGAGGCGGCTGGAGCGGATGCCGCGGTTGGAGCAGTGCAGTGAGTCCACAGAGTGCACTGGCACCACCAGGGATTCAGATACATTCTCACTGCAGTGAGATCCCCAGTAGTGCCAGTGCACTCTCTGGACTCACTGCACTGCATCCCCATTGCTGACAGTGCCGTCTCTGGACTCAGTGCACTGCATCCCCAGTGGTGCCAGTTCACTCTGTGGACTCACTGCAGTGCATCCCCAAAAGTGCCAGTGCACTCTCTGGACTCACTGCACTGCATCCCCATTGCTGACAGTGCCCTCTCTGGACTCAGTGCACAGCATCCCCAGTGGTGCCAGTGCACTCTCTGCACTCACTGCACTGCATCCCCAGTGGTGCCATCTCACTCTCTGGACTCACTGAACTGCATCCCCAGTGGTGCCAGTGCACTCTCTGGACTCACTGAAGTGCATCCCCAGTGGAGCCAGTGCTCTCTGTGGACTCACTGCACTGCATCCCCAGTGGTGCCAGTGCACTCTCTGGACTCACTGCACTGCATCCCCAAGGTGCCAGTGCACTCTCTGGACTCACTGCAGTGCATCCCCAGTGGTGCCAGTGCACTCTCTGAACTCACTGCACTGCATCCCCAAGGTGCCAGTGCACTCTCTGGACTCACTGCACTGCATCCCCATTGCTGACAGTGCCCTCTCTGGACTCAGTGCACAGCATCCCCAGTGGTGCCAGTGCACTCTCTGCACTCACTGCACTGCATCCCCAGTGGTGCCATCTCACTCTCTGGACTCACTGCAGTGCATCCCCAGTGGTGCCAGTGCACTCTCTGGACTCACTGCACTGCATCCCCAGTGGTGCCAGTGCACTCTCTGGACTCACTGAAGTGCATCCCCAGTGGAGCCATTGCTCTCTGTGGACTCACTGCACTGCATCCCCAGTGGTGCCAGTGCACTCTCTGGACTCACTGCACTGCATCCCCAGTGGTGCCAGTGCACTCTCTGGACTCACGGCAGTGCATCCCCAGTGGTGCCAGTGCACTCTCTGGACTCACTGCAGTGCATCCCCAGTGGTGCCAGTGCGCTCTCTGGAGACACTGCAGTGCATCCCCAGTGATGCCAGTATACTCTCTGGACTCACGGCACTGCATCACCTGTGGTGCCAGTGCAGTCTCTGGTGTCACTGCACTGCATCCCCAGTGGTGCCAGTGTAGTCTCTGGACTCACTGAACTGCATCCCCAGTGGTGCCAGTGCACTCTCTGGACTCACTGCACTGCATCCCCAGTGGTGCCAGTGCACTCTCTGGACTCACTGCAGTGCATCCCCAGTGGTGCCAGGGCACTCTCTGCAGACAATGCAGTGCATCCCCAAAGGTGACAGTGCACTCTCTGGCTTCACTGTACTGTTCGAGCCGCGGCAGCCGCTCCAGCCGCGTTAGCCCCTCCAGCCTCGGCAACCGCTCCATCCGCGGCATACGCGTCAGCCGCTCCAGCCGCGGAGCCGCACCAACCGCGGTAGCCGCTCCAGCCGCGGCAGCCGCTCCACTCGGTAGCGGCTTTCGCGGCTGCCGCGGCTGGAGCGGCTGCCGCGGCTGGAGCGGCTGCGGCGGCTGGAGCGTCTAGAGCGTCTGCCGCGGCTGGAGGGGCTACCGCGGCTGGAGCGGCTGAGGCGGCTGGAGCGGATGCCGCGGTTGGAGCAGTGCAGTGAGTCCACAGAGTGCACTGGCACCACCAGGGATTCAGATACATTCTCACTGCAGTGAGATCCCCAGTAGTGCCAGTGCACTCTCTGGACTCACTGCACTGCATCCCCATTGCTGACAGTGCCGTCTCTGGACTCAGTGCACTGCATCCCCAGTGGTGCCAGTTCACTCTCTGGACTCACTGCAGTGCATCCCCACTGGTGCCAGTGCACTCTCTGGACTCACTGCACTGCATCCCCATTGCTGACAGTGCCCTCTCTGGACTCAGTGCACAGCATCCCCAGTGGTGCCAGTGCACTCTCTGCACTCACTGCACTGCATCCCCAGTGGTGCCATCTCACTCTCTGGACTCACTGCAGTGCATCCCAATGGTGCCAGTGCACTCTCTGGACTCACTGAACTGCATCCCCAGTGGTGCCAGTGCACTCTCTGGACTCACTGAAGTGCATCCCCAGTGGAGCCAGTGCTCTCTGTGGACTCACTGCACTGCATCCCCAGTGGTGCCAGTGCACTCTCTGGACTCACTGCACTGCATCCCCAAGGTGCCAGTGCACTCTCTGAACTCACTGCAGTGCATCCCCAGTGGTGCCAGTGCACTCTCTGGACTCACTGCAGTGCATCCCCAGTGGCGCCAGTGCACTCTCTGGACTCACTGCACTGCATCCCAGTGGTGCCAGTGCACTCTCTGGACTCACTGCAGTGCATCCCCAGTGGTGCCAGTGCACTCTCTGGACTAACTGCACTGCATCCCAGTGGTGCCAGTGCACTCTCTGGACTCACTGCAGTGCATCCCCAGTGGCGCCATTGCACTCTCTGGACTCACTGCACTGCATCCCAGTGGTGCCAGTGCACTCTCTGGACTCACTGCACTCCATCCCCAGTGGGGCCACTGCACTCTCTGGACTCACTGCACTGCATCCCCAGTGGTGCCAGTGCACTCTCTGGACTCACTGCACTGCATCCCCAAGGTGCCAGTGCACTCTCTGGACTCACTGCAGTCCATCCCCAGTGGTGCCACTGCACTCTCTGGGCTCACTGCAGTGCATCCCCAGTGGTGCCAGGGCACTCTCTGCAGAAAATGCAGTGCATCCCCAAAGGTGACAGTGCACTCTCTGGACTCACTGTACTGCTCGAGCCGCGGCAACCGCTCCAGCCGCGGTAGCCGCTCCAGCCGCGGCAGCCGCTCCAACCGCGGCAGGCGCTCCAGCCGCGGCAGCCGCTCCAGCCGCGGCAGCCGCTCCAGCCACGGCAGACGCGGCAGCCGCTCCAGCCGTGGCAGCCGCTCCACTCGGTAGCGGCTTTAGCGGCTGCCGCGGCTGGAGCGGCTGCCGCGGCTGCCGAGGCTGGAGCGGCTGCCGCGGCTGGAGCGGATGCCGCGGCTGGAGCAGTGCAGTGAGTCCAGAGAGTCAACTGGCACCACTGGGGATGCAGTACAGTGAGTCCAGAGAGTGCACTGGCACCACTGGGGATGCTGTGCACTGAGTCCAGAGAGGGCACTGTCAGCAATGGGGATGCAGTGCAGTGAGTCCAGAGAGTGCACTGACACCACTGGGGATGCAGTGCAGTGAGACCAGAGACTTCACAGGCACCACTGGGGATGCAGTGCAGTGAGTCCAGAGAGTGCACTGGCACCACTGGGGATGCAGTGCACTGAGTCCAGAGAGGGCACTGTCAGCAATGGGGATGCAGTGCAGTGAGTCCAGAGAGTGCACTGACACCACTGGGGATGCAGTGCAGTGAGACCAGAGACTTCACAGGCACCACTGGGGATGCAGTGCAGTGAGTCCAGAGAGTGCACTGGCACCAGTGGGGATGCAGTGCAGTGAGTGCAGAGAGTGCACTGGCACAAAAGGGAATGCACTGCAGTGAGTCCAGAGAGTGCACTGGCACCACTGGGGATGCACTGCAGTGAGTCCAGAGAGTGCACTGGCACCACTGGGGATGCACTGCAGTGAGTCCAGAGAGTGCACTGGCACCACTGGGGATGCAGTCCACTGAGTCCAGAGAGTACACTGGCACCACTGGGGATGCAGTGCAGTGAGTCCAGAGAGTGCACTGTCAGCACTGGGGATGCAGTGCAGTGAGTCCAGAGAGTGCACTGGCACCAACTGGAGCTGCACTGCTGTGAGTCCTGAGATTGCACTGGCACCACTGGGGATGCACTGCAGTGAGTCCAGAGACTTCACAGGCACCACTGGGGATGCAGTACAGTTAGTCCAGAGAGTGCACTGGCACCACTGGGGATTCAGTTCAGTGAGTCCAGAGAGTGAACTGGCACCACTGGGGATGTAGTGCAGTGAGTCCAGAGAGTGCACTGGCACCTCTGGGGATGCACCCCGGTGACTCCAGAGAGTGCACTGGCACCACTGCGGATGCACCACGGCAAGTCCAGAGAGTGCACTGTCACCACTGGGGATGCAGTGCAGTGAGTCCAGAGAGTGCACTGGCACCAATGGGGATGAAGTGCAGTGAGTCCAGAGAGTGCACTGGTACCACTGGGGATGCAGTGCAGTGAGTCCAGAGAGTGCACTGGTACGATTGGGGATGCACTGCAGTGAGTCCAGAGAGTGCACTGGCACCACTGGGTATGCACTGCAGTGAGTCTAGAGAGTGCACTGGCACCACTGGGGATGCAATGCAGTGAGTCCAGAGAGTGCACTGGCACCACTGGGGATGCACTGCAGTGACTCCAGAGAGTGCACTGGCACCACTGGGGATGCACTGCAGTGAGTCCAGATGTTAGCCTAGCAACCACATAATCACCAAGTGATTATATGAAGGTGCTTTATTCAGCGCTGGAAGCCGGGGCAGGTGCCCAAATCTGGCTTCAAGTCCCGTTACTTCCCAGCCATTATTTATACATACAATATTGCGTCAGGTATACATATTCATTACAGGTTGCAACAGCAGCCTCGCTTTTCATTCTAATTAGCTCCCCTCCCCTTTGCACATGCGTGGCGCACTCTGGTGGTCGTCCAGGTGGTCGTGCAGATGAAGTAAGGAGTCTTCCTCTCCGCTAAACTTTTCACCTTTCTTACTCGACACATGCTCCCTCCGCTTCTTGGTTCTGCTTCAACTCATTTCATCATTTCCAGGCCCTTATCCAAGGTCAGGTTGTACCTGTTCCCTCCCAAGGTTCCCCTTCAATGATTCTTTTGATTGTTCAATGTACTCCCTAAGTATCCAGTATACATAGATTAATTGATAATGTAAGTACATTTGGCAATGCTTAATTATACTGTAGGTCCCATTACCTAAGAGACATTAGTAAAACATCCATTCGATTCTCCCCAACACTAACACAGAGACTGCACTGGCTCCACTGGGGATGCACCCCGGCAAGTCCAGAGAGTGCACTGGCACCACTGGGGATGCAGTGCAGTGAGTCCAGAGAGTGCACTGGCACCACTGGGGATGCAGTGCAGTGAGTCCAGAGAGTGCACTGGCACCACTGGGGATGCACTGCCGTGAGTCCAGAGAGTGCACTGGCACCATTGGGGATGCACTGCAGTGAGTCCAGAGAGTGCACTGGCACCACTGGGGATGCAGTGCAGTGAGTCCAGAGTGTGCACTGGCACCACTGGGGATGCAGTGCAGTGAGTCCAGAGAGTGCACTGGCACCACTGTTGATGCAGTGCAGTGAGTGCAGAGAGTGCACTGGCACCACTGGGGATGCAGTGCAGTGAGTAAAGAGAGTGCACTGGCACCACTGGGGATGCACTGCAGTGAGTCCAGAGAGTGCAGTGGCACCACTGGAGATGCAGTCCACTGAGTCCAGAGAGTGCACTGGCACCACTGGGGATGCAGTGCAGTGAGTCCAGAGAGTGCACTGTCAGCACTGGGGATGCAGTACAGTGAGTCCAGAGAGTGCACTGGCACCACTGGGGATTCAGTTCAGTGAGTCCAGAGAGTGAACTGGCACCACTGGGGATGTAGTGCAGTGAGTCCAGAGAGTGCACTGGAACCTCTGGGGATGCACCCCGGTGACTCCAGAGAGTGCACTGGCACCATAGGGGATGCACCACGGCAAGTCCAGAGAGTGCACTGTCAGCAATGGGGATGCAGTGCAGTGAGTCCAGAGAGTGCACTGGCACCACTGGGGATGCAGTGCAGTGAGTCCAGAGAGTGCACTGGCACCACTGGGGATGCAGTGCAGTGAGTCCAGAGAGTGCACTGGCACCACTGGGGATGCAGTGCAGTGAGTCCAGAGAGTGCACTGGCACCACTGGGGATGCACTGCCGTGAGTCCAGAGAGTGCACTGGCACCACTGGGGATGCACTGCAGTGAGTCCAGAGAGTGCACTGGCACCACTGGGGATGCAGTGCAGTGAGTCCAGAGAGTGCACTGGCACCACTGGGGATGCAGTGCCGTGAGTCCAGAGAGTGCACTGGCACCACTGGGGATGCACTGCCGTGAGTCCAGAGAGTGCACTGGCACCACTGGGGATGCACTGCCGTGAGTCCAGAGAGTGCACTGGCACCACTGGAAATGCAGTGCAGTGAGTCCAGAGAGTGCACTGGCACCACTGGGGATGCAGTGCAGTGAGTCCAGAGAGTGCACTGGCACCACTGGGGATGCAGTGCAGTGAGTCCAGAGAGTGCACTGGCACCACTGGGGATGCACTGCAGTGAGTCCAGAGAGTGCACTGGCACCACTGGGGATGCACTGCAGTGAGTCCAGAGAGTGCACTGGCACCACTGGGGATGCACTGCCGTGAGTCCAGAGAGTGCACTGACACCACTGGGGATGCACGGCAGTGAGTCCAGAGAGTGCACTGGCACCACTGGGGATGCAGTGCAGTGAGTCCAGAGTGTGCACTGGCACCACTGGGGATGCAGTGCAGTGAGTCCAGAGAGTGCACTGTCAGCACTGGGGATGCAGTGCAGTGAGTGCACAGAGTGCACTGGCAACACTGGGGATGCAGTGCAGTGAGCAAAGAGAGTGCACTGGCACCACTGGCGATGCACTGCAGTGAGTCCAGAGAGTGCAGTGGCACCACTGGGGATGCAGTCCACTGAGTCCAGAGAGTACACTGGCACCACTGGGGATGCAGTGCAGTGAGTCCAGAGAGTGCACTGTTAGCACTGGGGATGCAGTGCAGTGAGTCCAGAGAGTGCACTGGCACCAACTGGAGCTGCACTGCTGTGAGTCCTGAGATTGCACTGGCACCACTGGGGATGCACTGCAGTGAGTGCACTGGACCACTGGGGATGCACTGCCGTGAGTCCAGAGAGTGCAGTGGCACCACTGGGGATGCAGTGCAGTGAGTCCAGAGAGTGCACTGGCACCACTGGGGATGCACTGCAGTGAGTCCAGAGTGTTCACTGGCACCACTGGGGATGCACTGCAGTGAGTCCAGAGAGTGCACTGGCACCACTGGGGATGCACTGCCGTGAGTGCAGAGAGTGCACTGGCAACACTGGGGATGCAGTGCAGTGAGTAAAGAGAGTGCACTGGCACCACTGGGGATGCACTGCAGTGAGTCCAGAGAGTGCAGTGGCACCACTGGGGATGCAGTCCACTGAGTCCAGAGAGTACACTGGCACCACTGGGGATGCAGTGCAGTGAGTCCAGAGAGTGCACTGTCAGCACTGGGGATGCAGTGCAGTGAGTCCAGAGAGTGCACTGGCACCAACTGGAGCTGCACTGCTGTGAGTCCTGAGATTGCACTGGCACCACTGGGGATGCACTGCAGTGAGTCCAGAGACTTCACAGGCACCACTGGGGATGCAGTACAGTTAGTCCAGAGAGTGCACTGGCACCACTGGGGATTCAGTTCAGTGAGTCCAGAGAGTGAACTGGCACCACTGGGGATGTAGTGCAGTGAGTCCAGAGAGTGCACTGGCACCTCTGGGGATGCACCCCGGTGACTCCAGAGAGTGCACTGGCACCACTGGGGATGCACCACGGCAAGTCCAGAGAGTGCACTGTCACCACTGGGGATGCAGTGCAGTGAGTCCAGAGAGTGCACTGGCACCAATGGGGATGAAGTGCAGTGAGTCCAGAGAGTGCACTGGTACCACTGGGGATGCAGTGCAGTGAGTCCAGAGAGTGCACTGGTACGATTGGGGATGCACTGCAGTGAGTCCAGAGAGTGCACTGGCACCACTGGGTATGCACTGCAGTGAGTCCAGAGAGTGCACTGGCACCACTGGGGATGCAATGCAGTGAGTCCAGAGAGTGCACTGGCACCACTGGGGATGCACTGCAGTGACTCCAGAGAGTGCACTGGCACCACTGGGGATGCACTGCAGTGAGTCCAGATGTTAGCCTAGCAACCACATAATCACCAAGTGATTATATGAAGGTGCTTTATTCAGCGCTGGAAGCCGGGGCAGGTGCCCAAATCTGGCTTCAAGTCCCGTTACTTCCCAGCCATTATTTATACATACAATATTGCGTCAGGTATACATATTCATTACAGGTTGCAACAGCAGCCTCGCTTTTCATTCTAATTAGCTCCCCTCCCCTTTGCACATGCGTGGCGCACTCTGGTGGTCGTCCAGGTGGTCGTGCAGATGAAGTAAGGAGTCTTCCTCTCCGCTAAACTTTTCACCTTTCTTACTCGACACATGCTCCCTCCGCTTCTTGGTTCTGCTTCAACTCATTTCATCATTTCCAGGCCCTTATCCAAGGTCAGGTTGTACCTGTTCCCTCCCAAGGTTCCCCTTCAATGATTCTTTTGATTGTTCAATGTACTCCCTAAGTATCCAGTATACATAGATTAATTGATAATGTAAGTACATTTGGCAATGCTTAATTATACTGTAGGTCCCATTACCTAAGAGACATTAGTAAAACATCCATTCGATTCTCCCCAACACTAACACAGAGACTGCACTGGCTCCACTGGGGATGCACCCCGGCAAGTCCAGAGAGTGCACTGGCACCACTGGGGATGCAGTGCAGTGAGTCCAGAGAGTGCACTGGCACCACTGGGGATGCAGTGCAGTGAGTCCAGAGAGTGCACTGGCACCACTGGGGATGCACTGCCGTGAGTCCAGAGAGTGCACTGGCACCATTGGGGATGCACTGCAGTGAGTCCAGAGAGTGCACTGGCACCACTGGGGATGCAGTGCAGTGAGTCCAGAGTGTGCACTGGCACCACTGCGGATGCAGTGCAGTGAGTCCAGAGAGTGCACTGGCACCACTGTTGATGCAGTGCAGTGAGTGCAGAGAGTGCACTGGCACCACTGGGGATGCAGTGCAGTGAGTAAAGAGAGTGCACTGGCACCACTGGGGATGCACTGCAGTGAGTCCAGAGAGTGCAGTGGCACCACTGGAGATGCAGTCCACTGAGTCCAGAGAGTACACTGGCACCACTGGGGATGCAGTGCAGTGAGTCCAGAGAGTGCACTGTCAGCACTGGGGATGCACTGCAGTGAGTCCAGAGAGTGCACTGGCACCACTGGGGATTCAGTTCAGTGAGTCCAGAGAGTGAACTGGCACCAAAGGGGATGTAGTGCAGTGAGTCCAGAGAGTGCACTGGAACCTCTGGGGATGCACCCCGGTGACTCCAGAGAGTGCACTGGCACCATAGGGGATGCACCACGGCAAGTCCAGAGAGTGCACTGTCAGCAATGGGGATGCAGTGCAGTGAGTCCAGAGAGTGCACTGGCACCACTGGGGATGCAGTGCAGTGAGTCCAGAGAGTGCACTGGCACCACTGGGGATGCAGTGCAGTGAGTCCAGAGAGTGCACTGGCACCACTGGGGATGCAGTGCAGTGAGTCCAGAGAGTGCACTGGCACCACTGGGGATGCACTGCCGTGAGTCCAGAGAGTGCACTGGCACCACTGGGGATGCACTGCAGTGAGTCCAGAGAGTGCACTGGCACCACTGGGGATGCAGTGCAGTGAGTCCAGAGAGTGCACTGGCACCACTGGGGATGCAGTGCAGTGAGTCCAGAGAGTGCACTGGCACCACTGGGGATGCACTGCCGTGAGTCCAGAGAGTGCACTGGCACCACTGGGGATGCACTGCAGTGAGTCCAGAGAGTGCACTGGCACCACTGGGGATGCACTGCAGTGAGTCCAGAGAGTGCACTGGCACCACTGGAAATGCAGTGCAGTGAGTCCAGAGAGTGCACTGGCACCACTGGGGATGCAGTGCAGTGAGTCCAGAGAGTGCACTGGCACCACTGGGGATGCAGTGCAGTGAGTCCAGAGAGTGCACTGGCACCACTGGGGATGCACTGCAGTGAGTCCAGAGAGTGCACTGGCACCACTGGGGATGCACTGCAGTGAGTCCAGAGTGTGCACTGGCAGCACTGGGGATGCACTGCAGTGAGTCCAGAGAGTGCACTGGCACCACTGGGGATGCACTGCCGTGAGTCCAGAGAGTGCACTGACACCACTGGGGATGCACTGCAGTGAGTCCAGAGAGTGCACTGGCACCACTGGGGATGCAGTGCAGTGAGTCCAGAGTGTGCACTGGCACCACTGGGGATGCAGTGCAGTGAGTCCAGAGAGTGCACTGTCAGCACTGGGGATGCAGTGCAGTGAGTGCAGAGAGTGCACTGGCAACACTGGGGATGCAGTGCAGTGAGTAAAGAGAGTGCACTGGCACCACTGGCGATGCACTGCAGTGAGTCCAGAGAGTGCAGTGGCACCACTGGGGATGCAGTCCACTGAGTCCAGAGAGTACACTGGCACCACTGGGGATGCAGTGCAGTGAGTCCAGAGAGTGCACTGTTAGCACTGGGGATGCAGTGCAGTGAGTCCAGAGAGTGCACTGGCACCAACTGGAGCTGCACTGCTGTGAGTCCTGAGATTGCACTGGCACCACTGGGGATGCACTGCAGTGAGTCCAGAGAGTGCACTGGACCACTGGGGATGCACTGCCGTGAGTCCAGAGAGTGCAGTGGCACCACTGGGGATGCAGTGCAGTGAGTCCAGAGAGTGCACTGGCACCACTGGGGATGCACTGCAGTGAGTCCAGAGTGTTCACTGGCACCACTGGGGATGCAGTGCAGTGAGTCCAGAGAGTGCACTGTCAGCACTGGGGATGCACTGCCGTGAGTGCAGAGAGTGCACTGGCAACACTGGGGATGCAGTGCAGTGAGTCCAGAGAGTGCAGTGGCACCACTGGGGATGCAGTCCACTGAGTCCAGAGAGTACACTGGCACCACTGGGGATGCAGTGCAGTGAGTCCAGAGAGTGCACTGTCAGCACTGGGGATGCAGTGCAGTGAGTCCAGAGAGTGCACTGGCACCAACTGGAGCTGCACTGCTGTGAGTCCTGAGATTGCACTGGCACCACTGGGGATGCACTGCAGTGAGTCCAGAGAGTGCACTGGACCACTGGGGATGCAGTGCAGTGAGTCCAGAGAGTGCACTGGCACCACTGGGGATGCACTGCCGTGAGTCCAGAGAGTGCACTGGCACCACTGGGGATGCAGTGCAGTGAGTCCAGAGAGTGCACTGGCACCAACTGGAGCTGCACTGCTGTGAGTCCTGAGATTGCACTGGCACCACTGGGGATGCACTGCAGTGAGTCCAGAGAGTGCACTGGCACCACTGGGGATGCACTGCAGTGAGTCCAGAGAGTGCACTGGCACAACTGGGGATGCAGTGCAGTGAGTCCAGAGAGTGCACTGGCACCACTGGGGATGCAGTGCAGTGAGTCCAGAGAGTGCACTGGCACCACTGGGGATGCACTGCCGTGAGTCCAGAGAGTGCACTGGCACCACTGGGGATGCAGTGCAGTGAGTCCAGAGAGTGCACTGGCACCACTGGGGATGCAGTGCAGTGAGTCCAGAGAGTGCACTGGCACCACTGGGGATGCACTGCCGTGAGTCCAGAGAGTGCACTGGCACCACTGGGGATGCAGTGCAGTGAGTCCAGAGAGTGCACTGGCACCACTGTTGATGCAGTGCAGTGAGTGCAGAGAGTGCACTGGCAACACTGGGGATGCAGTGCAGTGAGTAAAGAGAGTGCACTGGCACCACTGGGGATGCAGTGCAGTGAGTCCAGAGAGTGCAGTGGCACCACTGGGGATGCAGTGCAGTGAGTCCAGAGAGTGCACTGGCACCACTGGGGATGCACCCCGGTGAGTCCAGAGAGTGCACTGGCACCACTGGGGATGCACCCCGGCAAGTCCATAGAGTGCACTGTCACCACTGGGGTTGCAGTGCAGTGAGTCCAGAGAGTGCACTGGCCCCACTGGGGATGCAGTGCAGTGAGTCCAGAGAGTGCACTGGCACCACTGGGGATGCACTGCCGTGAGTCCAGAGAGTGCACTGGCACCACTGGGGATGCACATCGGTGAGTCCAGAGAGTGCACTGGGATCACAGGGGAAGCAGTGCAGTGAGTGCAGAGAGTGCACTGGCACCACTGGCGATGCAGTGCAGTGAGTCCAGAGAGTGCACTGGCACCGGTGGGGATGCAGTGCAGTGAGTCCAGAGAATGCCCCGGCACCACTGGAGATGCAGTGCAGTGAGTCCAGAGAGTGCAGTGGCACCACTGGGGATGCAGTGCAGTGAGTCCAAAGAGTGCACTGGCACCACTGGGGATGCACTGCAGTGAGTCCAGAGAGTGCACTGGCACCATTGGGGATGCAGTGCAGTGAGTCCAGAGAGTACAGTGGCACAACTGGGGATGCAGTGCATTGAGTCCAGAGAGTGCACTGGCACCACTGGGGATGCACTGCAGTGAGTCCAGAGAGTGCACTGGCACCACTGGCGATGCAGTGCAGTGAGTCCAGAGAGGTCACTGGCACCACTGGGGATGCAGTGCAGTGAGTCCAGAGAGTGCACTGGCATCACTGGGGATGCAGTGCGGTGAGTCCAGAGTGCACTGGCACCACTGGGGATGCAGTGCAGTGAGTCAAGAGAGGTCACTGGCACCACTGGGGATGCAGTGCAGTGAGTCCAGAGAGTGCACTGGCACCACTGGTGATGCACCCTGGCAAGTCCAGAGAGTGCACTGTCACCACTGGGGATGCAGTGCAGTGAGTCCAGAGAGTGCACTGGCAACACTGGGGATGCACTGCAGTGAGTCCAGAGAGTGCACTGGTACCATTGGGGATGCACCTCGGTGAGTCCAGAGAGTGCACTGGCACCACTGGGGATGCACTGCAGTGAGTCCAGAGAGTGCACTGGCACTAATGGGGATGCAGTGCAATGAGTCCAGAGAGTGCACTGGCACCACTGGGGATGCAGTGCAGTGAGACCACAGATTGCAGTGGCACCACTGGGAATGGAGTGCAGTGAGTCCAGAGAGTGCACTGGCACCACTGGGGATGCACTCGGGTGAGTCCAGAGAGTGCACTGGTACCATTGGGGATGCACACCGGCAAGTCCAGAGAGTGCACTCTCTGGACTCACTGACGTGCATCCCCAGTGGTGCCATTGCACTCTCTGGACTCACTGCACTGCATTCCCAGTGGTGCCAGTGCACTCCCTGGACTCACTGCAGTGCATCCCCTGTGGTGCCAGTGCACTCACTGGACTCACTGTACTGCATCACAGGTGGTGCCAGTGCACTCTCTGGACTCACTGCACTGCATCCCCAGTGGTGCCAGTGCACTCTCTGGACTCACTGTACTGCATCCCTGTGGTGCCAGTGCACTCTCTGGACTCACTGCACTGCATCCCCAGTGGTGCCAGTGCACTCTCTGGACTCACTGCACTGCATCGCCAGTGGTGCCAGTGCGTTCTCTGGACTCACTGCACTGCATCCCAAGTGGTGCCAGTGCACTCTCTGGACTCAGTGCAGTGCATCCCCAGTGTTGCCAGTGCACTCTCTGGACCCACTGCAGTGCATCCCCACTGGTGCCAGTGCACTCTCTGGACTCACTGCAGTGCATCCCCAGTGGTGCCAGTGCACTCTCTGGAGTCACTGCACTGCATCCCCAGAAGTGCCAGTGCACAATCAGGACTCACTGCAGTGCAACACCAGTGGTGCCAGTGTACTCTCTGGACTCACTGCACTGCAACCCCAGTGGTGCCTGTGCAGTCTCTGGACTCAGTACATTGCATCCCCAGTGGTGCCAGTGCACTCTCTGGAGTCACTGCACTGCATCCCCAGAAGTGCCAGTGCACAATCAGGACTCACTGCAGTGCAACACCAGTGGTGCCAGTGCACTCTCTGGACTCACTGCACTGCATCTCCAGTGGTGCCAGTGCACTCTCTGGACCCACTGCAGAACACCCCCATTGGTGCCAGTGCACTCTCTGGACTCACTGCAATGCATCCACATTGGTGCCAGTGCACTCTCTGGACTCACTGCACTGCATCCCCAGTGGTGCCAGTGCGCTCTCTGGAGACACTGCAGTGCATCCCCAGTGATGCCAGTATACTCTCTGGACTCACGGCACTGCATCACCTGTGGTGCCAGTGCAGTCTCTGGTGTCACTGCACTGCATCCCCAGTGGTGCCAGTGCACTCTCTGCAGACAATGCAGTGCATCCCCAAAGGTGACAGTGCACTCTCTGGCTTCACTGTACTGTTCGAGCCGCGGCAGCCGCTCCAGCCGCGTTAGCCCCTCCAGCCTCGGCAACCGCTCCATCCGCGGCATACGCGTCAGCCGCTAAAGCCGCGGAGCCGCACCAACCGCGGTAGCCTCTCCAGCCACGGCAGCCGCTCCACTCGGTAGCGGCTTTCGCGGCTGCCGCGGCTGGAGCGGCTGCCGCGGCTGGAGCGGCTGCGGCGGATGGAGCGTCTAGAGCGTCTGCCGCGGCTGGAGGGGCTACCGCGGCTGGAGCGGCTGAGGCGGCTGGAGCGGATGCCGCGGTTGGAGCAGTGCAGTGAGTCCACAGAGTGCACTGGCACCACCAGGGATTCAGATACATTCTCACTGCAGTGAGATCCCCAGTAGTGCCAGTGCACTCTCTGGACTCACTGCACTGCATCCCCATTGCTGACAGTGCCGTCTCTGGACTCAGTGCACTGCATCCCCAGTGGTGCCAGTTCACTCTCTGGACTCACTGCAGTGCATCCCCAAAAGTGCCAGTGCACTCTCTGGACTCACTGCACTGCATCCCCATTGCTGACAGTGCCCTCTCTGGACTCAGTGCACAGCATCCCCAGTGGTGCCAGTGCACTCTCTGCACTCACTGCACTGCATCCCCAGTGGTGCCATCTCACTCTCTGGACTCACTGCACTGCATCCCCAGTGGTGCCAGTGCACTCTCTGGACTCACTGCACTGCATCCCCAAGGTGCCAGTGCACTCTCTGGACTCACTGCAGTCCATCCCCAGTGGTGCCACTGCACTCTCTGGACTCACTGCAGTGCATCCCCAGTGGTGCCAGGGCACTCTCTGCAGACAATGCAGTGCATCGCCAAAGGTGACAGTGCACTCTCTGGACTCACTGTACTGCTCGAGCCGCGGCAACCGCTCCAGCCGCGGTAGCCACTCCAGCCTCGGCAGCCGCTCCAGCCGCTCCAGCCGCGGCAGCCGCGGCAGCCGGTCCAGCCGCGGCAGCCGCTCCATCCGCGGCATACGCGGCAGACGCTCCAGCCGCTCCAGCCGCGGCAGCCGCTCCAACCGCGGCAGGCGCTCCAGCCGCGGCAGCCGCTCCAGCCGCGGCAGCCGCTCCAGCCACGGCAGACGCGGCAGCCGCTCCAGCCGTGGCAGCCGCTCCACTCGGTAGCGGCTTTAGCGGCTGCCGCGGCTGGAGCGGCTGCCGCGGCTGCCGAGGCTGGAGCGGCTGCCGCGGCTGGAGCGACTGCGGCGGCTGGAGCGGATGCCGCGGCTGGAGCAGTGCAGTGAGTCCAGAGAGTCAACTGGCACCACTGGGGATGCACCTCGGTGAGTCCAGAGAGTGCACTGGCACCACTGGGGATGCACTGCAGTGAGTCCAGAGAGTGCACTGGCACTACTGGGGATGCAGTGCAATGAGTCCAGAGAGTGCACTGGCACCACTGGGGATGCAGTGCAGTGAGACCACAGATTGCAGTGGCACCACTGGGAATGGAGTGCAGTGAGTCCAGAGAGTGCACTGGCACCACTGGGGATGCACTCGGGTGAGTCCAGAGAGTGCACTGGTACCATTGGGGATGCACACCGGCAAGTCCAGAGAGTGCACTCTCTGGACTCACTGACGTGCATCCCCAGTGGTGCCATTGCACTCTCTGGACTCACTGCACTGCATTCCCAGTGGTGCCAGTGCACTCCCTGGACTCACTGCAGTGCATCCCCAGTGGTGCCAGTGCACTCACTGGACTCACTGTACTGCATCACAGGTGGTGCCAGTGCACTCTCTGGACTCACTGCACTGCATCCCCAGTGGTGCCAGTGCACTCTCTGGACTCACTGCACTGCATCGCCAGTGGTGCCAGTGCGCTCTCTGGACTCACTGCACTGCATCCCAAGTGGTGCCAGTGCACTCTCTGGACTCAGTGCAGTGCATCCCCAGTGTTGCCAGTGCACTCTCTGGACCCACTGCAGTGCATCCCCACTGGTGCCAGTGCACTCTCTGGACTCACTGCAGTGCATCCCCAGTGGTGCCAGTGCACTCTCTGGAGTCACTGCACTGCATCCCCAGAAGTGCCAGTGCACAATCAGGACTCACTGCAGTGCAACACCAGTGGTGCCAGTGTACTCTCTGGACTCACTGCACTGCAACCCCAGTGGTGCCTGTGCAGTCTATGGACTCAGTACATTGCATCCCCAGTGGTGCCAGTGCACTCTCTGGAGTCACTGCACTGCATCCCCAGAAGTGCCAGTGCACAATCAGGACTCACTGCAGTGCAACACCAGTGGTGCCAGTGCACTCTCTGGACCCACTGCAGAACACCCCTATTGGTGCCAGTGCACTCTCTGGACTCACTGCAATGCATCCACATTGGTGCCAGTGCACTCTCTGGACTCACTGCAGTGCATCCCCAGTGATGCCAGTATACTCTCTGGACTCACGGCACTGCATCACCTGTGGTGCCAGTGCAGTCTCTGGTGTCACTGCACTGCATCCCCAGTGGTGCCAGTGTAGTCTCTGGACTCACTGAACTGCATCCCCAGTGGTGCCAGTGCACTCTCTGGACTCACTGCACTGCATCCCCAGTGGTGCCAGTGCACTCTCTGGAGTCACTGCAGTGCATCCCCAGTGGTGCCAGGGCACTCTCTGCAGACAATGCAGTGCATCCCCAAAGGTGACAGTGCACTCTCTGGCTTCACTGTACTGTTCGAGCCGCGGCAGCCGCTCCAGCCGCGTTAGCCCCTCCAGCCTCGGCAACCGCTCCATCCGCGGCATACGCGTCAGCCGCTAAAGCCGCGGAGCCGCACCAACCGCGGTAGCCTCTCCAGCCACGGCAGCCGCTCCACTCGGTAGCGGCTTTCGCGGCTGCCGCGGCTGGAGCGGCTGCCGCGGCTGGAGCGGCTGCGGCGGCTGGAGCGTCTAGAGCGTCTGCCGCGGCTGGAGGGGCTACCGCGGCTGGAGCGGCTGAGGCGGCTGGAGCGGATGCCGCGGTTGGAGCAGTGCAGTGAGTCCACAGAGTGCACTGGCACCACCAGGGATTCAGATACATTCTCACTGCAGTGAGATCCCCAGTAGTGCCAGTGCACTCTCTGGACTCACTGCACTGCATCCCCATTGCTGACAGTGCCGTCTCTGGACTCAGTGCACTGCATCCCCAGTGGTGCCAGTTCACTCTCTGGACTCACTGCAGTGCATCCCCAAAAGTGCCAGTGCACTCTCTGGACTCACTGCACTGCATCCCCATTGCTGACAGTGCCCTCTCTGGACTCAGTGCACAGCATCCCCAGTGGTGCCAGTGCACTCTCTGCACTCACTGCACTGCATCCCCAGTGGTGCCATCTCACTCTCTGGACTCACTGCACTGCATCCCCAGTGGTGCCAGTGCACTCTCTGGACTCACTGCACTGCATCCCCAAGGTGCCAGTGCACTCTCTGGACTCACTGCAGTCCATCCCCAGTGGTGCCACTGCACTCTCTGGACTCACTGCAGTGCATCCCCAGTGGTGCCAGGGCACTCTCTGCAGACAATGCAGTGCATCGCCAAAGGTGACAGTGCACTCTCTGGACTCACTGTACTGCTCGAGCCGCGGCAACCGCTCCAGCCGCGGTAGCCACTCCAGCCTCGGCAGCCGCTCCAGCCGCTCCAGCCACGGCAGCCGCGGCAGCCGGTCCAGCCGCGGCAGCCGCTCCATCCGCGGCATACGCGGCAGACGCTCCAGCCGCTCCAGCCGCGGCAGCCGCTCCAACCGCGGCAGGCGCTCCAGCCGCGGCAGCCGCTCCAGCCGCGGCAGCCGCTCCAGCCACGGCAGACGCGGCAGCCGCTCCAGCCGTGGCAGCCGCTCCACTCGGTAGCGGCTTTAGCGGCTGCCGCGGCTGGAGCGGCTGCCGCGGCTGCCGAGGCTGGAGCGGCTGCCGCGGCTGGAGCGACTGCGGCGGCTGGAGCGGATGCCGCGGCTGGAGCAGTGCAGTGAGTCCAGAGAGTCAACTGGCACCACTGGGGATGCAGTACAGTGAGTCCAGAGAGTGCACTGGCACCACTGGGGATGCTGTGCACTGAGTCCAGAGAGGGCACTGTCAGCAATGGGGATGCAGTGCAGTGAGTCCAGAGAGTGCACTGACACCACTGGGGATGCAGTGCAGTGAGACCAGAGACTTCACAGGCACCACTGGGGATGCAGTGCAGTGAGTCCAGAGAGTGCACTGGCACCACTGGGGATGCAGTGCACTGAGTCCAGAGAGGGCACTGTCAGCAATGGGGATGCAGTGCAGTGAGTCCAGAGAGTGCACTGACACCACTGGGGATGCAGTGCAGTGAGACCAGAGACTTCACAGGCACCACTGGGGATGCAGTGCAGTGAGTCCAGAGAGTGCACTGGCACCACTGGGGATGCAGTGCAGTGAGTGCAGAGAGTGCACTGGCACAAAAGGGAATGCACTGCAGTGAGTCCAGAGAGTGCACTGGCACCACTGGGGATGCAGTGCAGTGAGTCCAGAGAGTACACTGGCACCACTGGGGATGCACTGCAGTGAGTCCAGAGAGTGCACTGGCACCAGTGGGGTTGCAGTGCAGTGAGTCCAGAGAGTGCACTGGCACCACTGGGGATGCAGTGCAGTGAGTCCAGAGAGTGCACTGTCAGCACTGGGGATGCAGTGCAGTGAGTCCAGAGAGTGCACTGGCACCAACTGGAGCTGCACTGCTGTGAGTCCTGAGATTGCACTGGCACCACTGGGGATGCACTGCAGTGAGTCCAGAGACTTCACAGGCACCACTGGGGATGCAGTACAGTTAGTCCAGAGAGTGCACTGGCACCACTGGGGATTCAGTTCAGTGAGTCCAGAGAGTGAACTGGCACCACTGGGGATGTAGTGCAGTGAGTCCAGAGAGTGCACTGGCACCTCTGGGGATGCACCCCGGTGACTCCAGAGAGTGCACTGGCACCACTGGGGATGCACCACGGCAAGTCCAGAGAGTGCACTGTCACCACTGGGGATGCAGTGCAGTGAGTCCAGAGAGTGCACTGGCACCAATGGGGATGAAGTGCAGTGAGTCCAGAGAGTGCACTGGCACCACTGGGGATGCAGTGCAGTGAGTCCAGAGAGGGCACTGTCAGCAATGGGGATGCAGTGCAGTGAGTCCAGAGAGTGCACTGGCACCACTGGGGATGCAGTGCAGTGAGACCAGAGACTTCACAGGCACCACTGGGGATGCAGTGCAGTGAGTCCAGAGAGTGCACTGGCACCACTGGGGATGCAGTGCAGTGAGTGCAGAGAGTGCACTGGCACAAAAGGGAATGCACTGCAGTGAGTCCAGAGAGTGCACTGGCACCACTGGGGATGCAGTGCAGTGAGTCCAGAGAGTGCACTGGCACCACTGGGGATGCACTGCAGTGAGTCCAGAGAGTGCACTCTCACCACTGGGGATGCAGTCCACTGAGTCCAGAGAGTACACTGGCACCACTGGGGATGCAGTGCAGTGAGTCCAGAGAGTGCACTGTCAGCACTGGGGATGCAGTGCAGTGAGTCCAGAGAGTGCACTGGCACCAACTGGAGCTGCACTGCTGTGAGTCCTGAGATTGCACTGGCACCACTGGGGATGCACTGCAGTGAGTCCAGAGACTTCACAGGCACCACTGGGGATGCAGTACAGTTAGTCCAGAGAGTGCACTGGCACCACTGGGGATTCAGTTCAGTGAGTCCAGAGAGTGAACTGGCACCACTGGGGATGTAGTGCAGTGAGTCCAGAGAGTGCACTGGCACCACTGGGGATGCACTGCAGTGAGTCCAGAGAGTGCACTGGCACCAGTGGGGATGCAGTGCAGTGAGTCCAGAGAGTGCACTGGCACCACTGGGGATGCACTGCAGTGAGTCCAGAGAGTGCACTGGCACCACTGGGGATGCAGTGCAGTGAGTCCAGAGTGTGCACTGGCACCACTGGGGATGCAGTGCAGTGAGTCCAGAGAGTGCACTGGCACCTCTGGGGATGCAGTGCAGTGAGTGCAGAGAGTGCACTGGCACCACTGGGGATGCAGTGCAGTGAGTAAAGAGAGTGCACTGGCACCACTGGGGATGCACTGCAGTGAGTCCAGAGAGTGCACTGGCACCAACTGGAGCTGCACTGCTGTGAGTCCTGAGATTGCACTGGCACCACTGGGGATGCACTGCAGTGAGTCCAGAGACTTCACAGGCACCACTGGGGATGCAGTACAGTGAGTCCAGAGAGTGCACTGGCACCACTGGGGATTCAGTTCAGTGAGTCCAGAGAGTGAACTGGCACCACTGGGGATGTAGTGCAGTGAGTCCAGAGAGTGCACTGGCACCTCTGGGGATGCACCCCGGTGACTCCAGAGAGTGCACTGGCACCACTGGGGATGCACCACGGCAAGTCCAGAGAGTGCACTGTCAGCAATGGGGATGCAGTGCAGTGAGTCCAGAGAGTGCACAGGCACCACTGGGGATGCAGTGCAGTGAGTCCAGAGAGTGCACTGGCACCACTGGGGATGCAGTGCAGTGAGTCCAGAGAGTGCACTGGCACCACTGGGGATGCAGTGCAGTGAGTCCAGAGAGTGCACTGGCACCACTGGGGATGCACTGCCGTGAGTCCAGAGAGTGCACTGGCACCACTGGGGATGCACTGCAGTGAGTCCAGAGAGTGCACTGGCACCACTGGGGATGCAGTGCAGTGAGTCCAGAGAGTGCACTGGCACCACTGGGGATGCAGTGCAGTGAGTCCAGAGAGTGCACTGGCACCACTGGGGATGCACTGCCGTGAGTCCAGAGAGTGCACTGGCACCACTGGGGATGCACTGCAGTGAGTCCAGAGAGTGCACTGGCAGCACTGGGGATGCAGTGCAGTGAGTCCAGAGAGTGCACTGGCACCACTGGGGATGCAGTGCAGTGAGTCCAGAGAGTGCACTGGCACCACTGGGGATGCAGTGCAGTGAGTCCAGAGAGTGCACTGGCACCACTGGGGATGCACTGCCGTGAGTCCAGAGAGTGCACTGGCACCACTGGGGATGCACTGCAGTGAGTCCAGAGAGTGCACAGGCACCACTGGGGATGCACTGCAGTGAGTCCAGAGTGTGCACTGGCACCACTGGGGATGCACTGCAGTGAGTCCAGAGAGTGCACTGGCACCACTGGGGATGCACTGCAGTGAGTCCAGAGAGTGCACTGGCACCACTGGGGATGCAGTGCAGTGAGTCCAGAGTGTGCACTGGCACCACTGGGGATGCAGTGCAGTGAGTCCAGAGAGTGCACTGTCAGCACTGGGGATGCAGTGCAGTGAGTGCAGAGAGTGCACTGGCAACACTGGGGATGCAGTGCAGTGAGTAAAGAGAGTGCACTGGCACCACTGGGGATGCACTGCAGTGAGTCCAGAGAGTGCAGTGGCACCACTGGGGATGCAGTCCACTGAGTCCAGAGAGTACACTGGCACCACTGGGGATGCAGTGCAGTGAGTCCAGAGAGTGCACTGTTAGCACTGGGGATGCAGTGCAGTGAGTCCAGAGAGTGCACTGGCACCAACTGGAGCTGCACTGCTGTGAGTCCTGAGATTGCACTGGCACCACTGGGGATGCACTGCAGTGAGTCCAGAGATAGCACTGGACCACTGGGGATGCACTGCCGTGAGTCCAGAGAGTGCACTGGCACCACTGGGGATGCACTGCAGTGAGTCCAGAGAGTGCACTGGCACCACTGGGGATGCACTGCAGTGAGTCCAGAGTGTGCACTGGCACCACTGGGGATGCACTGCAGTGAGTCCAGAGAGTGCACTGGCACCACTGGGGATGCACTGCCGTGAGTCCAGAGAGTGCACTGACACCACTGGGGATGCACTGCAGTGAGTCCAGAGAGTGCACTGGCACCACTGGGGATGCAGTGCAGTGAGTCCAGAGTGTGCACTGGCACCACTGGGGATGCAGTGCAGTGAGTCCAGAGAGTGCACTGTCAGCACTGGGGATGCAGTGCAGTGAGTGCAGAGAGTGCACTGGCAACACTGGGGATGCAGTGCAGTGAGTAAAGAGAGTGCACTGGCACCACTGGGGATGCACTGCAGTGAGTCCAGAGAGTGCAGTGGCACCACTGGGGATGCAGTCCACTGAGTCCAGAGAGTACACTGGCACCAGTGGGGATGCAGTGCAGTGAGTCCAGAGAGTGCACTGTCAGCACTGGGGATGCAGTGCAGTGAGTCCAGAGAGTGCACTGGCACCAACTGGAGCTGCACTGCTGTGAGTCCTGAGATTGCACTGGCACCACTGGGGATGCACTGCAGTGAGTCCAGAGAGTGCACTGGACCACTGGGGATGCAGTGCAGTGAGTCCAGAGAGTGCACTGGCACCACTGGGGATGCACTGCCGTGAGTCCAGAGAGTGCACTGGCACCACTGGGGATGCAGTGCAGTGAGTCCAGAGAGTGCACTGGCACCAACTGGAGCTGCACTGCTGTGAGTCCTGAGATTGCACTGGCACCACTGGGGATGCACTGCAGTGAGTCCAGAGAGTGCACTGGCACCACTGGGGATGCAGTCCACTGAGTCCAGAGAGTACACTGGCACCACTGGGGATGCAGTGCAGTGAGTCCAGAGAGTGCACTGTCAGCACTGGGGATGCAGTGCAGTGAGTCCAGAGAGTGCACTGGCACCAACTGGAGCTGCACTGCAGTGAGTCCAGAGACTTCACAGGCACCACTGGGGATGCAGTACAGTTAGTCCAGAGAGTGCACTGGCACCACTGGGGATTCAGTTCAGTGAGTCCAGAGAGTGAACTGGCACCACTGGGGATGTAGTGCAGTGAGTCCAGAGAGTGCACTGGCACCTCTGGGGATGCACCCCGGTGACTCCAGAGAGTGCACTGGCACCACTGGGGATGCACCACTGCAAGTCCAGAGAGTGCACTGTCACCACTGGGGATGCAGTGCAGTGAGTCCAGAGAGTGCACTGGCACCAATGGGGATGAAGTGCAGTGAGTCCAGAGAGTGCACTGGCACCACTGGGGATGCAGTGCAGTGAGTCCAGAGAGTGCACTGGTACCACTGGGGATGCAGTGCAGTGAGTCCAGAGAGTGCACTGGTACGATTGGGGATGCACTGCAGTGAGTCCAGAGAGTGCACTGGCACCACTGGGTATGCACTGCAGTGAGTCCAGAGAGTGCACTGGCACCACTGGGGATGCAATGCAGTGAGTCCAGAGAGTGCACTGGCACCACTGGGGATGCACTGCAGTGAGTCCAGGGAGTGCACTGGCACCACTGGGGATGCACTGCAGTGACTCCAGAGAGTGCACTGGCACCACTGGGGATGCACTGCAGTGAGTCCAGATGTTAGCCTAGCAACCACATAATCACCAAGTGATTATATGAAGGTGCTTTATTCAGCGCTGGAAGCCGGGGCAGGTGCCCAAATCTGGCTTCAAGTCCCGTTACTTCCCAGCCATTATTTATACATACAATATTGCGTCAGGTATACATATTCATTACAGGTTGCAACAGCAGCCTCGCTTTTCATTCTAATTAGCTCCCCTCCCCTTTGCACATGCGTGGCGCACTCTGGTGGTCGTCCAGGTGGTCGTGCAGATGAAGTAAGGAGTCTTCCTCTCCGCTAAACTTTTCACCTTTCTTACTCGACACATGCTCCCTCCGCTTCTTGGTTCTGCTTCAACTCATTTCATCATTTCCAGGCCCTTATCCAAGGTCAGGTTGTACCTGTTCCCTCCCAAGGTTCCCCTTCAATGATTCTTTTGATTGTTCAATGTACTCCCTAAGTATCCAGTATACATAGATTAATTGATAATGTAATTACATTTGGCAATGCTTAATTATACTGTAGGTCCCATTCCTAAGAGACATTAGTAAAACATCCATTCGATTCTCCCCAACACTAACACAGAGACTGCACTGGCTCCACTGGGGATGCACCCCGGCAAGTCCAGAGAGTGCACTGGCACCACTGGGGATGCAGTGCAGTGAGTCCAGAGAGTGCACTGGCACCACTGGGGATGCAGTGCCGTGAGTCCAGAGAGTGCACTGGCACCACTGGGGATGCACTGCAGTGAGTCCAGAGAGTGCACTGGCACCACTGGGGATGCAGTGCAGTGAGTCCAGAGTGTGCACTGGCACCACTGGGGATGCAGTGCAGTGAGTCCAGAGAGTGCACTGGCACCACTGTTGATGCAGTGCAGTGAGTGCAGAGAGTGCACTGGCACCACTGGGGATGCAGTGCAGTGAGTAAAGAGAGTGCACTGGCACCACTGGGGATGCACTGCAGTGAGTCCAGAGAGTGCAGTGGCACCACTGGAGATGCAGTCCACTGAGTCCAGAGAGTACACTGGCACCACTGGGGATGCAGTGCAGTGAGTCCAGAGAGTGCACTGTCAGCACTGGGGATGCACTGCAGTGAGTCCAGAGACTTCACAGGCACCACTGGGGATGCAGTACAGTGAGTCCAGAGACTGCACTGGCACCACTGGGGATTCAGTTCAGTGAGTCCAGAGAGTGAACTGGCACCACTGGGGATGCAGTGCAGTGAGTCCAGAGAGTGCACTGGCACCACTGGGGATGCAGTGCAGTGAGTCCAGAGAGTGCACTGGCACCACTGGGGATGCACCACGGCAAGTCCAGAGAGTGCACTGTCAGCAATGGGGATGCAGTGCAGTGAGTCCAGAGAGTGCACTGGCACCACTGGGGATGCACTGCAGTGAGTCCAGAGAGTGCACTGGCACCACTGGGGATGCAGTGCAGTGAGTCCAGAGAGTGCACTGGCACCACTGGGGATGCAGTGCAGTGACTCCAGAGAGTGCACTGGCACCACTGGGGATGCACTGCCGTGAGTCCAGAGAGTGCACTGGCACCACTGGGGATGCACTGCAGTGAGTCCAGAGAGTGCACTGGCACCACTGGGGATGCAGTGCAGTGAGTCCAGAGAGTGCACTGGCACCACTGGGGATGCAGTGCAGTGAGTCCAGAGAGTGCACTGGCACCACTGGGGATGCACTGCCGTGAGTCCAGAGAGTGCACTGGCACCACTGGGGATGCACTGCAGTGAGTCCAGAGAGTGCACTGGCACCACTGGAAATGCAGTGCAGTGAGTCCAGAGAGTGCACTGGCACCACTGGGGATGCAGTGCAGTGAGTCCAGAGAGTGCACTGGCACCACTGGGGATGCACTGCCGTGAGTCCAGAGAGTGCACTGGCACCACTGGGGATGCACTGCAGTGAGTCCAGAGAGTGCACTGGCACCACTGGGGATGCACTGCAGTGAGTCCAGAGTGTGCACTGGCACCACTGGGGATGCACTGCAGTGAGTCCAGAGAGTGCACTGGCACCACTGGGGATGCACTGCCGTGAGTCCAGAGAGTGCACTGACACCACTGGGGATGCACTGCAGTGAGTCCAGAGAGTGCACTGGCACCACTGGGGATGCAGTGCAGTGAGTCCAGAGTGTGCACTGGCACCACTGGGGATGCAGTGCAGTGAGTCCAGAGAGTGCACTGTCAGCACTGGGGATGCAGTGCAGTGAGTGCAGAGAGTGCACTGGCAACACTGGGGATGCAGTGCAGTGAGTAAAGAGAGTGCACTGGCACCACTGGGGATGCACTGCAGTGAGTCCAGAGAGTGCAGTGGCACCACTGGGGATGCAGTCCACTGAGTCCAGAGAGTACACTGGCACCACTGGGGATGCAGTGCAGTGAGTCCAGAGAGTGCACTGTTAGCACTGGGGATGCAGTGCAGTGAGTCCAGAGAGTGCACTGGCACCAACTGGAGCTGCACTGCTGTGAGTCCTGAGATTGCACTGGCACCACTGGGGATGCACTGCAGTGAGTCCAGAGAGTGCACTGGACCACTGGGGATGCACTGCCGTGAGTCCAGAGAGTGCACTGGCACCACTGGGGATGCACTGCAGTCAGTCCAGAGAGTGCACTGGCACCACTGGGGATGCACTGCAGTGAGTCCAGAGTGTGCACTGGCACCACTGGGGATGCACTGCAGTGAGTCCAGAGAGTGCACTGGCACCACTGGGGATGCACTGCCGTGAGTCCAGAGAGTGCACTGACACCACTGGGGATGCACTGCAGTGAGTCCAGAGAGTGCACTGGCACCACTGGGGATGCAGTGCAGTGAGTCCAGAGTGTGCACTGGCACCACTGGGGATGCAGTGCAGTGAGTCCAGAGAGTGCACTGTCAGCACTGGGGATGCAGTGCAGTGAGTGCAGAGAGTGCACTGGCAACACTGGGGATGCAGTGCAGTGAGTAAAGAGAGTGCACTGGCACCACTGGGGATGCACTGCAGTGAGTCCAGAGAGTGCAGTGGCACCACTGGGGATGCAGTCCACTGAGTCCAGAGAGTACACTGGCACCACTGGGGATGCACTGCCGTGAGTCCAGAGAGTGCACTGTCAGCACTGGGGATGCAGTGCAGTGAGTCCAGAGAGTGCACTGGCACCAACTGGAGCTGCACTGCTGTGAGTCCTGAGATTGCACTGGCACCACTGGGGATGCACTGCAGTGAGTCCAGAGAGTGCACTGGACCACTGGGGATGCAGTGCAGTGAGTCCAGAGAGTGCACTGGCACCACTGGGGATGCACTGCCGTGAGTCCAGAGAGTGCACTGGCACCACTGGGGATGCAGTGCAGTGAGTCCAGAGAGTGCACTGGCACCAACTGGAGCTGCACTGCTGTGAGTCCTGAGATTGCACTGGCACCACTGGGGATGCACTGCAGTGAGTCCAGAGAGTGCACTGGCACCACTGGGGATGCACTGCAGTGAGTCCAGAGAGTGCACTGGCACAACTGGGGATGCAGTGCAGTGAGTCCAGAGAGTGCACTGGCACCAATGGGGATGCAGTGCAGTGAGTCCAGAGAGTGCACTGGCACCACTGGGGATGCACTGCCGTGAGTCCAGAGAGTGCACTGGCACCACTGGGGATGCAGTGCAGTGAGTCCAGAGAGTGCACTGGCACCACTGGGGATGCAGTGCAGTGAGTCCAGAGAGTGCACTGGCACCACTGGGGATGCACTGCCGTGAGTCCAGAGAGTGCACTGGCACCACTGGGGATGCAGTGCAGTGAGTCCAGAGAGTGCACTGGCACCACTGTTGATGCAGTGCAGTGAGTGCAGAGAGTGCACTGGCAACACTGGGGATGCAGTGCAGTGAGTAAAGAGAGTGCACTGACACCACTGGGGATGCAGTGCAGTGAGTCCAGAGAGTGCAGTGGCACCACTGGGGATGCAGTGCAGTGAGTCCAGAGAGTGCACTGGCACCACTGGGGATGCACCCCGGTGAGTCCAGAGAGTGCACTGGCACCACTGGGGATGCACCCCGGCAAGTCCATAGAGTGAACTGTCACCACTGGGGTTGCAGTGCAGTGAGTCCAGAGAGTGCACTGGCCCCACTGGGGATGCAGTGCAGTGAGTCCAGAGAGTGCACTGGCACCACTGGGGATGCACTGCCGTGAGTCCAGAGAGTGCACTGGCACCACTGGGGATGCACATCGGTGAGTCCAGAGAGTGCACTGGGATCACAGGGGAAGCAGTGCAGTGAGTGCAGAGAGTGCACTGGCACCACTGGCGATGCAGTGCAGTGAGTCCAGAGAGTGCACTGGCACCAGTGGGGATGCAGTGCAGTGAGTCCAGAGAGTGCCCCAGCACCACTGGGGATGCAGTGCAGTGAGTCCAGAGAGTGCAGTGGCACCACTGGGGATGCAGTGCAGTGAGTCCAAAGAGTGCACTGGCACCACTGGGGATGCACTGCAGTGAGTCCAGAGAGTGCACTGGCACCATTGGGGATGCAGTGCAGTGAGTCCAGAGAGTACAGTGGCACAACTGGGGATGCAGTGCAGTGAGTCCAGAGAGTGCACTGGCACCACTGGGGATGCACTGCAGTGAGTCCAGAGAGTGTACTGGCACCACTGGGGATGTAGTGCAGTGAGTCCAGAGAGGTCACTGGCACCGCTGGGGATGCAGTGCAGTGAGTCCAGAGAGTGCACTGGCATCACTGGGGATGCAGTGCGGTGAGTCCAGAGTGCACTGGCACCACTGGGGATGCAGTGCAGTGAGTCAAGAGAGGTCACTGGCACCACTGGGGATGCACCCCGGTGAGTCCAGAGAGTGCACTGGCACCACTGGGGATGCACCCTGGCAAGTCCAGAGAGTGCACTGTCACCACTGGGGATGCAGTGCAGTGAGTCCAGAGAGTGCACTGGCAACACTGGGGATGCAGTGCAGTGATTCCAGAGAGTGCACTGGTAGCACTGGGGATGCACCTCGGTGAGTCCAGAGAGTGCACTGGCACCACTGGGGATGCAGTGCAGTGAGACCACAGATTGCAGTGGCACCACTGGAAATGGAGTGCAGTGAGTCCAGAGAGTGCACTGGCACCACTGGGGATGCACTCGGGTGAGTCCAGAGAGTGCACTGGTACCACTGGGGATGCACTCGGGTGAGTCCAGAGAGTGCATTGGCACCACTGGGGATGCAGTGCAGTGAGTCCAGAGAGTGCACTGGCACCACTGGGAATGCAACCCCGTGAGTCCAGAGAGTGCACTGGCACCACTGGGGATGCACCCCGGCAAGTCCAGAGAGTGCACTCTCTGGACTCACTGACGTGCATCCCCAGTGGTGCCATTGCACTCTCTGGACTCACTGCACTGCATTCCCAGTGGTGCCAGTGCACTCCCTGGACTCACTGCAGTGCATCCCCAGTGGTGCCAGTGCACTCACTGGACTCACTGTACTGCATCACAGGTGGTGCCAGTGCACTCTCTGGACTCACTGCACTGCATCCCCAGTGGTGCCAGTGCACTCTCTGGACTCACTGCACTGCATCCCTGTGGTGCCAGTGCACTCTCTGGACTCACTGCACTGCATCCCCAGTGGTGCCAGTGCACTCTCTGGACTCACTGCACTGCATCGCCAGTGGTGCCAGTGCGCTCTCTGAACTCACTGCACTGCATCCCAAGTGGTGCCAGTGCACTCTCTGGACTCAGTGCAGTGCATCCCCAGTGGTGCCAGTGCACTCTCTGGACCCACTGCAGTGCATCCCCACTGGTGCCAGTGCACTCTCTGGACTCACTGCAGTGCATCCCCAGTGGTGCCAGTGCACTCTCTGGAGTCACTGCACTGCATCCCCAGAAGTGCCAGTGCACTCTCTGGAGTCACTGCACTGCATCCCCAGTGGTGCCAGTGCACTCTCTGGACTCACTCTACTGCATCCCCAGTGGTGGTAGTGTACTCTCTGGACTCACTGCAGTGCATCCCCTGTGGTGTCAGTGCACTCTCTGGACTCACTGCACTGCATCCCCAGTGGTGCCAGTGCACTCTCTGGAATCACTGCAGTGCATCCCCTGTGGTGCCAGTGCACTCTCTGGACTCACTGCACTGCATCACCTGTGGTGCCAGTGCACTCTCTGGACTCACTGCACTGCATCCCCAGTGGTGCCAGTGCACTCTCTGAACTCACCGCACTGCATCCCCAGTGGTGTCAGTGCACTCTCTGGACTCACTGCACTGCATCCCCAGTGGTGCCAGTGCACTCTCTGGACTCACCGCATTGCATCCCCAGTGGTGCCAGTGCACTCTCTGGACTCACTGCACTGCATCCCCAGTGGTGCCAGTGCACTCTCTGGAGTCACAGCACTGCCTCCTCAGTGGTGCCAGTCCACCCTCTGGACTCACTGCACTGCATCCCCAGTGGTGCCAGGGCACTCTCTGGACTCACTGCACCGCATCCCCAGTGGTGCCAGGGCACTCTCTGCCCTCACTGCAGTGCATCCCCAGTGGTGCCAGTGCACTCTCTGCACTCACTGCAGTGCATCCCCAGTGGTGCCAGTGCACTCTCTGGACTCACTGCACTGCATCCCCAGTGGTGACAGTGCACTCTCTGGACTCACTGCACTGCATCCCCAGTGGTGCCAGTGCACTCTCTGCACTCACTGCACTGCATCCCCAGTGGTGCCAGTGCACTCTCTGGACTCACTGAAATGCATCCCCAGTGGTGCCAGTACACTCTCTGGACTCACTGCAGTGCATCCGCAGTGGTGCCAGTGCACTCTCTGGACTCACTGCAGTGCATCCCCAGTAGTGCCAGTGCACTCTCTGGACTCACTGCGCTGCATCCCCAGTGGTGCCAGTGCACTCTCTGGACTCACTGCACTGCATCCCCAGTGGTGCCAGTGCACTCTCTGCACTCACTGCACTGCATCCCCAGTGGTGCCAGGGCACTCTCCGGACTCACTGCAGTGCATCCGCAGTGGTGCCAGTGCACTCTTTCGAGTCACTGCAGTGCATCCCCAGTGGTGCCAGTGCACTCTCTGGACTCATTGCAGTGCATCCCCAGTGCTGCCAGTGCACTCTCTGGACTCACTGCAGTGCATCCCCAGTGGTGCCAGTGCACTCTCTGGACTCACTGCAGTGCATCCCCAGTGGTGCCAGTGCACTCTCCGGAATCACTGCACTGCATCCCCAGTGGTGTCAGTGCACTCTCTGGACTCACTGCAGTGCATCCCCAGTGGTGCCCGTGCACTCTCTGGACTCACTGCAGTGCATCCCCAGTGGTGCCAGTGCACTCTCTGGACTCACTGCATTGCATCCCCAGTGGTGCCAGTGCACTCTCTGCAGTCACTGCACTGCATCCCCAGTGGTGCCAGTGCACTCTCTGGAGTCACTGCACTGCATCCCCACTGGTGCCTGTGCAGTCTCTGGACTCACTACAGTTCATCCCCAGTGGAGCCAGTGCACTCTCTGGACTCACTGCACTGCATCCCCAGTGGTGCCAGTGCACTCTCTGGACTCAGTGCACTCCATCCCCACTGGTGCCAGTCCACTCTCTGGACTCACTGCACTGCATCCCCAGTGGTGCCAGTGGACTCTCTACACTCATGCACTGCATACCCAGTGGTGCCAGTGCACTCTTTGGACTCACTGCACTGCATGAACAGTGGTGCCAGTGCACTCTCTGGACTCACTGCACTGCATCCCCAGTGGTGCCAGTGCACTCTCCGGAATCACTGCACTGCATCCCCAGTGGTGTCAGTGCACTATCTGGACTCACTGCAGTGCATCACCAGTGGTGCCAGTGCACTCTTTCGAGTCACTGCACTGCATCCCCATTAGTGCCAGTGCAGTCTCTGGACTCACTGCATTGCATCCCCAGTGGTGCCAGTGCACTCTCTGCAGTCACTGCACTGCATCCCCAGTGGTGCCAGTGCACTCTCTGGAGTCACTGCACTGCATCCCCAGTGGTGCCTGTGCAGTCTCTGGACTCACTGCACTGCATCCCCAGTGGAGCCAGTGCACTCTCTGGACTCACTGCACTGCATCCCCAGTGGTGCCAGTGCACTCTCTGGACTCACTGCAGTGCATCCCCAGTGCTGACAGTGCACTCTCTGGACTCACTGCACTGCATCCCCAGTGGTGCCAGTGGACTCTCTGCACTCATGCACTGCATACCCAGTGGTGCCAGTGCACTCTTTGGACTCACTGCACTGCATCCCCACTGGTGCCAGTGTAGTCTCTGGACTGACTGCACTGCATCCCCAGTGGTGCCAGTGCAATCTCAGGACTCACTGCACTGCATCCCCAGTGCTGCCAGTGCACTCTCTGGACTCACTGCAGTGCATCCCCAGTGGTGCCAGTGCACTCTCTGGACTCACTGCACTGCATCCCCACTGGTGCCAGTGCACTCTCTGGAGTCACTGCAGTGTATCCCCAGTGGTGCCAGTGCACTCTCTGGACTCACTAAACTGCATCCCCAGTGGTGCCAGAGCACTGTCTGGACTCACTGCATTGCATCCCCAGTGCTGCCAGTGCACTCTCTGGACTCACTGCACTGCATCGCCAGTGGTGCCAGTGCACTCTCTGGACTCACTGCACTGCATCACCAGTGGTGCCAGTGCACTCTCTGGACTCAGTGCACTGCATCCCCAGTGGTGCCAGTGCACTCTCTGGACTCACTGCAGTGCATCCCCAGTGGTGCCAGTGCACTCTCTGGACTCACTGCAGTGCGTCCCAAGTGGTGCCAGTGCACTCTCTGGACTCACTGCACTGCATCCCCAGTTGTGCCAGTGCACTCTCTGGACTCACGGCAGTGCATCCCCAGTGGTGCCAGTGCACTCTCTGCACTCACTGCAGTGCATCCCCAGTGGTGCCAGTGTAATCTCTGGGCTCACTGCAGTGCACCCCCACTGGTGCCAGTGCACTCTCTGGACTCACTGCACTGCATCCCCAGTGGTGCCAGTGCACTCTCTGGACTCACCGGACTGCATCCCCAAGGTGCCAGTGCACTCTCTGGACTCAACTGCACTTCATCCCCAGTGCTGCCAGTGCACTCTCTGCACTCACTGAACTGCATCCCCAGTGGTGCCAGTGCACTCTCTGGACTCACTGCACTGCATCCCCAGTGGTGCCAGTGCACTCTCTGGACTCACTGCACTGCAACCCCAGTGGTGCCAGTGCACTCTCTGGACTCACTGCAGTGCATCCCAAGTGGTGCCAGTGCACTCTCTGGACTCACTGCACTGCATCCACAGTGGTGCCAGTGCACTCTCTGGACTCACTGCATTGCATCCCCAGTGGTGCCAGTGCACTCTCTGGACTCACTGCACTGCATCCCCAGTGGTGCCAGTGCACTCTCTGGACTCACTGCAGTGCATCCCCAGTGGTGCCAGGGCACTCTCTGCACTCACTGCACTGCATCCCCACTGGTGCCAGTGCACTCTCTGGACTCACTGCACTGCAACCCCAGTGGTGCCAGTGCACTCTCTGGACTCACTGCAGTGCACCCCCCCTGGTGCCAGTGCACTCTCTGGACTCACTGCACTGCATCCCCAGTGGTGCCAGTGCACTCTCTGGACTCACCGCACTGCATCCCCAAGGTGCCAGTGCACTCTCTGGACTCAACTGCACTGCATCCCCAGTGCTGCCAGTGCACTCTCTGCACTCACTGAACTGCATCCCCAGTGGTGCCAGTGCACTCTCTGGACTCACTGCACTGCATCCCCAGTGGTGCCAGTGCACTCCCTGGACTCACTGCACTTCATCCCCAGTGGTGCCAGTGCACTCTCTGGACTCACTGCATTGCATCCCCAGTGGTGCCAGTGCACTCTCTGGACTCACTGCACTGCATCCCCAGTGGTGTCACTGCACTCTCTGGACTCACTGCACCGCATCACCATTGGTGCCAGGGCACTCTCCGGACTCACTGCAGTGCATCCCCAGTGGTGCCAGTGCACTCTCTGGACTCACTGCACTGCATCCCCAGTGGTGCCAGTGCACTCTCTGGAATCACTGCAGTGCATCCCCAGTGGTGCCAGTGCTCTCTCTGGACTCATTGCACTGCATCCCCAGTGGTGCCAGTGCACTCTCTGGACTCAGTGCACTGCATCCCCAGTGGTGCCAGTGCACTCTCTGGACTCACTGCATTGCATCCCCAGTGGTGCCAGTGCACTCTCTGGACTCACTGCAGTGCGTCCCAAGTGGTGCCAGTGCACTCTCTGGACTCACTGCACTGCATCCCCAGTAGTGCCAGTGCACTCTCCGGAATGACTGCAGTGCATCCCCAGTGGTGCCAGTGCACTCTCTGGACTCACTGCAGTCCATCCCCAGTGGTGCCAGTGCACTCTCTGGACTCACGACAGTGCATCCCCATTGGTGCCAGTGCACTCTCTGCACTCACTGCAGTGCATCCCCAGTGGTGCCAGTGTAATCTCTGGGCTCACTGCAGTGCACCCCCACTGGTGCCAGTGCACTCTCTGGACTCACTGCACTGCATCACCAGTGGTGCCAGTGCACTCTCTGGACTCACCGCACTGCATCCCCAAGGTGCCAGTGCACTCTCTGGACTCAACTGCACTGCATCCCCAGTGCTGCCAGTGCACTCTCTGCACTCACTGAACTCCATCCCCAGTGGTGCCAGTGCACTCTCTGGACTCACTGCAGTGCATCCCAAGTGGTGCCAGTGCACTCTCTGGACTCACTGCACTTAATCCCCAGTGGTGCCAGTGCACTCTCCGGAATCACTGCAGTGCATCCCCAGTGGTGCCAGTGCACTCTCTGGACTCACTGCACTGCATCCACAGTGGTGCCAGTGCACTCTCTGGACTCACTGCATTGCATCCCCAGTGGTGCCAGTGCACTCTCTGGACTCACTGCACTGCATCCCCAGTGGTGCCAGTGCACTCTCTGGACTCACTGCACTGCATCCCCAGTGGTGCCAGTGCACTCTCTGGACTCACTGCACTGCATCCCCAGTGGTGCCAGGGCACTCTCTGCACTCACTGCACTGCATCCCCAGTGGTGCCAGTGCACTCTCTGGACTCACTGCATTGCATCCCCAGTGGTGCCAGTGCACTCTCTGGACTCACTGCACTGCATCCCCAGTGGTGCCAGTGCACTCTCTGGACTCACTGCACTGCAACCCCAGTGGTGCCAGTGCACTCTCTGGACTCACTGCACTGCATCCCCAGTGGTGCCAGTGCACTCTCTGGACTCACTGCACTTCATCCCCAGTGGTGCCAGTGCACTCTCTGGACTCACTGCATTGCATCCCCAAGGTGCCAGTGCACTCTCTGGACTCACTGCACTGCATCCCCAGTGGTGTCACTGCACTCTCTGGACTCACTGCACTGCATCACCATTGGTGCCAGGGCACTCTCCGGACTCACTGCAGTGCATCCGCAGTGGTGCCAGTGCACTCTTTCGAGTCACTGCAGTGCATCCCCAGTGGTGCCAGTGCACTCTCTGGACTCACTGCACTGCATCCCCAGTGGTGCCAGTGCACTCTCTGGAATCACTGCAGTGCATCCCCAGTGGTGCCAGTGCACTCTCTGGACTCATTGCACTGCATCCCCAGTGGTGCCAGAGCACTCTCTGGACTCACTGCACTGCATCCCCAGTGGTGCCACTGCACTCTCTGGACTCACTGCACTGCATCACCATTGGTGCCAGTGCACTCTCCGGACTCACTGCAGTGCATCCGCAGTGGTGCCAGTGCACTTTTTTGAGTCACTGCAGTGCATCCCCAGTGGTGCCAGTGCACTCTCTGGACTCACTGCAGTGCATCCCCAGTGGTGCCAGTGCACTCTCTGGACTCACTGCACTGCATCCCCAGTGGTGCCAGTGCACTCTCTGGACTCACTGCACTGCATCCCCAGTGGTGCCAGTGCACTCTCTGGACTCACTGCAGTGCATCCCCAGTGGTGCCAGTGCACTCTCTGGACTCACTGCACTGCATCCCCAGTGGTGCCAGTGCACTCTCTGGAGTCGCAGCACTGCATCAACAGTGGTGCCTCTGCACTCTCTGGAGTCACTGCACTGCATCCCCAGTGCTGCCAGTGCACTCTCTGAACTCACTGCAGTGCATCGCCAGTGGTGCCAGTGCACTCTCTGGACACACTGCACTGCATCACCACTGGTGCCAGTGCACTCTCTGGACTCACTGCACTGCATTACCAGTGGTGCCAGTGCGCTCTCTGGAGACACTGCAGTGCATCTCCTCTGGTGCCAGTGCACTCTCTGGACTCACTGCAGTGCATCCCCAGTGGTGCCAGTGTACTCTCTGGACTCACGGCACTGCATCCCCAGTGGTGCCAGTGCACTCTTTCGAGTCACTGCACTGCATACCCAAGGTGCCAGTGCACTCTCTGGGCTCACTGCAGTGCATACCCAGTGGTGCTAGGACACTCTCCGGACTCACTGCAGTGCATCAGCAGTGATGCCAGTGCACTATTTCGAGTCACTGCACTGCATCCCCAAGGTGCTAGTGCACTTTCTGGACTCACTGCAGTGCATCCCCAAGGTGCCAGTGCACTCTCTGGACTCATTGCAGTGCATCCCCAATGGTGCCACTGCACTCTCTGGACTCAATGCAGTGCATCCCCAGTGGTGCCACTGCACTCTCTGGACTCACTGCAGTGTAGCCCCAGTGGTGCAAGGGCACTCTCTGGACTCACTGCACTAAAACCCCAGTGGTGCCAGTGCACTCTCTTGAGTCACTGCAGTGCATCCCCTGTTGAGCCAGTGCACTCTCTGGACTCACTGCACTGCATCCCCTGTGGTGCCAGTGCACTCTCTGGACTCACTGCACTGCATCCCCAGTGTTGCCAGTGCACTCTCTGGACTCACTGCAGAGCATCCCCAGTGTGCCAGTGCACTCTCTGGACTCACTGCAGTCCATCCCCAGTGGTGCCAGTGCACTCTCTGTAGTCACTGCGCTGCATCCCCAGTGGTGACAGTGCACTCCCTGGACTCACTGCAGTGCATCTCCAGTGGTGCCAGTGCACTCTCTGGACTCACTGCAGTGCATCCCCACTGGTGCCAGTGCACTCTCTGGACACACTGCACTGCATCCCCAGTGGTGCCAGTGCACTCTCTGGACTCACTGCACTGCATCCCATGTGGTGCCATTGCACTCTCTGGACTCACTGCAGTGCATCCCCAGTGGAGCCAGTGCACTCTCTGGACTAACTGCATTGCATCCCCAGTGGTGCCAGTGCACTCTCTGGGCTCACTGCAGTGCATACCCAGTGGTGCTAGGGCACTCTCCGGACTCACTGCAGTGCATCAGCAGTGATGCCAGTGCACTATTTCGAGTCACTGCACTGCATCCCCAAGGTGCTAGTGCACTTTCTGGACTCACTGCAGTGCATCCCCAAGGTGCCAGTGCACTCTCTGGACTCAATGCAGTGCATCCCCAGTGGTGCCACTGCACTCTCTGGACTCACTGCAGTGTAGCCCCAGTGGTGCAAGGGCACTCTCTGGACTCACTGCACTAAAACCCCAGTGGTGCCAGTGCACTCTCTGGAGTCACTGCACTGCATCCCCAATGGTGCCACTGCACTCTCCGGACTCACTGCACTAAAACCCCAGTGGTGCCAGTGCACTCTCTGGACTCACTGCACTGCATCCCCAGTGGTGCCAGTGCACTCTCTGGAGTCACTGCAGTGCATCCCCTGTTGAGCCAGTGCACTCTCTGGACTCACTGCACTGCATCCCCACTGGTGCCAGTGCACTCTCTGGACTCACTGCACTGCATCCCCAGTGTTGCCAGTGCACTCTCTGGACTCACTGCACAGCATCCCCAGTGTGCCAGTGCACTCTCTGGACTCACTGCAGTCCATCCCCAGTGGTGCCAGTGCACTCTCTGTAGTCACTGCGCTGCATCCCCAGTGGTGACAGTGCACTCCCTGGACTCACTGCAGTGCATCCCCAGTGGTGCCAGTACACTCCCTGGACTCACTGCACTGCATCCCCAGTGGTGCCAGGGCACTCTCTGGACTCACTGCACTGCATCCCCAGTGGTGACAGTGGCTCTCTGGACTCACTGCACTGCATCCCCAGTGGTGCCAGTGCACTCTCTGGACTCACTGCACTGCATCCCCAGTGGTGCCAGTGCACTCTCTGTACTCACTGCGCTGCATCCCCAGTGGTGCCAGTGCACAATCTGCAGTCACTGCAGTGTATCCCCAGTGGTGCCAGTGCACTCTCTGGACTCAGTGCATTGCATCCCAGTGGTGCCAGTCCACTCTCTGGACTCACTGCAGTGCAGCCCCAGTGCTGCCAGTGCACTCTCTGGACTCACTGCAGTGCATCCCCAGTGGTGCCAGTGCACTCTCTGGACTCACTGCAGTGCATCCCCAGTGGTGCCAGTGCACTCTTTGGACTCACTGCACTGCATCCCCAGTGGTGCCAGTGTAGTCTCTGGACTCACTGCAGTGCATCCCCAGTGGTGCCAGTGCACTCTTTGGACTCACTGCACTGCATCCCCAGTGGTGCCAGTGTAGTCTCTGGACTCACTGAACTGCATCCCCAGTGGTGCCAGTGCACAATCAGGACTCACTGCAGTGCAACACCAGTGGTGCCAGTGTACTCTCTGGACTCACTGCACTGCAACCCCAGTGGTGCCTGTGCAGTCTCTGGACTCAGTACATTGCATCCCCAGTGGTGCAAGTGCAGTCTCTGCACTCAGTGCAGTGCATCTCCAGTGGTGCCAGTGCACTCTCTGGACCCACTGAAGTACACCCCCAGTGCTGCCAGTGCACTCTCTGGACTCACTGCAGTGCATCCCCAGTGGTGCCAGTGCACTCTCTGGACTCACTGCACAGCATCCCCAGTGGTGCCAGTGCACTCTCTGTAGTCACTGCGCTGCATCCCCAGTGGTGCCAGTGCACTCTCTGGACTCACTGCACTGCATCCCCTGTGTTGCCAGTGCACTCTCTCTAGTCACTGCGCTGCATACCCAGTGGTGCCAGTGCCCTCTCTGGACTCACTGCACTGCATCCCCAGTGGTGCCAGTGCACTCTCTGGACTCACTGCAGTGCATCCCCAGTGGTGCCAGTGCACTTTCTGGACTCACTGCACTGCATCCCCAGTGGTGCCAGTACACTCTCTGGACTCACTGCACTGCATCCCCAGTGTTGCCAGTGCACTCTCTGCACTCACTGCACTGCATCTCCTGTGGTGCCAGTGCAGTCTCTGGACTCACTGCACTGCATCCCCAGTGGTGCCAGTGCACTCTCTGGACTCACTGCAGTGAATACCCGATGGTGCCAGTGCACTCTCTGTACTCACTGCAGTGCATCCCCAGTGGTGCCAGTGCACTCTCTGGACTCACTGCACTGCATCCCCAGTGGTGCCAGTGCACTCCCTGGACTCACTGCAGTACATCCCCAGTGGTGCCAGTGCACTCTATGGAGTCACTGCACTGCATCCCCAGTGGTGCCAGTGCACTCTGTGGACTCACTGCACTGCATTCCCAGTATTGCCAGTGCACTCTCTGTAGTCACATGCTCTGCATCCCCAGTGTTGCCAGTGCATTCTCTGGACTCACTGCAGTGCATCCCCAGTGGTGCCAGTGCACTCTCTGGATTCACTGCAATGCAGCCCCTGAGGTGCCAGTGCACTCTCTGTTCTCACTGCAGTGCATCCCCAGTGGTGCCAGTGCACTCTCTGGACTCACTGCAGTGAAGCCCCGTTGGTGCCAGTGCACTCTCTGTACTCACGGCACTGCATCCCCAGTGGTGCCAGTGCACTCTCTGGACTCACTGCAGTGCATCCCCAGTGGTGCCAGTGCACTCTGTGGACTCACTGCGCTGCATCCCCAGTGGTTCCAGTGCACTCTCTGGACTCACTGCGCTGCATTCCCAGTGGTGCCAGTGCACAATCTGGAGTCACTGCAGTGTATCCCCAGTGGTGCCAGTGCACTCTGTGGACTCACTAGACTGCATCCCAGTGGTGCCAGTACACTCTCTGGACTCACTGCAGTGCAGCCCCAGTGCTGCCAGTGCACTCTCTGGACTCACTGCAGTGCATCACCAGTGGTGACAGTGCACTCTCTGGACTCACTTCAGTGCATCCCCACTGGTGCCAGTGCACTCTTTGGACTCACTGCAGTGCATCCCCAGTGGTGCCAGTGTAGTCTCTGGACTCACTGCACTGCATTCCCAGAGGTGCCACTGCACTCTCTGGACTCACTGCACTGCATCCCCAGTGGTGCCACTGCACTCTTTGGACTTACCGGGGTGCATCGCAGTGGTGCCAGTGCACTCTCTGGAGTCACTGCAGTGCGTCCCCAGTGGTGCCAGTGCACTCTCTGGACTCACTGCACTGCATCCCCAGTGGTGCCAGTGCACTCTCTGGAGTCACTGCACTGCATCCCCAGTGGTGCCACTGCACTCTCTGGACTCACTGCAGTGCATCCCCAGTGGTGCCAGTGCACTCTCTGGACTCACTGCACTGCATCCCCAGTGGTGCCAGTGCACTCTCTGGACTCACGGCACTGCATCCCCAGTGGTGCCACTACACTCTCTGGACTCACTGCACTGCATCCCCAGTGGTGCCACTGCACTCTTTGGACTCACCGGGGTGCATCCCCAGTGGTGCCAGTGCACTCTCTGGAGTCACTGCAGTGCGTCCCCAGTGGTGCCACTGCACTCTCTGGACTCGCTGCAGTGCATCACCAGTGCTGCCAGTGCACTCTCTGGACTCACTGCACTGCATCCCCAGTGGTGCCAGTGCACTCTCTGGACTCACTGCAGTGCAGCCCCTGAGGTGCCAGTGCACTCTCTGTTCTCACTGCACTGCATCCCCAGTGGTGCCACTGCACTCTTTTGACTCACCTGGGTGCATCCGAAGTGGTGCCAGTGCACTCTCTGGAGCCACTGCACTGCATCCCCAGTGGTGCCACTGCACTCTCTGGACTCACCAAGGTGCATCCCCAGTGGTGCCAGTGCACTCTCTGGAGTCACTGCAGTGCATCCCCACTGGTGCCAGTGCACTCTCTGGACTCACTGCACAGCATCCCCACTGGTGCCAGTGCACTCTCTGGACTCACTGCAGTGCATACCCAGTGGTGCCAGTGCACTCTCTGCACTCACTGCACTAAAGCCCCAGTGGTGCCAGAGCAGTCTCTGGACTAACTGCACTGCATCCCCAGTGGTGCCAGGGCACTCAACGGACTCACTGCAGTGCATCCGCAGTGGTGCCAGTGCACTCTTTCGAGTCACTGCACTGCATCCCTGGTGGTGCCAGTGCACTCTCTAGACTCACTGCAGTGCATCACCAAGGTGCCAGTGCACTCTCTGGACTCACTGCACTGCATCCCCAATGGTGCCACTGCACTCTCTGGACTCACTGCAGTGCATCACCAGTGGTGCCACTGCACTCTCTGGACTCACTGCAGTGTAGCCCCAGTGGTGAAGGGCACTCTCTGGACTCACTGCACTAAAACCCCAGTGGTGCCATTGCACTCTCTGGACTCACTGCTCTAAAACCCCACTGGTGCCAGTGCACTCTCTGGACTCACTGCAATGTAGCCCCTGAGGTGCCAGTGCACTCTCTGGACTCACTGCACTGCATCGCCAGTGGTGCCAGTGCACTCTGTGGACTCAGTGCACTGCATCCCAGTGGTGCCAGTGCACTCTCTGGACTCAATGCAGTGCAGCCCAAGTGCTGCCAGTGCACTCTCTGGACTCACTGCACTGCATCCCCACTGGTGCCAGTGCACTCTCTGGACTCACTGCGCTGCATCCCCAGTGGTGCCAGTGCACTCTTTGGACTCACTGCACTGCATCCCCAGTGGTGCCAGTGTAGTCTTTGGACTCACTGCACTGCATCCCCAGTGGTGCCCCTGCACTCTCTGGACTCACTACACTGCATCACCAGTGGTGCCACTGCACTCTTCGGACTCACCTGGGTGCATCCGAAGTGGTGCCAGTGCACTCTCTGGAGTCACTGCACTACATCCCCAGAGGTGCCACTGCACTCTCTGGACTCACCGGGGTGCATCCCCAGTGGTGCCAGTGCACTCTCTGGAGTCACTGCACTGCATCCCCACTGGTGCCAGAGCACTCTCTGGACTCACTGCAGTGCATCCCCAGTGGTGCCAGAGCACTCTCTGGACTCACTGCACTGCATCCCCAGTGGTGCCAGTGCACTCTCTGGACTGACTGCACTGCATCCCCAGTGGTGCCCATACACTCTCTGGACTCACTGCACTGCATCCCCAGTGGTGCCAGTGCACTCTCTGGACTCACGGCACTGCATCCCCACTGGTGCCAGTGCACTCTCTGGAATCACTGCAGTTCATCTCCTGTGGTGCCAGTGCACTCTCTGGACTCATTGCACTGCATCCCCAGTGGTGCCAGTGCACTCTCTGGACTCACTGCATTTCATCCCCAGTGGTGCCAGTGCACTCTCTGGACTCACTGCACTGCATCCGCAGTGGTGCCAGGGCACTTTTTCGAGTGACTGCACTGCATCCCCATTAGTGCCAGTGCAATCTCTGGACTCACTGCACTGCATCCCCAGTGGTGCCAATGCACTCTCTGGACTCACTACACTGCATCCCGAAGGTTCCAGTGCACTCTCTGGACTCACTTCAGTGCATCCCCAGTGGTGCCAGTGCACTCTCTGGACTCACTGCACTGCATCCCCAGTGGTGCCAATGCACTCTCTGGACTCACTGCACTGCACCCCCAGTGATGCCAGTGCACTCTCTGGACTCACTGCACTGCATCCCCAGTAGTGCCAGTGCACTCTCTGGACTCACTGCACTGCATCCCCAGTGGTACCAGTGCACTCTCTGGAGTCACTGCACTGCATCCCCATTGGTGCCAGTGCACTCTCTGGACTCACTGCACTGCATCCCCAGTGGTGCCAGGGCACTCTCTGGAGTCACTGCACTGCATCCCCAGTGGTGTCAGTGCACTCTCTGGACTCACTGCACTGCATCCCCAGTGGTGCCAGTGCACTCTCTGGACTCACTGCACTGCATCCCCAGTGGTGCCAGTGCACGCTCTGGAGTCACTGCACTGCATCCCCAGTGGTGCCTGTGCAGTCTCTGGACTCACTGCAGTGCATCCCCAGTGGTGCCAGTGCACTCTCTGGACTCACTGCACTGCATCCCCAGTGGTGCCAGTGCACTCTCTGCACTCACTGCACTGCATCCCCAGTGATTCCAGTGCACTCTCTGGACTCACCGAGGTGCATCCCCAGTGGTGCCAGTGCACTCTCTGGACTCACTACACTGCATCTCCAGTGGTGCCAGTGCATTCTCTGGACTCACTGCAGTGCAGCCCCTGAGGTGCCAGTGCCCTCTCTGGACTCACTGCAGTGCATCCCCAGTGGTGCCAGTGCACTCCCTGGACTCACTGCAGTGCATCCCTAGTGGTGCCAGTGCACTCTCTGCACTCACTGCACTGCATCCCCAGTGGTGCCAGTGCACTCTCTGGACTCACATCACTGAATGAACAGTGGTGCCAGTGCACTCTCTGGACTCACTGCACTGCATCCCCAGTGGTGCCAGTGTAGTCTCTGGACTCACTACACTACATCCCCAGTGGTGCTAGTGCAATCTCTGGACTCACGGCACTGCATCCCCAGTGATGCCAGTGCACTCTCTGGACTCACTGCAGTTTATCCCCAGTGGTGCCTGTGCACTCTCTGGACTCTCTGCACTGCATCCACAGTGGTGCCAGTGCACTCTCTGTTCTCACTGCAGTGCATCCCCAGTGGTGCCAGTGCACTCTCTGGACTCACTGCACTAAAGCCCCAGTGGTGCCAGTGCACTCACTGTACTGCATCCCCACTGGTGCCAGTACACTCTCTGGACTCACTGCACTGCATCCACAGTGGTGCCAGTGCACTCTCTGGACTCACTGCACTGCATCCCCAGTGGTGCCTGTGCACTCTCTGGACTCACTGCACTGCATCCCCAGTGGTGCCAGTGCACTCTCTGAGTCAGTGCACTGCATCCACAGTGGTGCCAGTGCACTCTCTGGACCCACTGCAGTGCATATCCAGTGGTGCCAGTGCCCTCTCTGTAGTCACTGCGCTGCATCCCAAGTGGTGCCAGTGCACTCTCTGGACCCACTGCAGTGCATCCCCAGTGGTGCCAGTGCACTCTCTGGACTCACTGCACTGCATCCCCAGTGGTGGCAGTGCACTCTCTGGACTCACTGCGCTTCATCCCCAGTGGTGCCAGTGCACAATCTGGAGTCACTGCAGTGTATCCCCAGTGGTGCCAGTGCACTCTCTATAGTCACTGCGCTGCATCCCCAGTGTTCCCAGTGCATTCTCTGGACTCACTGCGCTGCATCCCCAGTGGTGCCAGTGCCCTCTCTGGACTCACTGCAGTGCATCCCCAGTGGTTCCAGTGCACTCGCTGGACTCACTGCAATGTAGCCCCTGACGTGCCAGTGCACTCTCTGGACTCACTGCACTGCATCCCAAGTGGTGCCAGTGCACTCTCTGGACCCACTGCAGTGCATATCCAGTGGTGCCAGTGCACTCTCTGGAGCCACTGCACTGCATCCCCAGTGGTGCCAGTGCACTCTCTGGACTCACTGCACTGCATCCCCAGTGGTGACAGTGCACTCTCTGGACTCACTGCACAGCATCCCCAGTGGTGCCACTGCACTCTCTGGACCCACTGCAGTGCATATCCAGTGGTGCCAGTGCCCTCTCTGTAGTCACTGCGCTGCATCCCAAGTGGTGCCAGTGCACTCTCTGGACCCACTGCAGTGCATATCCAGTGGTGCCAGTGCACTCTCTGGACCCACTGCAGTGCATCCCCAGTGGTGCCAGTGCACTCTGTGGACTCACTGCACTGCATCCGCAATGGTGCCAGTGCACTCTCTGGACTCACTGCACTGCATCCCCAGTGGTGCCAGTGCACTCTCTGGAATCATTGCACTGCATCCCAAGTGTGACTGTGCACTCTCCGGACTCCCTGCACTGCATCCCCAGTGCTGCCAGTGCACTCTCTGGACTCACCGGGGTGCATCCCCAGTGGTGCCAGTGCACTCTCTGGAGTCACTGCAGTGCATCGCCAGTGGTGCCAGTGCACTCTCTGGACTCACTGCACTGCATCCCCAGTGGTGCCAGTGCACTCTCTGGACTCACTGCACTGCATCCCCAGTGGTGCCTGTGCACTCTCTGGACTCACTGCACTGCATCCCCAGTGGTGCCAGTGCACTCTCTGATGTCAGTGCACTGCATCCCCAGTGGTGCCAGTGCACTCTCTGGACTCACCGAGGTGCATCCCCAGTGGTGACAGTGCACTCTCTGGACTCACTGCAGTGCATCCCCAGTGGTCCAGTGCACTCTCTGGACTCACTGCAGTGCAGCCCCAGTTGTGCCAGTGCACTCTCTGGAATCACTGCGCTGCATCCCCAGTGGTGCCAGTGCACTCTCTGGAGTCACTGCACTGCATCCCCAGTGGTGCCAGTGCACTCTCTGGACTCACTGAGCTGCATCCCCAGTGGTGCCAGAGCACTCTCTGGACTCAATGCAGTGCAACCCCAGTGGTGCCAGTGCACTCTCTGGACTCACTGCACTGCATCCCCAGTGGTGCCAGTGCACCCTCTGGAATCACTGCAGTGCATCCCCTGTGGTGCCATTGCACTCTCTGGACTCACTGCAGTGCATCCCCAGTGGTGCCAGTGCACTCTCTGGAGTCACTGAACTGCATCCCCCAGTGGAGCCAGTGCACTCTCTGGACTAACTGCATTGCATCCCCAGTGGTGCCAGTGCACTCTCTGATCTCACTGCATTAAAACCCCAGTGGTGTCAGTGGACTCTCTGGACCCACTGCAATACACCCCCAGTGGTGCCAGTGCACTCTCTGGACTCACTGCATTGCATCCTCAGTGGTGCCAGTGCACTCTCCAGACTCACTGCAGTGCATCCCCAGTGGTGCCAGTGTACTCTCTGGACTCACTGCACTGCATCCCCAGTGGTGCCAGTGCACTCTCTGCACTCACTGCACTGCATCCCCAGTGGTGCCAGTGCACTCTCTGGACTCACTGCAGTGCATCCCCAGTGTGCCAGTGCACTCTCTGGACTCACTACACTGCATCCCCAGTGGTGCCAGAGCACTCTCTGTAGTCACTCCGCTGCATCCCCACTGGTGACAGTGCACTCTCTGGACTCACTGCACTGCATCACCAGTGGTGCCAGTGAACTCTCTGGACTCACTGCACTGCATCGCCAGTGGTGCCAGTGCACTCTCTGGACTCACTGCACTGCGTCCCCAGTGGTGCCAGTGCACTCTCTGGACTCACTGCACTGCATCACCAGTGGTGCCAGTGCACTCTCTGGACTCACTGCAGTGCATCCCCAGTGGTGCCAGTGCACTCTCTGGACTCACTGCACTGCATCCCCAGTGCTGCCAGTGCACTTTCTGGACTCACTGCACTGCATCCCCAGTGCTGACCGTACACTCTCTGGACTCACTGCAGTGCATCCCCAGTGGTGCCAGTGCACTCTCTGGACTCACTGCACTTCATCCCCAGTGGTGCCAGTGCACTCTCTGCACTCACTGCACTGCATGCCCACTGCTGCCAGTGCACTCTCTGGACTCACTGCACTGCATGCCCAGTGGTGCCAGTGCACTCTCTGGACTCACTGCAGTGAATCCCCAGTGGTGCCAGTGCACTCTCTGGAATCACTGCAGTGCATCCCCAGTGGTGCCAGTGCACTCTCTGGACTCACTGCAGTGCATCCCCACTGGTGCCAGTGCACTCTCTGGACTAACTGAACTGCATCCCCAGTGGTGCCAGTGCACTCTCTAGACTCACTGCAGTGCATCCCCATTGGTGCCAGTGAACTCTCTGGACTCACTGCAGTGCATCTCCAGTGGTGCCAGGGCACTCTCTGCACCCACTGCAGTGCATCCCAACTGGTGCCAGTGCACTCTCTGGACTCACTGCACTGCATCCCCAGTGGTGCCAGTGCACTCTCTATAGTCACTACGCTGCATCCCCAGTGTTGCCAGTGCATTCTCTGGACTCACTGCGATGCATCCCCAGTGGTGCCAGTGCACTCTCTGGACTCACTGCAGTGCATCCCCAGTGGTGCCAGTGCACTCTCTGGACTCACTGCACTGCATCCCCAGTGGTGCCAGTGCACTCTCTGTAGTCACTCCGCTGCTTCCCCACTGGTGACAGTGCACTCTCTGGACTCACTGCACTGCATCACCAGTGGTGCCACTGCACTCTTCGGACTCACCTGGGTGCATCCGAAGTGGTGCCAGTGCACTCTCTGGAGTCACTGCACTACATCCCCAGAGGCGCCACTGCACTCTCTGGACTCACCGGGGTGCATCCCCAGTGGTGCCAGTGCACTCTCTGGAGTCACTGCACTGCATCCCCACTGGTGCCAGAGCACTCTCTGGACTCACTGCAGTGCATCCCCAGTGGTGCCAGTGCACTCTCTGGACTCACTGCACTGCATCCCCAGTGCTGCCAGTGCACTTTCTGGACTCACTGCACTGCATCCCCAGTGCTGACCGTGCACTCTCTGGACTCACTGCAGTGCATCCCCAGTGGTGCCAGTGCACTCTCTGGACTCACTGCACTTCATCCCCAGTGGTGCCAGTGCACTCTCTGCACTCACTGCACTGCATGCCCACTGCTGCCAGTGCACTCTCTGGACTCACTGCACTGCATGCCCAGTGGTGCCAGTGCACTCTCTGGACTCACTGCAGTGCATCAACTGTTGTGCTAGTGCACTCTCTGCACTCAGAGCAATGCATCCCCTGTGGTGCCAGTGCACTCTCTGGAGTCACTGCGCTGCATCGCCAGTGGTGCCAGTGCACTCTCTGTAGTCACTGCGCTGCATCCCCAGTGGTGCCAGTGCACTCTCTGGAATCACTGCAGTGCATCCCCAGTGGTGCCAGTGCACTCTCTGGACTCACTGCAGTGCATCCCCACTGGTGCCAGTGCACTCTCTGGACTAACTGAACTGCATTCCCCGTGGTGCCAGTGCACTCTCTAGACTCACTGCAGTGCATCCCCAGTGGTGCCAGTGAACTCTCTGGACTCACTGCAGTGCATCTCCAGTGGTGCCAGGGCACTCTCTGCACCCACTGCAGTGCATCCCAACTGGTGCCAGTGCACTCTCTGGACTCACTGCACTGCATCCCCAGTGGTGCCAGTGCACTCTCTATAGTCACTACGCTGCATCCCCAGTGTTGCCAGTGCATTCTCTGGACTCACTGCGATGCATCCCCAGTGGTGCCAGTGCACTCTCTGGACTCACTGCAGTGCATCCCCAGTGGTGCCAGTGCACTCTCTGGACTCACTGCACTGCATCCCCAGTGGTGCCAGTGCACTCTCTGCACTCACTGCACTGCATCCCCAGTGGTGCCAGGGCACTCTCTAGACTCACTGCACAGCATGCCATGTGGTGCCAGTGCACTCTCTGGACTTACTGCAATGTAGCCCCTGAGGTGCCAGTGCACTCTCTGGACTCACTGCACTGCATCCCCAGTGGTGCCAGTGCACTCTCTGGACTCACTGCACTGCATCCCCAGTGTTGCCAGTGCACTCTCTGGACTCACTGAACTGCATCCCCACTGGTGCCAGTGCCCTCTCTGGACTCACTGCACTGCATCCCAAGTGGTGCCAGTGCACTCTCTGGACCCACTGCAGTGCATATCCAGTGGTGCCAGTGCCCTCTCTGTAGTCACTGCGCTGCATCCCAAGTGGTGCCAGTGCACTCTCTGGACCCACTGCAGTGCATCCCCAGTGGTGCCAGTGCACTCTGTGGACTCACTGCACTGCATCCCCAGTGGTGGCAGTGCACTCTCTGGACTCACTGCGCTGCATCCCCAGTGGTGCCAGTGCACAATCTGGAGTCACTGCAGTGTATCCCCAGTGGTGCCAGTGCACTCTCTATAGTCACTGCGCTGCATCCCCAGTGTTGCCAGTGCCCTCTCTGGACTCACTGCAGTGCATCCCCAGTGGTGCCAGTGCACTCTCTGGACTCACTGCAATGTAGCCCCTGACGTGTCAGTGCACTCTCTGGATTCACTGCACTGCATCCCCAGTGGTGCCAGTGTACTCTCTGGACCCACTGCAGTGCATATCCAGTGGTGCCAGTGCACTCTCTGGACCCACTGCAGTGCATCCCCAGTGGTGCCAGTGCACTCTGTGGACTCACTGCACTGCATCCCCAATGGTGCCAGTGCACTCTCTGGACTCACTGCACTGCATCCCCAGTGGTGCCAGTGCACTCTCTGGACTCACTGCACTGCATCCCCAGTGTGCCTGTGCACTCTCCGGACTCCCTGCACTGCATCCCCAGTGTTGCCAGTGCACTCTCTGGACTCACCGGGGTGCATCCCCAGTGGTGCCAGTGCACTCTCTGGAGTCACTGCAGTGCATCCCCGGTGGTGCCAGTGCACTCTCTGGACTCCCTGCAGTGCATCACCAGTGTTGCCAGTGCACTCTCTGGACTCACTGAACTGCATCCCCAGTGGTGCCAGTGCACTCTCTGGAGTCACTGCGCTGCATCCCCAGGGGTTCCAGTGCACTCTCTGGACTCACTGCAGTGCATCCCCAGTGGTGCCAGTGCACTCTCTGGACTCACTGCAGTGCATCCCCAGTGGTGCCAGTGCACTCTCTGTAGTCACTGCGCTGCATCCCCTGTGGTGACAGTGCACTCTGGACTCACTGCGCTGCATCCCCAGTGGTGCCAGTGCACAATCTGGAGTCACTGCACTGCATCTCCAGTGGTGCCAGTGCACTCTCTGGAGTCACTGCAGTGCATCTCCAGTGGTGCCAGGGCACTCTCTGCACCCACTGCAGTGCATCCCAACTGGTGCCAGTGCACTCTCTGGACTCACTGCACTGCATCCCCAGTGGTGCCAGTGCACTCTCTATAGTCACTGCGCTGCATCCCCAGTGTTGCCAGTGCATTCTCTGGACTCACTGCGATGCATCCCCAGCGGTGCCAGTGCACTCTCTGGACTCACTGCAGTGCATCCCCAGTGGTGCCAGTGCACTCTCTGGACTCACTGCACTGCATCCCCAGTGGTGCCAGTGCACTTTCTGGACTCACTGCACTGCATCCCCAGTGCTGACCGTGCACTCTCTGGACTCATTGCAGTGCATACCCAGTGGTGCCAGTGCACTCTCTGGACTCACTGCACTGCATCCCCAGTGGTGCCAGTGCACTCTCTGCACTCACTGCACTGCATCCCCAGTGGTGCCAGGGCACTCTCTGAACTCACTGCAGTGCATGCCCAGTGGTGCCAGTGCACTCTCTGGACTCACTGCAATGTAGCCCCTGAGGTGCCAGTGCACTCTCTGGACTCACTGCACTGCATCCCCAGTGGTGCCAGTGCACTCTCTGGACTCAGTGCAGTGAATCCCCAGTGGTGCCAGTGCACTCTCTGGACTCACTGCACTGCATCCCCAGTGTTGCCAGTGCACTCTCTGGACTCACTGAACTGCATCCCCAGTGGTGCCAGTGCACTCTCTGGACTCACTGCAGTGCATCTCCAGTGGTGCCAGTGCACTCTCTGGACCCTCTGCATTGCATCCCCACTGGTGCCAGTGCCCTCTCTGGACTCACTGCACTGCATCGCCAGTGGTGCCAGTGCACTCTCTGGACCCACTGCAGTGCATCCCCAGTGGTGCCAGTGCACTCTCTGGACTCACTGCACTGCATCCCCAGTGGTGGCAGTGCACTCTCTGGACTCACTGCGCTGCATCCCCAGTGGTGCCAGTGCACAATCTGGAGTCACTGCAGTGTATCCCCAGTGGTGCCAGTGCACTCTCTATAGTCACTGCGCTGCATCCCCAGTGTTGCCAGTGCATTCTCTGGACTCACTGCGCTGCATCCCCAGTGGTGCCAGTGCACTCTCTGGACTCAGTGCAGTGAATCCCCAGTGGTGCCAGTGCACTCTCTGGACTCACTGCACTGCATCCCCAGTGTTGCCAGTGCACTCTCTGGACTCACTGAACTGCATCCCCACTGGTGCCAGTGCCCTCTCTGGACTCACTGCACTGCATCCCAAGTGGTGCCAGTGTACTCTCTGGACCCACTGCAGTGCATATCCAGTGGTGCCAGTGCCCTCTCTGTAGTCACTGCGCTGCATCCCAAGTGGTGCCAGTGCACTCTCTGGACCCACTGCAGTGCATCCCCAGTGGTGCCAGTGCACTCTGTGGACTCACTGCAGTGCATCCCCAGTGGTGGCAGTGCACTCTCTGGACTCACTGCGCTGCATCCCCAGTGGTGCCAGTGCACAATCTGGAGTCACTGCAGTGTATCCCCTGTGGTGCCAGTGCACTCTCTATAGTCACTGCGCTGCATCCCCAGTGTTGCCAGTGCATTCTCTGGACTCACTGCGCTGCATCCCCAGTGGTGCCAGTGCCCTCTCTGGACTCACTGCAGTGCATCCCCAGTGGTGCCAGTGCACTCTCTGGACTCACTGCAATGTAGCCCCTGACGTGCCAGTGCACTCTCTGGACTCACTGCACTGCATCCCAAGTGGTACCAGTGCACTCTCTGGACCCACTGCAGTGCATATCCAGTGGTGCCAGTGCACTCTCTGGACCCACTGCAGTGCATCCCCAGTGGTGCCAGTGCACTCTGTGGACTCACTGCACTGCATCCCCAATGGTGCCAGTGCACTCTCTGGACTCACTGCACTGCATCCCCAGTGGTGCCAGTGCACTCTCTGGACTCACTGCACTGCATCCCCAGTGTGCCTGTGCACTCTCCGGACTCCCTGCACTGCATCCCCAGTGTTGCCAGTGCACTCTCTGGACTCACCGGGGTGCATCCCCAGTGGTGCCAGTGCACTCTCTGGAGTCACTGCAGTGCATCCCCAGTGGTGCCAGTGCACTCTCTGGACTCACCAGGGTGCATCATCAGTGGTGCCAGTGCACTCTCTGGACTCACTGCAGTGCATCTCCATTGGTGACAGTGCACTCTCTGGACTCACTGCATTGCATCCCCAGTGATGCCAGTGCACTCTCTGGACTCACTGCAGTGAATCCCCGGTGGTGCCAGTGCACTCTCTGGACTCACTGCAGTGCATCACCAGTGTTGCCAGTGCACTCTCTGGACTCACTGAACTGCATCCCCAGTGGTGCCAGTGCACTCTCTGGAGTCACTGCGCTGCATCCCCAGGGGTGCCAGTGCACTCTCTGGACTCACTGCAGTGAATCCCCAGTGGTGCCAGTGCACTCTCTGGAATCACTGCAGTGCATCCCCAGTGGTGCCAGTGCACTCTCTGGACTCACTGCAGTGCATCCCCAGTGGTGCCAGTGCACTCTCTGGACTCACTGCAGTGCATCCCCACTGGTGCCAGTGCACTCTCTGGACTAACTGAACTGCATCCCCAGTGGTGCCAGTGCACTCTCTGGACTCACTGCAGTGCATCCCCAGTGGTGCCAGTGAACTCTCTGGACTCACTGCAGTGCATCCCCAGTGGTGCCAGTGCACTCTCTGTAGTCACTGCGCTGCATCCCCTGTGGTGACAGTGCACTCTGGACTCACTGCGCTGCATCCCCAGTGGTGCCAGTGCACAATCTGGAGTCACTGCACTGCATCTCCAGTGGTGCCAGTGCACTCTCTGGAGTCACTGCAGTGCATCTCCAGTGGTGCCAGGGCACTCTCTGCACCCACTGCAGTGCATCCCAACTGGTGCCAGTGCACTCTCTGGACTCACTGCAGTGCATCCCCAGTGGTGCCAGTGCACTCTCTGGACTCACTGCAGTGCATCCCCACTGGTGCCAGTGCACTCTCTGGACTCACTGCACTGCATCCCCAGTGTTGCCAGTGCATTCTCTGGACTCACTGCGATGCATCCCCAGTGGTGCCAGTGCACTCTCTGGACTCACTGCAGTGCATCCCCAGTGGTGCCAGTGCACTCTCTGGACTCACTGCACTGCATCCCCAGTGGTGCCAGTGCACTTTCTGGACTCACTGCACTGCATCCCCAGTGCTGACCGTGCACTCTCTGGACTCACTGCAGTGCATACCCAGTGGTGCCAGTGCACTCTCTGGACTCACTGCACTGCATCCCCACTGGTGCCAGTGCACTCTCTGGACTCACTGCACTGCATCCCCAGTGGTGCCAGGGCACTCTCTGAACTCACTGCACTGCATGCCCAGTGGTGCCAGTGCACTCTCTGGACTCACTGCATTTCATCCCCAGTGGTGCCAGTGTACTCTCTGGACTCACTGCACTGCATCCCCAGTGGTGCCAGTGCACTCTCTGGACTCAGTGCAGTGAATCCCCAGTGGTGCCAGTGCACTCTCTGGACTCACTGCACTGCATCCCCAGTGTTGCCAGTGCACTCTCTGGACTCACTGAACTGCATCCCCAGTGGTGCCAGTGCACTCTCTAGACTCACTGCAGTGCATCCCCAGTGGTGCCAGTGAACTCTCTGGACTCACTGCAGTGCATCTCCAGTGGTGCCAGGGCACTCTCTGCACCCACTGCACTGCATCCCAGGTGGTGCCAGTGCACTCTCTGGACTCACTGCACTGCATCCCCAGTGGTGCCAGTGCACTCTCTATAGTCACTACGCTGCATCCCCAGTGTTGCCAGTGCATTCTCTGGACTCACTGCGATGCATCCCCAGTGGTGCCAGTGCACTCTCTGGACTCACTGCAGTGCATCCCCAGTGGTGCCAGTGCACTCTCTGGACTCACTGCACTGCATCCCCAGTGGTGCCAGTGCACTCTCTGTAGTCACTCCGCTGCATCCCCACTGGTGACAGTGCACTCTCTGGACTCACTGCACTGCATCACCAGTGGTGCCACTGCACTCTTCGGACTCACCTGGGTGCATCCGAAGTGGTGCCAGTGCACTCTCTGGAGTCACTGCACTACATCCCCAGAGGTGCCACTGCACTCTCTGGACTCACCGGGGTGCATCCCCAGTGGTGCCAGTGCACTCTCTGGAGTCACTGCACTGCATCCCCACTGGTGCCAGAGCACTCTCTGGACTCACTGCAGTGCATCCCCAGTGGTGCCAGTGCACTCTCTGGACTCACTGCACTGCATCCCCAGTGCTGCCAGTGCACTTTCTGGACTCACTGCACTGCATCCCCAGTGCTGACCGTGCACTCTCTGGACTCACTGCAGTGCATCCCCAGTGGTGCCAGTGCACTCTCTGGACTCACTGCACTTCATCCCCAGTGGTGCCAGTGCACTCTCTGCACTCACTGCACTGCATGCCCACTGCTTCCAGTGCACTCTCTGGACTCACTGCACTGCATCCCCAGTGGTGCCAGTGCACTCTCTGGACTCACTGCAGTGCATCAACTGTTGTGCTAGTGCACTCTCTGCACTCAGAGCAATGCATCCCCTGTGGTGCCAGTGCACTCTCTGGAGTCACTGCGCTGCATCCCCAGGGGTGCCAGTGCACTCTCTGGACTCACTGCAGTGAATCCCCAGTGGTGCCAGTGCACTCTCTGGAATCACTGCAGTGCATCCCCAGTGGTGCCAGTGCACTCTCTGGACTCACTGCAGTGCATCCCCACTGGTGCCAGTGCACTCTCTGGACTAACTGAACTGCATCCCCAGTGGTGCCAGTGCACTCTCTAGACTCACTGCAGTGCATCCCCAGTGGTGCCAGTGAACTCTCTGGACTCACTGCAGTGCATCTCCAGTGGTGCCAGGGCACTCTCTGTACCCACTGCAGTGCATCCCAACTGGTGCCAGTGCACTCTCTGGACTCACTGCACTGCATCCCCAGTGGTGCCAGTGCACTCTCTATAGTCACTACGCTGCATCCCCAGTGTTGCCAGTGCATTCTCTGGACTCACTGCGATGCATCCCCAGTGGTGCCAGTGCACTCTCTGGACTCACTGCAGTGCATCCCCAGTGGTGCCAGTGCACTCTCTGGACTCACTGCACTGCATCCCCAGTGGTGCCAGTGCACTTTTTGGACTCACTGCACTGCATCCCCAGTGTTGCCAGTGCATTCTCTGGACTCACTGCGATGCATCCCCAGTGGTGCCAGTGCACTCTCTGGACTCACTGCACTGCATCCCCAGTGGTGCCAGTGCACTCTCTGCACTCACTGCACTGCATCCCCAGTGGTGCCAGGGCACTCTCTGGACTCACTGCACTGCATGCCCAGTGGTGCCAGTGCACTCTCTGGACTCACTGCAATGTAGCCCCTGAGGTGCCAGTGCACTCTCTGGACTCACTGCACTGCATCCCCAGTGGTGCCAGTGCACTCTCTGGACTCACTGCACTGCATCCCCAGTGTTGCCAGTGCACTCTCTGGACTCACTGAACTGCATCCCCACTGGTGCCAGTGCCCTCTCTGGACTCACTGCACTGCATCCCAAGTGGTGCCAGTGCACTCTCTGGACCCACTGCAGTGCATATCCAGTGGTGCCAGTGCCCTCTCTGTAGTCACTGCGCTGCATCCCAAGTGGTGCCAGTGCACTCTCCGGACTCCCTGCACTGCATCCCCAGTGTTGCCAGTGCACTCTCTGGACTCACCGGGGTACATCCCCAGTGGTGCCAGTGCACTCTCTGGACTCACTGCAGTGCAGCCCCAGTGGTGCCAGTGCACTCTCTGGACTCACCAGGGTGCAACATCAGTGGTGCCAGTGCACTCTCTGGACTCACTGCAGTGCATTCCCATTGGTGACAGTGCACTCTCTGGACTCCCTGCAGTGCATCACCAGTGTTGCCAGTGCACTCTCTGGACTCACTGAACTGCATCCCCAGTGGTGCCAGTGCACTCTCTGGACTCACTGCACTAAAACCCCAGTGGTGCCAGTGCACTCTCTGGAGTCAATGCAGTGCATCTCCAGCGGTGCCAGTGCACTCCCTGGACTCACTGCAGTGCATCCCCAGTGGTGCCAGTGCACTCTATGGAGACACTGCACTGCATCCCCACTGGTGCCAGTGCACTCTCTGGACTCACTGCACTGCATCCCCAGTGGTGCCAGTGCACTCTCTGGACTCACTGCACTGCATCCCCAGTGGTGCCAGTGCACTCTCTGGAGTCACTGCACTGCATCCCCAGTGGTGCCAGTGCACTCTCTGGACTCACTGCACTGCATCCCCAGTGGTGCCAGTGCACTCTCTGGACTCACTGCACTGCATCCCCATTGGTGCCAGTGCACTCTCTGGACTCACTGCACTGCATCCCCACTGCTGCCAGTGCACTCTCTGGAGTCACTGCACTGCATCCACAGTGGTGCCAGTGCACTCTCTGTAGTCACTGCACTGCATCCCCACTGGTGCCAATGCACTCTCTGGAGTCACTGCAGTGCATCCCCACTGGTGCCAGTGCACTCTCTGGAGTCACTGCACTGCATCCCCACTGGTGCCAGTGCACGGTCTGGAGTCACTGCACTGCATCCCCACTGCTACCAGTGCACTCTCTGGACTCACTGCACTGCATCCCCAGTGGTGCCAGTGCACTCTCTGGACTCACTGCACTGCAACCCCAGTGGTGCCAGTGCACTCTCTGGACTCACTGCACTGCATCCCCAGTGGTGCCAGTGCACTCTCTGGGCTCACTGCACTGCATCCCCAGTGGTGCCAGTACACTCTCGGGAGACACTGCACTGCATCCCCACTGGTGCCAGTGCACTCTCCGGACTCACTGCACTGCATTCCCACTGGTGCCAGTGAACTGCCTGGACTCACTGCACTGCATCCCCACTGGTGCCAGTGAACTGCCTGGACTCACTGCACTGCATCCCCAATGGTGCCAGTGCACTCTCTGGACTCACTGCACTGCATCCCCACTGGTGCCAGTGCACTCTCTGGACTCACTGCACTGCATCCCCAGTAGTGCCAGTGCACTTTCTGGAGTCACTGCACTGCATCCCTAGTGGTGCCAGTGCACTCTCTGGACTCACTGCACTGCATCCCCACTGGTGCCAGTGCACTCTCTAGAGTCACTGCACTGCATCCCCAGTGGTGCCAGTGCACTCTCTAGAGTCACTGCACTGATCCGCAGTGGTCCCAGTGCACTCTCTGGACCCACTGCACTGCATCCCCAGTGGTGCCAGTGCACTCTCTGGACTCACTGCACGGCATCCCCACTGGTGCCAGTGCACTCTCTGGAGTCACTGCACTGCATCCCCAGTGGTGCCAGTGCACTCTCTGGACTCACTGCACTGCATCCCCACTGGTGCCAATGCACTCTCTGGAGTCACTGCACTGCATCCCCAGTAGTGCCAGTGCACTCTCTGGACTCACTGCACTGCATCCCCACTGGTGCCAGTGCACTATAAGGACTCACTGCACTGCATGCCCACTGGTGCCAGTGCACTCTCTGGACTCACTGCACTGCATCCCCACTGGTGCCAGTGCACTCTCTGGAGACACTGCACTGCATCCCCACTGGTGCCAGTGCACTCTCAGGACTCACTACACTGCATCCCCACTGGTGCCAGTGCACTCCCTAGAGTCACTGCACTCCAACCCCACTGGTGCCAGTGCACTCTCTAGAGTCACTGCACTGATCCGCAGTGGTGCCAGTGCACTCTCTGGACTCACTGCACTGCATCTCCACTGGTGCCAGTGCACTCTCTGGACTCACTACACTGCATCCCCACTGGTGCCAGTGCACTCTCTGGACTCACTGCAGTGCATCCCCACTGGTGCCAGTGAACTCTCTGGACTCACTGCACTGCATCCCCAGTGGTGCCAGTGCACTCTCTGGACTCACAGCACTGCATCCCCAATGGTGCCAGTGCACTCTCTGGACTCACTGCACTGCATCCCCAGTAGTGCCAGTGCACTTTCTGGAGTCACTGCACTGCATCCCTAGTCGTGCCAGTGAACTCTCTGGACTCACTGCACTGAATCCCCGGTGGTGCCAGTGCACTCTCTGGACTCACTGCACTGCATCCCCACTGGTGCCAGTGCACTCTCTGGAGTCACTGCACTGCATCCCCACTGGTGCCAGTGCACTCTAAGGACTCACTACACTGCACTGCATCCCCAGTGGTGCCAATGCACTCTCTGGACTCACTGCACTGCATCCCCAGTGGTGCCAGTGCACTCTCTGGACTCACTGCACTGCATCCCCACCAGTGCCAGTGCACTTTCTGGATTCATTGCACTGCATCCCTAGTGGTGCCAGTGAACTCTCTGGACTCACTGCACTGCATCCCCAGTGGTGCCAGTGCACTCTCTGGACTCACTGCACTGCATCCCCAGTGGTGCCACTGCACTCTCTAGAGTCACTGCACTGCATCCCCAGTGGTGCCAGTGCACTCTCTGGACTCACTGCAGTGCATCCCCACTGGTGCCAGTGCACTCTCTGGAGTCACTGCACTGCATCCCCACTGGTGCCAGTGCACTCTCTGGAGTCACTGCACTGCATGCCCACTGGTGCCAGTGCACTCTCTGGACTCACTGCACTGCCTCACCAGTGGTGCCAGTGCACTCTCTGGACTCACTGCACTGCATCCCCAGTGGTGCCAGTGCACTCTCTAGAGTCACTGCACTCCAACCCCACTGGTGCCAGTGCACTCTCTAGAGTCACTACACTGCATCCCCACTGGTACCAGTGCACTCTCTGGACTCACTGCACTGCATCCCCAGTGGTGCCAGTGCACTCTCTGGAGTCACTGCACTGCATCCCCACTGGTGCCAGTGCACTCTCTGGACTCACTGCACTGCATCCCCACTGCTGCCAATGCACTCTCTGGACTCACTGCACTGCATCCCCACTGGTTCCCGTGCATTCTCTGGACTCACTACACTGCATCCCCACTGGTGCCAGTGCACTCTCTGGACTCACTGCACTGCATCTCCACTGGTGCCAGTGCACTCTCTGGACTCACTGCACTGCATCCCCACTGGTGCCAGTGCACTCTCTGGACTCACTGCACTGCATCCCCAGAAGTGCCAGTGCACTCTCTGGAGTCACTGCACTGCATCCCAAGTGGTGCCAGTGAACTCTCTAGACTCACTGCACTGCATCCCGAATGGTGCCAGTGCACTCTCTGGACTCACTGCACTGCATCCCCAGTGGTGCCAGTGCACTCTCTGGACTCACTGCACTGCATCCCCACTGCTGCCAGTGCACTCTCTGGAGTCACTGCACTGCATCCCCACTGGTGCCAGTGCAGTCTCTGGAGTCACTGCACTGCATCCCCACTGGTCCCAATGCACTCTCTGGTGTCACTGCAGTGCATCCCCACTGGTGCCCGTGCACTCTCTGCAGTCACTGCACTGCATCCCCACTGGTGCCAGTGCACTGTCTGGACTCACTGCAGTGCATCACCACTGGTGCCAGTGCACTCTCTGGACTCACTGCACTGCATCCCCACTGGTGCCAGTGCACTCTCTGGAGTCACTGCTCTGCATCCCCAGTGGCGCCAGTACACTCTCTGGAGACACTGCACTGCATCCCCTCTGGTGCCAGTGCACTCTCTGGAGTCACTGCACTGCATTCCCACTGGTGCCAGTGCACTCTCTGGAGTCACTGTACTGCATCCCCACTGGTGCCAGTGAACTGCCTGGACTCACTGCACTGCATCCCCACTGGTGCCAGTGCACTCTCTGGACTCACTGCACTGCATCCCCAGTAGTGCCAGTGCACTTTCTGCAGTCACTGCACTGCCTCCCTAGTGGTGCCAGTGCACTCTCTGGACTCACTGCACTGCATCCCCACTGGTGCCAGTGCACTCTCTAGAGTCACTACACTCCAACCCCACTGGTGCCAGTGCACTCTCTAGAGTCACTGCACTGATCCGAAGTGGTGCCAGTGCACTCTCTGGACTCACTGCACTGCATCCCCACTGGTGCCAGTGCACTCTCTGGACTCACTGCACGGCATCCCCACTGGTGCCAGTGTACTCTCTGGAGTCACTGCAGTGCATCCCCAGTGGTGCCAGTGCACTCTCTGGACTCACTGCACTGCATACCCACTGGTGTCAATGCACTCTCTGGACTCACTGCAGTGCATCCCCACTGGTGCCAGTGCACTCTCTGGACTCACTGCAGTGCATCCCCACTGGTGCCAGTGCACTCTCTGGACTCACTGCACTGCATCCCCAGTGGTGCCAGTGCACTCTCTGGACTCACTGCACTGCATCCCCACTGGTGCCAGTGCACTCTCTGCACTCACTGCACTGCATCCCCACTGGTGCCAGTGCACTCTCAGGACTCACTACACTGCATCCCCTCTGGTGCCAGTGAATCTCTAGAGTCACTGCACTCCAACCCCACTGGTGCCAGTGCACTCTCTAGAGTCACTGCACTGATCCGCAGTGGTGCCAGTGCACTCTCTGGACTCACTGCACTGCATCCCCACTGGTACCAGTGCACTCTCTGGACTCACTGCAGTGCATCCCCACTGGTGCCAGTGCACTCTCTGGACTCACTGCACTGCAACCCCACCGGTGCCAGTGCACTCTCTGGACTCACTACACTGCATCCCCACTGGTGCCAGTGCACTTTCTGCACTCACTGCACTGCATCCCCAGTGGTGCCAGTGCACTCTCTGGAGTCACTGCACTGCATCCCCACTGGTGCCAGTGCACTCTCTGGACTCACTGCACTGCATCCCCAGTAGTGCCAGTGCACTCTCTGGAGTCACTGCACTGCATCCCCACTGGTGCCAGTGCACTCTCTGGAGTCACTGCACTGCATCCCCAGTGGTGCCAGTGCACTCTCTGGACTCACTGCACTGCATCCCCACTGGTGGCAGTGCACTCTCTGGACTCACTGCACTGCAACCCCACTGGTGCCAGTGCACTCTCTGGACTCACTACACTGCATCCCCGGTGGTGCCAGTGCACTCTCTGGAGTCACTGCACTGCATCCCCACTGGTGCCAGTGAACTGCCTGGACTCACTGCACTGCATCCCTAGTGGTGCCAGTGCACTCTCTGGACTCACTGCACTGCATCCCCAGTAGTGCCAGTGCACTTTCTGCAGTCACTGCACTGCCTCCCTAGTGGTGCCAGTGCACTCTCTGGACTCACTGCACTGCATCCCCACTGGTGCCAGTGCACTCTCTAGAGTCACTACACTCCAACCCCACTGGTGCCAGTGCACTCTCTAGAGTCACTGCACTGATCCGAAGTGGTGCCAGTGCACTCCCTGGACTCACTGCACTGCATCCCCACTGGTGCCAGTGCACTCTCTGGACTCACTGCACGGCATCCCCACTGGTGCCAGTGCACTCTCTGGAGTCACTGCAGTGCATCCCCAGTGGTGCCAGTGCACTCTCTGGACTCACTGCACTGCATACCCACTGGTGTCAATGCACTCTCTGGAGTCACTGCACTGCATCCCCAGTAGTGCCAGTGCACTCTCTGGAGTCACTGCACTGCATCCCCACTGGTGCCAGTGCACTCTCTGGAGTCACTGCACTGCATCCCCAGTGGTGCCAGTGCACTCTCTGGACTCACTGCACTGCATCCCCACTGGTGGCAGTGCACTCTCTGGACTCACTGCACTGCAACCCCACTGGTGCCAGTGCACTCTCTGGACTCACTACACTGCATCCCCGGTGGTGCCAGTGCACTCTCTGGAGTCACTGCACTGCATCCCCACTGGTGCCAGTGAACTGCCTGGACTCACTGCACTGCATCCCTAGTGGTGCCAGTGCACTCTCTGGACTCACTGCACTGCATCCCCAGTAGTGCCAGTGCACTTTCTGCAGTCACTGCACTGCCTCCCTAGTGGTGCCAGTGCACTCTCTGGACTCACTGCACTGCATCCCCACTGGTGCCAGTGCACTCTCTAGAGTCACTACACTCCAACCCCACTGGTGCCAGTGCACTCTCTAGAGTCACTGCACTGATCCGAAGTGGTGCCAGTGCACTCCCTGGACTCACTGCACTGCATCCCCACTGGTGCCAGTGCACTCTCTGGACTCACTGCACGGCATCCCCACTGGTGCCAGTGCACTCTCTGGAGTCACTGCAGTGCATCCCCAGTGGTGCCAGTGCACTCTCTGGACTCACTGCACTGCATACCCACTGGTGTCAATGCACTCTCTGGAGTCACTGCACTGCATCCCTACTGGTGCCAGTGCACTCTCTGGACTCACTGCACTGCATCCCCACTGGTGCCAGTGCACTATAAGGACTCACTGCACTGCATCCCCAGTGGTGCCAGTGCACTCTCTGGACTCACTGCACTGCATCCCCACTGGTGCCAGTGCACTCTCTGCACTCACTGCACTGCATCCCCACTGGTGCCAGTGCACTCTCAGGACTCACTGCACTGCATCACCTCTGGTGCCAGTGCACTCTCTAGAGTCACTGCACACCAACCACACTGGTGCCAGTGCACTCTCTAGAGTCACTGCACTGATCCGCAGTGGTGCCAGTGCACTCTCTGGACTCACTGCACTGCATCCCCACTGGTACCAGTGCACTCTCTGGACTCACTGCACTGCATCCCCACTGGTACCAGTGCACTCTCTGGACTCACTACACTGCATCCCCACTGCTGCCAGTGCACTCTCTGGACTCACTGCACTGCATCCCCAGTGGTGCCAGTGCACTCTCTGGAGTCACTGCACTGCATCCCCACTGGTGCCAGTGCACTCTCTGGACTCACTGCACTGCATCCCCAGTAGTGCCAGTGCACTTTCTGGAGTCACTGCACTGCATCCCTAGTGGTGCCAGTGCACTCTCTGGAGTCACTGCACTGCATCCCCACTGGTGCCAGTGCACTCTCTGGAGTCACTGCACTGCATCCCCAGTGGTGCCAGTGCACTCTCTGGACTCACTGCAGTGCATCCCCACTGGTGCCAGTGCACTCTCTGGACTCACTGCACTGCAACCCCACTGGTGCCAGTGCACTCTCTGGACTCACTACACTGCATCCCCAGTGGTGCCAGTGCAGTCTCTGGACTCACTGCAGTGCATCCCCGGTGGTGCCAGTGCACTCTCTGGACTCACTGCACTGCATCCCCACTGGTGCCAGTGCACTCTCTGGACTCACTGCACTGCATCCCCAGTAGTGCCAGTGCACTTTCTGGAGTCACTGCACTGCATCCCTAGTGGTGCCAGTGCACTCTCTGGACTCACTGCACTGCATCCCCAGTGGTGCCAGTGCACTCTCTGGACTCACTGCACTGCATCCCCAGTGGTGCCAGTGCACTCTCTGGACTCACTGCACTGCATCCCCACTACTGCCATTGCACTCTCTGGAGTCACTGCACTGCATCCCCACTGGTGCCAGTGAACTCTCTGGACTCACTGCACTCCATCCCCAGTGGTGCCAGTGCACTCTCTGGACTCACTGCACTGCATCCCCACTGGTGCCAGTGCACTCTCTGGACTCACTGCACTGCATCCCCTGTGGTGCCAGTGCACTCTCTGGACTCACTGCAGTGCATCCCCAGTGGTGCCAGTGCACTCTCTGGACTCACTGCAGTGCATCCCCAGTGGTGCCAGTGCACTCTCTGGACTCATTGCACTGCATCCCCAGTGGTGCCAGTGCACTCTCTGGACTCACTGCAGTACATTCCCAGTGGTACCAATGCACTCTCTGGACTCACTGCACTGCATCACCAGTGGTGCCAGTGCACTCTCTGGAATCACTGCAGTGCATCCCCTGTGCTGCCATTGCACTCTCTGTACTCACTGCACTGCATCCCCACTGGTGCCAGTGCACTCTCTGTACTCACTGCACTGCATTCCCAGTGGAGCCAGAGCACTCTCTGGACTCACTGCATTGCATCCCCAGTGGTGCCAGTGCACTCTCTGGACTCACTGCACTGCATCCCCACTGGTGCCAGTGCACTCTCTGGACTCACTGCAGTGCATTCCCAGTTGTACCAATGCACTCTCTGGACTCACTGCACTGCATCACCAGTGGTGCCAGTGCACTCTCTGGAATCACTGCAGTGCATCCCCTGTGCTGCCATTGCACTCTCTGTACTCACTGCACTGCATCCCCAGTGGTGCCAGTGCACTCTCTGTACTCACTGCACTGCATCCCCAGTGGAGCCAGAGCACTCTCTGGACTCACTGCAGTGCATCCACAGTGGTGCCAGTGCACTCTCTGGAGTCACTGCACTGCATCCCCAGTGGCGCCAGTACACTCTCTGGAGACACTGCACTGCATCCCCACTGGTGCCAGTGCACTCTCTGGACTCACTGCACTGCATTCCCACTGGTGCCAGTGCACTCTCTGGAGTCACTGCACTGCATCCCCACTGGTGCCAGTGAACTGCCTGGACTCACTGCACTGCATCCCCACTGGTGCCAGTGCACTCTGTGGACTCACTGCACTGCATCCCCAGTAGTGCCAGTGCACTTTCTGCAGTCACTCCACTGCCTCCCTAGTGGTGCCAGTGCACTCTCTGGACTCACTGCACTGCATCCCCACTGGTGCCAGTGCACTCTCTAGAGTCACTGCACTCCAACGCCACTGGTGCCAGTGCACTCTCTAGAGTCACTGCACTGATCCGAAGTGGTACCACTGCACTCTCTGGACTCACTGCACTGCATCCCCACTGGTGCCAGTGCACTCTCTGGACTCACTGCACGGCATCCCCACTGGTGCCAGTGCAGTCTCTGTAGTCACTGCAGTGCATCCCCAGTGGTGCCAGTGCACTCTCTGGACTCACTGCACTGCATCCCCACTGGTGCCAGTGCACTATAAGGACTCACTGCACTGCATCCCCAGTGGTGCCAGTGCACTCTCTGGACTCACTGCACTGCATCCCCACTGGTGCCAGTGCACTATAAGGACTCACTGCACTGCATCCCCAGTGGTGCCAGTGCACTCTCTGGACTCACTGCACTGCATCCCCACTGGTGCCAGTGCACTCTCTGCACTCACTGCACTGCATCCCCACTGGTGCCAGTGCACTCTCACGACTCACTACACTGCATCCCCACTGGTGCCAGTGCACTCTCTAGAGTCACTGCACTCCAACCCAACTGGTGCCAGTGCACTCTCTAGAGTCACTGCACTGATCCGCAGTGGTGCCAGTGCACTCTCTGGACTCACTGCACTGCATCCCGACTGGTGCCAGTGCACTCTATGGAGTCACTGCACTGCATCCCCACTGCTGCCAGTGCACTCTCTGGACTCACTGCACTGCATCCCCAGTGGTGCCAGTGCACTCTCTGGAGTCACTGCACTGCATCCCCACTGGTGCCAGTGCACTCTCTGGACTCAATGCACTACATCCCCACTGGTGCCAATGCACTCTCTGGACTCACTGCACTGCATCCCCACGGGTGCCAGTGCACTCTCTGGACTGACTGCACTGCATACACACTGGTGCCAGTGCAGTCTCTGTAGTCACTGCAGTGCATCCCCAGTGGTGCCAGTGCACTCTCTGGACTCACTGCACTGCATCCCCACTGGTGCCAGTGCACTCTCTGGACTCACTGCACTGCATCCCCAGTAGTGCCAGTGCACTTTCTGGAGTCACTGCACTGCATCCCTAGTGGTGCCAGTGCACTCTCTGGACTCACTGCACTGCATCCCCTGTGGTGCCAGTGCACTCTCTGGAGTCACTGCACTGCATCCCCAGTGGTGCCAGTGCACTCTCTGGACTCACTGCACTGCATCCCCACTGCTGCCAGTGCACTCTCTGGAGTCACTGCACTGCATCCCCACTGGTGCCAGTGAACTCTCTGGACTCACTGCACTCCATCCCCACTGGTGCCAGTGCACTCTCTGGACTCACTGCAGTGCATCCCCAGTGGTGCCAGTGCACTCTCTGGACTCACTGCACTGCATCCCCAGTGGTGCCAGTGCACTCTCTGGACTTACTGCACTGCATCCCCAGTGGTGCCAGTGCACTCTCTGGACTCACTGCAGTGCATCCCCTGTGGTGCCAGTGCACTCTCTGTACTCACTTCAGTGCATCCCCAGTGATGCCAGTGCACTCTCTGGACTCACTGCAGTGCATCCCCAGTGGTGCCAGTGCACTCTCTGTACTCACTGCACTGCATCCCCAGTAGTGCCAGTGCACTTTCTGCAGTCACTGCACTGCCTCCCTAGTGGTGCCAGTGCACTCTCTGGACTCACTGCACTGCATCCCCACTGGTGCCAGTGCACTCTCTGGACTCACTGCACGGCATCCCCACTGGTGCCATTGTAGTCTCTGTAGTCACTGCAGTGCATCCCCAGTGGTGCCAGTGCACTCTCTGGACTCACTGCACTGCATCCCCACTGGTGCCAGTGCACTATAAGGACTCACTGCACTGCATCCCCAGTGGTGCCAGTGCACTCTCTGGACTCACTGCACTGCATCCCCACTGGTGCCAGTGCACTATAAGGACTCACTGCACTGCATCCCCAGTGGTGCCAGTGCACTCTCTGGACTCACTGCACTGCATCCCCACTGGTGCCAGTGCACTCTCTGCACTCACTGCACTGCATCCCCACTGGTGCCAGTGCACTCTCAGGACTCACTACACTGCATCCCCACTGGTGCCAGTGCACTCTCTAGAGTCACTGCACTCCAACCCCACTGGTGCCAGTGCACTCTCTAGAGTCACTGCACTGATCCGCAGTGGTGCCAGTGCACTCTCTGGACTCACTGCACTGCATCCCCACTGGTGCCAGTGCACTCTATGGAGTCACTGCACTGCATCCCCACTGCTGCCAGTGCACTCTCTGGACTCACTGCACTGCATCCCCAGTGGTGCCAGTGCACTCTCTGGAGTCACTGCACTGCATCCCCACTGGTGCCAGTGCACTCTCTGGACTCAATGCACTACATCCCCACTGGTGCTAATGCACTCTCTGGACTCACTGCACTGCATCCCCACTGGTGCCAGGGCACTCTCTGGACTGACTGCACTGCATCCCCACTGGTGCCAGTGCAGTCTCTGTAGTCACTGCAGTGCATCCCTAGTGGTGCCAGTGCACTCTCTGGACTCACTGCACTGCATCCCCACTGGTGCCAGTGCACTCTCTGGACTCACTGCACTGCATCCCCAGTAGTGCCAGTGCACTTTCTGGAGTCACTGCACTGCATCCCTAGTGGTGCCAGTGCACTCTCTGGACTCACTGCACTGCATCCCCAGTGGTGCCAGTGCACTCTCTGGAGTCACTGCACTGCATCCCCAGTGGTGCCAGTGCACTCTCTGGACTCACTGCACTGCATCCCCACTGCTGCCAGTGCACTCTCTGGAGTCACTGCACTGCATCCCCACTGGTGCCAGTGAACTCTCTGGACTCACTGCACTCCATCCCCACTGGTGCCAGTGCACTCTCTGGACTCACTGCAGTGCATCCCCAGTGGTGCCAGTGCACTCTCTGGACTCACTGCACTGCATCCCCACTGGTGCCAGTGCACTCTCTGGACTTACTGCACTGCATCCCCAGTGGTGCCAGTGCACTCTCTGGACTCACTGCAGTGCATCCCCTGTGGTGCCAGTGCACTCTCTGTACTCACTTCAGTGCATCCCCAGTGATGCCAGTGCACTCTCTGGACTCACTGCAGTGCATCCCCAGTGGTGCCAGTGCACTCTCTGTACTCACTGCACTGCATCCCCAGTGGTGCCAGTGCACTCTCTGTACTCACTGCACTGCATCCCCAGTGGAGCCAGAGCACTCTCTGGACTCACTGCATTGCATCCCCTGTGGTGCCAGTGCACTCTCTGGACTCACTGCACTGCATCCCCAGTGGTGCCAGTGCACTCTCTGGACTCACTGCACTGCATCACCAGTGGTGCCAGTGCACTCTCTGGACTAACTGCACTGCATCCCCTGTGGTGCCAGGGCACTCTCCGGACTCACTGCAGTGCATTCGCAGTGGTGCCAGTGCACTCTTTGGACTCACTGCACTGCATCCCCATTAGTGCCAGGTCATTCTCTGGACTCACTGCAGTGCATCCCCAGTGTTGACAGTGCACTCTCTGGACTCACTGCACTGCATCCCCAGTGGTGCCAGTGCACTCTCTGGACACACTGCAGTGTATCCCCAGTGGTGCAAGGGTACTCTCTTGACTAACTGCACTAAAACCCCAGTGGTGCCAGTGCACTCTCTGGACTCACAGCACTGCATCCCCAATGGTGCCACTGCACTCTCTGGACTCACTGCAGTGCATCCCCAGTGGTGCCAGTGCACTCTCTGCACTCACTGCACTGCATCCCCAGTGGTGCCAGTGCACTCTCTGCACACACTGAACTGCATCTCCAGTGATGCCAGTGCACTCTCTGGACTCACTGCACTGCAGCCCCAGTGGTGCCAGTGCACTCTCTGGAGACACTGCAGTGCATCCCCAGTGGTGCCAGTGCACTCTCTGGAGTCACTGCTTTGCATCCCCACTGGTGCCATTGCACTCTCTGGACTGACTGCACTGCATCCCCACTGGTGCCAGTGCACTCTCTGCACTCACAGCACTGCATACCCACTGGTGCCAGTGCACTCTCTGGACTCACTGCACTGCATCCCCAGTGGTGCCAGTGCACTCTCTGGACTCACTGCACTGCATCCCCAGTGGTGCCAGTGCACTCTCTGGACTAACTGCACTGCATCCCCTGTGGTGCCAGGGCACTCTCCGGACTCACTGCAGTGCATTCGCAGTGGTGCCAGTGCACTCTTTGGACTCACTGCACTGCATCCCCATTAGTGCCAGGTCATTCTCTGGACTCACTGCAGTGCATCCCCAGTGTTGACAGTGCACTCTCTGGACTCACTGCACTGCATCCCCAGTGGTGCCAGTGCACTCTCTGGACACACTGCAGTGTATCCCCAGTGGTGCAAGGGCACTCTCTGGACTAACTGCACTAAAACCCCAGTGGTGCCAGTGCACTCTGGACTCACAGCACTGCATCCCCAATGGTGCCACTGCACTCTCTGGACTCACTACACTGCATCCCCACTGGTGCCAGTGCAGTCTCTGCAGTCACTGCAGTGCATCCCCAGTGGTGCCAGTGCACTCTTTGGACTCACTGCACTGCATCCCCACTGGTGCCAGTGCACTCTCTGGACTCACTGCACTGCATCCCCAGTAGTGCCAGTGCACTTTCTGGAGTCACTGCACTGCATCCCTAGTGGTGCCAGTGCACTCTCTGGACTCACTGCACTGCATCCCCAGTGGTGCGAGTGCACTCTCTGGACTCACTGCACTGCCTCACCAGTGCTGCCAGTGCACTCTCTGGACTCACTGCACTGCATCCCCACTGCTGCCAGTGCACTCTCTGGAGTCACTGCACTGCATCCCCACTGGTGCCAGTGAACTCTCTGGACTCACTGCACTCCATCCCCACTGGTGCCAGTGCACTCTCTGGACTCACTGCACTGCATCCCCACTGGTGCCAGTGCACTCTCTGGAATCACTGCACTGCATCCCCTGTGGTGCCAGTGCACTCTCTGTACTCACTGCACTGCATCCCCAGTGGTGCCAGTGCACTCTCTGGACTCACTGCAGTGCATCCCCTGTGGTGCCAGTGCACTCTCTGGACTCACTGCACTGCATCCCCAGTGGTGCCAGTGCACTCTCTGGACTCACTGCACTGCATCCCCAGTGGTGCCAGTGCACTCTCTGGACTGACTGCAGTGCATCCCCAGTGGTGCCAGTGCACTCTCTGGAGTCACTGCAGTGCATTCCCACTGGTGCCAATGCACTCTCTGGACTCACTGCACTGCATCACCAGTGGTGCCAGTGCACTCTCTGGCATCACTGCAGTGCATCCCCTGTGCTGCCATTGCACTCTCTGTACTCACTGCACTGCATCCCCAGTGGTGCCAGTGCACTCTCTGTACTCACTGCACTGCATCCCCAGTGGAGCCAGAGCACTCTCTGGACTCACTGCATTGCATCCCCAGTGGTGCCAGTGCACTCTCTGGACTCACTGCACTACATCCCCACTGGTGCCAGTGCACTCTCTGGACTCACTGCACTGCATCCCCAGTGGTGCCAGTGCACTCTCTGGACTAACTGCACTGCATCCCCTGTGGTGCCAGGGCACTCTCCGGACTCACTGCAGTGCATCCGCAGTCGTGCCAGTGCACTCTTTCGAGTCACTGCACTGCATCCCCATTAGTGCCAGGTCATTCTCTGGACTCACTGCAGTGCATCCCCGGTGGTGCCAGTGCACTCTCTGGACTCACTGCACTGCATCCCCAGTGGTGCAAGGGCACTCTCTGGACTAACTGCACTAAAATCCCAGTGGTGCCAGTGAACTCTCTGGACTCACAGAACTGCATCCCCACTGGTGCCACTGCACTCTCTGCACTCACTGCACTGCATCCCCAGTGGTGCCAGTGCACTCTCTGCACTCACTGAACTGCATCCCCAGTGATGCCAGTGCACTCTCTGGACTCACTGCACTGCATCCCCAGTGGTGCCAGTGCACTCTCTGGAGACACTGCAGTGCATCCCCAGTGGTGCCAGTGCACTCTCTGGACTCACTGCTTTGCATCCCCACTGGTGCCATTGCACTCTCTGAACTGACTGCACTGCATCCCCACTTGTGCCAGTGCACTCTCTGCACTCACTGCACTGCATACCCACTGGTGCCAGTGCACTCTCTGGACTCACTGCACTGCAACCCCACTGGTGCCAGTGCACTCTCTGGACTCACTACACTGCATCCCCACTGGTGCCAGTGCACTCTCTGGACTCACTGCACTGCACCCCACTGGTGCCAGTCGACTCTCTGGAGTCACTGCACTGCATCCCCACTGGTGCCAGTGCACTCTCTGGACTCACTGCACTGCATCCCCAGTGGCGCCAGTACACTCTCTGGAGACACTGCACATCATCCCCACTGGTGCCAGTGCACTCTCTGGACTCACTGCACTGCATTCCCACTGGTGCCAGTGCACTCTCTGGAGTCACTGCACTGCATCCCCACTGGTGCCAGTGCACTCTGTGGACTCACTGCACTGCATCCCCAGTAGTGCCAGTGCACTTTCTGCAGTCACTGCACTGCCTCCCTAGTGGTGCCAGTGCACTCTCTGGACTCACTGCACTGCATCCCCACTGGTGCCAGTGGACTCTCTGGACTCACTGCACTGCATCCCCACTGGTGCCAGTGCACTCTCTAGAGTCACTACACTCCAACCCCACTGGTGCCAGTGCACTCTCTAGAGTCACTGCACTGATCCGAAGTGGTGCCAGTGCACTCTCTGGACTCACTGCACTGCATCCCCACTGGTACCAGTGCACTCTCTGGAGTCACTGCACTGCATCCCCACTGGTGCCAGTGCACTCTATGGAGTCACTGCACTGCATCCCCACTGGTGCCAGTGCACTCTCAGGACTCACTGCACTGCATCCCCAGTGGTGCCAGTGCAGTCTCTGGACTCACTGCACTGCATCCACACTGGTGCCAGTGCACTCTCTGGACTCACTGCACTACATCCCCACTGGTGCCAATGCACTCTCTGGACTCACTGCAGTGCATCCCCACTGGTGCCAGTGCACTCTCTGGACTGACTGCACTGCATCCCCACTGGTGCCAGTGCACTCTCTGGACTCACTGCACTGCATCCCCACTGGTGCCAGTGCACTCTCTGGACTCACTGCACTGCAACCCCACTGGTGCCAGTGCACTCTCTGGACTCACTACACTGCATCCCCACTGGTGCCAGTGCACTCTCAGGACTCACTGCACTGCATCCCCAGTGGTGCCAGTGCACTCTCTGGACTCACTGCACTGCATCCCCAGTGGTGCCAGTGCACTCTCTGGACTCACTGCACTGCAACCCCACTGGTGCCAGTGCACTCTCTGGACTCACTACACTGCATCCCCACTGGTGCCAGTGCAGTCTCTGGAGTCACTGCAGTGCATCCCCACTGGTGCCAGTGCACTCTCTGGACTCACTGCACTGCATCCCCACTGGTGCCAGTGCACTCTCTGGACTCACTGCACTGCATCCCCAGTAGTGCCAGTGCACTTTCTGGAGTCACTGCACTGCATCCCTAGTGGTGCCAGTGCACTCTCTGGACTCACTGCACTGCAACCCCACTGGTGCCAGTGCACTCTCTGGACTCACTACACTGCATCCCCACTGGTGCCAGTGCACTCTCTGGACTCACTGCACTGCACCCCACTGGTGCCAGTCGACTCTCTGGACTCACTGCACTGCATCCCCACTGGTGCCAGTGCACTCTCTGGAGTCACTGCACTGCATCCCCAGTGGCGCCAGTACACTCTCTGGAGACACTGCACTGCATCCCCACTGGTGCCAGTGCACTCTCTGGACTCACTGCACTGCATTCCCACTGGTGCCAGTGCACTCTCTGGAGTCACTGCACTGCATCCCCACTGGTGCCAGTGAGCTGCCTGGACTCACTGCACTGCATCCCCACTGGTGCCAGTGCACTCTGTGGACTCACTGCACTGCATCCCCAGTAGTGCCAGTGCACTTTCTGCAGTCACTGCACTGCCTCCCTAGTGGTGCCAGTGCACTCTCTGGACTCACTGCACTGCATCCCCACTGGTGCCAGTGCACTCTCTAGAGTCACTACACTCCAACCCCACTGGTGCCAGTGCACTCTATAGAGTCACTGCACTGATCCGAAGTGGTGCCAGTGCACTCTCTGGACTCACTGCACTGCATCCCCACTGGTACCAGTGCACTCTCTGGAGTCACTGCACTGCATCCCCAGTGGTGCCAGTGCACTCTATGGAGTCACTGCACTGCATCCCCACTGGTGCCAGTGCACTCTCAGGACTCACTGCACTGCATCCCCAGTGGTGCCAGTGCAGTCTCTGGACTCACTGCACTGCATCCCCACTGGTGCCAGTGCACTCTCTGGACTCACTGCACTACATCCCCACTGGTGCCAATGCACTCTCTGGACTCACTGCAGTGCATCCCCACTGGTGCCAGTGCACTCTCTGGACTGACTGCACTGCATCCCCACTGGTGCCAGTGCACTCTCTGGACTCACTGCACTGCATCCCCACTGGTGCCAGTGCACTCTCTGGACTCACTGCACTGCAACCCCACTGGTGCCAGTGCACTCTCTGGACTAACTACACTGCATCCCCACTGGTGCCAGTGCACTCTCAGGACTCACTGCACTGCATCCCCAGTGGTGCCAGTGCACTCTCTGGACTCACTGCACTGCATCCCCACTGGTGCCAGTGCACTCTCTGGAGTCACTGCACTGCATCCCCAGTGGCGCCAGTACACTCTCTGGAGACACTGCACTGCATCCCCACTGGTGCCAGTGCACTCTCTGGACTCACTGCACTGCATTCCCACTGGTGCCAGTGCACTCTCTGGAGTCACTGCACTGCATCCCCACTGGTGCCAGTGAGCTGCCTGGACTCACTGCACTGCATCCCCACTGGTGCCAGTGCACTCTGTGGACTCACTGCACTGCATCCCCAGTAGTGCCAGTGCACTTTCTGCAGTCACTGCACTGCCTCCCTAGTGGTGCCAGTGCACTCTCTGGACTCACTGCACTGCATCCCCACTGGTGCCAGTGCACTCTCTAGAGTCACTACACTCCAACCCCACTGGTGCCAGTGCACTCTCTAGAGTCACTGCACTGATCCGAAGTGGTGCCAGTGCACTCTCTGGACTCACTGCACTGCATCCCCACTGGTACCAGTGCACTCTCTGGAGTCACTGCACTGCATCCCCACTGGTGCCAGTGCACTCTATGGAGTCAGTGCACTGCATCCCCACTGGTGCCACTGCACTCTCAGGACTCACTGCACTGCATCCCCAGGGGTGCCAGTGCAGTCTCTGGACTCACTGCACTGCATCCCCACTGGTGCCAATGCACTCTCTGGACTCACTGCACTACATCCCCACTGGTGCCAATGCACTCTCTGGACTCACTGCAGTGCATCCCCACTGGTGCCAGTGCACTCTCTGGACTGACTGCACTGCATCCCCACTGGTGCCAGTGCACTCTCTGGACTCACTGCACTGCATCCCCACTGGTGCCAGTGCACTCTCTGGACTCACTGCACTGCAACCCCACTGGTGCTAGTGCACTCTCTGGACTCACTACACTGCATCCCCACTGGTGCCAGTGCACTCTCAGGACTCACTGCACTGCATCCCCAGTGGTGCCAGTGCACTCTCTGGACTCACTGCACTGCATCCTCACTGGTTCCAGTGCACTCTCTGGACTCACTGCACTGCAACCCCACTGGTGCCAGTGCACTCTCTGGACTCACTACACTGCATCTCCACTGGTGCCAGTGCAGTCTCTGGAGTCACTGCAGTGCATCCCCAGTGGGTGCCAGTGCACTCTCTAGAGTCACTACACTCCAACCCCACTGGTGCCAGTGCACTCTCTAGAGTCACTGCACTGATCCGAAGTGGTGCCAGTGCACTCTCTGGACTCACTGCACTGCATCCCCACTGGTACCAGTGCACTCTCTGGAGTCACTGCACTGCATCCCCACTGGTGCCAGTGCACTCTATGGAGTCACTGCACTGCATCCCCACTGGTGCCAGTGCACTCTCAGGACTCACTGCACTGCATCCCCAGTGGTGCCAGTGCAGTCTCTGGACTCACTGCACTGCATCCCCACTGGTGCCAGTGCACTCTCTGGACTCACTGCACTACATCCCCACTGGTGCCAATGCACTCTCTGGACTCACTGCAGTGCATCCCCACTGGTGCCAGTGCACTCTCTGGACTGACTGCACTGCATCCCCACTGGTGCCAGTGCACTCTCTGGACTCACTGCACTGCATCCCCACTGGTGCCAGTGCACTCTCTGGACTCACTGCACTGCAACCCCACTGGTGCCAGTGCACTCTCTGGACTCACTACACTGCATCCCCACTGGTGCCAGTGCACTCTCAGGACTCACTGCACTGCATCCCCAGTGGTGCCAGTGCACTCTCTGGACTCACTGCAGTGCATCCCCACTGGTGCCAGTGCACTCTCTGGACTCACTGCACTGCAACCCCACTGGTGCCAGTGCACTCTCTGGACTCACTACACTGCATCCCCACTGGTGCCAGTGCAGTCTCTGGAGTCACTGCAGTGCATCCCCAGTGGTGCCAGTGCACTCTCTGGACTCACTGCACTGCATCCCCAGTGGTGCCAGTGCACTCTATGGAATCACTGCACTGCATCCCCTGTGGTGCCAGTGCACTCTCTGGACTTACTGCACTGCATCCCCTGTGGTGCCAGTGCACTCTCTGGACTCACTTCAGTGCATCCCCATTGGTGCCAGTGCACTCTCTGGACTCACTGCAGTGCATTCCCAGTGGTACCAATGCACTCTCTGGACTCACTGCACTGCATCACCAGTGGTGCCAGTGCACTCTCTGGAATCACTGCAGTGCATCCCCTGTGCTGCCATTGCACTCTCTGTACTCACTGCACTGCATCCCCAGTGGTGCCAGTGCACTCTCTGGACTCACTACACTGCATCCCCACTGGTGCCAGTGCACTCTCTGGACTCACTGCACTGCACCCCACTGGTGCCAGTCGACTCTCTGGAGTCACTGCACTGCATCCCCACTGGTGCCAGTGCACTCTCTGGACTCACTGCACTGCATCCCCAGTGGCGCCAGTACACTCTCTGGAGACACTGCACATCATCCCCACTGGTGCCAGTGCACTCTCTGGACTCACTGCACTGCATTCCCACTGGTGCCAGTGCACTCTCTGGAGTCACTGCACTGCATCCCCACTGGTGCCAGTGCACTCTCTGGAGTCAGTGCACTGCATCCCCACTGGTGCCAGTGCACTCTGTGGACTCACTGCACTGCATCCCCAGTAGTGCCAGTGCACTTTCTGCAGTCACTGCACTGCCTCCCTAGTGGTGCCAGTGCACTCTCTGGACTCACTGCACTGCATCCCCACTGGTGCCAGTGCACTCTCTAGAGTCACTACACTCCAACCCCACTGGTGCCAGTGCACTCTCTAGAGTCACTGCACTGATCCGAAGTGGTGCCAGTGCACTCTCTGGACTCACTGCACTGCATCCCCACTGGTACCAGTGCACTCTCTGGAGTCACTGCACTGCATCCCCACTGGTGACAGTGCACTCTATGGAGTCACTGCACTGCATCCCCACTGGTGCCAGTGCACTCTCAGGACTCACTGCACTGCATCCCCAGTGGTGCCAGTGCAGTCTCTGGACTCACTGCACTGCATCCCCACTGGTGCCAGTGCACTCTCTGGACTCACTGCACTACATCCCCACTGGTGCCAATGCACTCTCTGGACTCACTGCAGTGCATCCCCACTGGTGCCAGTGCACTCTCTGGACTCACTGCACTGCATCCCCACTGGTGCCAGTGCACTCTCTGGACTCACTGCACTGCATCCCCACTGGTGCCAGTGCACTCTCTGGACTCACTGCACTGCAACCCCACTGGTGCCAGTGCACTCTCTGGACTCACTACACTGCATCCCCACTGGTGCCAGTGCACTCTCAGGACTCACTGCACTGCATCCCCAGTGGTGCCAGTGCACTCTCTGGACTCACTGCACTGCATCCCCACTGGTGCCAGTGCACTCTCTGGACTCACTGCACTGCAACCCCACTGGTGCCAGTGCACTCTCTGGACTCACTACACTGCATCCCCACTGGTGCCAGTGCAGTCTGTGGAGTCACTGCAGTGCATCCGCAGTGGTGCCAGTGCACTCTCTGGACTCACTGCACTGCATCCCCACTGGTGCCAGTGCACTCTCTGGACTCACTGCACTGCATCCCCAGTAGTGCCAGTGCACTTTCTGGAGTCACTGCACTGCATCCCTAGTGGTGCCAGTGCACTCTCTGGACTCACTGCACTGCAACCCCACTGGTGCCAGTGCACTCTCTGGACTCACTACACTGCATCCCCACTGGTGCCAGTGCACTCTCTGGACTCACTGCACTGCACCCCACTGGTGCCAGTCGACTCTCTGGACTCACTGCACTGCATCCCCACTGGTGCCAGTGCACTCTCTGGACTCACTGCACTGCATCCCCAGTGGCGCCAGTACACTCTCTGGAGACACTGCACTGCATCCCCACTGGTGCCAGTGCACTCTCTGGACTCACTGCACTGCATTCCCACTGGTGCCAGTGCACTATCTGGAGTCACTGCACTGCATCCCCACTGGTGCCAGTGAGCTGCCTGGACTCACTGCACTGCATCCCCACTGGTGCCAGTGCACTCTGTGGACTCACTGCACTGCATCCCCAGTAGTGCCAGTGCACTTTCTGCAGTCACTGCACTGCCTCCCTAGTGGTGCCAGTGCACTCTCTGGACTCACTGCACTGCATCCCCACTGGTGCCAGTGCACTCTCTAGAGTCACTACACTCCAACCCCACTGGTGCCAGTGCACTCTCTAGAGTCACTGCACTGATCCGAAGTGGTGCCAGTGCACTCTCTGGACTCACTGCACTGCATCCCCACTGGTACCAGTGCACTCTCTGGAGTCACTGCACTGCATCCCCACTGGTGCCAGTGCACTCTATGGAGTCACTGCACTGCATCCCCACTGGTGCCACTGCACTCTCAGGACTCACTGCACTGCATCCCCAGTGGTGCCAGTGCAGTCTCTGGACTCACTGCACTGCATCCCCACTGGTGCCAGTGCACTCTCTGGACTCACTGCACTACATCCCCACTGGTGCCAATGCACTCTCTGGACTCACTGCAGTGCATCCCCACTGGTGCCAGTGCACTCTCTGGACTGACTGCACTGCATCCCCACTGGTGCCAGTGCACTCTCTGGACTCACTGCACTGCATCCCCACTGGTGCCAGTGCACTCTCTGGACTCACTGCACTGCAACCCCACTGGTGCTAGTGCACTCTCAGGACTCACTACACTGCATCCCCACTGGTGCCAGTGCACTCTCAGGACTCACTGCACTGCATCCCCAGTGGTGCCAGTGCACTCTCTGGACTCACTGCACTGCATCCTCACTGGTGCCAGTGCACTCTCTGGACTCACTGCACTGCAACCCCACTGGTGCCAGTGCACTCTCTGGACTCACTACACTGCATCCCCACTGGTGCCAGTGCAGTCTCTGGAGTCACTGCAGTGCATCCCCAGTGGGTGCCAGTGCACTCTCTAGAGTCACTACACTCCAACCCCACTGGTGCCAGTGCACTCTCTAGAGTCACTGCACTGATCCGAAGTGGTGCCAGTGCACTCTCTGGACTCACTGCACTGCATCCCCACTGGTACCAGTGCACTCTCTGGAGTCACTGCACTGCATCCCCACTGGTGCCAGTGCACTCTATGGAGTCACTGCACTGCATCCCCACTGGTGCCAGTGCACTCTCAGGACTCACTGCACTGCATCCCCAGTGGTGCCAGTGCAGTCTCTGGACTCACTGCACTGCATCCCCACTGGTGCCAGTGCACTCTCTGGACTCACTGCACTACATCCCCACTGGTGCCAATGCACTCTCTGGACTCACTGCAGTGCATCCCCACTGGTGCCAGTGCACTCTCTGGACTGATTGCACTGCATCCCCACTGGTGCCAGTGCACTCTCTGGACTCACTGCACTGCATCCCCACTGGTGCCAGTGCACTCTCTGGACTCACTGCACTGCAACCCCACTGGTGCCAGTGCACTCTCTGGACTCACTACACTGCATCCCCACTGGTGCCAGTGCACTCTCTGGAGTCACTGCACTGCATCCCCAGTGGTGCCAGTGCACTCTCTGGACTCACTGCAGTGCATCCCCACTGGTGCCAGTGCACTCTCTGGACTCACTGCACTGCAACCCCACTGGTGCCAGTGCACTCTCTAGAGTCACTACACTGCATCCCCACTGGTGCCAGTGCAGTCTCTGGAGTCACTGCAGTGCATCCCCAGTGGTGCCAGTGCACTCTCTGGACTCACTGCACTGCATCCCCACTGGTGCCAGTGCACTCTCTGGACTCACTGCACTGCATCCCCAGTAGTGCCAGTGCACTTTCTGGAGTCACTGCACTGCATCCCTAGTGGTGCCAGTGCACTCTCTGGACTCACTGCACTGCATCCCCAGTGGTGCCAGTGCACTCTCTGGAGTCACTGCACTGCATCCCCACTGGTGCCAGTGCACTCCCTGGACTCACTGCACTGCATCCCCACTGCTGCCAGTGCACTCTCTGGAGTCACTGCACTGCATCCCCACTGGTGCCAGTGAACTCTCTGGACTCACTGCACTCCATCCCCACTGGTGCCAGTGCACTCCCTGGACTCACTGCACTGCATCCCCAGTGGTGCCAGTGCACTCTATGGAATCACTGCACTGCATCCCCTGTGGTGCCAGTGCACTCTCTGGACTTACTGCACTGCATCCCCAGTGGTGCCAGTGCACTCTCTGGACTCACTGCAGTGCATCCCCTGTGGTGCCAGTGCACTCTCTGGAGTCACTGCTTTGCATCCCCATTGGTGCCAGTGCACTCTCTGGACTCACTGCAGTGCATTCCCAGTGGTACCAATGCACTCTCTGGACTCACTGCACTGCATCACCAGTGGTGCCAGTGCACTCTCTGGAATCACTGCAGTGCATCCCCTGTGCTGCCATTGCACTCTCTGTACTCACTGCACTGCATCCCCAGTGGTGCCAGTGCACTCTCTGGACTCACTGCACTGCATCCCCAGTGGAGCCAGAGCACTCTCTGGACTCACTGCATTGCATCCCCAGTGGTGCCAGTGCACTCTCTGGACTTACTGCACTGCATCCCCAGTGGTGCCAGTGCACTCTCTGGACTCACTGCAGTGCATCCCCTGTGGTGCCAGTGCACTCTCTGTACTCATTGCACTGCATCCCCAGTGGTGCCAGTGCACTCTCTGGACTCACTGCAGTGCATCCCCAGTGGTGCCAGTGCACTCTCTGGACTCACTGCACTGCATCCCCAGTGGTGCCAGTGCACTTTCTGGACTCACTGCACTGCATCCCCAGTGTTGCCAGTGCATTCTCTGGACTCACTGCGATGCATCCCCAGTGGTGCCAGTGCACTCTCTGGACTCACTGCACTGCATCCCCAGTGGTGCCAGTGCACTCTCTGCACTCACTGCACTGCATCCCCAGTGGTGCCAGGGCACTCTCTGGACTCACTGCACTGCATGCCCAGTGGTGCCAGTGCACTCTCTGGACTCACTGCAATGTAGCCCCTGAGGTGCCAGTGCACTCTCTGGACTCACTGCACTGCATCCCCAGTGGTGCCAGTGCACTCTCTGGACTCACTGCACTGCATCCCCAGTGTTGCCAGTGCACTCTCTGGACTCACTGAACTGCATCCCCACTGGTGCCAGTGCCCTCTCTGGACTCACTGCACTGCATCCCAAGTGGTGCCAGTGCACTCTCTGGACCCACTGCAGTGCATATCCAGTGGTGCCAGTGCCCTCTCTGTAGTCACTGCGCTGCATCCCAAGTGGTGCCAGTGCACTCTCCGGACTCCCTGCACTGCATCCCCAGTGTTGCCAGTGCACTCTCTGGACTCACCGGGGTACATCCCCAGTGGTGCCAGTGCACTCTCTGGACTCACTGCAGTGCAGCCCCAGTGGTGCCAGTGCACTCTCTGGACTCACCAGGGTGCAACATCAGTGGTGCCAGTGCACTCTCTGGACTCACTGCAGTGCATTCCCATTGGTGACAGTGCACTCTCTGGACTCCCTGCAGTGCATCACCAGTGTTGCCAGTGCACTCTCTGGACTCACTGAACTGCATCCCCAGTGGTGCCAGTGCACTCTCTGGACTCACTGCACTAAAACCCCAGTGGTGCCAGTGCACTCTCTGGAGTCAATGCAGTGCATCTCCAGTGGTGCCAGTGCACTCCCTGGACTCACTGCAGTGCATCCCCAGTGGTGCCAGTGCACTCTATGGAGACACTGCACTGCATCCCCACTGGTGCCAGTGCACTCTCTGGACTCACTGCACTGCATCCCCAGTGGTGCCAGTGCACTCTCTGGACTCACTGCACTGCATCCCCAGTGGTGCCAGTGCACTCTCTGGAGTCACTGCACTGCATCCCCAGTGGTGCCAGTGCACTCTCTGGACTCACTGCACTGCATCCCCAGTGGTGCCAGTGCACTCTCTGGACTCACTGCACTGCATCCCGACTGGTGCCAGTGCACTCTCTGGACTCACTGCACTGCATCCCCACTGCTGCCAGTGCACTCTCTGGAGTCACTGCACTGCATCCACAGTGGTGCCAGTGCACTCTCTGTAGTCACTGCACTGCATCCCCACTGGTGCCAATGCACTCTCTGGAGTCACTGCAGTGCATCCCCACTGGTGCCAGTGCACTCTCTGGAGTCACTGCACTGCATCCCCACTGGTGCCAGTGCACGGTCTGGAGTCACTGCACTGCATCCCCACTGCTACCAGTGCACTCTCTGGACTCACTGCACTGCATCCCCAGTGGTGCCAGTGCACTCTCTGGACTCACTGCACTGCAACCCCAGTGGTGCCAGTGCACTCTCTGGACTCACTGCACTGCATCCCCAGTGGTGCCAGTGCACTCTCTGGGCTCACTGCACTGCATCCCCAGTGGTGCCAGTACACTCTCGGGAGACACTGCACTGCATCCCCACTGGTGCCAGTGCACTCTCTGGACTCACTGCACTGCATTCCCACTGGTGCCAGTGAACTGCCTGGACTCACTGCACTGCATCCCCACTGGTGCCAGTGAACTGCCTGGACTCACTGCACTGCATCCCCAATGGTGCCAGTGCACTCTCTGGACTCACTGCACTGCATCCCCACTGGTGCCAGTGCACTCTCTGGACTCACTGCACTGCATCCCCAGTAGTGCCAGTGCACTTTCTGGAGTCACTGCACTGCATCCCTAGTGGTGCCAGTGCACTCTCTGGACTCACTGCACTGCATCCCCACTGGTGCCAGTGCACTCTCTAGAGTCACTGCACTGCATCCCCAGTGGTGCCAGTGCACTCTCTAGAGTCACTGCACTGATCCGCAGTGGTCCCAGTGCACTCTCTGGACCCACTGCACTGCATCCCCAGTGGTGCCAGTGCACTCTCTGGACTCACTGCACGGCATCCCCACTGGTGCCAGTGCACTCTCTGGAGTCACTGCACTGCATCCCCAGTGGTGCCAGTGCACTCTCTGGACTCACTGCACTGCATCCCCACTGGTGCCAATGCACTCTCTGGAGTCACTGCACTGCATCCCCAGTAGTGCCAGTGCACTCTCTGGACTCACTGCACTGCATCCCCACTGGTGCCAGTGCACTATAAGGACTCACTGCACTGCATGCCCACTGGTGCCAGTGCACTCTCTGGACTCACTGCACTGCATCCCCACTGGTGCCAGTGCACTCTCTGGAGACACTGCACTGCATCCCCAGTGGTGCCAGTGCACTCTCAGGACTCACTACACTGCATCCCCACTGGTGCCAGTGCACTCCCTAGAGTCACTGCACTCCAACCCCACTGGTGCCAGTGCACTCTCTAGAGTCACTGCACTGATCCGCAGTGGTGCCAGTGCACTCTCTGGACTCACTGCACTGCATCTCCACTGGTGCCAGTGCACTCTCTGGACTCACTACACTGCATCCCCACTGGTGCCAGTGCACTCTCTGGACTCACTGCAGTGCATCCCCACTGGTGCCAGTGAACTCTCTGGACTCACTGCACTGCATCCCCAGTGGTGCCAGTGCACTCTCTGGACTCACAGCACTGCATCCCCAATGGTGCCAGTGCACTCTCTGGACTCACTGCACTGCATCCCCAGTAGTGCCAGTGCACTTTCTGGAGTCACTGCACTGCATCCCTAGTCGTGCCAGTGAACTCTCTGGACTCACTGCACTGAATCCCCGGTGGTGCCAGTGCACTCTCTGGACTCACTGCACTGCATCCCCACTGGTGCCAGTGCACTCTCTGGAGTCACTGCACTGCATCCCCACTGGTGCCAGTGCACTCTAAGGACTCACTACACTGCACTGCATCCCCAGTGGTACCAATGCACTCTCTGGACTCACTGCACTGCATCCCCAGTGGTGCCAGTGCACTCTCTGGACTCACTGCACTGCATCCCCACCAGTGCCAGTGCACTTTCTGGATTCATTGCACTGCATCCCTAGTGGTGCCAGTGAACTCTCTGGACTCACTGCACTGCATCCCCAGTGGTGCCAGTGCACTCTCTGGACTCACTGCACTGCATCCCCAGTGGTGCCACTGCACTCTCTAGAGTCACTGCACTGCATCCCCACTGGTCCCAGTGCACTCTAAGGACTCACTGCACTGCATCCCCACTGGTGCCAGTGCACTCTCTGGACTCACTGCACTGCATCCCCACTGGTGCCAGTGCACTCTCTGGACTCACTGCACTGCATCCCCACTGGTGCCAGTGCACTCTAAGGACTCACTACACTGCATCCCCAGTGGTGCCAGTGCACTCTCTGGACTCACTGCAGTGCATCCCCACTGGTGCCAGTGCACTCTCTGGAGTCACTGCACTGCATCCCCACTGGTGCCAGTGCACTCTCTGGAGTCACTGCACTGCATGCCCACTGGTGCCAGTGCACTCTCTGGACTCACTGCACTGCCTCACCAGTGGTGCCAGTGCACTCTCTGGACTCACTGCACTGCATCCCCAGTGGTGCCAGTGCACTCTCTAGAGTCACTGCACTCCAACCCCACTGGTGCCAGTGCACTCTCTAGAGTCACTACACTGCATCCCCACTGGTACCAGTGCACTCTCTGGACTCACTGCACTGCATCCCCAGTGGTGCCAGTGCACTCTCTGGAGTCACTGCACTGCATCCCCACTGGTGCCAGTGCACTCTCTGGACTCACTGCACTGCATCCCCACTGCTGCCAATGCACTCTCTGGACTCACTGCACTGCATCCCCACTGGTTCCCGTGCATTCTCTGGACTCACTACACTGCATCCCCACTGGTGCCAGTGCACTCTCTGGACTCACTGCACTGCATCTCCACTGGTGCCAGTGCACTCTCTGGACTCACTGCACTGCATCCCCACTGGTGCCAGTGCACTCTCTGGACTCACTGCACTGCATCCCCAGAAGTGCCAGTGCACTCTCTGGAGTCACTGCACTGCATCCCAAGTGGTGCCAGTGAACTCTCTAGACTCACTGCACTGCATCCCGAATGGTGCCAGTGCACTCTCTGGACTCACTGCACTGCATTCCCAGTGGTGCCAGTGCACTCTCTGGACTCACTGCACTGCATCCCCACTGCTGCCAGTGCACTCTCTGGAGTCACTGCACTGCATCCCCACTGGTGCCAGTGCAGTCTCTGGAGTCACTGCACTGCATCCCCACTGGTCCCAATGCACTCTCTGGTGTCACTGCAGTGCATCCCCACTGGTGCCCGTGCACTCTCTGCAGTCACTGCACTGCATCCCCACTGGTGCCAGTGCACTGTCTGGACTCACTGCAGTGCATCACCACTGGTGCCAGTGCACTCTCTGGACTCACTGCACTGCATCCCCACTGGTGCCAGTGCACTCTCTGGAGTCACTGCTCTGCATCCCCAGTGGCGCCAGTACACTCTCTGGAGACACTGCACTGCATCCCCTCTGGTGCCAGTGCACTCTCTGGAGTCACTGCACTGCATTCCCACTGGTGCCAGTGCACTCTCTGGAGTCACTGTACTGCATCCCCACTGGTGCCAGTGAACTGCCTGGACTCACTGCACTGCATCCCCACTGGTGCCAGTGCACTCTCTGGACTCACTGCACTGCATCCCCAGTAGTGCCAGTGCACTTTCTGCAGTCACTGCACTGCCTCCCTAGTGGTGCCAGTGCACTCTCTGGACTCACTGCACTGCATCCCCACTGGTGCCAGTGCACTCTCTAGAGTCACTACACTCCAACCCCACTGGTGCCAGTGCACTCTCTAGAGTCACTGCACTGATCCGAAGTGGTGCCAGTGCACTCTCTGGACTCACTGCACTGCATCCCCACTGGTGCCAGTGCACTCTCTGGACTCACTGCACGGCATCCCCACTGGTGCCAGTGCACTCTCTGGAGTCACTGCAGTGCATCCCCAGTGGTGCCAGTGCACTCTCTGGACTCACTGCACTGCATACCCACTGGTGTCAATGCACTCTCTGGACTCACTGCAGTGCATCCCCACTGGTGCCAGTGCACTCTCTGGACTCACTGCACTGCATCCCCACTGGTGCCAGTGCACTCTCTGGACTCACTGCACTGCATCCCCAGTGGTGCCAGTGCACTCTCTGGACTCACTGCACTGCATCCCCACTGGTGCCAGTGCACTCTCTGCACTCACTGCACTGCATCCCCACTGGTGCCAGTGCACTCTCAGGACTCACTACACTGCATCCCCTCTGGTGCCAGTGAATCTCTAGAGTCACTGCACTCCAACCCCACTGGTGCCAGTGCACTCTCTAGAGTCACTGCACTGATCCGCAGTGGTGCCAGTGCACTCTCTGGACTCACTGCACTGCATCCCCACTGGTACCAGTGCACTCTCTGGACTCACTGCACTGCATCCCCACTGGTGCCAGTGCACTCTCTGGACTCACTGCACTGCAACCCCACCGGTGCCAGTGCACTCTCTGGACTCACTACACTGCATCCCCACTGGTGCCAGTGCACTTTCTGCACTCACTGCACTGCATCCCCAGTGGTGCCAGTGCACTCTCTGGAGTCACTGCACTGCATCCCCACTGGTGCCAGTGCACTCTCTGGACTCACTGCACTGCATCCCCAGTAGTGCCAGTGCACTCTCTGGAGTCACTGCACTGCATCCCCACTGGTGCCAGTGCACTCTCTGGAGTCACTGCACTGCATCCCCAGTGGTGCCAGTGCACTCTCTGGACTCACTGCACTGCATCCCCACTGGTGGCAGTGCACTCTCTGGACTCACTGCACTGCAACCCCACTGGTGCCAGTGCACTCTCTGGACTCACTACACTGCATCCCCGGTGGTGCCAGTGCACTCTCTGGAGTCACTGCACTGCATCCCCACTGGTGCCAGTGAACTGCCTGGACTCACTGCACTGCATCCCTAGTGGTGCCAGTGCACTCTCTGGACTCACTGCACTGCATCCCCAGTAGTGCCAGTGCACTTTCTGCAGTCACTGCACTGCCTCCCTAGTGGTGCCAGTGCACTCTCTGGACTCACTGCACTGCATCCCCACTGGTGCCAGTGCACTCTCTAGAGTCACTACACTCCAACCCCACTGGTGCCAGTGCACTCTCTAGAGTCACTGCACTGATCCGAAGTGGTGCCAGTGCACTCCCTGGACTCACTGCACTGCATCCCCACTGGTGCCAGTGCACTCTCTGGACTCACTGCACGGCATCCCCACTGGTGCCAGTGCACTCTCTGGAGTCACTGCAGTGCATCCCCAGTGGTGCCAGTGCACTCTCTGGACTCACTGCACTGCATACCCACTGGTGTCAATGCACTCTCTGGAGTCACTGCACTGCATCCCTACTGGTGCCAGTGCACTCTCTGGACTCACTGCACTGCATCCCCACTGGTGCCAGTGCACTATAAGGACTCACTGCACTGCATCCCCAGTGGTGCCAGTGCACTCTCTGGACTCACTGCACTGCATCCCCACTGGTGCCAGTGCACTCTCTGCACTCACTGCACTGCATCCCCACTGGTGCCAGTGCACTCTCAGGACTCACTGCACTGCATCACCTCTGGTGCCAGTGCACTCTCTAGAGTCACTGCACTCCAACCACACTGGTGCCAGTGCACTCTCTAGAGTCACTGCACTGATCCGCAGTGGTGCCAGTGCACTCTCTGGAGTCACTGCACTGCATCCCCACTGGTACCAGTGCACTCTCTGGACTCACTGCACTGCATCCCCACTGGTACCAGTGCACTCTCTGGACTCACTACACTGCATCCCCACTGCTGCCAGTGCACTCTCTGGACTCACTGCACTGCATCCCCAGTGGTGCCAGTGCACTCTCTGGAGTCACTGCACTGCATCCCCACTGGTGCCAGTGCACTCTCTGGACTCACTGCACTGCATCCCCAGTAGTGCCAGTGCACTTTCTGGAGTCACTGCACTGCATCCCTAGTGGTGCCAGTGCACTCTCTGGAGTCACTGCACTGCATCCCCACTGGTGCCAGTGCACTCTCTGGAGTCACTGCACTGCATCCCCAGTGGTGCCAGTGCACTCTCTGGACTCACTGCAGTGCATCCCCACTGGTGCCAGTGCACTCTCTGGACTCACTGCACTGCAACCCCACTGGTGCCAGTGCACTCTCTGGACTCACTACACTGCATCCCCACTGGTGCCAGTGCAGTCTCTGGACTCACTGCAGTGCATCCCCGGTGGTGCCAGTGCACTCTCTGGACTCACTGCACTGCATCCCCACTGGTGCCAGTGCACTCTCTGGACTCACTGCACTGCATCCCCAGTAGTGCCAGTGCACTTTCTGGAGTCACTGCACTGCATCCCTAGTGGTGCCAGTGCACTCTCTGGACTCACTGCACTGCATCCCCAGTGGTGCCAGTGCACTCTCTGGACTCACTGCACTGCATCCCCAGTGGTGCCAGTGCACTCTCTGGACTCACTGCACTGCATCCCCACTACTGCCATTGCACTCTCTGGAGTCACTGCACTGCATCCCCACTGGTGCCAGTGAACTCTCTGGACTCACTGCACTCCATCCCCAGTGGTGCCAGTGCACTCTCTGGACTCACTGCACTGCATCCCCAGTGGTGCAAGTGCACTCTCTGGACTCACTGCACTGCATCCCCTGTGGTGCCAGTGCACTCTCTGGACTCACTGCAGTGCATCCCCAGTGGTGCCAGTGCACTCTCTGGACTCACTGCAGTGCATCCCCAGTGGTGCCAGTGCACTCTCTGGACTCATTGCACTGCATCCCCAGTGGTGCCAGTGCACTCTCTGGACTCACTGCAGTACATTCCCAGTGGTACCAATGCACTCTCTGGACTCACTGCACTGCATCACCAGTGGTGCCAGTGCACTCTCTGGAATCACTGCAGTGCATCCCCTGTGCTGCCATTGCACTCTCTGTACTCACTGCACTGCATCCCCACTGGTGCCAGTGCACTCTCTGTACTCACTGCACTGCATTCCCAGTGGAGCCAGAGCACTCTCTGGACTCACTGCATTGCATCCCCAGTGGTGCCAGTGCACTCTCTGGACTCACTGCACTGCATCCCCACTGGTGCCAGTGCACTCTCTGGACTCACTGCAGTGCATTCCCAGTTGTACCAATGCACTCTCTGGACTCACTGCACTGCATCACCAGTGGTGCCAGTGCACTCTCTGGAATCACTGCAGTGCATCCCCCGTGCTGCCATTGCACTCTCTGTACTCACTGCACTGCATCCCCAGTGGTGCCAGTGCACTCTCTGTACTCACTGCACTGCATCCCCAGTGGAGCCAGAGCACTCTCTGGACTCACTGCAGTGCATCCACAGTGGTGCCAGTGCACTCTCTGGAGTCACTGCACTGCATCCCCAGTGGCGCCAGTACACTCTCTGGAGACACTGCACTGCATCCCCACTGGTGCCAGTGCACTCTCTGGACTCACTGCACTGCATTCCCACTGGTGCCAGTGCACTCTCTGGAGTCACTGCACTGCATCCCCACTGGTGCCAGTGAACTGCCTGGACTCACTGCACTGCATCCCCACTGGTGCCAGTGCACTCTGTGGACTCACTGCACTGCATCCCCAGTAGTGCCAGTGCACTTTCTGCAGTCACTGCACTGCCTCCCTAGTGGTGCCAGTGCACTCTCTGGACTCACTGCACTGCATCCCCACTGGTGCCAGTGCACTCTCTAGAGTCACTGCACTCCAACGCCACTGGTGCCAGTGCACTCTCTAGAGTCACTGCACTGATCCGAAGTGGTACCACTGCACTCTCTGGACTCACTGCACTGCATCCCCACTGGTGCCAGTGCACTCTCTGGACTCACTGCACGGCATCCCCACTGGTGCCAGTGCAGTCTCTGTAGTCACTGCAGTGCATCCCCAGTGGTGCCAGTGCACTCTCTGGACTCACTGCACTGCATCCCCACTGGTGCCAGTGCACTATAAGGACTCACTGCACTGCATCCCCAGTGGTGCCAGTGCACTCTCTGGACTCACTGCACTGCATCCCCACTGGTGCCAGTGCACTATAAGGACTCACTGCACTGCATCCCCAGTGGTGCCAGTGCACTCTCTGGACTCACTGCACTGCATCCCCACTGGTGCCAGTGCACTCTCTGCACTCACTGCACTGCATCCCCACTGGTGCCAGTGCACTCTCAGGACTCACTACACTGCATCCCCACTGGTGCCAGTGCACTCTCTAGAGTCACTGCACTCCAACCCAACTGGTGCCAGTGCACTCTCTAGAGTCACTGCACTGATCAGCAGTGGTGCCAGTGCACTCTCTGGACTCACTGCACTGCATCCCGACTGGTGCCAGTGCACTCTATGGAGTCACTGCACTGCATCCCCACTGCTGCCAGTGCACTCTCTGGACTCACTGCACTGCATCCCCAGTGGTGCCAGTGCACTCTCTGGAGTCACTGCACTGCATCCCCACTGGTGCCAGTGCACTCTCTGGACTCAATGCACTACATCCCCACTGGTGCCAATGCACTCTCTGGACTCACTGCACTGCATCCCCACTGGTGCCAGTGCAATCTCTGGACTGACTGCACTGCATCCCCACTGGTGCCAGTGCAGTCTCTGTAGTCACTGCAGTGCATCCCCAGTGGTGCCAGTGCACTCTCTGGACTCACTGCACTGCATCCCCACTGGTGCCAGTGCACTCTCTGGACTCACTGCACTGCATCCCCAGTAGTGCCAGTGCACTTTCTGGAGTCACTGCACTGCATCCCTAGTGGTGCCAGTGCACTCTCTGGACTCACTGCACTGCATCCCCAGTGGTGCCAGTGCACTCTCTGGAGTCACTGCACTGCATCCCCAGTGGTGCCAGTGCACTCTCTGGACTCACTGCACTGCATCCCCACTGCTGCCAGTGCACTCTCTGGAGTCACTGCACTGCATCCCCACTGGTGCCAGTGAACTCTCTGGACTCACTGCACTCCATCCCCACTGGTGCCAGTGCACTCTCTGGACTCACTGCAGTGCATCCCCACTGCTGCCAGTGCACTCTCTGGACTCACTGCACTGCATCCCCAGTGGTGCCAGTGCACTCTCTGGACTCACTGCAGTGCATCCCCTGTGGTGCCAGTGCACTCTCTGTACTCACTTCAGTGCATCCCCAGTGATGCCAGTGCACTCTCTGGACTCACTGCAGTGCATCCCCAGTGGTGCCACTGCACTCTCTGTACTCACTGCACTGCATCCCCAGTAGTGCCAGTGCACTTTCTGCAGTCACTGCACTGCCTCCCTAGTGGTGCCAGTGCACTCTCTGGACTCACTGCACTGCATCCCCACTGGTGCCAGTGCACTCTCTGGACTCACTGCACGGCATCCCCACTGGTGCCAGTGTAGTCTCTGTAGTCACTACACTGCATCCCCGGTGGTGCCAGTGCACTCTCTGGAGTCACTGCACTGCATCCCCACTGGTGCCAGTGAACTGCCTGGACTCACTGCACTGCATCCCTAGTGGTGCCAGTGCACTCTCTGGACTCACTGCACTGCATCCCCAGTAGTGCCAGTGCACTTTCTGCAGTCACTGCACTGCCTCCCTAGTGGTGCCAGTGCACTCTCTGGACTCACTGCACTGCATCCCCACTGGTGCCAGTGCACTCTCTAGAGTCACTACACTCCAACCCCACTGGTGCCAGTGCACTCTCTAGAGTCACTGCACTGATCCGAAGTGGTGCCAGTGCACTCCCTGGACTCACTGCACTGCATCCCCACTGGTGCCAGTGCACTCTCTGGACTCACTGCACGGCATCCCCACTGGTGCCAGTGCACTCTCAGGAGTCACTGCAGTGCATCCCCAGTGGTGCCAGTGCACTCTCTGGACTCACTGCACTGCATATCCACTGGTGTCAATGCACTCTCTGGAGTCACTGCACTGATTCCCTACTGGTGCCAGTGCACTCTCTGGACTCACTGCACTGCATCCCCACTGGTGCCAGTGCACTATAAGGACTCACTGCACTGCATCCCCAGTGGTGCCAGTGCACTCTCTGGACTCACTGCACTGCATCCCCACTGGTGCCAGTGCACTCTCTGCACTCACTGCACTGCATCCCCACTGGTGCCAGTGCACTCTCAGGACTCACTGCACTGCATCACCTCTGGTGCCAGTGCACTCTCTAGAGTCACTGCACTCCAACCACACTGGTGCCAGTGCACTCTCTAGAGTCACTGCACTGATCCGCAGTGGTGCCAGTGCACTCTCTGGACTCACTGCACTGCATCCCCACTGGTACCAGTGCACTCTCTGGACTCACTGCACTGCATCCCCACTGGTACCAGTGCACTCTCTGGACTCACTACACTGCATCCCCACTGCTGCCAGTGCACTCTCTGGACTCACTGCACTGCATCCCCAGTGGTGCCAGTGCACTCTCTGGAGTCACTGCACTGCATCCCCACTGGTGCCAGTGCACTCTCTGGACTCACTGCACTGCATCCCCAGTAGTGCCAGTGCACTTTCTGGAGTCACTGCACTGCATCCCTAGTGGTGCCAGTGCACTCTCTGGAGTCACTGCACTGCATCCCCACTGGTGCCAGTGCACTCTCTGGAGTCACTGCACTGCATCCCCAGTGGTGCCAGTGCACTCTCTGGACTCACTGCAGTGCATCCCCACTGGTGCCAGTGCACTCTCTGGACTCACTGCACTGCATCCCCAGTGGTGCCAGTGCACTCTCTGGACTCACTGCACTGCATCCCCAGTGGTGCCAGTGCACTCTCTGGACTCACTGCACTGCATCCCCACTACTGCCATTGCACTCTCTGGAGTCACTGCACTGCATCCCCACTGGTGCCAGTGAACTCTCTGGACTCACTGCACTGCATCCCCAGTGGTGCCAGTGCACTCTCTGGACTCACTGCACTGCATCCCCAGTGGTGCCAGTGCACTCTCTGGACTCACTGCACTGCATCCCCTGTGGTGCCAGTGCACTCTCTGGACTCACTGCAGTGCATCCCCAGTGGTGCCAGTGCACTCTCTGGACTCACTGCAGTGCATCCCCAGTGGTGCCAGTGCACTCTCTGGACTCATTGCACTGCATCCCCAGTGGTGCCAGTGCACTCTCTGGACTCACTGCAGTACATTCCCAGTGGTACCAATGCACTCTCTGGACTCACTGCACTGCATCACCAGTGGTGCCAGTGCACTCTCTGGAATCACTGTAGTGCATCCCCTGTGCTGCCATTGCACTCTCTGTACTCACTGCACTGCATCCCCACTGGTGCCAGTGCACTCTCTGTACTCACTGCACTGCATTCCCAGTGGAGCCAGAGCACTCTCTGGACTCACTGCATTGCATCCCCAGTGGTGCCAGTGCACTCTCTGGACTCACTGCACTGCATCCCCACTGGTGCCAGTGCACTCTCTGGACTCACTGCAGTGCATTCCCAGTTGTACCAATGCACTCTCTGGACTCAGTGCACTGCATCACCAGTGGTGCCAGTGCACTCTCTGGAATCACTGCAGTGCATCCCCTGTGCTGCCATTGCACTCTCTGTACTCACTGCACTGCATCCCCAGTGGTGCCAGTGCACTCTCTGGACTCACTGCACGGCATCCCCACTGGTGCCAGTGCACTCTCTGGAGTCACTGCAGTGCATCCCCAGTGGTGCCAGTGCACTCTCTGGACTCACTGCACTGCATACCCACTGGTGTCAATGCACTCTCTGGAGTCACTGCACTGCATCCCTACTGGTGCCAGTGCACTCTCTGGACTCACTGCACTGCATCCCCACTGGTGCCAGTGCACTATAAGGACTCACTGCACTGCATCCCCAGTGGTGCCAGTGCACTCTCTGGACTCACTGCACTGCATCCCCACTGGTGCCAGTGCACTCTCTGCACTCACTGCACTGCATCCCCACTGGTGCCAGTGCACTCTCAGGACTCACTGCACTGCATCACCTCTGGTGCCAGTGCACTCTCTAGAGTCACTGCACTCCAACCACACTGGTGCCAGTGCACTCTCTAGAGTCACTGCACTGATCCGCAGTGGTGCCAGTGCACTCTCTGGACTCACTGCACTGCATCCCCACTGGTACCAGTGCACTCTCTGGACTCACTGCACTGCATCCCCACTGGTACCAGTGCACTCTCTGGACTCACTACACTGCATCCCCACTGCTGCCAGTGCACTCTCTGGACTCACTGCACTGCATCCCCAGTGGTGCCAGTGCACTCTCTGGAGTCACTGCACTGCATCCCCACTGGTGCCAGTGCACTCTCTGGACTCACTGCACTGCATCCCCAGTACTGCCAGTGCACTTTCTGGAGTCACTGCACTGCATCCCTAGTGGTGCCAGTGCACTCTCTGGAGTCACTGCACTGCATCCCCACTGGTGCCAGTGCACTCTCTGGAGTCACTGCACTGCATCCCCACTGGTGCCAGTGCACTCTCTGGACTCACTGCAGTGCATCCCCACTGGTGCCAGTGCACTCTCTGGACTCACTGCACTGCAACCCCACTGGTGCCAGTGCACTCTCTGGACTCACTACACTGCATCCCCACTGGTGCCAGTGCAGTCTCTGGACTCACTGCAGTGCATCCCCGGTGGTGCCAGTGCACTCTCTGGACTCACTGCACTGCATCCCCACTGGTGCCAGTGCACTCTCTGGACTCACTGCACTGCATCCCCAGTAGTGCCAGTGCACTTTCTGGAGTCACTGCACTGCATCCCTAGTGGTGCCAGTGCACTCTCTGGACTCACTGCACTGCATCCCCAGTGGTGCCAGTGCACTCTCTGGACTCACTGCACTGCATCCCCAGTTGTGCCAGTGCACTCTCTGGACTCACTGCACTGCATCCCCACTACTGCCATTGCACTCTCTGGAGTCACTGCACTGCATCCCCACTGGTGCCAGTGAACTCTCTGGACTCACTGCACTCCATCCCCAGTGGTGCCAGTGCACTCTCTGGACTCACTGCACTGCATCCCCAGTGGTGCAAGTGCACTCTCTGGACTCACTGCACTGCATCCCCTGTGGTGCCAGTGCACTCTCTGGACTCACTGCAGTGCATCCCCAGTGGTGCCAGTGCACTCTCTGGACTCACTGCAGTGCATCCCCAGTGGTGCCAGTGCACTCTCTGGACTCATTGCACTGCATCCCCAGTGGTGCCAGTGCACTCTCTGGACTCACTGCAGTACATTCCCAGTGGTACCAATGCACTCTCTGGACTCACTGCACTGCATCACCAGTGGTGCCAGTGCACTCTCTGGAATCACTGCAGTGCATCCCCTGTGCTGCCATTGCACTCTCTGTACTCACTGCACTGCATCCCCACTGGTGCCAGTGCACTCTCTGTACTCACTGCACTGCATTCCCAGTGGAGCCAGAGCACTCTCTGGACTCACTGCATTGCATCCCCAGTGGTGCCAGTGCACTCTCTGGACTCACTGCACTGCATCCCCACTGGTGCCAGTGCACTCTCTGGACTCACTGCAGTGCATTCCCAGTTGTACCAATGCACTCTCTGGACTCACTGCACTGCATCACCAGTGGTGCCAGTGCACTCTCTGGAATCACTGCAGTGCATCCCCTGTGCTGCCATTGCACTCTCTGTACTCACTGCACTGCATCCCCAGTGGTGCCAGTGCACTCTCTGTACTCACTGCACTGCATCCCCAGTGGAGCCAGAGCACTCTCTGGACTCACTGCAGTGCATCCACAGTGGTGCCAGTGCACTCTCTGGAGTCACTGCACTGCATCCCCAGTGGCGCCAGTACACTCTCTGGAGACACTGCACTGCATCCCCACTGGTGCCAGTGCACTCTCTGGACTCACTGCACTGCATCCCCACTGGTGCCAGTGCACTCTCTGGAGTCACTGCACTGCATCCCCACTGGTGCCAGTGAACTGCCTGGACTCACTGCACTGCATCCCCACTGGTGCCAGTGCACTCTGTGGACTCACTGCACTGCATCCCCAGTAGTGCCAGTGCACTTTCTGCAGTCACTGCACTGCCTCCCTAGTGGTGCCAGTGCACTCTCTGGACTCACTGCACTGCATCCCCACTGGTGCCAGTGCACTCTCTAGAGTCACTGCACTCCAACGCCACTGGTGCCAGTGCACTCTCTAGAGTCACTGCACTGATCCGAAGTGGTACCACTGCACTCTCTGGACTCACTGCACTGCATCCCCACTGGTGCCAGTGCACTCTCTGGACTCACTGCACGGCATCCCCACTGGTGCCAGTGCAGTCTCTGTAGTCACTGCAGTGCATCCCCAGTGGTGCCAGTGCACTCTCTGGACTCACTGCACTGCATCCCCACTGGTGCCAGTGCACTATAAGGACTCACTGCACTGCATCCCCAGTGGTGCCAGTGCACTCTCTGGACTCACTGCACTGCATCCCCACTGGTGCCAGTGCACTATAAGGACTCACTGCACTGCATCCCCAGTGGTGCCAGTGCACTCTCTGGACTCACTGCACTGCATCCCCACTGGTGCCAGTGCACTCTCTGCACTCACTGCACTGCATCCCCACTGGTGCCAGTGCACTCTCAGGACTCACTACACTGCATCCCCACTGGTGCCAGTGCACTCTCTAGAGTCACTGCACTCCAACCCAACTGGTGCCAGTGCACTCTCTAGAGTCACTGCACTGATCAGCAGTGGTGCCAGTGCACTCTCTGGACTCACTGCACTGCATCCCGACTGGTGCCAGTGCACTCTATGGAGTCACTGCACTGCATCCCCACTGCTGCCAGTGCACTCTCTGGACTCACTGCACTGCATCCCCAGTGGTGCCAGTGCACTCTCTGGAGTCACTGCACTGCATCCCCACTGGTGCCAGTGCACTCTCTGGACTCAATGCACTACATCCCCACTGGTGCCAATGCACTCTCTGGACTCACTGCACTGCATCCCCACTGGTGCCAGTGCACTCTCTGGACTGACTGCACTGCATCCCCACTGGTGCCAGTGCAGTCTCTGTAGTCACTGCAGTGCATCCCCAGTGGTGCCAGTGCACTCTCTGGACTCACTGCACTGCATCCCCACTGGTGCCAGTGCACTCTCTGGACTCACTGCACTGCATCCCCAGTAGTGCCAGTGCACTTTCTGGAGTCACTGCACTGCATCCCTAGTGGTGCCAGTGCACTCTCTGGACTCACTGCACTGCATCCCCAGTGGTGCCAGTGCACTCTCTGGAGTCACTGCACTGCATCCCCAGTGGTGCCAGTGCACTCTCTGGACTCACTGCACTGCATCCCCACTGCTGCCAGTGCACTCTCTGGAGTCACTGCACTGCATCCCCACTGGTGCCAGTGAACTCTCTGGACTCACTGCACTCCATCCCCACTGGTGCCAGTGCACTCTCTGGACTCACTGCAGTGCATCCCCAGTGGTGCCAGTGCACTCTCTGGACTCACTGCACTGCATCCCCAGTGGTGCCAGTGCACTCTCTGGACTTACTGCACTGCATCCCCAGTGGTGCCAGTGCACTCTCTGGACTCACTGCAGTGCATCCCCTGTGGTGCCAGTGCACTCTCTGTACTCACTTCAGTGCATCCCCAGTGATGCCAGTGCACTCTCTGGACTCACTGCAGTGCATCCCCAGTGGTGCCACTGCACTCTCTGTACTCACTGCACTGCATCCCCAGTAGTGCCAGTGCACTTTCTGCAGTCACTGCACTGCCTCCCTAGTGGTGCCAGTGCACTCTCTGGACTCACTGCACTGCATCCCCACTGGTGCCAGTGCACTCTCTGGACTCACTGCACGGCATCCCCACTGGTGCCAGTGTAGTCTCTGTAGTCACTACACTGCATCCCCGGTGGTGCCAGTGCACTCTCTGGAGTCACTGCACTGCATCCCCACTGGTGCCAGTGAACTGCCTGGACTCACTGCACTGCATCCCTAGTGGTGCCAGTGCACTCTCTGGACTCACTGCACTGCATCCCCAGTAGTGCCAGTGCACTTTCTGCAGTCACTGCACTGCCTCCCTAGTGGTGCCAGTGCACTCTCTGGACTCACTGCACTGCATCCCCACTGGTGCCAGTGCACTCTCTAGAGTCACTACACTCCAACCCCACTGGTGCCAGTGCACTCTCTAGAGTCACTGCACTGATCCGAAGTGGTGCCAGTGCACTCCCTGGACTCACTGCACTGCATCCCCACTGGTGCCAGTGCACTCTCTGGACTCACTGCACGGCATCCCCACTGGTGCCAGTGCACTCTCAGGAGTCACTGCAGTGCATCCCCAGTGGTGCCAGTGCACTCTCTGGACTCACTGCACTGCATACCCACTGGTGTCAATGCACTCTCTGGAGTCACTGCACTGATTCCCTACTGGTGCCAGTGCACTCTCTGGACTCACTGCACTGCATCCCCACTGGTGCCAGTGCACTATAAGGACTCACTGCACTGCATCCCCAGTGGTGCCAGTGCACTCTCTGGACTCACTGCACTGCATCCCCACTGGTGCCAGTGCACTCTCTGCACTCACTGCACTGCATCCCCACTGGTGCCAGTGCACTCTCAGGACTCACTGCACTGCATCACCTCTGGTGCCAGTGCACTCTCTAGAGTCACTGCACTCCAACCACACTGGTGCCAGTGCACTCTCTAGAGTCACTGCACTGATCCGCAGTGGTGCCAGTGCACTCTCTGGACTCACTGCACTGCATCCCCACTGGTACCAGTGCACTCTCTGGACTCACTGCACTGCATCCCCACTGGTACCAGTGCACTCTCTGGACTCACTACACTGCATCCCCACTGCTGCCAGTGCACTCTCTGGACTCACTGCACTGCATCCCCAGTGGTGCCAGTGCACTCTCTGGAGTCACTGCACTGCATCCCCACTGGTGCCAGTGCACTCTCTGGACTCACTGCACTGCATCCCCAGTAGTGCCAGTGCACTTTCTGGAGTCACTGCACTGCATCCCTAGTGGTGCCAGTGCACTCTCTGGAGTCACTGCACTGCATCCCCACTGGTGCCAGTGCACTCTCTGGAGTCACTGCACTGCATCCCCAGTGGTGCCAGTGCACTCTCTGGACTCACTGCAGTGCATCCCCACTGGTGCCAGTGCACTCTCTGGACTCACTGCACTGCATCCCCAGTGGTGCCAGTGCACTCTCTGGACTCACTGCACTGCATCCCCAGTGGTGCCAGTGCACTCTCTGGACTCACTGCACTGCATCCCCACTACTGCCATTGCACTCTCTGGAGTCACTGCACTGCATCCCCACTGGTGCCAGTGAACTCTCTGGACTCACTGCACTGCATCCCCAGTGGTGCCAGTGCAGTCTCTGTAGTCACTGCAGTGCATCCCCAGTGGTGCCAGTGCACTCTCTGGACTCACTGCACTGCATCCCCTGTGGTGCCAGTGCACTCTCTGGACTCACTGCAGTGCATCCCCAGTGGTGCCAGTGCACTCTCTGGACTCACTGCAGTGCATCCCCAGTGGTGCCAGTGCACTCTCTGGACTCATTGCACTGCATCCCCAGTGGTGCCAGTGCACTCTCTGGACTCACTGCAGTACATTCCCAGTGGTACCAATGCACTCTCTGGACTCACTGCACTGCATCACCAGTGGTGCCAGTGCACTCTCTGGAATCACTGTATTGCATCCCCTGTGCTGCCATTGCACTCTCTGTACTCACTGCACTGCATCCCCACTGGTGCCAGTGCACTCTCTGTACTCACTGCACTGCATTCCCAGTGGAGCCAGAGCACTCTCTGGACTCACTGCATTGCATCCCCAGTGGTGCCAGTGCACTCTCTGGACTCACTGCACTGCATCCCCACTGGTGCCAGTGCACTCTCTGGACTCACTGCAGTGCATTCCCAGTTGTACCAATGCACTCTCTGGACTCACTGCACTGCATCACCAGTGGTGCCAGTGCACTCTCTGGAATCACTGCAGTGCATCCCCTGTGCTGCCATTGCACTCTCTGTACTCACTGCACTGCATCCCCAGTGGTGCCAGTGCACTCTCTGTACTCACTGCACTGCATCCCCAGTGGAGCCAGAGCACTCTCTGGACTCACTGCAGTGCATCCACAGTGGTGCCAGTGCACTCTCTGGAGTCACTGCACTGCATCCCCAGTGGCGCCAGTACACTCTCTGGAGACACTGCACTGCATCCCCACTGGTGCCAGTGCACTCTCTGGACTCACTGCACTGCATTCCCACTGGTGCCAGTGCACTCTCTGGAGTCACTGCACTGCATCCCCACTGGTGCCAGTGAACTGCCTGGACTCACTGCACTGCATCCCCACTGGTGCCAGTGCACTCTGTGGACTCACTGCACTGCATCCCCAGTAGTGCCAGTGCACTTTCTGCAGTCACTGCACTGCCTCCCTAGTGGTGCCAGTGCACTCTCTGGACTCACTGCACTGCATCCCCACTGGTGCCAGTGCACTCTCTAGAGTCACTGCACTCCAACGCCACTGGTGCCAGTGCACTCTCTAGAGTCACTGCACTGATCCGAAGTGGTACCACTGCACTCTCTGGACTCACTGCACTGCATCCCCACTGGTGCCAGTGCACTCTCTGGACTCACTGCACGGCATCCCCACTGGTGCCAGTGCAGTCTCTGTAGTCACTGCAGTGCATCCCCAGTGGTGCCAGTGCACTCTCTGGACTCACTGCACTGCATCCCCACTGGTGCCAGTGCACTCTCTGCACTCACTGCACTGCATCCCCAGTGGTGCCAGTGCACTCTCTGGACTCACTGCACTGCATCCCCACTGGTGCCAGTGCACTATAAGGACTCACTGCACTGCATCCCCAGTGGTGCCAGTGCACTCTCTGGACTCACTGCACTGCATCCCCACTGGTGCCAGTGCACTCTCTGCACTCACTGCACTGCATCCCCACTGGTGCCAGTGCACTCTCAGGACTCACTACACTGCATCCCCACTGGTGCCAGTGCACTCTCTAGAGTCACTGCACTCCAACCCAACTGGTGCCAGTGCACTCTCTAGAGTCACTGCACTGATCCGCAGTGGTGCCAGTGCACTCTCTGGACTCACTGCACTGCATCCCGACTGGTGCCAGTGCACTCTATGGAGTCACTGCACTGCATCCCCACTGCTGCCAGTGCACTCTCTGGACTCACTGCACTGCATCCCCAGTGGTGCCAGTGCACTCTCTGGAGTCACTGCACTGCATCCCCACTGGTGCCAGTGCACTCTCTGGACTCAATGCACTACATCCCCACTGGTGCCAATGCACTCTCTGGACTCACTGCACTGCATCCCCACTGGTGCCAGTGCACTCTCTGGACTGACTGCACTGCATACCCACTGGTGCCAGTGCAGTCTCTGTAGTCACTGCAGTGCATCCCCAGTGGTGCCAGTGCACTCTCTGGACTCACTGCACTGCATCCCCACTGGTGCCAGTGCACTCTCTGGACTCACTGCACTGCATCCCCAGTAGTGCCAGTGCACTTTCTGGAGTCACTGCACTGCATCCCTAGTGGTGCCAGTGCACTCTCTGGACTCACTGCACTGCATCCCCAGTGGTGCCAGTGCACTCTCTGGAGTCACTGCACTGCATCCCCAGTGGTGCCAGTGCACTCTCTGGACTCACTGCACTGCATCCCCACTGCTGCCAGTGCACTCTCTGGAGTCACTGCACTGCATCCCCACTGGTGCCAGTGAACTCTCTGGACTCACTGCACTCCATCCCCACTGGTGCCAGTGCACTCTCTGGACTCACTGCAGTGCATCCCCAGTGGTGCCAGTGCACTCTCTGGACTCACTGCACTGCATCCCCAGTGGTGCCAGTGCACTCTCTGGACTTACTGCACTGCATCCCCAGTGGTGCCAGTGCACTCTCTGGACTCACTGCAGTGCATCCCCTGTGGTGCCAGTGCACTCTCTGTACTCACTTCAGTGCATCCCCAGTGATGCCAGTGCACTCTCTGGACTCACTGCAGTGCATCCCCAGTGGTGCCAGTGCACTCTCTGTACTCACTGCACTGCATCCCCAGTAGTGCCAGTGCACTTTCTGCAGTCACTGCACTGCCTCCCTAGTGGTGCCAGTGCACTCTCTGGACTCACTGCACTGCATGAGCACTGGTGCCAGTGCACTCTCTAGAGTCACTGCACTCCAACGCCACTGGTGCCAGTGCACTCTCTAGAGTCACTGCACTGATCCGAAGTGGTACCACTGCACTCTCTGGACTCACTGCACTGCATCCCCACTGGTGCCAGTGCACTCTCTGGACTCACTGCACGGCATCCCCACTGGTGCCATTGTAGTCTCTGTAGTCACTGCAGTGCATCCCCAGTGGTGCCAGTGCACTCTCTGGACTCACTGCACTGCATCCCCACTGGTGCCAGTGCACTATAAGGACTCACTGCACTGCATCCCCAGTGGTGCCAGTGCACTCTCTGGACTCACTGCACTGCATCCCCACTGGTGCCAGTGCACTATAAGGACTCACTGCACTGCATCCCCAGTGGTGCCAGTGCACTCTCTGGACTCACTGCACTGCATCCCCACTGGTGCCAGTGCACTCTCTGCACTCACTGCACTGCATCCCCACTGGTGCCAGTGCACTCTCAGGACTCACTACACTGCATCCCCACTGGTGCCAGTGCACTCTCTAGAGTCACTGCACTCCAACCCCACTGGTGCCAGTGCACTCTCTAGAGTCACTGCACTGATCCGCAGTGGTGCCAGTGCACTCTCTGGACTCACTGCACTGCATCCCCACTGGTGCCAGTGCACTCTATGGAGTCACTGCACTGCATCCCCACTGCTGCCAGTGCACTCTCTGGACTCACTGCACTGCATCCCCAGTGGTGCCAGTGCACTCTCTGGAGTCACTGCACTGCATCCCCACTGGTGCCAGTGCACTCTCTGGACTCAATGCACTACATCCCCACTGGTGCTAATGCACTCTCTGGACTCACTGCACTGCATCCCCACTGGTGCCAGTGCACTCTCTGGACTGACTGCACTGCATCCCCACTGGTGCCAGTGCAGTCTCTGTAGTCACTGCAGTGCATCCCCAGTGGTGCCAGTGCACTCTCTGGACTCACTGCACTGCATCCCCACTGGTGCCAGTGCACTCTCTGGACTCACTGCACTGCATCCCCAGTAGTGCCAGTGCACTTTCTGGAGTCACTGCACTGCATCCCTAGTGGTGCCAGTGCACTCTCTGGACTCACTGCACTGCATCCCCAGTGGTGCCAGTGCACTCTCTGGAGTCACTGCACTGCATCCCCAGTGGTGCCAGTGCACTCTCTGGACTCACTGCACTGCATCCCCACTGCTGCCAGTGCACTCTCTGGAGTCACTGCACTGCATCCCCACTGGTGCCAGTGAACTCTCTGGACTCACTGCACTCCATCCCCACTGGTGCCAGTGCACTCTCTGGACTCACTGCAGTGCATCCCCAGTGGTGCCAGTGCACTCTCTGGACTCACTGCACTGCATCCCCACTGGTGCCAGTGCACTCTCTGGACTTACTGCACTGCATCCCCAGTGGTGCCAGTGCACTCTCTGGACTCACTGCAGTGCATCCCCTGTGGTGCCAGTGCACTCTCTGTACTCACTTCAGTGCATCCCCAGTGATGCCAGTGCACTCTCTGGACTCACTGCAGTGCATCCCCAGTGGTGCCAGTGCACTCTCTGTACTCACTGCACTGCATCCCCAGTGGTGCCAGTGCACTCTCTGTACTCACTGCACTGCATCCCCAGTGGAGCCAGAGCACTCTCTGGACTCACTGCATTGCATCCCCAGTGGTGCCAGTGCACTCTCTGGACTCACTGCACTGCATCCCCAGTGGTGCCAGTGCACTCTCTGGACTCACTGCACTGCATCACCAGTGGTGCCAGTGCACTCTCTGGACTAACTGCACTGCATCCCCTGTGGTGCCAGGGCACTCTCCGGACTCACTGCAGTGCATTCGCAGTGGTGCCAGTGCACTCTTTGGACTCACTGCACTGCATCCCCATTAGTGCCAGGTCATTCTCTGGACTCACTGCAGTGCATCCCCAGTGTTGACAGTGCACTCTCTGGACTCACTGCACTGCATCCCCAGTGGTGCCAGTGCACTCTCTGGACACACTGCAGTGTATCCCCAGTGGTGCAAGGGTACTCTCTTGACTAACTGCACTAAAACCCCAGTGGTGCCAGTGCACTCTCTGGACTCACAGCACTGCATCCCCAATGGTGCCACTGCACTCTCTGGACTCACTGCAGTGCATCCCCAGTGGTGCCAGTGCACTCTCTGCACTCACTGCACTGCATCCCCAGTGGTGCCAGTGCACTCTCTGCACTCACTGAACTGCATCTCCAGTGATGCCAGTGCACTCTCTGGACTCACTGCACTGCAGCCCCAGTGGTGCCAGTGCACTCTCTGGAGACACTGCAGTGCATCCCCAGTGGTGCCAGTGCACTCTCTGGAGTCACTGCTTTGCATCCCCACTGGTGCCATTGCACTCTCTGGACTGACTGCACTGCATCCCCACTGGTGCCAGTGCACTCTCTGCACTCACAGCACTGCATACCCACTGGTGCCAGTGCACTCTCTGGACTCACTGCACTGCATCCCCAGTGGTGCCAGTGCACTCTCTGGACTCACTGCACTGCATCCCCAGTGGTGCCAGTGCACTCTCTGGACTAACTGCACTGCATCCCCTGTGGTGCCAGGGCACTCTCCGGACTCACTGCAGTGCATTCGCAGTGGTGCCAGTGCACTCTTTGGACTCACTGCACTGCATCCCCATTAGTGCCAGGTCATTCTCTGGACTCACTGCAGTGCATCCCCAGTGTTGACAGTGCACTCTCTGGACTCACTGCACTGCATCCCCAGTGGTGCCAGTGCACTCTCTGGACACACTGCAGTGTATCCCCAGTGGTGCAAGGGCACTCTCTGGACTAACTGCACTAAAACCCCAGTGTTGCCAGTGCACTCTGGACTCACAGCACTGCATCCCCAATGGTGCCACTGCACTCTCTGGACTCACTACACTGCATCCCCACTGGTGCCAGTGCAGTCTCTGCAGTCACTGCAGTGCATCCCCAGTGGTGCCAGTGCACTCTTTGGACTCACTGCACTGCATCCCCACTGGTGCCAGTGCACTCTCTGGACTCACTGCACTGCATCCCCAGTAGTGCCAGTGCACTTTCTGGAGTCACTGCACTGCATCCCTAGTGGTGCCAGTGCACTCTCTGGACTCACTGCACTGCATCCCCAGTGGTGCCAGTGCACTCTCTGGACTCACTGCACTGCCTCACCAGTGGTGCCAGTGCACTCTCTGGACTCACTGCACTGCATCCCCACTGCTGCCAGTGCACTCTCTGGAGTCACTGCACTGCATCCCCACTGGTGCCAGTGAACTCTCTGGACTCACTGCACTCCATCCCCACTGGTGCCAGTGCACTCTCTGGACTCACTGCACTGCATCCCCACTGGTGCCAGTGCACTCTCTGGAATCACTGCACTGCATCCCCTGTGGTGCCAGTGCACTCTCTGGACTTAGTGCACTGCATCCCCAGTGGTGCCAGTGCACTCTCTGGACTCACTGCAGTGCATCCCCTGTGGTGCCAGTGCACTCTCTGGACTCACTGCACTGCATCCCCAGTGGTGCCAGTGCACTCTCTGGACTCACTGCACTGCATCCCCAGTGGTGCCAGTGCACTCTCTGGACTGACTGCAGTGCATCCCCAGTGGTGCCAGTGCACTCTCTGGACTCACTGCAGTGCATTCCCACTGGTGCCAATGCACTCTCTGGACTCACTGCACTGCATCACCAGTGGTGCCAGTGCACTCTCTGGCATCACTGCAGTGCATCCCCTGTGCTGCCATTGCACTCTCTGTACTCACTGCACTGCATCCCCAGTGGTGCCAGTGCACTCTCTGTACTCACTGCACTGCATCCCCAGTGGAGCCAGAGCACTCTCTGGACTCACTGCATTGCATCCCCAGTGGTGCCAGTGCACTCTCTGGACTCACTGCACTACATCCCCACTGGTGCCAGTGCACTCTCTGGACTCACTGCACTGCATCCCCAGTGGTGCCAGTGCACTCTCTGGACTAACTGCACTGCATCCCCTGTGGTGCCAGGGCACTCTCCGGACTCACTGCAGTGCATCCGCAGTCGTGCCAGTGCACTCTTTCGAGTCACTGCACTGCATCCCCATTAGTGCCAGGTCATTCTCTGGACTCACTGCAGTGCATCCCCGGTGGTGCCAGTGCACTCTCTGGACTCACTGCACTGCATCCCCACTGGTGCCAGTGCACTCTCTGGACACACTGCAGTGTATCCCCAGTGGTGCAAGGGCACTCTCTGGACTAACTGCACTAAAATCCCAGTGGTGCCAGTGAACTCTCTGGACTCACAGAACTGCATCCCCAATGGTGCCACTGCACTCTCTGCACTCACTGCACTGCATCCCCAGTGGTGCCAGTGCACTCTCTGCACTCACTGAACTGCATCCCCAGTGATGCCAGTGCACTCTCTGGACTCACTGCACTGCATCCCCAGTGGTGCCAGTGCACTCTCTGGAGACACTGCAGTGCATCCCCAGTGGTGCCAGTGCACTCTCTGGACTCACTGCTTTGCATCCCCACTGGTGCCATTGCACTCTCTGAACTGACTGCACTGCATCCCCACTTGTGCCAGTGCACTCTCTGCACTCACTGCACTGCATACCCACTGGTGCCAGTGCACTCTCTGGACTCACTGCACTGCAACACCACTGGTGCCAGTGCACTCTCTGGACTCACTACACTGCATCCCCACTGGTGCCAGTGCACTCTCTGGACTCACTGCACTGCACCCCACTGGTGCCAGTCGACTCTCTGGAGTCACTGCACTGCATCCCCACTGGTGCCAGTGCACTCTCTGGACTCACTGCACTGCATCCCCAGTGGCGCCAGTACACTCTCTGGAGACACTGCACATCATCCCCACTGGTGCCAGTGCACTCTCTGGACTCACTGCACTGCATTCCCACTGGTGCCAGTGCACTCTCTGGAGTCACTGCACTGCATCCCCACTGGTGCCAGTGCACTCTGTGGACTCACTGCACTGCATCCCCAGTAGTGCCAGTGCACTTTCTGCAGTCACTGCACTGCCTCCCTAGTGGTGCCAGTGCACTCTCTGGACTCACTGCACTGCATCCCCACTGGTGCCAGTGCACTCTCTAGAGTCACTACACTCCAACCCCGCTGGTGCCAGTGCACTCTCTAGAGTCACTGCACTGATCCGAAGTGGTGCCAGTGCACTCTCTGGACTCACTGCACTGCATCCCCACTGGTACCAGTGCACTCTCTGGAGTCACTGCACTGCATCCCCACTGGTGCCAGTGCACTCTATGGAGTCACTGCACTGCATCCCCACTGGTGCCAGTGCACTCTCAGGACTCACTGCACTGCATCCCCAGTGGTGCCAGTGCAGTCTCTGGACTCACTGCACTGCATCCACACTGGTGCCAGTGCACTCTCTGGACTCACTGCACTACATCCCCACTGGTGCCAATGCACTCTCTGGACTCACTGCAGTGCATCCCCACTGGTGCCAGTGCACTCTCTGGACTGACTGCACTGCATCCCCACTGGTGCCAGTGCACTCTCTGGACTCACTGCACTGCATCCCCACTGGTGCCAGTGCACTCTCTGGACTCACTGCACTGCAACCCCACTGGTGCCAGTGCACTCTCTGGACTCACTACACTGCATCTCCACTGGTGCCAGTGCACTCTCAGGACTCACTGCACTGCATCCCCAGTGGTGCCAGTGCACTCTCTGGACTCACTGCACTGCATCCCCAGTGGTGCCAGTGCACTCTCTGGACTCACTGCACTGCAACCCCACTGGTGCCAGTGCACTCTCTGGACTCACTACACTGCATCCCCACTGGTGCCAGTGCAGTCTCTGGAGTCACTGCAGTGCATCCCCAGTGGTGCCAGTGCACTCTCTGGACTCACTGCACTGCATCCCCACTGGTGCCAGTGCACTCTCTGGACTCACTGCACTGCATCCCCAGTAGTGCCAGTGCACTTTCTGGAGTCACTGCACTGCATCCCTAGTGGTGCCAGTGCACTCTCTGGACTCACTGCACTGCAACCCCACTGGTGCCAGTGCACTCTCTGGACTCACTACACTGCATCCCCACTGGTGCCAGTGCACTCTCTGGACTCACTGCACTGCACCCCACTGGTGCCAGTCGACTCTCTGGACTCACTGCACTGCATCCCCACTGGTGCCAGTGCACTCTCTGGACTCACTGCACTGCATCCCCAGTGGCGCCAGTACACTCTCTGGAGACACTGCACTGCATCCCCACTGGTGCCAGTGCACTCTCTGGACTCACTGCACTGCATTCCCACTGGTGCCAGTGCACTCTCTGGAGTCACTGCACTGCATCCCCACTGGTGCCAGTGAGCTGCCTGGACTCACTGCACTGCATCCCCACTGGTGCCAGTGCACTCTGTGGACTCACTGCACTGCATCCCCAGTAGTGCCAGTGCACTTTCTGCAGTCACTGCACTGCCTCCCTAGTGGTGCCAGTGCACTCTCTGGACTCACTGCACTGCATCCCCACTGGTGCCAGTGCACTCTCTAGAGTCACTACACTCCAACCCCACTGGTGCCAGTGCACTCTCTAGAGTCACTGCACTGATCCGAAGTGGTGCCAGTGCACTCTCTGGACTCACTGCACTGCATCCCCACTGGTACCAGTGCACTCTCTGGAGTCACTGCACTGCATCCCCAGTGGTGCCAGTGCACTCTATGGAGTCACTGCACTGCATCCCCACTGGTGCCAGTGCACTCTCAGGACTCACTGCACTGCATCCCCAGTGGTGCCAGTGCAGTCTCTGGACTCACTGCACTGCATCCCCACTGGTGCCAGTGCACTCTCTGGACTCACTGCACTACATCCCCACTGGTGCCAATGCACTCTCTGGACTCACTGCAGTGCATCCCCACTGGTGCCAGTGCACTCTCTGGACTGACTGCACTGCATCCCCACTGGTGCCAGTGCACTCTCTGGACTCACTGCACTGCATCCCCACTGGTGCCAGTGCACTCTCTGGACTCACTGCACTGCAACCCCACTGGTGCCAGTGCACTCTCTGGACTCACTACACTGCATCCCCACTGGTGCCAGTGCACTCTCAGGACTCACTGCACTGCATCCCCAGTGGTGCCAGTGCACTCTCTGGACTCACTGCACTGCATCCCCACTGGTGCCAGTGCACTCTCTGGAGTCACTGCACTGCATCCCCAGTGGCGCCAGTACACTCTCTGGAGACACTGCACTGCATCCCCACTGGTGCCAGTGCACTCTCTGGACTCACTGCACTGCATTCCCACTGGTGCCAGTGCACTCTCTGGAGTCACTGCACTGCATCCCCACTGGTGCCAGTGAGCTGCCTGGACTCACTGCACTGCATCCCCACTGGTGCCAGTGCACTCTGTGGACTCACTGCACTGCATCCCCAGTAGTGCCAGTGCACTTTCTGCAGTCACTGCACTGCCTCCCTAGTGGTGCCAGTGCACTCTCTGGACTCACTGCACTGCATCCCCACTGGTGCCAGTGCACTCTCTAGAGTCACTACACTCCAACCCCACTGGTGCCAGTGCACTCTCTAGAGTCACTGCACTGATCCGAAGTGGTGCCAGTGCACTCTCTGGACTCACTGCACTGCATCCCCACTGGTACCAGTGCACTCTCTGGAGTCACTGCACTGCATCCCCACTGGTGCCAGTGCACTCTATGGAGTCACTGCACTGCATCCCCACTGGTGCCACTGCACTCTCAGGACTCACTGCACTGCATCCCCAGGGGTGCCAGTGCAGTCTCTGGACTCACTGCACTGCATCCCCACTGGTGCCAATGCACTCTCTGGACTCACTGCACTACATCCCCACTGGTGCCAATGCACTCTCTGGACTCACTGCAGTGCATCCCCACTGGTGCCAGTGCACTCTCTGGACTGACTGCACTGCATCCCCACTGGTGCCAGTGCACTCTCTGGACTCACTGCACTGCATCCCCACTGGTGCCAGTGCACTCTCTGGACTCACTGCACTGCAACCCCACTGGTGCTAGTGCACTCTCTGGACTCACTACACTGCATCCCCACTGGTGCCAGTGCACTCTCAGGACTCACTGCACTGCATCCCCAGTGGTGCCAGTGCACTCTCTGGACTCACTGCACTGCATCCTCACTGGTTCCAGTGCACTCTCTGGACTCACTGCACTGCAAACCCAGTGGTGCCAGTGCACTCTCTGGACTCACTACACTGCATCCCCACTGGTGCCAGTGCAGTCTCTGGAGTCACTGCAGTGCATCCCCAGTGGGTGCCAGTGCACTCTCTAGAGTCACTACACTCCAACCCCACTGGTGCCAGTGCACTCTCTAGAGTCACTGCACTGATCCGAAGTGGTGCCAGTGCACTCTCTGGACTCACTGCACTGCATCCCCACTGGTACCAGTGCACTCTCTGGAGTCACTGCACTGCATCCCCACTGGTGCCAGTGCACTCTATGGAGTCACTGCACTGCATCCCCACTGGTGCCAGTGCACTCTCAGGACTCACTGCACTGCATCCCCAGTGGTGCCAGTGCAGTCTCTGGACTCACTGCACTGCATCCCCACTGGTGCCAGTGCACTCTCTGGACTCACTGCACTACATCCCCACTGGTGCCAATGCACTCTCTGGACTCACTGCAGTGCATCCCCACTGGTGCCAGTGCACTCTCTGGACTGACTGCACTGCATCCCCACTGGTGCCAGTGCACTCTCTGGACTCACTGCACTGCATCCCCACTGGTGCCAGTGCACTCTCTGGACTCACTGCACTGCAACCCCACTGGTGCCAGTGCACTCTCTGGACTCACTACACTGCATCCCCACTGGTGCCAGTGCACTCTCAGGACTCACTGCACTGCATCCCCAGTGGTGCCAGTGCACTCTCTGGACTCACTGCACTGCATCCCCACTGGTGCCAGTGCACTCTCTGGACTCACTGCACTGCAACCCCACTGGTGCCAGTGCACTCTCTGGACTCACTACACTGCATCCCCACTGGTGCCAGTGCAGTCTCTGGAGTCACTGCAGTGCATCCCCAGTGGTGCCAGTGCACTCTCTGGACTCACTGCACTGCATCCCCAGTGGTGCCAGTGCACTCTATGGAATCACTGCACTGCATCCCCTGTGGTGCCAGTGCACTCTCTGGACTTACTGCACTGCATCCCCTGTGGTGCCAGTGCACTCTCTGGACTCACTTCAGTGCATCCCCATTGGTGCCAGTGCACTCTCTGGACTCACTGCAGTGCATTCCCAGTGGTACCAATGCACTCTCTGGACTCACTGCACTGCATCACCAGTGGTGCCAGTGCACTCTCTGGAATCACTGCAGTGCATCCCCTGTGCTGCCATTGCACTCTCTGTACTCACTGCACTGCATCCCCAGTGGTGCCAGTGCACTCTCTGGACTCACTACACTGCATCCCCACTGGTGCCAGTGCACTCTCTGGACTCACTGCACTGCACCCCACTGGTGCCAGTCGACTCTCTGGAGTCACTGCACTGCATCCCCACTGGTGCCAGTGCACTCTCTGGACTCACTGCACTGCATCCCCAGTGGCGCCAGTACACTCTCTGGAGACACTGCACATCATCCCCACTGGTGCCAGTGCACTCTCTGGACTCACTGCACTGCATTCCCACTGGTGCCAGTGCACTCTCTGGAGTCACTGCACTGCATCCCCACTGGTGCCAGTGCACTCTCTGGAGTCAGTGCACTGCATCCCCACTGGTGCCAGTGCACTCTGTGGACTCACTGCACTGCATCCCCAGTAGTGCCAGTGCACTTTCTGCAGTCACTGCACTGCCTCCCTAGTGGTGCCAGTGCACTCTCTGGACTCACTGCACTGCATCCCCACTGGTGCCAGTGCACTCTCTAGAGTCACTACACTCCAACCCCACTGGTGCCAGTGCACTCTCTAGAGTCACTGCACTGATCCGAAGTGGTGCCAGTGCACTCTCTGGACTCACTGCACTGCATCCCCACTGGTACCAGTACACTCTCTGGAGTCACTGCACTGCATCCCCACTGGTGACAGTGCACTCTATGGAGTCACTGCACTGCATCCCCACTGGTGCCAGTGCACTCTCAGGACTCACTGCACTGCATCCCCAGTGGTGCCAGTGCAGTCTCTGGACTCACTGCACTGCATCCCCACTGGTGCCAGTGCACTCTCTGGACTCACTGCACTACATCCCCACTGGTGCCAATGCACTCTCTGGACTCACTGCAGTGCATCCCCACTGGTGCCAGTGCACTCTCTGGACTCACTGCACTGCATCCCCACTGGTGCCAGTGCACTCTCTGGACTCACTGCACTGCATCCCCACTGGTGCCAGTGCACTCTCTGGACTCACTGCACTGCAACCCCACTGGTGCCAGTGCACTCTCTGGACTCACTACACTGCATCCCCACTGGTGCCAGTGCACTCTCAGGACTCACTGCACTGCATCCCCAGTGGTGCCAGTGCACTCTCTGGACTCACTGCACTGCATCCCCACTGGTGCCAGTGCACTCTCTGGACTCACTGCACTGCAACCCCACTGGTGCCAGTGCACTCTCTGGACTCACTACACTGCATCCCCACTGGTGCCAGTGCAGTCTGTGGAGTCACTGCAGTGCATCCGCAGTGGTGCCAGTGCACTCTCTGGACTCACTGCACTGCATCCCCACTGGTGCCAGTGCACTCTCTGGACTCACTGCACTGCATCCCCAGTAGTGCCAGTGCACTTTCTGGAGTCACTGCACTGCATCCCTAGTGGTGCCAGTGCACTCTCTGGACTCACTGCACTGCAACCCCACTGGTGCCAGTGCACTCTCTGGACTCACTACACTGCATCCCCACTGGTGCCAGTGCACTCTCTGGACTCACTGCACTGCACCCCACTGGTGCCAGTCGACTCTCTGGACTCACTGCACTGCATCCCCACTGGTGCCAGTGCACTCTCTGGAGTCACTGCACTGCATCCCCAGTGGCGCCAGTACACTCTCTGGAGACACTGCACTGCATCCCCACTGGTGCCAGTGCACTCTCTGGACTCACTGCACTGCATTCCCACTGGTGCCAGTGCACTATCTGGAGTCACTGCACTGCATCCCCACTGGTGCCAGTGAGCTGCCTGGACTCACTGCACTGCATCCCCACTGGTGCCAGTGCACTCTGTGGACTCACTGCACTGCATCCCCAGTAGTGCCAGTGCACTTTCTGCAGTCACTGCACTGCCTCCCTAGTGGTGCCAGTGCACTCTCTGGACTCACTGCACTGCATCCCCACTGGTGCCAGTGCACTCTCTAGAGTCACTACACTCCAACCCCACTGGTGCCAGTGCACTCTCTAGAGTCACTGCACTGATCCGAAGTGGTGCCAGTGCACTCTCTGGACTCACTGCACTGCATCCCCACTGGTACCAGTGCACTCTCTGGAGTCACTGCACTGCATCCCCACTGGTGCCAGTGCACTCTATGGAGTCACTGCACTGCATCCCCACTGGTGCCACTGCACTCTCAGGACTCACTGCACTGCATCCCCAGTGGTGCCAGTGCAGTCTCTGGACTCACTGCACTGCATCCCCACTGGTGCCAGTGCACTCTCTGGACTCACTGCACTACATCCCCACTGGTGCCAATGCACTCTCTGGACTCACTGCAGTGCATCCCCACTGGTGCCAGTGCACTCTCTGGACTGACGGCACTGCATCCCCACTGGTGCCAGTGCACTCTCTGGACTCACTGCACTGCATCCCCACTGGTGCCAGTGCACTCTCTGGACTCACTGCACTGCAACCCCACTGGTGCTAGTGCACTCTCAGGACTCACTACACTGCATCCCCACTGGTGCCAGTGCACTCTCAGGACTCACTGCACTGCATCCCCAGTGGTGCCAGTGCACTCTCTGGACTCACTGCACTGCATCCTCACTGGTGCCAGTGCACTCTCTGGACTCACTGCACTGCAACCCCACTGGTGCCAGTGCACTCTCTGGACTCACTACACTGCATCCCCACTGGTGCCAGTGCAGTCTCTGGAGTCACTGCAGTGCATCCCCAGTGGGTGCCAGTGCACTCTCTAGAGTCACTACACTCCAACCCCACTGGTGCCAGTGCACTCTCTAGAGTCACTGCACTGATCCGAAGTGGTGCCAGTGCACTCTCTGGACTCACTGCACTGCATCCCCACTGGTACCAGTGCACTCTCTGGAGTCACTGCACTGCATCCCCACTGGTGCCAGTGCACTCTATGGAGTCACTGCACTGCATCCCCACTTGTGCCAGTGCACTCTCAGGACTCACTGCACTGCATCCCCAGTGGTGCCAGTGCAGTCTCTGGACTCACTGCACTGCATCCCCACTGGTGCCAGTGCACTCTCTGGACTCACTGCACTACATCCCCACTGGTGCCAATGCACTCTCTGGACTCACTGCAGTGCATCCCCACTGGTGCCAGTGCACTCTCTGGACTGATTGCACTGCATCCCCACTGGTGCCAGTGCACTCTCTGGACTCACTACACTGCATCCCCACTGGTGCCAGTGCACTCTCTGGACTCACTGCACTGCAACCCCACTGGTGCCAGTGCACTCTCTGGACTCACTACACTGCATCCCCACTGGTGCCAGTGCACTCTCAGGACTCACTGCACTGCATCCCCAGTGGTGCCAGTGCACTCTCTGGACTCACTGCAGTGCATCCCCACTGGTGCCAGTGCACTCTCTGGACTCACTGCACTGCAACCCCACTGGTGCCAGTGCACTCTCTAGAGTCACTACACTGCATCCCCACTGGTGCCAGTGCAGTCTCTGGAGTCACTGCAGTGCATCCCCAGTGGTGCCAGTGCACTCTCTGGACTCACTGCACTGCATCCCCACTGGTGCCAGTGCACTCTCTGGACTCACTGCACTGCATCCCCAGTAGTGCCAGTGCACTTTCTGGAGTCACTGCACTGCATCCCTAGTGGTGCCAGTGCACTCTCTGGACTCACTGCACTGCATCCCCAGTGGTGCCAGTGCACTCTCTGGAGTCACTGCACTGCATCCCCACTGGTGCCAGTGCACTCCCTGGACTCACTGCACTGCATCCCCACTGCTGCCAGTGCACTCTCTGGAGTCACTGCACTGCATCCCCACTGGTGCCAGTGAACTCTCTGGACTCACTGCACTCCATCCCCACTGGTGCCAGTGCACTCCCTGGACTCACTGCACTGCATCCCCAGTGGTGCCAGTGCACTCTATGGAATCACTGCACTGCATCCCCTGTGGTGCCAGTGCACTCTCTGGACTTACTGCACTGCATCCCCAGTGGTGCCAGTGCACTCTCTGGACTCACTGCAGTGCATCCCCTGTGGTGCCAGTGCACTCTCTGGAGTCACTGCTTTGCATCCCCATTGGTGCCAGTGCACTCTCTGGACTCACTGCAGTGCATTCCCAGTGGTACCAATGCACTCTCTGGACTCACTGCACTGCATCACCAGTGGTGCCAGTGCACTCTCTGGAATCACTGCAGTGCATCCCCTGTGCTGCCATTGCACTCTCTGTACTCACTGCACTGCATCCCCAGTGGTGCCAGTGCACTCTCTGGACTCACTGCACTGCATCCCCAGTGGAGCCAGAGAACTCTCTGGACTCACTGCATTGCATCCCCAGTGGTGCCAGTGCACTCTCTGGACTTACTGCACTGCATCCCCAGTGGTGCCAGTGCACTCTCTGGACTCACTGCAGTGCATCCCCTGTGGTGCCAGTGCACTCTCTGGACTCACTTCAGTGCATCCCCAGTGGTGCCAGTGCACTCTCTGGACTCACTGCAGTGCATCCCCAGTGGTGCCAGTGCACTCTCTGTACTCATTGCACTGCATCCCCAGTGGTGCCAGTGCACTCTCTGGACTCACTGCAGTGCATTCCCAGTGGTACCAATGCACTCTCTGGACTCACTGCACTGCATCACCAGTGGTGCCAGTGCACTCTCTGGAATCACTGCACTGCATCCCCTGTGCTGCCATTGCACTCTCTGTACTCACTGCACTGCATCCCCAGTGGTGCCAGTGCACTCTCTGTACTCACTGCACTGCATCCCCAGTGGAGCCAGAGCACTCTCTGGACTCACTGCATTGCATCCCCAGTGGTGCCAGTGCACTCTCTGGACTCACTGCACTGCATCCCCACTGGTGCCAGTGCACTCTCTGGACTCACTGCACTGCATCCCCAGTGGTGCCTGTGCACTCTCTGGAGTCACTGCTTTGCATCCCCACTGGTGCCAGTGCACTCTCTGGACTCACTGCACTACAGCCCCACTGCTGCCAGTGCACTCTCTGGAGTCACTGCACTGCATCCCCACTGGTACCAGTGCACTCTCTGGAGTCACTGCACTGCAACCCCACTGGTGCCAGTGCACTCTCTGGACTCACTGCACTGCATCCCCACTGGTGCCAGTGCACTCCCTGGAGTCACTGCACTGCATCCCCACTGGTGCCAGTACACTCTCTGGAGACACTGCACTGCATCCCCACTGGTGCCAGTGCACTCTCTGGACTCACTGCACTGCATCCCCAGTGGTGCCAGTGCACTCTCTGGAGTCACTGCACTGCATCCCCACTGGTGCCAGTGAACTGCCTGGACTCACTGCACTGCATCCCCACTGGTGCCAGTGCACTCTCTGGACTCACTGCACTGCATCCCCAGTAGTGCCAGTGCACTTTCTGGAGTCACTGCACTGCCTCCCTAGTGGTGCCAGTGCACTCTCTGGACTCACTGCACTGCATCCCCACTGGTGCCAGTGCACTCTCTAGAGTCACTGCACTCCAACCCCACTGGTGCCAGTGCACTCTCTAGAGTCACTGCACTGATCCGAAGTGGTGCCAGTGCACTCTCTGGACTCACTGCACTGCATCCCCACTGGTGCCAGTGCACTCTCTGGACTCACTGCACGGCATCCCCACTGGTGCCAGTGCACTCTCTGGAGTCACTGCAGTGCATCCCCAGTGGTGCCAGTGCACTCTCTGGACTCAATGCACTACATCCCCACTGGTGCCAATGCACTCTCTGGACTCACTGCAGTGCATCCCCACTGGTGCCAGTGCACTCTCTGGACTGACTGCACTGCATCCCCACTGGTGCCAGTGCACTCTCTGGACTCACTGCACTGCATCCCCACTGGTGCCAGTGCACTCTAAGGACTCACTGCACTGCAACCCCACTGGTGCCAGTGCACTCTCTGGACTCACTACACTGCATCCCCAGTGGTGCCAGTGCACTCTCAGGACTCACTGCACTGCATCCCCAGTGGTGCCAGTGCACTCTCTGGACTCACTGCACTGCATCCCCACTGGTGCCAGTGCACTCTCTGGACTCACTGCACTGCATCTGCAGTAGTGCAAGTGCACTTTCTGGAGTCACTGCACTGCATCCCCACTGGTGCCACTGCACTCTCTGGAGTCACTGCACTGCATCCCCACTGGTGCCAGTGCACTCTCTGGAGTCACTGCACTGCATCCCCAGTGGTGCCAGTGCACTCTCTGGACTCACTGCACTGCATCCCCACTGGTGCCAGTGCACTCTCTGGACTCACTGCACTGCATCCCCACTGGTTCCAGTGCACTCTCTGGACTCACTACACTGCATCCCCACTGGTGCCAGTGCAGTCTCTGGAGTCACTGCAGTGCATCCCCAGTGGTGCCAGTGCACTCTCTGGACTCACTGCACTGCATCCCCACTGGTGCCAGTGCACTCTCTGGACTCACTGCACTGCATCCCCAGTAATGCCAGTGCACTTTCTGCAGTCACTGCACTGCATCCCTAGTGGTGCCAGTGCACTCTCTGGACTCACTGCACTGCATCCCCAGTGGTGCCAGTGCACTCTCTGGAGTCACTGCACTGCATCCCCAGTGGTGCCAGAGCACTCTCTGGACTCACTGCACTGCATCCCCACTGCTGCCAGTGCACTCTCTGGAGTCACTGCACTGCATTCCCACTGGTGCCAGTGCACTCTCTGGACTCACTGCACTGCATCCCCACTGGTGCCAGTGCACTCTCTGGACTCACTGCACTGCATCCCCAGTGGTGCCAGTGCACTCTCTGGAATCACTGCACTGCATCCCCTGTGGTGCCAGTGCACTCTCTGGACTTACTGCACTGCATCCCCAGTGGTGCCAGTGCACTCTCTGGACTCACTGCAGTGCATCCCCTGTGGTGCCAGTGCACTCTCTGGACTCACTGCAGTGCATCCCCAGTGGTGCCAGTGCACTCTCTGGACTCATTGCACTGCATCCCCAGTGGTGCCAGTGCACTCTCTGGACTCACTGCAGTGCATTCCCAGTGGTACCAATGCACTCTCTGGACTCACTGCACTGCATCCCCAGTGGTGCCAGTGCACTCTCTGGAATCACTGCAGTGCATCCCCTGTGCTGCCATTGCACTCTCAGGACTCACTGCACTGCATCCCCAGTGGTGCCAGTGCACTCTCTGGACTCACTGCACTGCATCCCCAGTGGTGCCAGTGCACTCTCTGGACTCACTGCACTGCATCCCCAGGGGTGCCAGTGCACTCTCTGGACTAACTGCACTGCATCCCCTGTGGTGCCAGGGCACTCTCCTGGACTCACTGCAGTGCATTCGCAGTGGTGCCAGTGCACTCTTTCGAGTCACTGCACTGCATCCCCATTAGTGCCAGGTTATTCTCTGGACTCACTGCAGTGCATCCCCAGTGTTGACAGTGCACTCTCTGGACTCACTGCACTGCAACCCCAGTGGTGCCAGTGCACTCTCTGGACACACTGCAGTGTATCCCCAGTGGTGCAAGGGCACTCTCTGGACTAACTGCACTAAAACCCCAGTGGTGCCAGTGCACTCTCTGGACTCACAGCACTGCATCCCCAATGGTGCCACTGCACTCTCTGCACTCACTGAACTGCATCCCCAGTGGTGCCAGTGCACTCTCTGCACTCATTGAACTGCATCCCCAGTGATGCCAGTGCACTCTCTGGACTCACTGCACTGCAGCCCCAGTGGTGCCAGTGCACTCTCTGGAGACACTGCAGTGCATCCCCAGTGGTGCCAGTGCACTCTCTGGAGTCACTGCTTTGCATCCCCACTGGTGCCAGTGCACTCTCTGGACTGACTGCACTGCATTCCCACTGGTGCCAGTGCACTCTCTGCCCTCACAGCACTGCATAACCACTGGTGCCAGTGCACTCTCTGGAGTCACTGCACTGCATCCCCACTGGTGCCAGTGCACTCTCTGGACTCACTGCACTGCAACCCCACTGGTGCCAGTGCACTCTCTGGACTCACTACACTGCATCCCCACTGGTGCCAGTGCAGTCTCTGCAGTCACTGCAGTGCATCCCCAGTGGTGCCAGTGCACTCTTTGGACTCACTGAACTGCATCCCCACTGGTGCCAGTGCACTCTCTGGACTCACTGCACTGCATCCCCAGTAGTGCCAGTGCACTTTCTGGAGTCACTGCACTGCATCCCTACTGGTGCCAGTGCACTCTCTGGACTCACTGCACTGCATCCCCAGTGGTGCCAGTGCACTCTCTGGACTCACTGCACTGCAACCCCACTGGTGCCAGTGCACTCTCTGGACTCACTGCACTGCATCCCCACTGGTGCCAGTGAACTCTCTGGACTCACTGCACTCCATCCCCACTGGTGCCAGTGCACTCTCTGGACTCACTGCACTGCATCCCCACTGGTGCCAGTGCACTTTCTGGAATCACTGCAGTGCATCCCCTGTGGTGCCAGTGCACTCTCTGGTCTTACTGCACTGCATCCCCAGTGGTGCCAGTGAACTCTCTGGACTCACTGCAGTGCATCCCCTGTGGTGCCAGTGCACTCTCTGGACTCACTGCAGTGCATCCCCAGTGGTGCCAGTGCACTCTCTGGACTCACTGCACACCATCACCAGTGGTGCCAGTGCACTTTCTGGACTCACTGCACTGCATCCCCAGTGCTGACCGTGCACTCTCTGGACTCACTGCAGTGCATCCCCTGTGCTGCCAGTGCACTCTCTGGACTCACTGCAGTGCATCCCCAGTGGTGCCAGTGCACTCTCTGGACTCACTGCACTGCATCCCCAGTGGTGCAAGTGCACTCTCTGGTCTCACTGCAGTGCATTCCCAGTGGTGCCAATGCACTCTCTGGACTCACTGCACTGCATCACCAGTGGTGCCAGTGCACTCTCTGGAATCACTGCAGTGCATCCCCTGTGCTGCCATTGCACTCTCTGTACTCACTGCACTGCATCCCCAGTGGTGCCAGTGCACTCTCTGTACTCACTGCACTGCATCCCCAGTGGAGCCAGAGCACTCTCTGGACTCACTGCATTGCATCCCCAGTGGTGCCAGTGCACTCTCTGGACTCACTGCACTGCATCCCCACTGGTGCCAGTGCACTCTCTGGACTCACTGCACTGCATCCCCAGTGGTGCCAGTGCACTCTCTGGACTAACTGCACTGCATCCCCTGTGGTGCCAGGGCACTCTCCGGACTCACTGCAGTGCATCCGCAGTGGTGCCAGTGCACTCTTTCGAATCACTGCACTGCATCCCCATTAGTGCCAGGTCATTCTCTGGACTCACTGCAGTGCATCCCCAGTGTTGACAGTGCACTCTCTGGACTCACTGCACTGCATCCCCAGTGGTGCCAGTGCACTCTCTGGACACACTGCAGTGTATCCCCAGTGGTGCAAGGGCACTCTCTGGACTAACTGCACTGCATCCCCAGTGGTGCCAGTGCACTCTCTGGATTCACAACACTGCATCCCCAATGGTGCCACTGCACTCTCTGGACTCACTGCAGTGCATCCCCAGTCGTGCCAGTTCACTCTCTGCACTCACTGCACTGCATCCCCAGTGGTGCCAGTGCACTCTCTGGAGACACTGCACTGCATCCCCAGTGATGCCAGTGCACTCTCTGGACTCACTGCTTTGCATCCCCACTGGTGCCATTGCACTCTCTGAACTGACTGCACTGCATCCCCACTGGTGCCAGTGCACTCTCTGCACTCACTGCACTGCATACCCACTGGTGCCAGTGCACTCTCTGGACTCACTGCACTGCATCCCCAGTAGTGCCAGTGCACTTTCTGGAGTCACTGCACTGCATCCCTAGTGGTGCCAGTGCACTCTCTGGACTCACTGCACTGCATCCCCAGTGGTGCCAGTGCACTCTCTGGACTCACTGCACTGCATCCCCAGTAGTGCCAGTGCACTTTCTGGAGTCACTGCACCGCATCCCAAGTGGTGCCAGTGCACTCTCTGGACTCACTGCACTGCATCCCCAGTGGTGCCAGTGCATTCTCTGGACTCACTGCACTGCATCCCCACTGGTGCCAGTGCACTCTCTGGACTCACTGCAGTGAATCCCCGGTGGTGCCAGTGCACTCTCTGGACTCACTGCACTGCATCCCCAGTGGTGCCAGTGCACTGTCTGGACTCACTGCACTGCATCCCCACTGGTGCCAGTGCACTCTCTGGACTCACTGCACTGCATCCCCACTGGTGCCAATGCACTCTCTGGACTCACTGCACTGCATCCCCACTGGTGCCAGTGCACTATAAGGACTCACTGCACTGCATGCCCACTGGTGCCAGTGCACTCTCTGGACTCACTGCACTGCATCCCCACTGGTGCCAGTGCACTCTCAGGACTCACTACACTGCATCCCCACTGGTGCCAGTGCACTCTCTAGAGTCACTGCACTCCAACCCCACTGGTGCCAGTGCACTCTCTAGAGTCACTGCACTTATCCGCAGTGGTGCCAGTGCACTCTCTCGACTCACTGCACTGCATCCCCAGTAGTGCCAGTGCACTCTCTGGACTCACTGCAGTGCATCCCCTGTGGGGCCAGTGCACTCTCTGGACTCACTGCAGTGCATCCCCAGTGGTGCCAGTGCACTCTCTGGACTCACTGCACTGCATCCCCAGTGGTGCCAGTGCAATCTCTGGACTCACTGCACTGCATCACGACTTGTGCCAGTGCACTCTCTGGACTCACTGCACTGCATCCCCACTGCTGCCAGTGCACTCTCTGGACTCACTGCACTGCATCCCCAGTGGTGCCAGGGCACTCTCTGGACTCACTGCACTGCATCCCCACTGGTGCCAATGCACTCTCTGGAGTCACTGCAGTGCATCCCCACTGGTGCCAGTGCACTCTCTGGAGTCACTGCACTGCATCCCCACTGGTGCCAGTGCACGGTCTGGACTCACTGCAGTGCATCCCCAGTGGTGCCAGTGCACTCTCTGGAGTCACTGCACTGCATCCCCAGTGGTGCCAGTGCACTCTCTGGACTCACAGCAGTGCATCCCCACTGGTGCCAGTGCACTCTCTGGACTCACTGCACTGCATCCCCTGTGGTGCCAGTGCACTCTCTGGACTCACTGCACTGCATCCCCACTGGTGCCAGTGCACTCTCTGGACTAACTGCACTGCATCTCCTGTGGTGCCAGTGCACTCTCGGGACTCACTGCACTGCATCCCCAGTGGTGCCAGTGCACTCTCTGGACTCACTGCACTGCATCCCCACTGGTGCCAGTGCACTCTCTGGACTCACTGCACTGCATCCCCTGTGGTGCCAGTGCACTCTCTGGAGTCACTGCACTGCATCCCCAGTGGTGCCAGTGCACTCTCTCGACTAACTGCACTGCATCCCCTGTGGTGCCAGGGCACTCTCCGGACTCACTGCACTGCATCCGCAGTGGTGCCAGTGCACTCTTTCGAGTCACTGCACTGCATCCCCATTAGTGCCAGGTCATTCTCTGGACTCACTGCAGTGCATCCCCAGTGTTGACAGTGCACTCTCTGTACTCACTGCACTGCATCCCCAGTGGTGCCACTGCACTCTCTGGACTCACTGCAGTGCATCCCCAGTGGTGCCAGTGCACTCTCTGCACTCACTGCACTGCATCCCCAGTGGTGCCAGTGCACTCTCTGCACTCACTGAACTGCATCCCCAGTGATGCCAGTGCACTCTCTGGACTCACTGCACTGCATCCCCACTGGTGCCAGTGCACTCTCTGCACTCACTGCACTGCATACCCACTGGTGCCAGTGCACTCTCTGGACTCACTGCACTGCAACCCCACTGGTGCCAGTGCACTCTCTGGACTCACTACACTGCATCCCCACTGGTGCCAGTGCACTCTCTGGACTCACTGCACTGCACCTCCACTGGTGCCAGTCGACTCTCTGGACTCACTGCACTGCATCCCCAGTAGTGCCAGTGCACTTTCTGGAGTCACTGCACTGCATCCCAAGTGGTGCCAGTGCACTCTCTGGACTCACTGCACTGCATCCCCAGTGGTGCCAGTGCACTTTCTGGAGTCACTGCACTGCATCCCTAGTGGTGCCAGTGAACTCTCTGGACTCACTGCACTGCATCCCCAGTGGTGCCAGTGCACTCTCTGGACTCACTGCACTGCATCCCCACTGGTGCCAGTGCACTCTCTGGAGTCACTGCACTGCATCCCCACTCGTGCCAATGCACTCTCTGGACTCACTGCACTGCATCCCCACTGGTGCCAGTGCACTATAAGGACTCACTGCACTGCATGCCCACTGGTGCCAGTGCACTCTCTGCACTCACTGCACTGCATCCCCACTGGTGCCAGTGCACTCTCAGGACTCACTACACTGCATCCCCACTGGTGTCAGTGCACTCTCTAGAGTCACTGCACTCCAACCCCACTGGTGCCAGTGCACTCTCTAGAGTCACTGCACTGATCCGCAGTGGTGCCAGTGCACTCTCTCGACTCACAGCACTGCATCCCCAGTAGTGCCAGTGGACTCTCTGTACTCACTGCAGTGCATCCCCTGTGGGGCCAGTGCACTCTCTGGACTCACTGCACTGCATCCCCACTGGTGCAACTGCACTCTCTGGACTCACTGCACTGCATCCCCAGTGGTGCCAGTGCACTCTCTGGACTCACTGCACTGCATCCCGACTGGTGCCAGTGCACTCTCTGGACTCACTGCACTGCATGCGCACTGGTGCCAGTGCACTCTCTGGACTCACTGCACTGCATCCCCACTGCTACCAGTGCACTCTCTGGACTCACTGCACTGCATCCCCACTGGTGCCAGTGCACTCTCTGGACTCACTGCACTGCATCCCCACTGGTGCCAGTGCACTCTCTGGACTCACTGCACTGCATCCCCACTGGTGCCAGTGCACTCTCTGGGCTCACTGCACTGCATCCCCAGTGGTGCCAGTACACTCTCTGGAGACACTGCACTGCATCCCCACTGGTGCCAGTGCACTCTCTGGACTCACTGCACTGCATCCCCACTGGTGCCAGTGCACTATAAGGACTCACTGCACTGCATCCCCAGTAGTGCCAGTACACTTTCTGGAGTCACTGCACTGCCTCCCTAGTGGTGCCAGTGCACTCTCTGGACTCACGACACTGCATCCCCACTGGTGCCAGTGCACTCTCTAGAGTCACTGCACTCGAACCCCACTGGTGCCAGTGCACTCTCTAGAGTCACTGCACTGATCCGCAGTGGTGCCAGTGCACTCTCTGGAGTCACTGCACTGCATCCCCACTGGTGCCAGTGCACTCTCTGGACTCACTGCACGGCATCCCCACTGATGCCAGTGCACTCTCTGGAGTCACTGCAGTGCATCCCCAGTGGTGCCAGTGTACTCTCTGGACTCACTGCACTGAATCCCCTGTGGTGCCAGTGCACTCTCTGGAGTCACTGCACTGCATCCCCAGTAGTGCCAGTGCACTCTCTGGACTCACTGCACTGCATCCCCACTGGTGCCAGTGCACTATAGGGACTCACTGCACTGCATACCCACTGGTGCCAGTGCACTCTCTGGACTCACTGCACTGCATCCCCAGTGGTGCCAGTGCACTCTCTGGAGACACTGCACTGCATCCCCACTGGTACCTGTGCACTCCCTAGAGTCACTGCACTCCAACCCCACTGGTGCCAGTGCACTCTCTAGAGTCACTGCACTGATCCGCAGTGGTGCCAGTGCACTCTCTGGACTCACTGCTTTGCATCCCCACTGGTACCAGTGCACTCTCTGGACTCACTGCACTACATCCCCACTGGTGCCAGTGCACTATCTGGAGTCACTGCAGTGCATCCCCACTGGTGCCAGTGCACTCTCTGGAGTCACTGCAATGCATCCCCAGTGGTGCCAGTGCACTCTCTGGAGTCACTACACTGCAACCACACTGGTGCCAGTGCACTCTCAGGAGTCACTGCACTGCATCCCCAGTGATGCCGGTGCACTCTCTGAACTCACTGCACTGCATCCCCAGTGTTGCCAGTGCACTCTCTGGACTCACTGCACTGCATCCCCAGTGGTGCCACGGCACTCTCTGGACTCACTGCTTTGCATCCCCACTGGTACCTTTGCACTCTCTGGAGTCACTGCACTGCAACCCCACTGGTGCCAGTGCACTCTCTGGACTCACTACACTGCATCTCCACTGGTGCCAGTGAAATCTCTGGACTCACTGCACTGCATCTCCACTGGTGCCAGTGCACTCTCTGGACTCACTGCACTGCATCCCCAGTAGTGCCAGTGCACTTTCTGGAGTCACTGCACCGCATCCCAAGTGGTGCCAGTGAACTCTCTGGACTCACTGCACTGCATCCCCAGTGGTGCCAGTGCACTCTCTGGACTCACTGCAGTGCATCCCCACTGGTGCCAGTGAACTCTCTGGACTCACTGCACTGCATCCCCAGTGGTGCCAGTGCACTCTCTGGACTAACTGCACTGCATCCCCATTGGTGCCTGTGCACTCTCTGGACTCACTGCACTGCATCCCCAGTAGTGCCAGTGCACTTTCTGGAGTCACTGCACTGCATCCCTAGTGGTGCCAGTGAACTCTCTGGACTCACTGCACTGAATCCCCGGTGGTGCCAGTGCACTCTCTGGACTCACTGCACTGCAACCCCACTGGTGCCAGTGCACTCTCTGGAGTCACTGCACTGCATCCCCAGTGGTGCCAGTGCACTCTCTGCACTCACTGCACTGCATCCCCACTGGTGCCAGTGCACTCTAAGGACTCACTACACTGCACTGCATCCCCAGTGGTGCCAGTGCACTCTCTGGACTCACTGTACTGCATCCCCACTAGTGCCAGTGCACTCTCTGGACTCACTGCAGTGCATCCCCAGTAGTGCCAGTGCACTTTCTGGAGTCACTGCACTGCATCCCTAGTGGTGCCAGTGAACTCTCTGGACTCACTGCACTGCATCCCCAATGGTGCCAGTGCACTCTCTGCACTCACTGCACTGCATCCCCAGTGGTGCCACTGCACTCTCTGGACTCACTGCAATGCATCCCCACTGGTGCCAGTGCACTCTAAGGACTCACTGCACTGCACTGCATCCCCAGTGGTGCCAGTGAACTCTCTGGAGTCACTGCACTGCATCCCCAGTGGTGCCAGTGCACTCTCTGGTCTCCCTGCACTGCATCCCCAGTGGTGCAAGTGCACTCTCTGGACTCACTGCACTGCATCCCCACTGGTGCCAGTGCACTCTCTGGACTCACTGCACTGCATCCCCAGTGGTGCCAGTGCACTCTCTGGACTCACTGCACTGCATCCCCACTGGTGCAACTGCACTCTCTGGACTCACTGCACTTCATTCCCACTGGTGCCAGTGCACTCTCTGCACTCACTGCACTGCATCCCCACTGGTGCCAGTGCACTCTCTGGACTCACTGCACTACATCCCCACTGGTGCCAGTGCACTCTCTAGAGTCACTGCACTCCAACCCCAATGGTGCCAGTGCACTCTATGGAGTCACTGCACTGCATCCCCAGTGGTGCCAGTGCACTCTCTGGACTCACTGCACTGCATCCCCACTGGTGCCAGTGCACTCTCTGGAGTCACTGCACTGCATCCCCACTGGTGCCAGTGCACTCTCTGGACTCACTGCACTGCATCCCCACTGGTGCCAGTGCACTCTCTGGACTCACTGCACTGCATGCCCACTGGTGCCAGTGCACTCTCTGGACTCACTGCACTGCATCCCCACTGGTGCCAGTGCACTCTCTGGAGTCACTGCACTGCATCCCCACTGGTGCCAGTGCACTCTCTGGACTCACTGCACTGCATCCCCAGTAGTGCCAGTGCACTTTCTGGAGTCACTGCACTGCATCCCCAGTGGTGCCAGTGAACTCTCTGGACTCACTGCACTGCATCCCCACTGGTGCCAGTGCACTCTCTGGACTCACTGCACTGCATGCCCACTGGTGCCAGTGCACTCTCAGGACTCACTACACTGCATCCCCACTGGTGCCAGTGCACTCTCTAGAGTCACTGCACTCCAACCCCACTGGCGCCAGTGCACTCTCTAGAGTCACTGCACTGATCCGCAGTGGTGCCAGTGCACTCTCTCGACTCACTGCACTGCATCCCCAGTAGTGCCAGTGGACTCTCTGGACTCACTGCAGTGCATCCCCTGTGGGGCCAGTGCACTCTCTGGGCTCACTGCACTGCATCCCCACTGGTGCCAGTGCACTCTCTGGACTCACTGCACTGCATGCCCACTGGTGCCAGTGCACTCTCAGGACTCACTACACTGCATCCCCACTGGTGCCAGTGCACTCTCTAGAGTCACTGCACTCCAACCCCACTGGCGCCAGTGCACTCTCTAGAGTCACTGCACTGCATCCCCAGTGGTGCCAGTGCACTCTCTGGACTCACTGCACTGCATCCCCACTGGTGCCAGTGCACTCTCTGGACTCACTGCACTGCAACCCCACTGGTGCCAGTGCACTCTCTGGACTCACTGCACTGCATCCCCACTGGTGCCAGTGCACTCTCTGGAGTCACTGCACTGCATCCCCACTGGTGCCACTATACTCTCTGGAGACACTGCACTGCATCCCCACTGGTGCCAGTGAACTGCCTGGACTCACTGCACTGCATCCCCACTGGTGCCAGTGAACTGCCTGGACTCACTGCACTGCATCCCCACTGGTGCCAGTGCACTCTCTGGATTCACTGCACTGCAACCCCACTGGTGCCAGTGAACTCTCTGGACTCACTGCAGTGCATCCCCTGTGGGGCCAGTGCACTCTCTGGGCTCACTGCACTGCATCCGCAGTGGTGCCAGTGCAATCTCTGGACTCACTGCACTGCATCACGACTTGTGCCAGTGCACTCTCTGGACTCACTGCACTGCATCCCCAGTGGTGCCAGTGCACTCTCTGGACTCACTGCACTGCATCCCCAGTGGTGCCAGTGCACTCTCTGGAGTCACTGCACTGCATCCCCACTGGTGCCAATGCACTCTCTGGAGTCACTGCACTGCATCCCCACTGGTGTCAGTGCACTCTCTGGAGTCACTGCACTGCATCCCCACTGGTGCCAGTGCACGGTCTGGACTCACTGCAGTGCATCCCCACTGGTGCCAGTGCACTCTCTGGAGTCACTGCACTGCATCCCCAGTGGTGCCAGTGCACTCTCTGGACTCACTGCAGTGCATCCCCACTGGTGCCAGTGCACTCTCTGGACTCACTGCACTGCATCCCCTGTGGTGCCAGTGCATTCTCTGGACTTACTGCACTGCATCCCCAGTTTTTCCAATGCACTCTCTGGACTAACTGCACTGCATCCCCTGTGGTGCCAGGGCACTCTCCGGACTCACTGCACTGCATCCCCACTGGTGCCAGTGCACTCTCTGCACTCACTGCACTGCATCCCCAGTGGTGCCAGTGAACTCTCTGCACTCACTGAACTGCATCCCCAGTGATGCCAGTGCACTCTCTGGACTCACTGCACTGCATCCCCAGTGGTGCCAGTGCACTCTCTGGACTCACTGCTTTGCATCCCCACTGGTGCCATTGCACTCTCTGGACTGACTGCACTGCATCCCCACTGGTGCCAGTGCACTCTCTGCACTCACTGCACTGCATACCCACTGGTGCCAGTGCACTCTCTGGACTCACTGCACTGCAACCCCACTGGTGCCAGTGCACTCTCTGGACTCACTACACTGCATCCCCACTGGTGCCAGTGCACTCTCTGGACTCACTGCACTGCATCCCCACTGGTGCCAGTACACTCTCTGGACTCACTGCAGTGAATCCCCGGTGGTGCCAGTGCACTCTCTGGACTCACTGCACTGCATCCCCAGTGGTGCCAGTGCACTCTCTGGACTCACTGCACTGCATCCCCAGTGGTGCCAGTGCACTCTCTGGACTCACTGCACTGCATTCCCACTGGTGCCAGTGCACTCTCTGGACTCACTGCACTGCATCCTAAGTAGTTCCAGTGCACTTTCTGGAGTCACTGCACTGCATCCCTAGTGGTGCCAGTGAACTCTCTGGACTCACTGCACTGCATCCCCAGTGGTGCCAGTGCACTCTCTGGACTCACTGCACTGCATCCCCACTGGTGCCAGTGCACTCTCTGGAGTCACTGCACTGCATCCCCACTGGTGCCAATGCACTCTCTGGACTCACTGCACTGCATCCCCACTGGTGCCAGTGCACTATAAGGACTCACTGCACTGCATGCCCACTGGTGCCAGTGCACTCTCTGCACTCACTGCACTGCATCCCCACTGGTGCCAGTGCACTCTCAGGACTCACTACACTGCATCCCCACTGGTGTCAGTGCACTCTCTAGAGTCACTGCACTCCAACCCCACTGGTGCCAGTGCACTCTCTAGAGTCACTGCACTGATCCGCAGTGGTGCCAGTGCACTCTCTCGACTCACAGCACTGCATCCCCAGTAGTGCCAGTGGACTCTCTGTACTCACTGCAGTGCATCCCCTGTGGGGCCAGTGCACTCTCTGGACTCACTGCACTGCATCCCCAGTGGTGCCAGTGCACTCTCTGGACTCACTGCACTGCATCCCCAGTGGTGCCAGTGCACTCTCTGGACTCACTGCACTGCATCCCGACTGGTGCCAGTGCACTCTCTGGACTCACTGCACTGCATCACCACTGGTGCCAGTGCACTCTCTGGACTCACTGCACTGCATCCCCACTGGTGCCAGTGCACTCTCTGGAGTCACTGCACTGCATCCCCACTGGTGCCAATGCACTCTCTGGAGTCACTGCAGTGCATCCCCACTGGTGCCAGTGCACTCTCTAGAGTCACTGCACTGCATCCCCACTGGTGCCAGTGCACGGTCTGGACTCACTGCAGTGCATCCCCAGTGGTGCCAGTGCACTCTCTGGAGTCACTGCACTGCATCCCCAGTGGTGCCAGTGCACTCTCTGGACTCACTGCACTGCATCCCCAGTGGGGCCAGTGCACTCTCTGGACTCACTGCACTGCATCCCCAGTGGTGCCAATGCACTCTCTGGACTCACTGCACTGCAGCCCCACTGCTGCCAGTGCACTCTCTGGACTCACTGCACTGCATCCCCACTGGTGCCAGTGCACTCTCTGGACTCACTGCACTGCAACCCCAGTGGTGCCAGTGCACTCTCTGGACTCACTGCACTGCATCCCCAGTGGTGCCAGTGCACTCTCTGGGCTCACTGCACTGCATCCCCAGTGGTGCCAGTACACTCTCTGGAGAGACTGCACTGCATCCCCACTGGTGCCAGTGCACTCTCTGGACTCACTGCACTGCATCCCCACTGGTGCCAGTGCACTCTCTGGAATCACTGCACTGCATCCCCAGTAGTGCCAGTGCACTTTCTGGAGTCACTGCACTGCCTCCCTAGTGGTGCCAGTGCACTCTCTGGACTCACTACACTGCATCCCCACTGGTGCCAGTGCACTCTCTAGAGTCACTGCACTCCAACCCCACTGGTGCCAGTGCACTCTCTAGAGTCACTGCACTGATCCGCAGTGGTGCCAGTGCACTCTCTCGACTCACAGCACTGCATCCCCAGTAGTGCCAGTGGACTCTCTGTACTCACTGCAGTGCATCCCCTGTGGGGCCAGTGCACTCTCTGGACTCACTGCACTGCATCCCCAGTGGTGCCAGTGCACTCTCTGGACTCACTGCACTGCATCCCCAGTGGTGCCAGTTCACTCTCTTAACTCACTGCACTGCATCCCCAGTGGTGCCAGTGCACTCTCTGGACTCACTGCACTGCATCCCCACTGCTGCCAGTGCACTCTCTGGACTCACTGCACTGCATCCCCAGTGGTGCCAGTGCACTCTCTGGACTCACTGCACTGCATCCCCACTGGTGCCAATGCACTCTCTGGACTCACTGCAGTGCATCCCCACTGGTGCCAGTGCACTCTCTGGAGTCACTGCATTGCATCCCCACTGGTGCCAGTGCACGGTCTGGACTCACTGCAGTGCATCCCCACTGGTGCCAGTGCACTCTCTGGAGTCACTGCACTGCATCCCCAGTGGTGCCAGTGCACTCTCTGGACTCACTGCACTGCATCCCCAGTGGGGCGAGTGCACTCTCTGGACTCACTGCACTGCATCCCCACTGGTGCCAATGCACTCTCTGGACTCACTGCACTGCAGCCCCACTGGTGCCAGTGCACTCTCTGGACTCACTGCACTGCATCCCCACTGGTGCCAGTACACTCTACACTCTCTGGAGACACTGCACTGCATCCCCACTGGTGCCACTGCACTCTCAGGACTCACTGCACTGCATCCCCACTGGTGCCAGTGCACTCTCTGGACTCACTGCAGTGCATCCCCAGTAGTGCCAGTGCACTTTCTGGAGTCACTGCACTGCATCCCTAGTGGTGCCAGTGAACTCTCTGGACTCACTGCACTGCATCCCCAATGGTGCCAGTGCACTCTCTGGACTCACTGCACTGCATCCCCAGTGGTGCCACTGCACTCTCTGGAGTCACTGCAATGCATCCCCACTGGTGCCAGTGCACTCTAAGGACTCACTGCACTGCACTGCATCCCCAGTGGTGCCAGTGAACTCTCTGGAGTCACTGCACTGCATCCCCAGTGGTGCCAGTGCACTCTCTGGTCTCACTGCACTGCATCCCCAGTGGTGCCAGTGCACTCTCTGGACTCACTGCACTGCATCCCCACTGGTGCCAGTGCACTCTCTGGACTCACTGCACTGCATCCCCAGTGGTGCCAGTGCACTCTCTGGACTCACTGCACTGCATCCCCACTGGTGCAACTGCACTCTCTGGACTCACTAAACTGCATCCCCACTGGTGCCAGTGCACTCTCTGGACTCACTGCACTGCATCCCCACTGGTGCCAGTGCACTCTCTCGAGTCACTGCACTGCATCCCCACTGGTGCCAGTGCACTCTCTGCACTCACTGCACTGCATCCCCAGTGGTGACAGTGCACTCTCTGGACTCACTGCACTGCGTCCCCAGTGGTGCCAGTGCACTCTCTAGAGTCACTGCACTCCAACCCCACTGGTGCCAGTGCACTCTCTAGAGTCACTACACTGCATCCCCACTGCTACCACTCTCTGGACTCACTGCACTGCATCCCCAGTGGTGCCAGTGCACTCTCTGGACTCACTGCACTGCATCCCCACTGGTGCCAGTGCACTCTCTGGACTCACTGCACTGCATCCCCACTGCTGCCAATGCACTCTCTAGACTCACTGCACTGCAACCCCACTGGTGCCCGTGCATTCTCTGGACTCACTACACTGCATCTCCAGTGGTGCCAGTGCACTCTCTGGACTCACTGCACTGCATCCCCACTGGTGCCAGTGCACTCTCTGGACTCACTAAACTGCATCCCCACTGGTGCCAGTGCACTCTCTGGAGTCACTGCACTGCATCCCCAGAAGTGCCAGTGCACTCTCTGGATTCACTGCACTGCAACCCCACTGGTGCCAGTGAACTCTCTGGACTCACTGCAGTGCATCCCCTGTGGGGCCAGTGCACTCTCTGGGCTCACTGCACTGCATCCGCAGTGGTGCCAGTGCAATCTCTGGACTCACTGCACTGCATCACGACTTGTGCCAGTGCACTCTCTGGACTCACTGCACTGCATCCCCAGTGGTGCCAGTGCACTCTCTGGACTCACTGCACTGCATCCCCAGTGGTGCCAGTGCACTCTCTGGAGTCACTGCACTGCATCCCCACTGGTGCCAATGCACTCTCTGGAGTCACTGCACTGCATCCCCACTGGTGCCAGTGCACTCTCTGGAGTCACTGCACTGCATCCCCACTGGTGCCAGTGCACGGTCTGGACTCACTGCAGTGCATCCCCACTGGTGCCAGTGCACTCTCTGGAGTCACTGCACTGCATCCCCAGTGGTGCCAGTGCACTCTCTGGACTCACTGCAGTGCATCCCCACTGGTGCCAGTGCACTCTCTGGACTCACTGCACTGCATCCCCACTGGTGCCAGTGCACTCTCTGGAGTCACTGCACTGCATCCCCACTGGTGCCAGTGCACTCTCTGGAGTCACTGCACTGCATCCCCAGTGGTGCCAGTGCACTCTCTGGACTCACTGCACTGCATCCCCACTGGTGCCAGTGCACTCTCTGGAGTCACTGCTTTGCATCCCCACTGGTGCCAATGCACTCTCTGGACTCACTGCACTGCAGCCCCACTGCTGCCAGTGCACTCTCTGGAGTCACTGCACTGCATCCCTAGTGGTGCCAGTGAACTCTCTGGACTCACTGCACTGAATCCCCGGTGGTGCCAGTGCACTCTCTGGACTTACTGCACTGCATCCCCACTGGTGCCAGTGCACTCTCTGGAGTCACTGCACTGCATCCCCAGTAGTTCCAGTGCACTTTCTGGATTCACTGCACTACATCCCTAGTGGTGCCAGTGAACTCTCTGGACTCACTGCACTGAATCCCCGGTGGTGCCAGTGCACTCTCTGGACTCACTGCACTGCATCCCCACTGGTGCCAGTGCACTCTCTGGACTCACTGCACTGCATCCCCACTGGTGCCAGTGCACTATAAGGACTCACTGCACTGCATGCCCACTGGTGCCAGTGCACTCTCTAGAGTCACTGCACTCCAACCCCACTGGTGCCAGTTCACTCTCTAGAGTCACTGCACTGATCCGCAGTGGTGCCAGTGCACTCTCTGGACTCACTGCACTGCATCCCCACTGGTACCAGTGCACTCTCTGGACTCACTGCACTGCATCCCCAGTGGTGCCAGTGCACTCTCTGGACTCACTGAACTGCATCCCCAGTAGTGCCAGTGCACTTTCTGAACTCACTGCACTGCATCCCTAGTGGTGCCAGTGCACTCTCTGGAGTCACTGCACTGCATCCCCAGTGGTGACAGTGCACTCTCTGGACTCACTGCAGTGCATCCCCTGTGGTGCCAGTGCACTCTCTGGAGTCACTGCTTTGCATCCCCACTGGTGCCAGTGCATTCACTGGACTCACTGCACTGCATCTCCAGTGTTGCCAGTGCACTCTCTGGACTGACTACACTGCATCCCCACTGGTGCCAGTGCACTCTCTGGACTCACTGCACTGCATCCCCAGTGGTGCCAGTGCACTCTCTGGACTCACTGCACTGCATCCCCACTGGTGCCAGTGCACTCTCTGGACTCACTGCACTGCATGAGCACTGGTGCCAGTGCACTCTCTGGACTCACAGCACTGCATCCCCACTGGTGCCAGTGCACTCTCTGGACTCACTGCACTGCATCCCCAGTAGTGCCAGTGGATTCTCTGTACTCACTGCAGTGCATTCCCTGTGGTGCCAGTGCACTCTCTGGACTCACTGCAGTGCATCCCCAGTGGTGCCAGTGCACTCTCTGGACTCACTGCACTGCATCCCCAGTGGTGCCAGTGCACTCTCTGGACTCACTGCACTGCATCCCGACTGGTGCCAGTGCACTCTCTGGACTCACTGCACTGCATCCCCACTGCTGCCAGTGCACTCTCTGGAGTCACTGCACTGCATCTCCAGTGGTGCCAGAGCACTCTCTGGAGTCACTGCACTGCATCCCCACTGGTGCCAATGCACTCTCTGGAGTCACTGCAGTGCATCCCCACTGGCGCCAGTGCACTCTCTGGAGTCACTGCACTGCATCCCCAGTGGTGCCAGTGCACTCTCTGGACTCACTGCAGTGCATCCCCACTGGTGCCAGTGCACTCTCTGGAGTCACTGCACTGCATCCCCAGTGGTGCCACTGCACTCTCTGGACTCACTGCACTGCATCCCCACTGGTTCCAGTGCACTCTGTCAACTCACTGCACTGCATTCCCACTGGTGCCAGTGCACTCTCTGGAGTCACTGCACTGCATCCCCACTGGTGCCAGTGCACTCTCTGGACTCACTGCAGTGCATCCCCAGTGGTGCCACTGCACTCTCTGGACTCACTGCACTGCATCCCCACTGGTTCCAGTGCACTCTCTGGACTCACTGCACTGCATCCCCAGTGGTGCCAGTGCACTCTCTGGACTCACTGCTTTGCATCCCCACTGGTGCCAGTGCACTCTCTGGAGTCACTGCAGTGCATCCCCACTAGTGCCAGTGCACTCTCTGGACTCACTGCACTGCATCCCCACTGGTGCCAGTGCACTCTCTGGAGTCACTGCACTGCATCCCCACTGGTGCCAGTGCACTCTCTGGAGTCACTGCACTGCATCCCCAGTGGTGCCACTGCACTCTCTGGACTCACTGCACTGCATCCCCACTGGTTCCAGTGCACTCTGTCAACTCACTGCACTGCATCCCCAGTAGTGCCAGTGCACTCTCTGGACTCACTGCACTGCATCCCTAGTGGTGCCAGTGCACTCTCTGGAGTCACTGCACTGCATCCCCACTGGTGCCAGTGCACTCTCTGCACTCACTGCACTGCATCCCCACTGGTGCCAGTGCACTCTCTGGACTCACTGCAGTGCATCCCCAGTGGTGCCAGTGCACTCTCTGGACTGACTGCACTGCATCCCCACTGGTGCCAGTGCACTCTCTGCACTCACTGCACTGCATCCCCACTGGTGCCAGTGCACTCTCTGGACTCACTGCACTGAATCCCCACTGGTGCCAGTGCACTCTCTAGAGTCACTGCACTCCAACCCCACTGGTGCCAGTGCACTCTATGGAGTCACTGCACTGATCCTCAGTGGAGTCAGTGCACTCTCTGGACTCACTGCACTGCATCCCCACTGGTGCCAGTGCACTCTCTGGAGTCACTGCAGTGCATCCCCACTGGTGCCAGTGCACTCTCTGGACTCACTGCACTGCATCCCCAGTGGTGCCAGTGCACTCTCTGGACTCACTGCACTGCATCCCCAGTGGTGCCAGTGCATTCTCCGGAGACACTGCAGTGCATCCCCAGTGGTGCTAGTGCACTCTCTGGACTCACTGCACTGCATTCCCACTGGTGCCAGTGCACTCTCTGGACTCACTGCACTGCATCCCCACTGGTGCCAGTGCACTCTCTGGACTGACTGCACTGCATCCCCACTGGTGTCAGTGCACTCTCTGGACTCACTGCACTGCCGACCCACTGGTGCCAGTGCACTCTCTGGCGTCACTGCACTGCAACACCACTGTTGCCAGTGCACTCTCTGGAGTCACTACACTGCATCCCCACTGGTGCCAGTGCACTCTCTGGACTCACTGCACTGCATCCCCACTGGTGCCAATGCACTCTCTGGACTCACTGCACTGCAGCCCCACTGCTGCCAGTGCACTCTCTGGACTCACTGCACTGCATCCCCAGTGGTGCCAGTGCACTCTCTGGACTCACTGCACTGCATCCCCACTGGTGCCAGTGAACTCTCTGGACTCACTGCACTGCATCCCCACTGGTGCCAGTGAACTCTCTGGACTCACTGCACTGCATCCCCAGTAGTGCCAGTGCACTTTCTGGAGTCATTGCACTGCATCCCTGGTGGTGCTAGTGAACACTCTGGACTCACTGCACTGCATCCCCACTGGTGACAGTGCACTCTCTGGACTCACTGCACGGCATCCCCACTGGTGCCAGTGCACTCTCTGGAGTCACTGCAGTGCATCCCCAGTGGTGCCAGTGCACTCTCTGGAGTCACTGCAGTGCATCCCCACTGGTGCCAGTGCACTCTCTGGACTCACTGCACTGCATCCCCACTGGTGCCAGTGCAATCTAAGGACTCACTGCACTGCATGCCCACTGGTGCCAGTGCACTCTCTGGACTCACTGCACTGCATCCCCACTGGTGCCAGTGCACTGTCTGGACTCACTGCAGTGCATCCCCACTGGTGCCAGTGCACTCTCTGGACTCACTGCACTGCATCCCCACTGGTGCCAGTGCACTCTCTGGAGTCACTGCACTGCATCCCCAGTGGTGCCAGTGCACTCTCTGGACTCACTGCACTGCATCCCCACTGGTGCCAGTGCACTCTCTGGACTCACTGCACTGCAACCCCACTGGTGCCAGTGCACTCTCTGGACTCACTGCACTGCATCCCCACTGGTGCCAGTGCACTCTCTGGAGTCACTGCACTGCATCCCCACTGGTGCCACTATACTCTCTGGAGACACTGCACTGCATCCCCACTGGTGCCAGTGAACTGCCTGGACTCACTGCACTGCATCCCCACTGGTGCCAGTGAACTGCCTGGACTCACTGCACTGCATCCCCACTGGTGCCAGTGCACTCTCTGGATTCACTGCACTGCAACCCCACTGGTGCCAGTGAACTCTCTGGACTCACTACACTGCATCCCCACTGGTGCCAGTGCACTCTCTGGAGTCACTGCACTGCATCCCCACTGGTGCCAGTGCACTATAAGGACTCACTGCACTGCATCCCCACTGGTGCCAGTGCACTCTGTGGACTCACTGCACTGCATCCCCAGTAGTGCCAGTGAACTCTCTGGACTCACTGCACTGCATCCCCACTGGTGCCAGTGCACTCTCTGGAGTCACTGGACTGCATCCCCACTGGTGCCAGTGAACTCTCTGGACTCACTGCACTGCATCCCCACTGCTACCAGTGCACTCCCTGGACTCACTGCCCTGCATCCCCACTGGTGCCAGTGCACTCTCTGGACTCACTGCACTGCATCCCCACTGCTGCCAGTGCACTCTCTGGAGTCACTGCACTGCATCCCCAGTGGTGCCAGTGCACTCTCTGGACTCACTGCACTGCATCCCCAGTGGTGCCAGTGCACTCTCTGGAGTCACTGCACTGCATCCCCACTGGTGCCAGTGCACTCTCTGGACTCACTGCACTGCATCCGCAGTGGTGCCAATGCACTCTCTGGACTCACTGCACTGCATCCCCAGTGGTGCCAGTGCACTCTCTGGAGTCACTGCACTGCATCCCCACTGGTGCCAGTGCACTCTCTAGAGTCACTGCACTCCAACCCCACTGGTACCAGTGCACTCTCTGGACTCACTGCACTGCATCCCCACTGGTGCCAGTGCACTGTCTGGAGTCACTGCACTGCATCCCCACTGGTGCCAGTGCACTCTCTGGACTCACTGCACTGCATCCCCACTGGTGCCAGTGCACTTTCTGGAGTCACTGCACTGCATCCCTAGTGGTGCCAGTGAACTCTCTGGACTCACTGCACTGAATCCCCGGTGGTGCCAGTGCACTCTCTGGACTCACTGCACTGCATCCCCAGTGGTGCCAGTGCACTCTCTGGAGTCACTGCACTGCATTCCCACTGGTGCCAATGCACTCTCTGGACTCACTGCACTGCATCCCCACTGGTGCCAGTGCACTCTCTGGAGACACTGCAGTGCATCCCCACTGGTTCCAGTGCACTCTCTCAACTCACTGCACTGCATTCCCACTGGTGCCAGTGCACTCTCTGGACTCACTGCTTTGCATCCCCACTGGTGCCATTGCACTCTCTGGACTGACTGCACTGCATCCCCAGTGGTGCCAGTGCACTCTCTGGACTGACTGCACTGCAACCCCACTGGTGCCAGTGCACTCTCTGGACTCACTGCACTGCATCCCCACTGGTGCCAGTGAACTCTCTGGACTCACTGCACTGCATCCCCACTGGTGCCAATGCACTCTCTGGACTCACTGCACTGCAGCCCCACTGCTGCCAGTGCACTCTCTGGACTCACTGCACTGCATCCCCACTGGTGCCAGTGCACTCTCTGGACTCACTGCACTGCATCCCCACTGGTGCCAGTGAACTCTCTGGACTCACTGCACTGCATCCCCACTGGTGCCAGTGAACTCTCTGGACTCACTGCACTGCATCCCCAGTAGTGCCAGTGCACTTTCTGGAGTCACTGCACTGCATCCCTGGTGGTGCTAGTGAACTCTCTGCACTCACTGCACTGCATCCCCACTGGTGACAGTGCACTCTCTGGACTCACTGCACGGCATCCCCACTGGTGCCAGTGCACTCTCTGGAGTCACTGCAGTGCATCCCCAGTGGTGCCAGTGCACTCTCTGGAGTCACTGCACTGCATCCCCACTGGTGCCAGTGCACTCTCTGGACTCACTGCACTGCATCCCCACTGGTGCCAGTGCAATCTAAGGACTCACTGCACTGCATGCCCCACTGGTGCCAGTGCACTCTCTGGACTCACTGCACTGCATCCCCACTGGTGCCAGTGCACTCTCTGGACTCACTGCAGTGCATCCCCACTGGTGCCAGTGCACTCTCTGGACTCACTGCACTGCATCCCCACTGGTGCCAGTGCACTCTCTGGAGTCACTGCACTGCATCCCCAGTGGTGCCAGTGCACTCTCTGGACTCACTGCACTGCATCCCCACTGGTGCCAGTGCACTCTCTGGACTCACTGCACTGCAACCCCACTGGTGCCAGTGCACTCTCTGGACTCACTGCACTGCATCCCCACTGGTGCCAGTGCACTCTCTGGAGTCACTGCACTGCATCCCCACTGGTGCCACTATACTCTCTGGAGACACTGCACTGCATCCCCACTGGTGCCAGTGAACTGCCTGGACTCACTGCACTGCATCCCCACTGGTGCCAGTGAACTGCCTGGACTCACTGCACTGCATCCCCACTGGTGCCAGTGCACTCTCTGGATTCACTGCACTGCAACCCCACTGGTGCCAGTGAACTCTCTGGACTCACTACACTGCATCCCCACTGGTGCCAGTGCACTCTCTGGAGTCACTGCACTGCATCCCCACTGGTGCCAGTGCACTATAAGGACTCACTGCACTGCATCCCCACTGGTGCCAGTGCACTCTCTGGACTCACTGCACTGCATCCCCAGTAGTGCCAGTGAACTCTCTGGACTCACTGCACTGCATCCCCACTGGTGCCAGTGCACTCTCTGGAGTCACTGGACTGCATCCCCACTGGTGCCAGTGAACTCTCTGGACTCACTGCACTGCATCCCCACTGCTACCAGTGCACTCCCTGGACTCACTGCCCTGCATCCCCACTGGTGCCAGTGCACTCTCTGGACTCACTGCACTGCATACCCACTGCTGCCAGTGCACTCTCTGGAGTCACTGCACTGCATCCCCAGTGGTGCCAGTGCACTCTCTGGACTCACTGCACTGCATCCCCAGTGGTGCCAGTGCACTCTCTGGAGTCACTGCACTGCATCCCTACTGGTGCCAGTGCACTCTCTGGACTAACTGCACTGCATCCCCAGTGGTGCCAATGCACTCTCTGGACTCACTGCACTGCATCCCCAGTGGTGCCAGTGCACTCTCTGGAGTCACTGCAGTGCATCCCCACTGGTGCCAGTGCACTCTCTAGAGTCACTGCACTCCAACCCCACTGGTACCAGTGCACTCTCTGGACTAACTGCACTGCATCCCCACTGGTGCCAGTGCACTGTCTGGAGTCACTGCACTGCATCCCCACTGGTGTCAGTGCACTCTCTGGACTCACTGCACTGCATCCCCACTGGTGCCAGTGCACTCTCTAGACTCACTGCACTGCATCCCCACTGCTGCCAGTGCACTCTCTGGAGTCACTGCACTGCATCCCCACTGCTGCCAGTGCACTCTCTGGACTCACTGCACTGCATCCCCAGTGGTGCCAGTGCACTCTCTGGAGTCACTGCACTGCATTCCCACTGGTGCCAATGCACTCTCTGGACTCACTGCACTGCATCCCCACTGGTGCCAGTACACTCTCTGGAGACACTGCAGTGCATCCCCACTGGTTCCAGTGCACTCTCTCAACTCACTGCACTGCATTCCCACTGGTGCCAGTGCACTCTCTGGACTCACTGCTTTGCATCCCCACTGGTGCCATTGCACTCTCTGGACTGACTGCACTGCATCCCCACTGGTGCCAGTGCACTCTCTGGACTCACTGCACTGCAACCCCACTGGTGCCAGTGCACTCTCTGGACTCACTGCACTGCATCCCCACTGGTGCCAGTGAACTCTCTGGACTCACTGCACTGCATCCCCACTGGTGCCAGTGCACTCTCTGGACTCATTGCACTGCATCCCCAGTGGTGCCAGTGCACTCTCTGGAGTCACTGCACTCCATCCCCATTGCTGCCAGTGCACTCTCTGGACTCACTGCACTGCATCCCCACTGGTGCCAGTGCACTCTCTGGACTCACTGCACTGCAACCCCACTGGTGCCAGTGCACTCTCTGGACTCACTGCACTGCATCCCCACTGGTGCCAGTGCACTCTCTGGACTCACTGCACTGCATCCCCAGTGGTGCCAGTGCACTCTCTGGACTCACTGCACTGCATCCCCACTGGTGCCAGTGCACTCTCTGGACTCAATGCACTGCATCCCCACTGGTGCCAGTGCACTCTCTGGACTCACTGCACTGCATCCCCAGTAGTGCCAGTGTACTCTCTGGACTGACTGCACTGCATCCCCACTGGTGCCAGTGCACTCTCTGGACTCACTGCACTGCAACCCCACTGGTGCCAGTGCACTCTCTGGACTCACTGCACTGCATCCCCAGTGGTGCCAGTGCACTCTCTGGACTCACTGCACTGCAACCCCACTGGTGCCAGTGCACTCTCTGGACTCACTGCACTGCATCCCCACTGGTGCCAGTGCACTCTCTGGACTCACTGCACTGCATCCCCACTGGTGCCAGTGCACTCTCTGGACTCACTGCACTGCATCCCCAGTAGTGCCAGTGTACTCTCTGGACTCACTGCACTGCATCCCCACTGGTGCCAGTGCACTCTCTGGACTCACTGCACTGCAACCCCACTGGTGCCAGTGCACTCTCTGGAGTCACTACACTGCATCCCTAGTGGTGCCAGTGCACTCTCTGGACTCACTGCACTGCATCCCCAGTGGTGCCAGTGCACTCTCTGGACTCACTGCACTCCATCCCCACTGGTGCCAGTGTACTCTCTGGAGTCACTGCACTGCATCCCCACTAGTGCCAGTGCACTCTCTGGACTCACTGCACTGCATCCCCACTGGTGCCAGTGCACTCTCTGCACTCACTGCACTGCATCCCCACTGGTGCCAGTGCACTCTCTAGAGTCACTGCACTCCAACCCCACTGGTACCAGTGCACTCTCTGGACTCACTGCACTGCATCCCCACTGCTGCCAGAGCACTCTCTGGAGTCACTGCACTGCATCCCTACTGGTGCCAGTGCACTCTCTGGACTCACTGCACTGCATCCCCAGTGGTGCCAGTGCACTCTCTAGACTCACTGCACTGCATCCCCACTGGTGCCAGTGCACTCTCTGGAGTCACTGCACTGCATCCCCAGTGGTGCCAGTGCACTCTATGGACTCACTGCACTGCATCCTCACTGGTGCCATTGCACTCTCTGGACTCACTGCACTGCATCCCCACTGGTGTCAATGCACTCTCTGGACTCACTGCACTGCATCACCCGTGGTGCCAGTGCACTCTCTGGAGTCACTGCACTGCATCCCCACTGGTGCCAGTGCACTTTCTGGACTCACTGCAGTGCATCCCCACTGGTGCCAGTCCACTCTCTGGAGTCACTGCACTGCATCCCCACTGCTGCCAGTGCACTCTCTGGACTCACTGCACTGCAGCCCCACTGCTGCCAGTGCACTCTATGGACTCACTGCACTGCATCCCCAGTGGTGCCAGTGCACTCTCTGGACTCACTGCACTGCATCCCCAGTAGTGCCAGTGCACTTTCTGGAGTCACTGCACCGCATCCCAAGTGGTGCCAGTGAACTCTCTGGACTCACTGCACTGCATCCCCACTGGTGCCAGTGCACTCTCTGGACTCACTGCACTGCATCCCCAGTGGTGCCAGTGCACTCTCTGGACTCACTGCACTGCATCCCCACTGGTGCAAGTGCACTCTCTGGAGTCACTGCAGTGCATCCCCAGTGGTGCCAGTGCACTCTTCGGACCCACTGCACTGCATCCCAACTGGTGCCAGTGCACTCTCTGGACTCACTGCACTGCATCCCCACTGGTGCCAGTGCACTCTCTGGGCTCACTGCACTGCAACCCCACTGCTGCCAGTGCACTCTCTGGAGTCACTGCACTGCATGCCCACTGGTGCCAGTGCACTCTCTGGACTCACTGCACTGCAACCCCACTGGTGCCAGTGCACTCTCTGGACTCACTGCACTGCATCCCCACTGGTGCCAGTGCACTCTCTGGGCTCACTGCAGTGCATCCCCAGTGGTGCCAGTATACTCTCTGAAGACACTGCACTGCATCCCCACTGGTGCCAGTGAACTGCCTGGACTCACTGCACTGCATCCCCACTGGTGCCAGTGCACTCTCTGGACTCACTGCACTGCATCCCCAGTGGTGCCAGTGCACTCTCTGGAGTCACTGCACTGCATCCCCACTGGTGCCAGTGCACTCTCTGGACTCACTACACTGCAACCCCACTGGTGCCAGTGAACTCTCTGGACTCACTACACTGCATCCCCACTGGTGCCAGTGCACTCTCTGGACTCACTGCACTGCATCCCCACTGGTGCCAGTGCACTCTCTGGAGTCACTGCACTGCATCCCCACTGGTGCCAGTGCACTCTCTGGACTCACTGCACTGCATCCCCACTGGTGCCAGTGCACTCTCTGGAGTCACTGCACTGCATCCCCACTGGTGCCAATGCACTCTCTGGAGTCACTGCAGTGCATCCCCACTGGTGCCCGTGCACTCTCTGCAGTCACTGCACTGCATCCCCAGTGGTGCCCGTGAACTCTCTGGACTCACTGCACTGCATCCCCAGTGGTTCCAGTGCACTCTCTGGACTCACTGCACTGCATCCCCAGTGGTGCCAGTGCACTCTCTGGACTCACTGCACTGCATCCCCACTGCTGCCAGTGCACTCTCTGCACTCACTGCACTGCATCCCCACTGGTGACAGTGCACTCTCTAGAGTCACTGCACTGATCCGCAGTGGTGCCAGTGCACTCTCTACAGTCACTGCACTCCAACCCCAATGGTGCCAGTGCATTCTCTAGAGTCACTGCACTGATCCGCAGTGGTGCCAGTGCACTCTCTGAACTCACTGCACTGCATCTCCAGTGGTACCAGTGCACTCTCTGGACTCACTGCACTGCATCCCCACTGGTGCCAATGCACTCTCTGGACTCACTGCAGTGCATCCCCACTGGTGCCAGTGCACTCTCTGGAGTCACTGCACTGCATCCCCAGTGGTGCCAGTGAACTCTCTGGACTCACTGCACTGCATCCCCACTGGTGCCAGTGCACTCTCTGGACTCACTGCAGTGCATCCCCAGTGGTGCCAGTGCACTCTCTGGACTCACTGCACTGCATCCCCACTGGTGCCAGTGCACTCTCTGGACTCACTGCACTGCATCCCCACTGCTGCCAGAGCACTCTCTGGAGTCACTGCACTGCATCCCCACTGGTGCCAGTGCACTTTCTGGACTCACTGCACTGCATCCCCACTGGTGCCAGTGCACTCTCTGGAGTCACTGCACGGCATCCCCACTGGTGCCAGTGCACTCTCTGGACTCACTGCACTGCATCCCCAGTGGTGCCAGTGCACTCTCTGGAGACACTGCAGTGCATCCCCACTGGTTCCAGTGCACTCTCTGGACTCACTGCACTGCATTCCCACTGGTGCCAGTGCACTCTCTGGAGTCACTGCTTTGCATCCCCACTGGTGCCACTGCACTCTCTGGACTGACTGCACTGCATCCCCACTGGTGCCAGTGCACTCTCTGGACTCACTGCACTGCAACCCCACTGGTGCCAGTGCACTCTCTGGACTCACTGCACTGCATCCCCACTGGTGCCAGTGAACTCTCTGGACTCACTGCACTGCATCCCCACTGGTGCCAGTGCACTCTCTGGAGTCACTGCACTGCATCCCCAGTGGTGCCAGTGCACTCTCTGGACTCACTGCACTGCATCTCCACTGCTGCCAGTGCACTCTCTGGACTCACTGCACTGTATTCCCACTGGTGCCAGTGCACTCTCTGGACTCACTGCACTGCAACCCCACTGGTGCCAGTGCACTCTCTGGACTCACTACACTGCATCCCCACTGTTGTCAGTGCACTCTCTGGACTCACTGCACTGCATTCCCACTGGTGCCAGTGCACTCTCTGGACTCACTGCACTGCAACCCCACTGGTGCCAGTGCACTCTCTGGACTCACTGCACTGCATCCCCAGTGGTGCCAGTGCACTCTCTGGACTGACTGCACTGCATCCCCACTGGTGCCAGTGCACTCTCTGGACTCACTGCACTGCATACCCAGTAGTGCCAGTGCACTTTATGGAGTCACTACACTGCATCCCTAGTGGAGCCAGTGCACTCTCTGGACTCACTGCACTGCATCCCCACTGGTGCCAGTGCACTCTCTGGACTCACTGCACTGCATCCCCACTGGTGCCAGTGCAGTCTATGGAGTCACTGCACTGCATCCCCAGTGGTGCCAGTGCACTGTCTGGACTCACTGCAGTGCATCCCCACTGGTGCCAGTGCACTCTCTGGAGTCACTGCACTGCATCCCCACTGGTGCCAGTGAACTCTCTGGACTCACTGCACTGCATTCCCACTGGTGCCAGTGCACTCTCTGGACTCACTGCACTGCATCCCCAGTAGTGCCAGTGCACTTTCTGGACTCACTGCACTGCATCCCTAGTGGTGCCAGTGCACTCTCTGGACTCACTGCACTGCATCCCCACTGGTGACAGTGCACTCTCTGGACTCACTGCACTGCATCCCCACTGGTGCCAGTGAACTCTCTGGACTCACTGCACTGCATCCCCAGTGGTGCCAGTGGACTCTCTGGACTCACTGCAGTGCATCCCCAGTGGTGCCAGTGCACTGTCTGGACTCACTGCACTGCATCCCGACTGGTGCCAGTGCACTCTCTGGAGTCACTGCACTGCATTCCCACTGGTGCCAGTGCACTCTCAGGACTCACTGCACTGCATCCCCACTGGTGCCAGTGCACTCTCTGGACTCACTGCAATGCATCCCCAGTGGTGCCAGTGCACTCTCTGGAGTCACTGCACTGCAACCCCACTGGTGCCAGTGCACTCTCTGGAGTCACTGCACTGCATCCCCAGTGATGCCAGTGCACTCTCTGGACTCACTGCACTGCATCCCCACTGGTGCCAGTGCACTCTCTGGAGACACTGCAGTGCATCCCCAGTGGTGCCAGTGCACTCTCTGGAGTCACTGCTTTGCATCCCCACTGGTGCCATTGCACTCTCTGGACTGACTGCACTGCATCCCCACTGGTGCCAGTGCACTCTCTGCACTCACTGCACTGCATACCCACTGGTGCCAGTGCACTCTCTGGACTCACTGCACTGCAACCCCACTGGTGCCAGTGCACTCTCTGGACTCACTACACTGCATCCCCAGTGGTGCCAGTGCACTCTCTGGACTCACTGCACTGCATCTCCACTGGTGCCAGTGCACTCTCTGGACTCACTGCACTGCATCCCCAGTAGTGCCAGTGCACTTTCTGGACTCACTGCAGTGCATCCCCACTGGTGCCAGTGCACTCTCTGGACTCACTGCACTGCATCCCCACTGGTGCCAGTGCACTCTCTGGAGTCACTGCACTGCATCCCCAGTGGTGCCAGTGCACTCTCTGGACTCACTGCACTGCATCCCCACTGCTGCCAGTGCACTCTCTGGAGTCACTGCACTGCATCCCCACTGCTGCCAGTGCACTCTCTGGAGTCACTGCACTGCATCCCCACTGGTGCCAGTGCACTCTCTGGACTCACTGCACTGCATCCCCACTGGTGCCAGTGAACTCTCTGGACTCACTGCACTGCATCCCCACTGGTGCCAGTGCACTCTCTGGACTCATTGCACTGCACGCCCACTGGTGCCAGTGCACTCTCGGGACTCACTGCACTGCATCCCCACTGGTGCCAGTGCACTCTCTGCACTCACTGCACTGCATCCCCACTGGTGCCAGTGCACTCTCTGGACTCACTGCACTGCATCCCCACTGGTGCCAGTGCACTCTCTAGAGTCACTACACTGAATGCCCACTGGTGCCAGTTCACTCTCTAGAGTCACTGCACTGATCCCCACTGGTGCCAGTGCACTCTCTGGACTCACTGCACTGCATCCCCACTGGTACCAGTGCACTCTCTGGACTCACTGCACTGCATCCCCACTGGTGCCAGTGCACTCTTTGGAGTCACTGCAAAGCATCCCCAGTGGTGCCAGTGCACTCTCTGGAGACACTGCAGTGCATCCCCACTGGTGCCAGTGCACTCTCTGGACTCACTACACTGCATCCCCACTGGTGCCAGTGCACTCTCTGGACTCACTGCACTGCATCCCCACTGGTGCCAGTGCACTCTCTGGACTCACTGCACTGCATCCCCAGTAGTGCCAGTGCACTTTCTGGAGTCACTGCACTGCATCCCTAGTGGTGCCAGTGAACTCTCTGGACTCACTGCACTGAATCCCCGGTGGTGCCAGTGCACTCTCTGGACTCACTGCACTGCATCCCCACTGGTGCCAGTGCACTCTAAGGACTCACTACACTGCACTGCATCCCCAGTGGTGCCAGTGAACTCTCTGGACTCACTGCACTGCATCCCCACTGGTGCCAGTGCACTCTCTGGACTCACTGCACTGCATCCCCACTGGTGCCAGTGCACTCTCTGGACTCACTGCACTGCATCCCCAGTAGTGCCAGTGCACTCTCTGGACTCACTGCACTGCATCCCCAGTGGTGCCAGTGCACTCTCTGGACTCACTGCACTGCATCCCCAGTGGTGCCAGTGCACTCTCTGGACTCACTGCACTGCATCCCCACTGCTGCCAGTGCACTCTCTGGACTCACTGCACTGCATCCCCACTGGTGCCAGTGCACTCTCTGGACTCACTGCACTGCATTCCCACTGGTGCCAGTGCACTCTCTGGACTCACTGCACTGAATCCCCACTGCTCACAGTGCACTCTCAGGAGTCACTGCACTCCAACCCCACTGGTGCCAGTGCACTCTATGGAGTCACTGCACTTATCCCCACTAGTGCCAGTGCACTCTCTGGACTCACTGCACTGCATCCCCACTGGTGCCAGTGCACTCTCTGGACTCACTGCACTGCATCCCCACTGGTGCCAGTGCACTCTCTGGACTCACTGCACTGCATCCCCACAGATGCCAGTGCACTCTCTGGACTCACTGCACTGCATCCCCACTGGTGCCAGTGCACTATCTGAACTCACTGCACTGCATTCCCATTGATACCAGTGTACTCTCCGGAGACACTGCAGTGCATCCCCAGTTGTTGCTAGTGCACTCTCTGGAGTCACTGCACTGCATTCCCACTGGTGCCAGTGCACTCTCTGGACTCACTGCTTTGCATCCCCACTGGTGCCAGTTCACTCTCTAGAGTCACTGCACTGATCCGCAGTGGTGCCAGTGCACTCTCTGGACTCACTGCACTGCATCCCCACTGGTACCAGTGCACTCTCTGGACTCACTGCACTGCATCCCCACTGGTGCCAGTGCACTCTCTGGAGTCACTGCACTGCATCCCCAGTGGTGCCAGTGCACTCTCTGGACTCACTGCACTGCATCCCCACTGGTGCCAGTGCATTCTCTGCACTCACTGCTCTGCATCCCCACTGGTGCCAGTGCACTTTCTGGAGTCACTGCACTGCATAACCACTGTTGACAGTGCACTCTCTGGACTCACTACACTGCATCCCCACTGGTGCCAATGCACTCTCTGGACTCACTGCACTGCATCCCCAGTGGTGCCAGTGCACTCTCTGGACTCACTGCACTGCATCCCCACTGGTGCCAGTACACTCTCTGGACTCACTGCACTGCATCCCCAGTAGTTCCAGTGCACTCTCTGGAGTCACTGCACTGCATCCCCACTGGTGCCAGTGCACTCTCTGGACTCACTGCACTGCATCCCCACTGGTGCCAGTGCACTCTCTGGACTCACTGCACTGCATCCCCACTGGTGCCAATGCACTCTCTGGACTCACTGCACTGCATAACCACTGCTGCCAGTGCACTCTCTGGAGACACTGCAGTGCATCCGCACTGGTTCCAGTGCACTCTCTCAACTCACAGCACTGCATTCCCACTGGTGCCAGTGCACTCTCTGGACTCACTGCTTTGCATCCCCACTGGTGCCATTGCACTATCTGGACTGACTGCACTGCATCCCCAGTGGTGCCAGTGCACTTTCTGGACTCACTGCACTGCATCCCCACTGGTGCCAGTGCACTCTCTGGGCTCACTACACTGCATCCCCACTGGTGCCAGTGGACTCTCTGGACTCACTGCACTGCATCCCCACTGGTGCCAATGCACTCTCTGGACTCACTGCACTGCATCCCCAGTGGTGCCAGTGCACTCTCTGGACTCACTGCACTGCATCCCCACTGGTGCCAGTGCACTCTCTAGAGTCGCTGCACTGCATCCCCACTGCTGCCAGTGCACTCTCTGGAGTCACTGCACTGCATCCCCAGTAGTGCCAGTGAACTCTCTGGACTCACTGCACTGCATCCCCAGTGGTGCCAGTGCACTCTCTGGACTCACTGCACTGCATCCCCAGTGGTGCCAGTGAACTCTCTGGACTCACTGCACTGCATCCCCAGTGGTGCCAGTGCACTCTCTGGACTCACTTCACTGCATCCCCAGTGGTGCCAGTGCACTCTCTGGAGTCACTGCACTGCATCCCCAGTGGTGCCAGTACACTCTCTGGACTCACTGCACTGCATCCCCAGTGGTGCCAGTGCACTCTCTGGACTCACTGCACTGCATCCCCACTGGTGCCAGTGCACTCTCTGGACTCACTGCTCTGCATCCCCACTGGTGCCAGTGCACTTTCTGGAGTCACTGCACTGCATAACCACTGTTGACAGTGCACTCTCTGGACTCACTACACTGCATCCCCACTGGTGCCAATGCACTCTGTGGACTCACTGCACTGCATCCCCAGTGGTGCCAGTGCACTCTCTGGACTCACTGCACTGCATCCCCACTGGTGCCAGTGCACTCTCTAGAGTCGCTGCACTGCATCCCCACTGGTGCCAGTGCACTTTCTGGAGTCACTGCACTGCATGCCAAGCGGTGCCAGTGAACTCTCTCAGGACTCACTGCACTGCATCCCCACGTGGTGCCAGTGCACTCTCTGGACTCACTGCACTGCATCCCCACTGGTGCCAGTGCACTCTCTGGACTCACTTCACTGCATCCCTACTGGTGCCAGTGCACTCTCTGGAGTCACTGCACTGCATCCCCACTGGTGCCAGTACACTCTCTGGACTCACTGCACTGCATCCCCACTGGTGCCAGTGCACTCTCTGGACTCACTGCACTGCATCCCCACTGGTGCCAATGCACTCTCTGGACTCACTGCACTGCATAACCACTGCTGCCAGTGCACTCTCTGGAGACACTCCAGTGCATCCGCACTGGTTCCAGTGCACTCTCTCAACTCACTGCACTGCATCCCCAGTGGTGGCAGTGCACAATCTGGACTCACTGCTTTGCATCCCCACTGGTGCCATTGCACTGTCTGGACTGACTGCACTGCATCCCCACTTGTGCCAGTGCACTCTCTGTACTCACTGCACTGCATCCCCACTGGTGCCAGTGCACTCTCTGGGCTCACTGAACTGCATCCCCACTAGTGCCAGTGGACTCTCTGGACTCACTGCACTGCATCCCCACTGGTGCCAGTGCACTCTCTGGAGTCACTGCACTGCATCCCCAGTGGTGCCAGTGCACTCTCTGGACTCACTGCACTGCATCCCCACTGCTGCCAGTGCACTCTCTGGACTCACTGCACTGCAACCCCACTGGTGCCAGTGCACTCTCTGGACTCACTGCACTGCAACCCCACTGGTGCCAGTGCACTCTCTGGACTCACTACACTGCATCCCCACTGGTGCCAGTGCACTCTCTGGACTCACTGCACTGCATCCCCAGTGGTGCCAGTGCACTCTCTGGACTCACTGCACTGCATCCCGACTGGTGCCAGTGCACTCTCTGGACTCACTGCACTGCATCTCCAGTAGTGCCAGTGCACTTTCTGGAGTCACTGCACTGCATCCCTAGTGGTGCCAGTGCACTCTCTGGACTCACTGCACTGCATCCCCAGTGGTGCCAATGCACTCTCTGGACTCACTGCACTGCATCCCCACTGGTGCCAGTGCACTCTCTGGAGTCACTGCACTGCATCCCCACTGGTGCCAGTGCACTGTCTGGACTCACTGCACTGCATCCCCACTGGTGCCAGTGCACTCTCTGGAGTCACTGCACTGCATCCCCACTGGTGCCAGTGAACTCTCTGGACTCACTGCACTGCATGCCCACTGGTGCCAGTGCACTCTCTGGACTCACTGCACTGCATCCCCAGTAGTGCCAGTGAACTCTCTGGACTCACTGCACTGCATCCCCACTGGTGCCAGTGCACTCTCTGGACTCATTGCACTGCACGCCCACTGGTGCCAGTGCACTCTCGGGACTCACTGCACTGCATCCCCACTGGTGCCAGTGCACTCTCTGCACTCACTGCACTGCATCCCCACTGGTGCCAGTGCACTCTCTGGACTCACTGCACTGCATCCCCTCTGGTGCCAGTGCACTCTCTAGAGTCACTGCACTGCATCCCCACTGGTGCCAGTTCACTCTCTAGAGTCACTGCACTGATCCGCAGTGGTGCCAGTGCACTCTCTGGACTCACTGCTCTGCATCCCCACTGGTACCAGTGCACTCTCTGGACTCACTGCACTGCATCCCCACTGGTGCCAGTGCACTCTCTGGAGTCACTGCAATGCATCCCCACTGGTGCCAGTGCACTCTCTGGAGACACTGCAGTGCATCCCCACTGGTGCCTGTGCACTCTCTGGACTCACTGCACTGCAACCCCACTGGTGCCAGTGCACTCTCTGGACTCACTACACTGCATCCCCACTGGTGCCAGTGCACACTCTGGACTCACTGCACTGCATCTCCACTGGTGCCAGTGCACTCTCTGGACTCACTGCACTGCATCCCCAGTAGTGCCAGTGCACTTTCTGGAGTCACTGCACTGCATCTCCAGTAGTGCCAGTGCACTTTCTGGAGTCACTGCACTGCATCCCTAGTGGTGCCAGTGCACTCTCTGGACTCACTGCACTGCATCCCCAGTGGTGCCACGGCACTCTCTGGACTCACTGCACTGCATCCCCACTGGTGCCAGTGCACTCTCTGGACTCACTGCACTGCATCCCCAGTGGTGCCAGTGCACTCTCTGGACTCACTGCAGTGCATCCCCACTGGTGCCAGTGCACTCTCTGGAGTCACTGCACTGCATCCCCACTGGTGCCAGTGCACTGTCTGGACTCACTGCACTGCATCCCCACTGGTGCCAGTGCACTCTCTGGAGTCACTGCACTGCATCCCCACTGGTGCCAGTGAACTCTCTGGACTCACTGCACTGCATGCCCACTGCTGCCAGTGCACTCTCTGGACTCACTGCACTGCATCCCCAGTAGTGCCAGTGACCTCTCTGGACTCACTGCACTGCATCCCCACTGGTGCCAGTGCACTCTCTGGACTCATTGCACTGCACGCCCACTGGTGCCAGTGCACTCTCGGGACTCACTGCACTGCATCCCCACTGGTGCCAGTGCACTCTCTGCACTCACTGCACTGCATCCCCACTGGTGCCAGTGCACTCTCTGGACTCACTGCACTGCATCCCCACTGGTGCCAGTGCACTCTCTAGAGTCACTGCACTGAATCCCCACTGGTGCCAGTTCACTCTCTAGATTAACTGCACTGATCCGCAGAGGTGCCAGTGCACTCTCTGGACTCACTGCACTGCATCCCCACTGGTACCAGTGCACTCTCTGGACTCACTGCACTGCATCCCCACTGGTGCCAGTGCACTCTCTGGACTCACTGCACTGCATCCCCAGTGGTGCCAGTGCACTCTCTGGAGACACTGCAGTGCATCCCCACTGGTGCCAGTGCACTCTCTGGACTCACTGCACTGCAACCCCACTGGTGCCAGTGCACTCTCTGGACTCACTACACTGCATCCCCACTGGTGCCAGTGCACTCTCTGGACTCACTGCACTGCATCTCCACTGGTGCCAGTGCACTCTCTGGACTCACTGCACTGCATCCCCAGTAGTGCCAGTGCACTTTCTGGAGTCACTGCACTGCATCTCCAGTAGTGCCAGTGCACTTTCTGAAGTCACTGCACTGCATCCCCACTGCTGCCAGTGCACTCTCTAGACTCACTGCACTGCATCCCCAGTGGTGCCACGGCACTCTCTGGACTCACTGCACTGCATCCCCACTGGTGCCAATGCACTCTCTGGAGTCACTGCACTGCATCCCCAGTGATGCCAGTGCACTCTCTGGAGTCACTGCACTGCATCCCCACTGGTTCCAGTGCACTGTCTGGACTCACTGCAGTGCATCCCCACTGGTGCCAGTGCACTCTCTGGAGTCACTGCACTGCATCCCCACTGGTGCCAGTGAACTCTCTGGACTCACTGCACTGCATGCCCACTGGTGCCAGTGCACTCTCTGGACTCACTGCACTGCATCCCCAGTAGTGCCAGTGAACTCTCTGGACTCACTGCACTGCATCCCCACTGGTGCCAGTGCACTCTCTGGACTCATTGCACTGCACGCCCACTGGTGCCAGTGCACTCTCGGGACTCACTGCACTGCATCCCCACTGGTGCCAGTGCACTCTCTGCACTCATTGCACTGCATCCCCACTGGTGCCAGTGCACTCTCTGGACTCACTGCACTGCATTCCCACTGGTGCCAGTGCACTCTCTAGAGTCACTGCACTGATCCGCAGTGGTGCTTGTTCACTCTCTGGACTCACTGCACTGCATCCCCACTGGTACCAGTGCACTCTCTGGACTCACTGCACTGCATCCCCACTGGTGCCAGTGCACTCTCTGGACTCACTGCACTGCATCCCCACTGGTGCCAATGCACTCTCTGGACTCACTGCACTGCATAACCACTGCTGCCAGTGCACTCTCTGGAGACACTGCAGTGCATCCGCACTGGTTCCAGTGCACTCTCTGCACTCACTGCACTGCATTCCCACTGGTGCCAGTGCACTCTCTGGACTCACTGCTTTGCATCCCCACTGGTGCCATTGCACTGTCTGGACTGACTGCACTGCATCCCCACTGGTGCCAGTGCACTCTCTGTACTCACTGCACTGCATCCCCACTGGTGCCAGTGCACTCTCTGGGCTCACTGAACTGCATCCCCACTGGTGCCAGTGCACTCTCTGGACTCACTGCACTGCATCCCCACTGGTGCCAGTGCACTCTCTGGAGTCACTGCACTGCATCCCCAGTGGTGCCAGTGCACTCTCTGGACTCACTGCACTGCATCCCCACAGATGCCAGTGCACTCTCTGGACTCACTGCACTGCATCTCCACTGGTGCCAGTGCACTCTCTGGACTCACTGCACTGCAACCCCACTGGTGCCAGTGCACTCTCTGGACTCACTACACTGCATCCCCACCGGTGCCAGTGCACTCTCTGGACTCACTGCACTGCATCCCCAGTGGTGCCAGTGCACTCTCTGGACTCACTGCACTGCATCCCCACTGGTGCCAGTGCACTCTCTGGACTCACTGCACTGCATCTCCAGTAGTGCCAGTGCACTTTCTGGAGTCACTGCACTGCATCCCTAGTGGTGCCAGTGCACTCTCTGGACTCACTGCACTGCATCCCCAGTGGTGCCACGGCACTCTCTGGACTCACTGCACTGCATCCCCACTGGTGCCAGTGCACTCTCTGGACTCACTGCACTGCATCCCCACTGCTGCCAGTGCACTCTCTGGACTCACTGCACTGTATTCCCACTGGTGCCAGTGCACTCTCTGGACTCACTGCACTGCAACCCCACTGGTGCCAGTGCACTCTCTGGACTCACTACACTGCATCCCCACTGCTGCCAGTGCACTCTCTGGACTCACTGCACTGCATTCCCACTGGTGCCAGTGCACTCTCTGGACTCACTGCACTGCAACCCCAGTGGTGCCAGTGCACTCTCTGGACTCACTGCACTGCATCCCCAGTGGTGCCAGTGCACTCTCTGGACTGACTGCACTGCATCCCCACTGGTGCCAGTGCACTCTCTGGACTCACTGCACGGCATCCCCACTGGTGCCAGTGCACTCTCTGGAGTCACTGCAGTGCATCCCCAGTGGTGCCAGTGCACTCTCTGGACTCACTGCACTGCATACCCACTGGTGTCAATGCACTCTCTGGAGTCACTGCACTGCATCCCTACTGGTGCCAGTGCACTCTCTGGACTCACTGCACTGCATCCCCACTGGTGCCAGTGCACTATAAGGACTCACTGCACTGCATCCCCAGTGGTGCCAGTGCACTCTCTGGACTCACTGCACTGCATCCCCACTGGTGCCAGTGCACTCTCTGCACCCACTGCACTGCATCCCCACTGGTGCCAGTGCACTCTCAGGACTCACTACACTGCATCCCCAGTGGTGCCAGTGCACTCTCTAGAGTCACTGCACTCCAACCCCACTGGTGCCAGTGCACTCTCTAGAGTCACTGCACTGATCCGCAGTGGTGCCAGTGCACTCTCTGGACTCACTGCACTGCATCCCCACTGGTACCAGTGCACTCTCTGGACTGACTGCACTGCATCCCCACTGGTGCCAGTGCACTCTCTGGACTCACTGCACTGCAACCCCACCGGTGCCAGTGCACTCTCGGGACTCACTACACTGCATCCCCACTGCTGCCAGTGCACTCTCTGGACTCACTGCACTGCATCCCCAGTGGTGCCAGTGCACTCTCTGGAGTCACTGCACTGCATCCCCACTGGTGCCAGTGCACTCTCTGGACTCACTGCACTGCATCCCCAGTAGTGCCAGTGCACTTTCTGTAGTCACTGCACTGCATCCCTAGTGGTGCCAGTGCACTCTCTGGAGCCACTGCACTGCATCACCACTGGTGCCAGTGCACTCTCTGGAGTCACTGCACTGCATCCCCAGTGGTGCCAGTGCACTCTCTGGACTCACTGCAGTGCATCCCCACTGGTGCCAGTGCACTCTCTGGACTCACTGCACTGCAACCCCACTGGTGCCAGTGCACTCTCTGGACTCACTACACTGCATCCCCACTGGTGCTAGTGCAGTCTCTGGACTCACTGCAGTGCATCCCCGGTGGTGCCAGTGCACTCTCTGGACTCACTGCACTGCATCCCCACTGGTGCCAGTGCACTCTCTGGACTCACTGCACTGCATCCCCAGTAGTGCCAGTGCACTTTCTGGAGTCACTGCACTGCATCCCTAGTGGTGCCAGTGCACTCTCTGGACTCACTGCACTGCATCCCCAGTGGTGCCAGTGCACTCTCTGGTCTCACTGCACTGCATCCCCAGTGGTGCCGGTGCACTGTCTGGACTCACTGCACTGCATCCCCACTACTGCCATTGCACTCTCTGGAGTCACTGCACTGCATCCCAACTGGTGCCAGTGAACTCTCTGGACTCACTGCACTGCAACCCCACTGGTGCCAGTGCACTCTCTGGACTCACTGCACTGCATCCCCAGTGGTGCCAGTGCACTCTCTGGACTCACTGCACTGCATCCCCTGTGGTGCCAGTGCACTCTCTGGACTCACTGCACTGCATCCCCACTGGTGCCAGTGCACTCTCTGTACTCACTGCACTGCATCCCCAGTGGAGCCAGAGCACTCTCTGGCCTCACTGCATTGCATCCCCAGTGGTGCCAGTGCACTCTCTGGACTCACTGCACTGCATCCCCACTGGTGCCAGTGCACTCTCTGGACTCACTGCAGTGCATTCCCAGTGGTACCAATGCACTCTCTGGACTCACTGCACTGCATCACCAGTGGTGCCAGTGCACTCTCTGGAATCACTGCAGTGCATCCCCTGTGCTGCCATTGCACTCTCTGTACTCACTGCACTGCATCCCCAGTGGTGCCAGTGCACTCTCTGGACTCACTGCAGTGCATCCCCAGTGGTGCCAGTGCACTCTCTGGACTCATTGCACTGCATCCCCAGTGGTGCCAGTGCACTCTCTGGACTCACTGCAGTGCATTCCCAGTGGTATCAATGCACTCTCTGGACTCACTGCACTGCATCACCAGTGGTGCCAGTGCACTCTCTGGAATCACTGCAGTGCATCCCCAGTGGTGCCAGTGCACTCTTTGGACTCACTGCACTGCATCCCCATTAGTGCCAGGTCATTCTCTGGACTCACTGCAGTGCATCCCCAGTGTTGACAGTGTACTCTCTGGACTCACTGCACTGCATCCCCAGTGGTGCCAGTGCACTCTCTGGACACACTGCATTGTATCCCCAGTGGTGCAAGGGCACTCTCTGGACTAACTGCACTAAAACCCCAGTGGTGCCAGTGCACTCTCTGGACTCACAGCACTGCATCCCCAATGGTGCCACTGCACTCTCTGGACTCACTGCAGTGCATCCCCACTGGTGCCAGTGCACTCTCTGGAGTCACTGCACTGCATCCCCACTGGTGCCAGTGCACTGTCTGGACTCACTGCACTGCATCCCCACTGGTGCCAGTGCACTCTCTGGAGTCACTGCACTGCATCCCCACTGGTGCCAGTGAACTCTCTGGACTCACTGCACTGCATGCCCACTGCTGCCAGTGCACTCTCTGGACTCACTGCACTGCATCCCCAGTAGTGCCAGTGAACTCTCTGGACTCACTGCACTGCATCCCCACTGGTGCCAGTGCACTCTCTGGACTCATTGCACTGCACGCCCACTGGTGCCAGTGCACTCTCGGGACTCACTGCACTGCATCCCCACTGGTGCCAGTGCACTCTCTGCACTCACTGCACTGCATCCCCACTGGTGCCAGTGCACTCTCTGGACTCACTGCACTGCATCCCCACTGGTGCCAGTGCACTCTCTAGAGTCACTGCACTGAATCCCCACTGGTGCCAGTTCACTCTCTAGAGTCACTGCACTGATCCGCAGTGGTGCCAGTGCACTCTCTGGACTCACTGCACTGCATCCCCACTGGTACCAGTGCACTCTCTGGACTCACTGCACTGCATCCCCACTGGTGCCAGTGCACTCTCTGGACTCACTGCACTGCATCCCCAGTGGTGCCAGTGCACTCTCTGGAGACACTGCAGTGCATCCCCACTGGTGCCAGTGCACTCTCTGGACTCAATGCACTGCAACCCCACTGGTGCCAGTGCACTCTCTGGACTCACTACACTGCATCCCCACTGGTGCCAGTGCACTCTCTGGACTCACTGCACTGCATCTCCACTGGTGCCAGTGCACTCTCTGGACTCACTGCACTGCATCCCCAGTAGTGCCAGTGCACTTTCTGGAGTCACTGCACTGCATCTCCAGTAGTGCCAGTGCACTTTCTGAAGTCACTGCACTGCATCCCCACTGCTGCCAGTGCACTCTCTAGACTCACTGCACTGCATCCCCAGTGGTGCCACGGCACTCTCTGGACTCACTGCACTGCATCCCCACTGGTGCCAATGCACTCTCTGGAGTCACTGCACTGCATCCCCACTGGTGCCAGTGCACTCTCTGGAGTCACTGCACTGCATCCCCACTGGTTCCAGTGCACTGTCTGGACTCACTGCAGTGCATCCCCACTGGTGCCAGTGCACTCTCTGGAGTCACTGCACTGCATCCCCACTGGTGCCAGTGAACTCTCTGGACTCACTGCACTGCATGCCCACTGGTGCCAGTGCACTCTCTGGAGTCACTGCACTGCATCCCCAGTAGTGCCAGTGAACTCTCTGGACTCACTGCACTGCATCCCCACTGGTGCCAGTGCACTCTCTGGACTCATTGCACTGCACGCCCACTGGTGCCAGTGCACTCTCGGGACTCACTGCACTGCATCCCCACTGGTGCCAGTGCACTCTCTGCACTCATTGCACTGCATCCCCACTGGTGCCAGTGCACTCTCTGGACTCACTGCACTGCATTCCCACTGGTGCCAGTGCACTCTCTAGAGTCACTGCACTGATCCGCAGTGGTGCCTGTTCACTCTCTGGACTCACTGCACTGCATCCCCACTGGTACCAGTGCACTCTCTGGACTCACTGCACTGCATCCCCACTGGTGCCAGTGCACTCTCTGGACTCACTGCACTGCATCCCCACTGGTGCCAATGCACTCTCTGGACTCACTGCACTGCATAACCACTGCTGCCAGTGCACTCTCTGGAGACACTGCAGTGCATCCGCACTGGTTTCAGTGCACTCTCTCAACTCACTGCACTGCATTCCCACTGGTGCCAGTGCACTCTCTGGACTCACTGCTTTGCATCCCCACTGGTGCCATTGCACTGTCTGGACTGACTGCACTGCATCCCCACTGGTGCCAGTGCACTCTCTGTACTCACTGCACTGCATCCCCACTGGTGCCAGTGCACTCTCTGGGCTCACTGAACTGCATCCCCACTGGTGCCAGTGCACTCTCTGGACTCACTGCACTGCATCCCCACTGGTGCCAGTGCACTCTCTGGAGTCACTGCACTGCATCCCCAGTGGTGCCAGTGCACTCTCTGGACTCACTGCACTGCATCCCCACAGATGCCAGTGCACTCTCTGGACTCACTGCACTGCATCTCCACTGGTGCCAGTGCACTCTCTGGACTCACTGCACTGCAACCCCACTGGTGCCAGTGCACTCTCTGGACTCACTACACTGCATCCCCACTGGTGCCAGTGCACTCTCTGGACTCACTGCACTGCATCCCCAGTGGTGCCAGTGCACTCTCTGGACTCACTGCACTGCATCCCCACTGGTGCCAGTGCACTCTCTGGACTCACTGCACTGCATCTCCAGTAGTGCCAGTGCACTTTCTGGAGTCACTGCACTGCATCCCTAGTGGTGCCAGTGCACTCTCTGGACTCACTGCACTGCATCCCCAGTGGTGCCACGGCACTCTCTGGACTCACTGCACTGCATCCCCACTGGTGCCAGCGCACTCTCTGGACTCACTGCACTGCATCCCCACTGCTGCCAGTGCACTCTCTGGACTCACTGCACTGTATTCCCACTGGTGCAAGTGCACTCTCTGGACTCACTGCACTGCAACCCCACTGGTGCCAGTGCACTCTCTGGACTCACTACACTGCATCCCCACTGCTGCCAGTGCACTCTCTGGACTCACTGCACTGCATTCCCACTGGTGCCAGTGCACTCTCTGGACTCACTGCACTGCAACCCCAGTGGTGCCAGTGCACTCTCTGGACTCACTGCACTGCATCCCCAGTGGTGCCAGTGCACTCTCTGGACTGACTGCACTGCATCCCCACTGGTGCCAGTGCACTCTCTGGACTCACTGCACGGCATCCCCACTGGTGCCAGTGCACTCTCTGGAGTCACTGCAGTGCATCCCCAGTGGTGCCAGTGCACTCTCTGGACTCACTGCACTGCATACCCACTGGTGTCAATGCACTCTCTGGAGTCACTGCACTGCATCCCTACTGGTGCCAGTGCACTCTCTGGACTCACTGCACTGCATCCCCACTGGTGCCAGTGCACTATAAGGACTCACTGCACTGCATCCCCAGTGGTGCCAGTGCACTCTCTGGACTCACTGCACTGCATCCCCACTGGTGCCAGTGCACTCTCTGCACTCACTGCACTGCATCCCCACTGGTGCCAGTGCACTCTCAGGACTCACTACACTGCATCCCCACTGGTGCCAGTGCACTCTCTAGAGTCACTGCACTCCAACCCCACTGGTGCCAGTGCACTCTCTAGAGTCACTGCACTGATCCGCAGTGGTGCCAGTGCACTCTCTGGACTCACTGCACTGCATCCCCACTGGTACCAGTGCACTCTCTGGACTGACTGCACTGCATCCCCACTGGTGCCAGTGCACTCTCTGGACTCACTGCACTGCAACCCCACCGGTGCCAGTGCACTCTCGGGACTCACTACACTGCATCCCCACTGCTGCCAGTGCACTCTCTGGACTCACTGCACTGCATCCCCAGTGGTGCCAGTGCACTCTCTGGAGTCACTGCACTGCATCCCCACTGGTGCCAGTGCACTCTCTGGACTCACTGCACTGCATCCCCAGTAGTGCCAGTGCACTTTCTGGAGCCACTGCACTGCATCCCCACTGGTGCCAGTGCACTCTCTGGAGTCACTGCACTGCATCCCCAGTGGTGCCAGTGCACTCTCTGGACTCACTGCAGTGCATCCCCACTGGTGCCAGTGCACTCTCTGGACTCACTGCACTGCAACCCCACTGGTGCCAGTGCACTCTCTGGACTCACTACACTGCATCCCCACTGGTGCTAGTGCAGTCTCTGGACTCACTGCAGTGCATCCCCGGTGGTGCCAGTGCACTCTCTGGACTCACTGCACTGCATCCCCACTGGTGCCAGTGCACTCTCTGGACTCACTGCACTGCATCCCCAGTAGTTCCAGTGCACTTTCTGGAGTCACTGCACTGCATCCCTAGTGGTGCCAGTGCACTCTCTGGACTCACTGCACTGCATCCCCAGTGGTGCCAGTGCACTCTCTGGTCTCACTGCACTGCATCCCCAGTGGTGCCAGTGCACTCTCTGGACTCACTGCACTGCATCCCCACTACTGCCATTGCACTCTCTGGAGTCACTGCACTGCATCCCAACTGGTGCCAGTGAACTCTCTGGACTCACTGCACTGCAACCCCACTGGTGCCAGTGCACTCTCTGGACTCACTGCACTGCATCCCCAGTGGTGCCAGTGCACTCTCTGGACTCACTGCACTGCATCCCCTGTGGTGCCAGTGCACTCTCTGGACTCACTGCACTGCATCCCCACTGGTGCCAGTGCACTCTCTGTACTCACTGCACTGCATCCCCAGTGGAGCCAGAGCACTCTCTGGCCTCACTGCATTGCATCCCCAGTGGTGCCAGTGCACTCTCTGGACTCACTGCACTGCATCCCCACTGGTGCCAGTGCACTCTCTGGACTCACTGCAGTGCATTCCCAGTGGTACCAATGCACTCTCTGGACTCACTGCACTGCATCACCAGTGGTGCCAGTGCACTCTCTGGAATCACTGCAGTGCATCCCCTGTGCTGCCATTGCACTCTCTGTACTCACTGCACTGCATCCCCAGTGGTGCCAGTGCACTCTCTGGACTCACTGCAGTGCATCCCCAGTGGTGCCAGTGCACTCTCTGGACTCATTGCACTGCATCCCCAGTGGTGCCAGTGCACTCTCTGGACTCACTGCAGTGCATTCCCAGTGGTATCAATGCACTCTCTGGACTCACTGCACTGCATCACCAGTGGTGCCAGTGCACTCTCTGGAATCACTGCAGTGCATCCCCAGTGGTGCCAGTGCACTCTTTGGACTCACTGCACTGCATCCCCATTAGTGCCAGGTCATTCTCTGGACTCACTGCAGTGCATCCCCAGTGTTGACAGTGTACTCTCTGGACTCACTGCACTGCATCCCCAGTGGTGCCAGTGCACTCTCTGGACACACTGCATTGTATCCCCAGTGGTGCAAGGGCACTCTCTGGACTAACTGCACTAAAACCCCAGTGGTGCCAGTGCACTCTCTGGACTCACAGCACTGCATCCCCAATGGTGCCACTGCACTCTCTGGACTCACTGCAGTGCATCCCCAGTGGTGCCAGTGCACTCTCTGCAGTCACTGCACTGCATCCCCAGTGGTGCCAGTGCACTCTCTGCACTCACTGAACTGCATCTCCAGTGATGCCAGTGCACTCTCTGGACTCACTGCACTGCAGCCCCAGTGGTGCCAGTGCACTCTCTGGAGACACTGCAGTGCATCCCCAGTGGTGCCAGTGCACTCTCTGGAGTCACTGCTTTGCATCCCCACTGGTGCCATTGCACTCTCTGGACTGACTGCACTGCATCCCCACTGGTGCCAGTGCACTCTCTGCACTCACAGCACTGCATACCCACTGGTGCCAGTGCACTCTCTGGACTCACTGCACTGCATCCCCAGTGGTGCCAGTGCACTCTCTGGACTCACTGCACTGCATCCCCAGTGGTGCCAGTGCACTCTCTGGACTAACTGCACTGCATCCCCTGTGGTGCCAGGGCACTCTCCGGACTCACTGCAGTGCATTCACAGTGGTGCCAGTGCACTCTTTGGACTCACTGCACTGCATCCCCATTAGTGCCAGGTCATTCTCTGGACTCACTGCAGTGCATCCCCAGTGTTGACAGTGCACTCTCTGGACTCACTGCACTGCATCCCCAGTGGTGCCAGTGCACTCTCTGGACACACTGCAGTGTATCCCCAGTGGTGCAAGGGCACTCTCTGGACTAACTGCACTAAAACCCCAGTGGTGCCAGTGCACTCTCTGGACTCACAGCACTGCATCCCCAATGGTGCCACTGCACTCTCTGGACTCACTAAACTGCATCCCCACTGGTGCCAGTGCAGTCTCTGCAGTCACTGCAGTGCATCCCCAGTGGTGCCAGTGCACTCTTTGGACTCACTGCACTGCATCCCCACTGGTGCCAGTGCACTCTCTGGACTCACTGCACTGCATCCCCAGTAGTGCCAGTGCACTTTCTGGAGTCACTGCACTGCATCCCTAGTGGTGCCAGTGCACTCTCTGGACTCACTGCACTGCATCCCCAGTGGTGCCAGTGCACTCTCTGGACTCACTGCACTGCATCACCAGTGGTGCCAGTGCACTCTCTGGACTCACTGCACTGCATCCCCACTGCTGCCAGTGCACTCTCTGGAGTCACTGCACTGCATCCCCACTGGTGCCAGTGAACTCTCTGGACTCACTGCACTCCATCCCCACTGGTGCCAGTGCGCTCTCTGGACTCACTGCACTGCATTCCCACTGGTGCCAGTGCACTCTCTGGAATCACTGCACTGCATCCCCTGTGGTGCCAGTGCACTCTCTGGACTTACTGCACTGCATCCCCAGTGGTGCCAGTGCACTCTCTGGACTCACTGCAGTGCATCCCCTGTGGTGCCAGTGCACTCTCTGGACTCACTGCACTGCATCCCCAGTGGTTCCAGTGCACTCTCTGGACTCACTGCACTGCATCCCCAGTGGTGCCAGTGCACTCTCTGGACTCACTGCACTGCATCCCCAGTGGTGCCAGTGCACTCTCTGGACTCACTGCAGTGCATTCCCACTGGTGCCAATGCACTCTCTGGACTCACTGCACTGCATCACCAGTGGTGCCAGTGCACTCTCTGGCTTCACTGTAGTGCATCCCCTGTGCTGCCATTGCACTCTCTGTACTCACTGCACTGCATCCCCAGTGGTGCCAGTGCACTCTCTGTACTCACTGCACTGCATCCCCAGTGGAGCCAGAGCACTCTCTGGACTCACTGCATTGCATCCCCAGTGGTGCCAGTGCACTCTCTGGACTCACTGCACTGCATCCCCAGTGGTGCCACTGCACTCTCTGGACTCACTGCACTGCATCCCCACTGGTGCCAGTGCACTCTCTGGACTAACTGCACTGCATCCCCTGTGGTGCCAGGGCACTCTCCGGACTCACTGCAGTGCATCCGCAGTCGTGCCAGTGCACTCTTTCGAGTCACTGCACTGCATCCCCAGTGGTGCCAGTGCACTCTCTGGACTCACTGCAGTGCATCCCCACTGGTGCCAGTGCACTCTCTGGACTCACTGCACTGCAACCCCACTGGTGCCAGTGCACTCTCTGGACTCACTACACTGCATCCCCACTGGTGCCAGTGCACTCTCTGGACTCACTGCAGTGCATCCCCGGTGGTGCCAGTGCACTCTCTGGACTCACTGCACTGCATCCCCACTGGTGCCAGTGCACTCTCTGGACTCACTGCACTGCATCCCCAGTAGTGCCAGTGCACTTTCTGGAGTCACTGCACTGCATCCCTAGTGGTGCCAGTGCACTCTCTGGACTCACTGCACTGCATCCCCAGTGGTGCCAGTGCACTCTCTGGACTCACTGCACTGCATCCCCAGTGGTGCCAGTGCACTCTCTGGACTCACTGCACTGCATCCCCACTACTGCCATTGCACTCTCTGGAGTCACTGCACTGCATCCCCACTGGTGCCAGTGAACTCTCTGGACTCACTGCACTCCATCCCCAGTGGTGCCAGTGCACTCTCTGGACTCACTGCACTGCATCCCCAGTGGTGCCAGTGCACTCTCTGGACTCACTGCACTGCATCCCCTGTGGTGCCAGTGCACTCTCTGGACTCACTGCAGTGCATCCCCAGTGGTGCCAGTGCACTCTCTGGACTCATTGCACTGCATCCCCAGTGGTGCCAGTGCACTCTCCGGACTCACTGCAGTACATTCCCAGTGGTACCAATGCACTCTCTGGACTCACTGCACTGCATCACCAGTGGTGCCAGTGCACTCTCTGGAATCACTGCAGTGCATCCCCTGTGCTGCCATTGCACTCTCTATACTCACTGCACTGCATCCCCACTGGTGCCAGTGCACTCTCTGTACTCACTGCACTGCATCCCCAGTGGAGCCAGAGCACTCTCTGGACTCACTGCATTGCATCCCCAGTGGTGCCAGTGCACTCTCTGGACTCACTGCACTGCATCCCCACTGGTGCCAGTGCACTCTCTGGACTCACTGCAGTGCATTCCCAGTGGTACCAATGCACTCTCTGGACTCACTGCACTGCATCACCAGTGGTGCCAGTGCACTCTCTGGAATCACTGCAGTGCATCCCCAGTGGTGCCAGTGCACTCTCTGGAATCACTGCAGTGCATCCCCTGTGCTGCCATTGCACTCTCTGTACTCACTGCACTGCATCCCCAGTGGTGCCAGTGCACTCTCTGTACTCACTGCACTGCATCCCCAGTGGAGCCAGAGCACTCTCTGGACTCACTGCAGTGCATCCCCAGTGGTGCCAGTGCACTCTCTGGAGTCACTGCACTGCATCCCCAGTGGCGCCAGTACACTCTCTGGAGACACTGCACTGCATCCCCAGTGGTGCCAGTGCACTCTCTGGACTCACTGCACTGCATTCCCACTGGTGCCAGTGCACTCTCTGGAGTCACTGCACTGCATCCCCACTGGTGCCAGTGAACTGCCTGGACTCACTGCACTGCATCCCCACTGGTGCCAGTGCACTCTGTGGACTCACTGCACTGCATCCCCAGTAGTGCCAGTGCACTTTCTGCAGTCACTGCACTGCCTCCCTAGTGGTGCCAGTGCACTCTCTGCACTCACTGCACTGCATCCCCACTGGTGCCAGTGCACTCTCTAGAGTCACTGCACTCCAACCCCACTGGTGCCAGTGCACTCTCTAGAGTCACTGCACTGATCCGAAGTGGTACCACTGCACTCTCTGGACTCACTGCACTGCATCCCCACTGGTGCCAGTGCACTCTCTGGACTCACTGCACGGCATTCCCACTGGTGGCAGTGCACTCTCTGGAGTCACTGCAGTGCATCCCCAGTGGTGCCAGTGCACTCTCTGGACTCACTGCACTGCATCCCCACTGGTGCCAGTGCACTATAAGGACTCACTGCACTGCATCCCCAGTGGTGCCAGTGCACTCTCTGGACTCACTGTACTGCATCCCCACTGGTGCCAGTGCACTATAAGGACTCACTGCACTGCATCCCCAGTGGTGCCAGTGCACTCTCTGGACTCACTGCACTGCATCCCCAGTGGTGCCAGTGCACTCTCTGCACTCACTGCACTGCATCCCCACTGGTGCCAGTGCACTCTCAGGACTCACTACACTGCATCCCCACTGGTGCCAGTGCACTCTCTAGAGTCACTGCACTCCAACCCCACTGGTGCCAGTGCACTCTCTAGAGTCACTGCACTGATCCGCAGTGGTGCCAGTGCACTCTCTGGACTCACTGCACTGCATCCCCACTGGTGCCAGTGCACTCTATGGAGTCACTGCACTGCATCCCCACTGCTGCCAGTGCACTCTCTGGACTCACTGCACTGCATCCCCAGTGGTGCCAGTGCACTCTCTGCACTCACTGCACTGCATCCCCACTGGTGCCAGTGCACTCTCTGGACTCAATGCACTACATCCCCACTGGTGCCAATGCACTCTCTGGACTCACTGCACTGCATCCCCACTGGTGCCAGTGCACTCTCTGGACTGACTGCACTGCATCCCCACTGGTGCCAGTGCAGTCTCTGTAGTCACTGCAGTGCATCCCCAGTGGTGCCAGTGCACTCTCTGGACTCACTGCACTGCATCCCCAGTGGTGCCAGTGCACTCTCTGTACTCACTGCACTGCATCCCCAGTGGAGCCAGAGCACTCTCTGGACTCACTGCATTGCATCCCCAGTGGTGCCAGTGCACTCTCTGGACTCACTGCACTGCATCCCCAGTGGTGCCAGTGCACTCTCTGGACTCACTGCACTGCATCCCCACTGGTGCCAGTGCACTCTCTGGACTAACTGCACTGCATCCCCTGTGGTGCCAGGGCACTCTCCGGACTCACTGCAGTGCATCCGCAGTCGTGCCAGTGCACTCTTTCGAGTCACTGCACTGCATCCCCAGTGGTGCCAGTGCACTCTCTGGACTCACTGCAGTGCATCCCCACTGGTGCCAGTGCACTCTCTGGACTCACTGCACTGCAACCCCACTGGTGCCAGTGCACTCTCTGGACTCACTACACTGCATCCCCACTGGTGCCAGTGCAGTCTCTGGACTCACTGCAGTGCATCCCCGGTGGTGCCAGTGCACTCTCTGGACTCACTGCACTGCATCCCCACTGGTGCCAGTGCACTCTCTGGACTCACTGCACTGCATCCCCAGTAGTGCCAGTGCACTTTCTGGAGTCACTGCACTGCATCCCTAGTGGTGCCAGTGCACTCTCTGGACTCACTGCACTGCATCCCCAGTGGTGCCAGTGCACTCTCTGGACTCACTGCACTGCATCCCCAGTGGTGCCAGTGCACTCTCTGGACTCACTGCACTGCATCCCCACTACTGCCATTGCACTCTCTGGAGTCACTGCACTGCATCCCCACTGGTGCCAGTGAACTCTCTGGACTCACTGCACTCCATCCCCAGTGGTGCCAGTGCACTCTCTGGACTCACTGCACTGCATCCCCAGTGGTGCCAGTGCACTCTCTGGACTCACTGCACTGCATCCCCTGTGGTGCCAGTGCACTCTCTGGACTCACTTCAGTGCATCCCCAGTGGTGCCAGTGCACTCTCTGGACTCACTGCAGTGCATCCCCAGTGGTGCCAGTGCACTCTCTGGACTCATTGCACTGCATCCCCAGTGGTGCCAGTGCACTCTCTGGACTCACTGCAGTACATTCCCAGTGGTACCAATGCACTCTCTGGACTCACTGCACTGCATCACCAGTGGTGCCAGTGCACTCTCTGGAATCACTGCAGTGCATCCCCTGTGCTGCCATTGCACTCTCTATACTCACTGCACTGCATCCCCACTGGTGCCAGTGCACTCTCTGTACTCACTGCACTGCATCCCCAGTGGAGCCAGAGCACTCTCTGGACTCACTGCATTGCATCCCCAGTGGTGCCAGTGCACTCTCTGGACTCACTGCACTGCATCCCCACTGGTGCCAGTGCACTCTCTGGACTCACTGCAGTGCATTCCCAGTGGTACCAATGCACTCTCTGGACTCACTGCACTGCATCACCAGTGGTGCCAGTGCACTCTCTGGAATCACTGCAGTGCATCCCCAGTGGTGCCAGTGCACTCTCTGGAATCACTGCAGTGCATCCCCTGTGCTGCCATTGCACTCTCTGGACTCACTGCACTGCATCCCCAGTGGTGCCAGTGCACTCTCTGTACTCACTGCACTGCATCCCCAGTGGAGCCAGAGCACTCTCTGGACTCACTGCAGTGCATCCCCAGTGGTGCCAGTGCACTCTCTGGAGTCACTGCACTGCATCCCCAGTGGCGCCAGTACACTCTCTGGAGACACTGCACTGCATCCCCACTGGTGCCAGTGCACTCTCTGGACTCACTGCACTGCATTCCCACTGGTGACAGTGCACTCTCTGGAGTCACTGCACTGCATCCCCACTGGTGCCAGTGAACTGCCTGGACTCACTGCACTGCATCCCCACTGGTGCCAGTGCACTCTGTGGACTCACTGCACTGCATCGCCAGTAGTGCCAGTGCACTTTCTGCAGTCACTGCACTGCCTCCCTAGTGGTGCCAGTGCACTCTCTGCACTCACTGCACTGCATCCCCACTGGTGCCAGTGCACTCTCTAGAGTCACTGCACTCCAACCCCACTGGTGCCAGTGCACTCTCTAGAGTCACTGCACTGATCCGAAGTGGTACCACTGCACTCTCTGGACTCACTGCACTGCATCCCCACTGGTGCCAGTGCACTCTCTGGACTCACTGCACGGCATTCCCACTGGTGGCAGTGCACTCTCTGGAGTCACTGCAGTGCATCCCCAGTGGTGCCAGTGCACTCTCTGGACTCACTGCACTGCATCCCCACTGGTGCCAGTGCACTATAAGGACTCACTGCACTGCATCCCCAGTGGTGCCAGTGCACTCTCTGGACTCACTGCACTGCATCCCCACTGGTGCCAGTGCACTATAAGGACTCACTGCACTGCATCCCCAGTGGTGCCAGTGCACTCTCTGGACTCACTGCACTGCATCCCCACTGGTGCCAGTGCAGTCTCTGGACTCACTGCACTGCATCCCCACTGGTGCCAGTGCACTCTCAGGACTCACTACACTGCATCCCCACTGGTGCCAGTGCACTCTCTAGAGTCACTGCACTCCAACCCCACTGGTGCCAGTGCACTCTCTAGAGTCACTGCACTGATCCGCAGTGGTGCCAGTGCACTCTCTGGACTCACTGCACTGCATCCCCACTGGTGCCAGTGCACTCTCTGGAGTCACTGCACTGCATCCCCACTGGTGCCAGTGCACTCTCTGGACTCAATGCACTACATCCCCACTGGTGCCAATGCACTCTCTGGACTCACTGCACTGCATCCCCACTGGTGCCAGTGCACTCTCTGGACTGACTGCACTGCATCCCCACTGGTGCCAGTGCAGTCTCTGTAGTCACTGCAGTGCATCCCCAGTGGTGCTAGTGCACTCTCTGGACTCACTGCACTGCATCCCCACTGGTGCCAGTGCACTCTCTGGACTCACTGCACTGCATCCCCACTAGTGCCAGTGCACTTTCTGGAGTCACTGCACTGCATCCCTAGTGGTGCCAGTGCACTCTCTGGACTCACTGCACTGCATCCCCAGTGGTGCCAGTGCACTCTCTGGAGTCACTGCACTGCATCCCCAGTGGTGCCAGTGCACTCTCTGGACTCACTGCACTGCATCCCCATTGCTGCCAGTGCACTCTCTGGAGTCACTGCACTGCATCCCCACTGGTGCCAGTGAACTCTCTGGACTCACTGCACTCCATCCCCACTGGTGCCAGTGCACTCTCTGGACTCACTGCAGTGCATCCCCAGTGGTGCCAGTGCACTCTCTGGACTCACTGCACTGCATCCCCAGTGGTGCCAGTGCACTCTCTGGACTTACTGCACTGCATCCCCAGTGGTGCCAGTGCACTCTCTGGACTCACTGCAGTGCATCCCCTGTGGTGCCAGTGCACTCTCTGTACTCACTTCAGTGCATCCCCAGTGGTGCCAGTGCACTCTCTGGACTCACTGCAGTGCATCCCCAGTGGTGCCAGTGCACTCTCTGGACTCATTGCACTGCATCCCCAGTGGTGCCAGTGCACTCTCTGGACTCACTGCAGTGCATTCCCAGTGGTATCAATGCACTCTCTTGACTCACTGCACTGCATCACCAGTGGTGCCAGTGCACTCTCTGGAATCACTGCAGTGCATCCCCAGTGGTGCCAGTGCACTCTCTGTACTCACTGCACTGCATCCCCAGTGGTGCCAGTGCACTCTCTGTACTCACTGCACTGCATCCCCAGTGGAGCCAGAGCACTCTCTGGACTCACTGCATTGCATCCCCAGTGGTGCCAGTGCACTCTCTGGACTCACTGCACTGCATCCCCAGTGGTGCCAGTGCACTCTCTGGACTCACTGCACTGCATCCCCAGTGGTGCCAGTGCACTCTCTGGACTAACTGCACTGCATCCCCTGTGGTGCCAGGGCACTCTCCGGACTCACTGCAGTGCATTCGCAGTGGTGCCAGTGCACTCTTTGGACTCACTGCACTGCATCCCCATTAGTGCCAGGTCATTCTCTGGACTCACTGCAGTGCATCCCCAGTGTTGACAGTGCACTCTCTGGACTCACTGCACTGCATCCCCAGTGGTGCCAGTGCACTCTCTGGACACACTGCAGTGTATCCCCAGTGGTGCAAGGGCACTCTCTGGACTAACTGCACTAAAACCCCAGTGGTGCCAGTGCACTCTCTGGACTCACAGCACTGCATCCCCAATGGTGCCACTGCACTCTCTGGACTCACTGCAGTGCATCCCCAGTGGTGCCAGTGCACTCTCTGCACTCACTGCACTGCATCCCCAGTGGTGCCAGTGCACTCTCTGCACTCACTGAACTGCATCTCCAGTGATGCCAGTGCACTCTCTGGACTCACTGCACTGCAGCCCCAGTGGTGCCAGTGCACTCTCTGGAGACACTGCAGTGCATCCCCAGTGGTGCCAGTGCACTCTCTGGAGTCACTGCTTTGCATCCCCACTGGTGCCATTGCACTCTCTGGACTGACTGCACTGCATCCCCACTGGTGCCAGTGCACTCTCTGCACTCACAGCACTGCATACCCACTGGTGCCAGTGCACTCTCTGGACTCACTGCACTGCATCCCCAGTGGTGCCAGTGCACTCTCTGGACTCACTGCACTGCATCCCCAGTGGTGCCAGTGCACTCTCTGGACTAACTGCACTGCATCCCCTGTGGTGCCAGGGCACTCTCCGGACTCACTGCAGTGCATTCGCAGTGGTGCCAGTGCACTCTTTGGACTCACTGCACTGCATCCCCATTAGTGCCAGGTCATTCTCTGGACTCACTGCAGTGCATCCCCAGTGTTGACAGTGCACTCTCTGGACTCACTGCACTGCATCCCCAGTGGTGCCAGTGCACTCTCTGGACACACTGCAGTGTATCCCCAGTGGTGCAAGGGCACTCTCTGGACTAACTGCACTAAAACCCCAGTGGTGCCAGTGCACTCTCTGGACTCACAGCACTGCATCCCCAATGGTGCCACTGCACTCTCTGGACTCACTACACTGCATCCCCACTGGTGCCAGTGCAGTCTCTGCAGTCACTGCAGTGCATCCCCAGTGGTGCCAGTGCACTCTTTGGACTCACTGCACTGCATCCCCACTGGTGCCAGTGCACTCTCTGGACTCACTGCACTGCATCCCCAGTAGTGCCAGTGCACTTTCTGGAGTCACTGCACTGCATCCCTAGTGGTGCCAGTGCACTCTCTGGACTCACTGCACTGCATCCCCACTGCTGCCAGTGCACTCTCTGGACTCACTGCACTGCATCACCAGTGGTGCCAGTGCACTCTCTGGACTCACTGCACTGCATCCCCACTGCTGCCAGTGCACTCTCTGGAGTCACTGCACTGCATCCCCACTGGTGCCAGTGAACTCTCTGGACTCACTGCACTCCATCCCCACTGGTGCCAGTGCACTCTCTGGACTCACTGCACTGCATCCCCACTGGTGCCAGTGCACTCTCTGGAATCACTGCACTGCATCCCCTGTGGTGCCAGTGCACTCTCTGGACTTACTGCACTGCATCCCCAGTGGTGCCAGTGCACTCTCTGGACTCACTGCAGTGCATCCCCTGTGGTGCCAGTGCACTCTCTGGACTCACTGCACTGCATCCCCAGTGGTGCCAGTGCACTCTCTGGACTCACTGCACTGCATCCCCAGTGGTGCCAGTGCACTCTCTGGACTCACTGCACTGCATCCCCAGTGGTGCCAGTGCACTCTCTGGACTCACTGCAGTGCATTCCCACTGGTGCCAATGCACTCTCTGGACTCACTGCACTGCATCACCAGTGGTGCCAGTGCACTCTCTGGCATCACTGCAGTGCATCCCCTGTGCTGCCATTGCACTCTCTGTACTCACTGCACTGCATCCCCAGTGGTGCCAGTGCACTCTCTGTACTCACTGCACTGCATCCCCAGTGGAGCCAGAGCACTCTCTGGACTCACTGCATTGCATCCCCAGTGGTGCCAGTGCACTCTCTGGACTCACTGCACTACATCCCCACTGGTGCCAGTGCACTCTCTGGACTCACTGCACTGCATCCCCAGTGGTGCCAGTGCACTCTCTGGACTAACTGCACTGCATCCCCTGTGGTGCCAGGGCACTCTCCGGACTCACTGCAGTGCATCCGCAGTCGTGCCAGTGCACTCTTTCGAGTCACTGCACTGCATCCCCATTAGTGCCAGGTCATTCTCTGGACTCACTGCAGTGCATCCCCAGTGTTGACAGTGCACTCTCTGGACTCACTGCACTGCATCCCCAGTGGTGCCAGTGCAGTCTCTGGACACAATGCAGTGTATCCCCAGTGGTGCAAGGGCACTCTCTGGACTAACTGCACTAAAACCCCAGTGGTGCCAGTGCACTCTCTGGACTCACAGCACTGCATCCCCAATGGTGCCACTGCACTCTCTGCCCTCACTGCACTGCATCCCCAGTGGTGCCAGTGCACTCTCTGCACTCACTGAAATGCATCCCCAGTGATGCCAGTGCACTCTCTGGACTCACTGCACTGCATCCCCAGTGGTGCCAGTGCACTCTCTGGAGACACTGCAGTGCATCCCCAGTGCGGCCAGTGCACTCTCTGGAGTCACTGCTTTGCATCCCCACTGGTGCCATTGCACTCTCTGAACTGACTGCACTGCATCCCCTGTGGTGCCAGTGCACTCTCTGCACTCACTGCACTGCATACCCACTGGTGCCAGTGCACTCTCTGGACTCACTGCACTGCAACCCCACTGGTGCCAGTGCACTCTCTGGACTCACTACACTGCATCCCCACTGGTGCCAGTGCACTCTCTGGACTCACTGCACTGCACCCCACTGGTGCCAGTCGACTCTCTGGAGTCACTGCACTGCATCCCCACTGGTGCCAGTGCACTCTCTGGACTCACTGCACTGCATCCCCAGTGGCGCCAGTACACTCTCTGGAGACACTGCACATCATCCCCACTGGTGCCAGTGCACTCTCTGGACTCACTGCACTGCATTCCCACTGGTGCCAGTGCACTCTCTGGAGTCACTGCACTGCATCCCCACTGGTGCCAGTGCACTCTCTGGAGTCAGTGCACTGCATCCCCACTGGTGCCAGTGCACTCTGTGGACTCACTGCACTGCATCCCCACTGGTGCCAGTGCACTTTCTGCAGTCACTGCACTGCCTCCCTAGTGGTGCCAGTGCACTCTCTGGACTCACTGCACTGCATCCCCACTGGTGCCAGTGCACTCTCTAGAGTCACTACACTCCAACCCCACTGGTGCCAGTGCACTCTCTAGAGTCACTGCACTGATCCGAAGTGGTGCCAGTGCACTCTCTGGACTCACTGCACTGCATCCCCACTGGTACCAGTGCACTCTCTGGAGTCACTGCACTGCATCCCCACTGGTGCCAGTGCACTCTATGGAGTCACTGCACTGCATCCCCACTGGTGCCAGTGCACTCTCAGGACTCACTGCACTGCATCCCCAGTGGTGCCAGTGCAGTCTCTGGACTCACTGCACTGCATCCCCACTGGTGCCAGTGCACTCTCTGGACTCACTGCACTACATCCCCACTGGTGCCAATGCACTCTCTGGACTCACTGCACTGAATCCCCGGTGGTGCCAGTGCACTCTCTGGACTTACTGCACTGCATCCCCACTGGTGCCAGTGCACTCTCTGGACTCACTGCACTGCATCCCCAGTGGTGCCAGTGCACTCTCTGGACTCACTGCACTGCAACCCCACTGGTGCCAGTGCACTCTCTGGACTCACTACACTGCATCCCCACTGGTGCCAGTGCACTCTCAGGACTCACTGCACTGCATCCCCAGTGGTGCCAGTGCACTCTCTGGACTCACTGCACTGCATCCCCACTGGTGCCAGTGCACTCTCTGGACTCACTGCACTGCAACCCCAGTGGTGCCAGTGCACTCTCTGGACTCACTACACTGCATCCCCACTGGTGCCAGTGCAGTCTCTGGAGTCACTGCAGTGCATCCCCAGTGGTGCCAGTGCACTCTCTGGACTCACTGCACTGCATCCCCACTGGTGCCAGTGCACTCTCTGGACTCACTGCACTGCATCCCCAGTAGTGCCAGTGCACTTTCTGGAGTCACTGCACTGCATCCCTAGTGGTGCCAGTGCACTCTCTGGACTCACTGCACTGCAACCCCAGTGGTGCCAGTGCACTCTCTGGAGTCACTGCACTGCATCCCCACTGGTGCCCGTGCACTCTCTGGACTCACTGCACTGCATCCCCACTGCTGCCAGTGCACTCTCTGGAGTCACTGCACTGCATCCCCACTGGTGCCAGTGAACTCTCTGGACTCACTGCACTCCATCCCCACTGGTGCCAGTGCACTCCCTGGACTCACTGCACTGCATCCCCAGTGGTGCCAGTGCACTCTATGGAATCACTGCACTGCATCCCCTGTGGTGCCAGTGCACTCTCTGGACTTACTGCACTGCATCCCCAGTGGTGCCAGTGCACTCTCTGGACTCACTGCAGTGCATCCCCTGTGGTGCCAGTGCACTCTCTGGACTCACTTCAGTGCATCCCCATTGTTGCCAGTGCACTCTCTGGACTCACTGCAGTGCATTCCCAGTGGTACCAATGCACTCTCTGGACTCACTGCACTGCATCACCAGTGGTGCCAGTGCACTCTCTGGAATCACTGCAGTGCATCCCCTGTGCTGCCATTGCACTCTCTGTACTCACTGCACTGCATCCCCAGTGGTGCCAGTGCACTCTCTGGACTCACTACACTGCATCCCCACTGGTGCCAGTGCACTCTCTGGACTCACTGCACTGCACCCCACTGGTGCCAGTCGACTCTCTGGAGTCACTGCACTGCATCCCCACTGGTGCCAGTGCACTCTCTGGACTCACTGCACTGCATCCCCAGTGGCGCCAGTACACTCTCTGGAGACACTGCACATCATCCCCACTGGTGCCAGTGCACTCTCTGGACTCACTGCACTGCATTCCCACTGGTGCCAGTGCACTCTCTGGAGTCACTGCACTGCATCCCCACTGGTGCCAGTGCACTCTCTGGAGTCACTGCACTGCATCCCTAGTGGTGCCAGTGCACTCTCTGGACTCACTGCACTGCAACCCCAGTGGTGCCAGTGCACTCTCGGGACTCACTGCACTGCATCCTCACTGGTGCCAGTGCACTCTCGGGACTCACTGCACTGCAACCCCACTGGTGCCAGTGCACTCTCTGGACTCACTACACTGCATCCCCACTGGTGCCAGTGCAGTCTCTGGAGTCACTGCAGTGCATCCCCAGTGGGTGCCAGTGCACTCTCTAGAGTCACTACACTCCAACCCCACTGGTGCCAGTGCACTCTCTAGAGTCACTGCACTGATCCGAAGTGGTGCCAGTGCACTCTCTGGACTCACTGCACTGCATCCCCACTGGTACCAGTGCACTCTCTGGAGTCACTGCACTGCATCCCCACTGATGCCAGTGCACTCTATGGAGTCACTGCACTGCATCCCCACTGGTGCCAGTGCACTCTCAGGACTCACTGCACTGCATCCCCAGTGGTGCCAGTGCAGTCTCTGGACTCACTGCACTGCATCCCCACTGGTGCCAGTGCACTCTCAGGACTCACTGCACTGCATCCCCAGTGGTGCCAGTGCACTCTCTGGACTCACTGCAGTGCATCCCCACTGGTGCCAGTGCACTCTCTGGACTCACTGCACTGCAACCCCACTGGTGCCAGTGCACTCTCTGGACTCACTGCAGTGCATTCCCAGTGGTATCAATGCACTCTCTGGACTCACTGCACTGCATCACCAGTGGTGCCAGTGCACTCTCTGGAATCACTGCAGTGCATCCCCAGTGGTGCCAGTGCACTCTCTGTACTCACTGCACTGCATCCCCAGTGGTGCCAGTGCACTCTCTGTACTCACTGCACTGCATCCCCAGTGGAGCCAGAGCACTCTCTGGACTCACTGCATTGCATCCCCAGTGGTGCCAGTGCACTCTCTGGACTCACTGCACTGCATCCCCAGTGGTGCCAGTGCACTCTCTGGACTCACTGCACTGCATCCCCAGTGGTGCCAGTGCACTCTCTGGACTAACTGCACTGCATCCCCTGTGGTGCCAGGGCACTCTCCGGACTCACTGCAGTGCATTCGCAGTGGTGCCAGTGCACTCTTTGGACTCACTGCACTGCATCCCCATTAGTGCCAGGTCATTCTCTGGACTCACTGCAGTGCATCCCCAGTGTTGACAGTGCACTCTCTGGACTCACTGCACTGCATCCCCAGTGGTGCCAGTGCACTCTCTGGACACACTGCAGTGTATCCCCAGTGGTGCAAGGGCACTCTCTGGACTAACTGCACTAAAACCCCAGTGGTGCCAGTGCACTCTCTGGACTCACAGCACTGCATCCCCAATGGTGCCACTGCACTCTCTGGACTCACTGCAGTGCATCCCCAGTGGTGCCAGTGCACTCTCTGCACTCACTGCACTGCATCCCCAGTGGTGCCAGTGCACTCTCTGCACTCACTGAACTGCATCTCCAGTGATGCCAGTGCACTCTCTGGACTCACTGCACTGCAGCCCCAGTGGTGCCAGTGCACTCTCTGGAGACACTACAGTGCATCCCCAGTGGTGCCAGTGCACTCTCTGGAGTCACTGCTTTGCATCCCCACTGGTGCCATTGCACTCTCTGGACTGACTGCACTGCATCCCCACTGGTGCCAGTGCACTCTCTGCACTCACAGCACTGCATACCCACTGGTGCCAGTGCACTCTCTGGACTCACTGCACTGCATCCCCAGTGGTGCCAGTGCACTCTCTGGACTCACTGCACTGCATCCCCAGTGGTGCCAGTGCACTCTCTGGACTAACTGCACTGCATCCCCTGTGGTGCCAGGGCACTCTCCGGACTCACTGCAGTGCATTCGCAGTGGTGCCAGTGCACTCTTTGGACTCACTGCACTGCATCCCCATTAGTGCCAGGTCATTCTCTGGACTCACTGCAGTGCATCCCCAGTGTTGACAGTGCACTCTCTGGACTCACTGCACTGCATCCCCAGTGGTGCCAGTGCACTCTCTGGACACACTGCAGTGTATCCCCAGTGGTGCAAGGGCACTCTCTGGACTAACTGCACTAAAACCCCAGTGGTGCCAGTGCACTCTCTGGACTCACAGCACTGCATCCCCAATGGTGCCACTGCACTCTCTGGACTCACTACACTGCATCCCCACTGGTGCCAGTGCAGTCTCTGCAGTCACTGCAGTGCATCCCCAGTGGTGCCAGTGCACTCTTTGGACTCACTGTACTGCATCCCCACTGGTGCCAGTGCACTCTCTGGACTCACTGCACTGCATCCCCAGTAGTGCCAGTGCACTTTCTGGAGTCACTGCACTGCATCCCTAGTGGTGCCAGTGCACTCTCTGGACTCACTGCACTGCATCCCCAGTGGTGCCAGTGCACTCTCTGGACTCACTGCACTGCATCACCAGTGGTGCCAGTGCACTCTCTGGACTCACTGCACTGCATCCCCACTGCTGCCAGTGCACTCTCTGGAGTCACTGCACTGCATCCCCACTGGTGCCAGTGAACTCTCTGGACTCACTGCACTCCATCCCCACTGGTGCCAGTGCACTCTCTGGACTCACTGCACTGCATCCCCACTGGTGCCAGTGCACTCTCTGGAATCACTGCACTGCATCCCCTGTGGTGCCAGTGCACTCTCTGGACTTACTGCACTGCATCCCCAGTGGTGCCAGTGCACTCTCTGCACTCACTGCAGTGCATCCCCTGTGGTGCCAGTGCACTCTCTGGACTCACTGCACTGCATCCCCAGTGGTGCCAGTGCACTCTCTGGACTCACTGCACTGCATCCCCAGTGGTGCCAGTGCACTCTCTGGACTCACTGCAGTGCATTCCCACTGGTGCCAATGCACTCTCTGGACTCACTGCACTGCATCACCAGTGGTGCCAGTGCACTCTCTGGCATCACTGCAGTGCATCCCCTGTGCTGCCATTGCACTCTCTGTACTCACTGCACTGCATCCCCAGTGGTGCCAGTGCACTCTCTGTACTCACTGCACTGCATCCCCAGTGGAGCCAGAGCACTCTCTGGACTCACTGCATTGCATCCCCAGTGGTGCCAGTGCACTCTCTGGACTCACTGCACTACATCCCCACTGGTGCCAGTGCACTCTCTGGACTCACTGCACTGCATCCCCAGTGGTGCCAGTGCACTCTCTGGACTAACTGCACTGCATCCCCTGTGGTGCCAGGGCACTCTCCGGACTCACTGCAGTGCATCCGCAGTCGTGCCAGTGCACTCTTTCGAGTCACTGCACTGCATCCCCATTAGTGCCAGGTCATTCTCTGGACTCACTGCAGTGCATCCCCAGTGTTGACAGTGCACTCTCTGGACTCACTGCACTGCATCCCCAGTGGTGCCAGTGCAGTCTCTGGACACACTGCAGTGTATCCCCAGTGGTGCAAGGGCACTCTCTGGACTAACTGCACTAAAACCCCAGTGGTGCCAGTGCACTCTCTGGACTCACAGCACTGCATCCCCAATGGTGCCACTGCACTCTCTGCCCTCACTGCACTGCATCCCCAGTGGTGCCAGTGCACTCTCTGCACTCACTGAAATGCATCCCCAGTGATGCCAGTGCACTCTCTGGACTCACTGCACTGCATCCCCAGTGGTGCCAGTGCACTCTCTGGAGACACTGCAGTGCATCCCCAGTGGTGCCAGTGCACTCTCTGGAGTCACTGCTTTGCATCCCCACTGGTGCCATTGCACTCTCTGAACTGACTGCACTGCATCCCCTGTGGTGCCAGTGCACTCTCTGCACTCACTGCACTGCATACCCACTGGTGCCAGTGCACTCTCTGGACTCACTGCACTGCAACCCCACTGGTGCCAGTGCACTCTCTGGACTCACTACACTGCATCCCCACTGGTGCCAGTGCACTCTCTGGACTCACTGCACTGCACCCCACTGGTGCCAGTCGACTCTCTGGAGTCACTGCACTGCATCCCCACTGGTGCCAGTGCACTCTCTGGACTCACTGCACTGCATCCCCAGTGGCGCCAGTACACTCTCTGGAGACACTGCACATCATCCCCACTGGTGCCAGTGCACTCTCTGGACTCACTGCACTGCATTCCCACTGGTGCCAGTGCACTCTCTGGAGTCACTGCACTGCATCCCCACTGGTGCCAGTGCACTCTCTGGAGTCAGTGCACTGCATCCCCACTGGTGCCAGTGCACTCTGTGGACTCACTGCACTGCATCCCCTGTAGTGCCAGTGCACTTTCTGCAGTCACTGCACTGCCTCCCTAGTGGTGCCAGTGCACTCTCTGGACTCACTGCACTGCATCCCCACTGGTGCCAGTGCACTCTCTAGAGTCACTACACTCCAACCCCACTGGTGCCAGTGCACTCTCTAGAGTCACTGCACTGATCCGAAGTGGTGCCAGTGCACTCTCTGGACTCACTGCACTGCATCCCCACTGGTACCAGTGCACTCTCTGGAGTCACTGCACTGCATCCCCACTGGTGCCAGTGCACTCTATGGAGTCACTGCACTGCATCCCCACTGGTGCCAGTGCACTCTCAGGACTCACTGCACTGCATCCCCAGTGGTGCCAGTGCAGTCTCTGGACTCACTGCACTGCATCCCCACTGGTGCCAGTGCACTCTCTGGACTCACTGCACTACATCCCCACTGGTGCCAATGCACTCTCTGGACTCACTGCACTGAATCCCCGGTGGTGCCAGTGCACTCTCTGGACTTACTGCACTGCATCCCCACTGGTGCCAGTGCACTCTCTGGACTCACTGCACTGCATCCCCAGTGGTGCCAGTGCACTCTCTGGACTCACTGCACTGCAACCCCACTGCTGCCAGTGCACTCTCTGGACTCACTACACTGCATCCCCACTGGTGCCAGTGCACTCTCAGGACTCACTGCACTGCATCCCCAGTGGTGCCAGTGCACTCTCTGGACTCACTGCACTGCATCCCCACTGGTGCCAGTGCACTCTCTGGACTCACTGCACTGCAACCCCACTGGTGCCAGTGCACTCTCTGGACTCACTACACTGCATCCCCACTGGTGCCAGTGCAGTCTCTGGAGTCACTGCAGTGCATCCCCAGTGGTGCCAGTGCACTCTCTGGACTCACTGCACTGCATCCCCACTGGTGCCAGTGCACTCTCTGGACTCACTGCACTGCAACCCCACTGGTGCCAGTGCACTCTCTGGACTCACTGCACTGCACCCCACTGGTGCCAGTCGACTCTCTGGACTCACTGCACTGCATCCCCACTGGTGCCAGTGCACTCTCTGGAGTCACTGCACTGCATCCCCAGTGGCGCCAGTACACTCTCTGGAGACACTGCACTGCATCCCCACTGGTGCCAGTGCACTCTCTGGACTCACTGCACTGCATTCCCAGTGGTGCCAGTGCACTCTCTGGAGTCACTGCACTGCATCCCCACTGGTGCCAGTGAGCTGCCTGGACTCACTGCACTGCATCCCCACTGGTGCCAGTGCACTCTGTGGACTCACTGCACTGCATCCCCAGTAGTGCCAGTGCACTTTCTGCAGTCACTGCACTGCCTCCCTAGTGGTGCCAGTGCACTCTCTGGACTCACTGCACTGCATCCCCACTGGTGCCAGTGCACTCTCTAGAGTCACTACACTCCAACCCCACTGGTGCCAGTGCACTCTCTAGAGTCACTGCACTGATCCGAAGTGGTGCCAGTGCACTCTCTGGACTCACTGCACTGCATCCCCACTGGTACCAGTGCACTCTCTGGAGTCACTGCACTGCATCCCCACTGGTGCCAGTGCACTCTATGGAGTCACTGCACTGCATCCCCACTGGTGCCACTGCACTCTCAGGACTCACTGCACTGCATCCCCAGTGGTGCCAGTGCAGTCTCTGGACTCACTGCACTGCATCCCCACTGGTGCCAGTGCACTCTCTGGACTCACTGCACTACATCCCCACTGGTGCCAATGCACTCTCTGGACTCACTGCAGTGCATCCCCACTGGTGCCAGTGCACTCTCTGGACTGACTGCACTGCATCCCCACTGGTGCCAGTGCACTCTCTGGACTCACTGCACTGCATCCCCACTGGTGCCAGTGCACTCTCTGGACTCACTGCACTGCAACCCCACTGGTGCTAGTGCACTCTCTGGACTCACTACACTGCATCTCCACTGGTGCCAGTGCACTCTCAGGACTCACTGCACTGCATCCCCAGTGGTGCCAGTGCACTCTCTGGACTCACTGCACTGCAACCCCACTGGTGCCAGTGCACTCTCTGGACTCACTACACTGCATCCCCACTGGTGCCAGTGCAGTCTCTGGAGTCACTGCAGTGCATCCCCAGTGGGTGCCAGTGCACTCTCTAGAGTCACTACACTCCAACCCCACTGGTGCCAGTGCACTCTCTAGAGTCACTGCACTGATCCGAAGTGGTGCCAGTGCACTCTCTGGACTCACTGCACTGCATCCCCACTGGTACCAGTGCACTCTCTGGAGTCACTGCACTGCATCCCCACTGGTGCCAGTGCACTCTATGGAGTCACTGCACTGCATCCCCACTGGTGCCAGTGCACTCTCAGGACTCACTGCACTGCATCCCCAGTGGTGCCAGTGCAGTCTCTGGACTCACTGCACTGCATCCCCACTGGTGCCAGTGCACTCTCTGGACTCACTGCACTACATCCCCACTGGTGCCAATGCACTCTCTGGACTCACTGCAGTGCATCCCCACTGGTGCCAGTGCACTCTCTGGACTGACTGCACTGCATCCCCACTGGTGCCAGTGCACTCTCTGGACTCACTGCACTGCATCCCCACTGGTGCCAGTGCACTCTCTGGACTCACTGCACTGCAACCCCACTGGTGCCAGTGCACTCTCTGGACTCACTACACTGCATCCCCACTGGTGCCAGTGCACTCTCAGGACTCACTGCACTGCATCCCTAGTGGTGCCAGTGCACTCTCTGGACTCACTGCAGTGCATCCCCACTGGTGCCAGTGCACTCTCTGGACTCACTGCACTGCAACCCCACTGGTGCCAGTGCACTCTCTGGACTCACTACACTGCATCCCCACTGGTGCCAGTGCAGTCTCTGGAGTCACTGCAGTGCATCCCCAGTGGTGCCAGTGCACTCTCTGGACTCACTGCACTGCATCCCCACTGGTGCCAGTGCACTCTCTGGACTCACTGCACTGCATCCCCAGTAGTGCCAGTGCACTTTCTGGAGTCACTGCACTGCATCCCTAGTGGTGCCAGTGCACTCTCTGGACTCACTGCACTGCATCCCCAGTGGTGCCAGTGCACTCTCTGGAGTCACTGCACTGCATCCCCACTGGTGCCAGTGCACTCTCTGGACTCACTGCACTGCATCCCCACTGCTGCCAGTGCACTCTCTGGAGTCACTGCACTGCATCCCCACTGGTGCCAGTGAACTCTCTGGACTCACTGCACTCCATCCCCACTGGTGCCAGTGCACTCCCTGGACTCACTGCACTGCATCCCCAGTGGTGCCAGTGCACTCTATGGAATCACTGCACTGCATCCCCTGTGGTGCCAGTGCACTCTCTGGACTTACTGCACTGCATCCCCAGTGGTGCCAGTGCACTCTCTGGACTCACTGCAGTGCATCCCCTGTGGTGCCAGTGCACTCTCTGGACTCACTTCAGTGCATCCCCATTGGTGCCAGTGCACTCTCTGGACTCACTGCACTGCATCCCCAGTGGTACCAATGCACTCTCTGGACTCACTGCACTGCATCACCAGTGGTGCCAGTGCACTCTCTGGAATCACTGCAGTGCATCCCCTGTGCTGCCATTGCACTCTCTGTACTCACTGCACTGCATCCCCAGTGGTGCCAGTGCACTCTCTGGACTCACTGCACTGCATCCCCAGTGGAGCCAGAGCACTCTCTGGACTCACTGCATTGCATCCCCAGTGGTGCCAGTGCACTCTCTGGACTTACTGCACTGCATCCCCAGTGGTGCCAGTGCACTCTCTGGACTCACTGCAGTGCATCCCCTGTGGTGCCAGTGCACTCTCTGGACTCACTTCAGTGCATCCCCAGTGGTGCCAGTGCACTCTCTGGACTCACTGCAGTGCATCCCCAGTGGTGCCAGTGCACTCTCTGGACTCATTGCACTGCATCCCCAGTGGTGCCAGTGCACTCTCTGGACTCACTGCAGTGCATTCCCAGTGGTACCAATGCACTCTCTGGACTCACTGCACTGCATCACCAGTGGTGCCAGTGCACTCTCTGGAATCACTGCACTGCATCCCCTGTGCTACCATTGCACTCTCTGTACTCACTGCACTGCATCCCCAGTGGTGCCAGTGCACTCTCTGTACTCACTGCACTGCATCCCCAGTGGAGCCAGAGCACTCTCTGGACTCACTGCATTGCATCCCCAGTGGTGCCAGTGCACTCTCTGGACTCACTGCACTGCATCCCCAGTGGTGCCAGTGCACTCTCTGGACTCACTGCACTGCATCCCCAGTGGTGCCAGTGCACTCTCTGGAGTCACTGCTTTGCATCCCCACTGGTGCCAATGCACTCTCTGGACTCACTGCACTGCAGCCCCACTGCTGCCAGTGCACTCTCTGGAGTCACTGCACTGCATCCCCACTGGTACCAGTGCACTCTCTGGAGTCACTGCACTGCAACCCCACTGGTGCCAGTGCACTCTCTGGACTCACTGCACTGCATCCCCACTGGTGCCAGTGCACTCCCTGGAGTCACTGCACTGCATCCCCACTGGTGCCAGTACACTCTCTGGAGACACTGCACTGCATCCCCACTGGTGCCAGTGCACTCTCTGGACTCACTGCACTGCATCCCCAGTGGTGCCAGTGCACTCTCTGGAGTCACTGCACTGCATCCCCACTGGTGCCAGTGAACTGCCTGGACTCACTGCACTGCATCCCCACTGGTGCCAGTGCACTCTCTGGACTCACTGCACTGCATCCCCAGTAGTGCCAGTGCACTTTCTGGAGTCACTGCACTGCCTCCCTAGTGGTGCCAGTGCACTCTCTGGACTCACTGCACTGCATCCCCACTGGTGCCAGTGCACTCTCTAGAGTCACTGCACTGCATCCCCACTGGTGCCAGTGCACTTTCTAGAGTCACTGCACTGATCCGAAGTGGTGCCAGTGCACTCTCTGGACTCACTGCACTGCATCCCCACTGGTGCCAGTGCACTCTCTGGACTCACTGCACGGCATCCCCACTGGTGCCAGTGCACTCTCTGGAGTCACTGCAGTGCATCCCCAGTGGTGCCAGTGCACTCTCTGGACTCACTGCACTGCATCCCCACTTTTGTCAATGCACTCTCTGGAGTCACTGCACTGCATCCCTACTGGTGCCAGTGCACTCTCTGGACTCACTGCACTGCATCCCCACTGGTGCCAGTGCACTATAAGGACTCACTGCACTGCATCCCCAGTGGTGCCAGTGCACTCTCTGGACTCACTGCACTGCATCCCCACTGGTGCCAGTGCACTCTCTGCACTCACTGCACTGCATCCCCACTGGTGCCAGTGCACTCTCAGGACTCACTGCACTGCATCCCCACTGGTGCCAGTGCACTCTCTGGACTCACTGCACTACATCCCCAGTGGTGCCAATGCACTCTCTGGACTCACTGCAGTGCATCCCCACTGGTGCCAGTGCACTCTCTGGACTGACTGCACTGAATCCCCACTGGTGCCAGTGCACTCTCTGGACTCACTGCACTGCATCCCCACTGGTGCCAGTGCAGTCTCTGGACTCACTGCAGTGCATCCCCGGTGGTGCCAGTGCACTCTCTGGACTCACTACACTGCATCCCCACTGGTGCCAGTGCACTCTCAGGACTCACTGCACTGCATCCCCAGTGGTGCCAGTGCACTCTCTGGACTCACTGCACTGCATCCCCACTGGTGCCAGTGCACTCTCTGGAGTCACTGCACTGCAACCCCACTGGTGCCAGTGCACTCTCTGGACTCACTACACTGCATCCCCACTGGTGCCAGTGCAGTCTCTGGAGTCACTGCAGTGCATCCCCAGTGGTGCCAGTGCACTCTCTGGACTCACTGCACTGCATCCCCACTGGTTCCAGTGCACTCTCTGGACTCACTGCACTGCATCCCCAGTAGTGCCAGTGCACTCTCTGGACTCACTGCACTGCATCCCCACTGCTGCCAGTGCACTCTCTGGAGTCACTGCACTGCAACCCCACTGGTGCCAGTGCACTCTCTGGACTCACTACACTGCATCCCCACTGGTGCCAGTGCACTCTCAGGACTCACTGCACTGCATCCCCAGTGGTGCCAGTGCACTCTCTGGACTCACTGCACTGCATCCCCAGTGGTGCCAGTGCACTCTCTGGACTCACTGCACTGCATCCCCAGTGGTGCCAGTGCACTCTCTGGACTCACTGCACTGCATCCCCACTGGTGCCAGTGCACTCTCTGGAGTCACTGCACTGCAACCCCACTGGTGCCAGTGCACTCTCTGGACTCACTACACTGCATCCCCACTGGTGCCAGTGCAGTCTCTGGAGTCACTGCAGTGCATCCCCAGTGGTGCCAGTGCACTCTCTGGACTCACTGCACTGCATCCCCTGTGGTGCCAGTGCACTCTCTGGACTCACTGCACTGCATCCCCAGTGGTGCCAGTGCACTCTCTGGACTCACTGCAGTGCATCCCCTGTGGTGCCAGTGCACTCTCTGGACTCACTTCAGTGCATCCCCAGTGGTGCCAGTGCACTCTCTGGACTCACTGCAGTGCATCCCCAGTGGTGCCAGTGCACTCTCTGGACTCATTGCACTGCATCCCCAGTGGTGCCAGTGCACTCTCTGGACTCACTGCAGTGCATTCCCAGTCGTACCAATGCACTCTCTGGACTCACTGCACTGCATCACCAGTGGTGCCAGTGCACTCTCTGGAATCACTGCACTGCATCCCCTGTGCTGCCAGTGTACTCTCTGTACTCACTGCACTGCATCCCCAGTGGTGCCAGTGCACTCTCTGTACTCACTGCACTGCATTCCCACTGGTGCCAGTGCACTCTCTGGAGTCACTGCACTGCATCCCCACTGGTGCCAGTGAACTGCCTGGACTCACTGCACTGCATCCCCACTGGTGCCAGTGCACTCTCTGGACTCACTGCACTGCATCCCCAGTAGTGCCAGTGCACTTTCTGGAGTCACTGCACTGCATCCCCACTGGTGCCAGTGCACTCTCTGGACTCACTGCAGTGCATCCCCAGTGGTGCCAGTGCACTCTCTAGAGTCACTGCACTCCAACCCCACTGGTGCCAGTGCACTCTCTAGAGTCACTGCACTGATCCGAAGTGGTGCCAGTGCACTCTCTGGACTCACTGCACTGCATCCCCACTGGTGCCAGTGCACTCTCTGGACTCACTGCACGGCATCCCCACTGGTGCCAGTGCACTCTCTGGAGTCACTGCAGTGCATCCCCAGTGGTGCCAGTGCACTCTCTGGACTCACTGCACTGCATCCCCACTGGTGTCAATGCACTCTCTGGAGTCACTGCACTGCATCCCTACTGGTGCCAGTGCACTCTCTGGACTCACTGCACTGCATCCCCACTGGTGCCAGTGCACTATAAGGACTCTCTGCACTGCATCCCCAGTGGTGCCAGTGCACTCTCTGGACTCACTGCACTGCATCCCCACTGGTGCCAGTGCACTCTCTGCACTCACTGCACTGCATCCTCACTGGTGCCAGTGCACTCTCGGGACTCACTGCACTGCAACCCCACTGGTGCCAGTGCACTCTCTGGACTCACTACACTGCATCCCCACTGGTGCCAGTGCAGTCTCTGGAGTCACTGCAGTGCATCCCCAGTGGGTGCCAGTGCACTCTCTAGAGTCACTACACTCCAACCCCACTGGTGCCAGTGCACTCTCTAGAGTCACTGCACTGATCCGAAGTGGTGCCAGTGCACTCTCTGGACTCACTGCACTGCATCCCCACTGGTACCAGTGCACTCTCTGGAGTCACTGCACTGCATCCCCACTGGTGCCAGTGCACTCTATGGAGTCACTGCACTGCATCCCCACTGGTGCCAGTGCACTCTCAGGACTCACTGCACTGCATCCCCAGTGGTGCCAGTGCAGTCTCTGGACTCACTGCACTGCATCCCCACTGGTGCCAGTGCACTCTCTGGACTCACTGCACTACATCCCCACTGGTGCCAATGCACTCTCTGGACTCACTGCAGTGCATCCCCACTGGTGCCAGTGCACTCTCTGGACTGACTGCACTGCATCCCCACTGGTGCCAGTGCACTCTCTGGACTCACTGCACTGCATCCCCACTGGTGCCAGTGCACTCTCTGGACTCACTGCACTGCAACCCCACTGGTGCCAGTGCACTCTCTGGACTCACTACACTGCATCCCCACTGGTGCCAGTGCACTCTCAGGACTCACTGCACTGCATCCCCACTGGTGCCACTGCACTCTCTGGACTCACTGCAGTGCATCCCCTGTGGTGCCAGTGCACTCTCTGGACTCACTGCACTGCAACCCCACTGGTGCCAGTGCACTCTCTGGACTCACTACACTGCATCCCCACTGGTGCCAGTGCAGTCTCTGGAGTCACTGCAGTGCATCCCCAGTGGTGCCAGTGCACTCTCTGGACTCACTGCACTGCATCCCCACTGGTGCCAGTGCACTCTCTGGACTCACTGCACTGCATCCCCAGTAGTGCCAGTGCACTTTCTGGAGTCACTGCACTGCATCCCTAGTGGTGCCAGTGCATTCTCTGGACTCACTGCACTGCATCCCCAGTGGTGCCAGTGCACTCTCTGGAGTCACTGCACTGCATCCCCACTGGTGCCAGTGCACTCTCTGGACTCACTGCACTGCATCCCCACTGCTGCCAGTGCACTCTCTGGAGTCACTGCACTGCATCCCCACTGGTGCCAGTGAACTCTCTGGACTCACTGCACTCCATCCCCACTGGTGCCAGTGCACTCCCTGGACTCACTGCACTGCATCCCCAGTGGTGCCAGTGCACTCTATGGAATCACTGCACTGCATCCCCTGTGGTGCCAGTGCACTCTCTGGACTTACTGCACTGCATCCCCAGTGGTGCCAGTGCACTCTCTGGACTCACTGCAGTGCATCCCCTGTGGTGCCAGTGCACTCTCTGGACTCACTTCAGTGCATCCCCATTGGTGCCAGTGCACTCTCTGGACTCACTGCACTGCATCCCCAGTGGTACCAATGCACTCTCTGGACTCACTGCACTGCATCACCAGTGGTGCCAGTGCACTCTCTGGAATCACTGCAGTGCATCCCCTGTGCTGCCATTGCACTCTCTGTACTCACTGCACTGCATCCCCAGTGGTGCCAGTGCACTCTCTGGACTCACTGCACTGCATCCCCAGTGGAGCCAGAGCACTCTCTGGACTCACTGCATTGCATCCCCAGTGGTGCCAGTGCACTCTCTGGACTTACTGCACTGCATCCCCAGTGGTGCCAGTGCACTCTCTGGACTCACTGCAGTGCATCCCCTGTGGTGCCAGTGCACTCTCTGGACTCACTTCAGTGCATCCCCAGTGGTGCCAGTGCACTCTCTGGACTCACTGCAGTGCATCCCCAGTGCTGCCAGTGCACTCTCTGGACTCATTGCACTGCATCCCCAGTGGTGCCAGTGCACTCTCTGGACTCACTGCAGTGCATTCCCAGTGGTACCAATGCACTCTCTGGACTCACTGCACTGCATCACCAGTGGTGCCAGTGCACTCTCTGGAATCACTGCACTGCATCCCCTGTGCTACCATTGCACTCTCTGTACTCACTGCACTGCATCCCCAGTGGTGCCAGTGCACTCTCTGTACTCACTGCACTGCATCCCCAGTGGAGCCAGAGCACTCTCTGGACTCACTGCATTGCATCCCCAGTGGTGCCAGTGCACTCTCTGGACTCACTGCACTGCATCCCCAGTGGTGCCAGTGCACTCTCTGGACTCACTGCACTGCATCCCCAGTGGTGCCAGTGCACTCTCTGGAGTCATTGCTTTGCATCCCCACTGGTGCCAATGCACTCTCTGGACTCACTGCACTGCAGCCCCACTGCTGCCAGTGCACTCTCTGGAGTCACTGCACTGCATCCCCACTGGTACCAGTGCACTCTCTGGAGTCACTGCACTGCAACCCCACTGGTGCCAGTGCACTCTCTGGACTCACTGCACTGCATCCCCACTGGTGCCAGTGCACTCCCTGGAGTCACTGCACTGCATCCCCACTGGTGCCAGTACACTCTCTGGAGACACTGCACTGCATCCCCACTGGTGCCAGTGCACTCTCTGGACTCACTGCACTGCATCCCCAGTGGTGCCAGTGCACTCTCTGGAGTCACTGCACTGCATCCCCACTGGTGCCAGTGAACTGCCTGGACTCACTGCACTGCATCCCCACTGGTGCCAGTGCACTCTCTGGACTCACTGCACTGCATCCCCAGTAGTGCCAGTGCACTTTCTGGAGTCACTGCACTGCCTCCCTAGTGGTGCCAGTGCACTCTCTGGACTCACTGCACTGCATCCCCACTGGTGCCAGTGCACTCTCTAGAGTCACTGCACTGCATCCCCACTGGTGCCAGTGCACTTTCTAGAGTCACTGCACTGATCCGAAGTGGTGCCAGTGCACTCTCTGGACTCACTGCACTGCATCCCCACTGGTGCCAGTGCACTCTCTGGACTCACTGCACGGCATCCCCACTGGTGCCAGTGCACTCTCTGGAGTCACTGCAGTGCATCCCCAGTGGTGCCAGTGCACTCTCTGGACTCACTGCACTGCATCCCCACTTTTGTCAATGCACTCTCTGGAGTCACTGCACTGCATCCCTACTGGTGCCAGTGCACTCTCTGGACTCACTGCACTGCATCCCCACTGGTGCCAGTGCACTATAAGGACTCACTGCACTGCATCCCCAGTGGTGCCAGTGCACTCTCTGGACTCACTGCACTGCATCCCCACTGGTGCCAGTGCACTCTCTGCACTCACTGCACTGCATCCCCACTGGTGCCAGTGCACTCTCAGGACTCACTGCACTGCATCCCCACTGGTGCCAGTGCACTCTCTGGACTCACTGCACTACATCCCCAGTGGTGCCAATGCACTCTCTGGACTCACTGCAGTGCATCCCCACTGGTGCCAGTGCACTCTCTGGACTGACTGCACTGAATCCCCACTGGTGCCAGTGCACTCTCTGGACTCACTGCACTGCATCCCCACTGGTGCCAGTGCACTCTCTGGACTCACTGCAGTGCATCCCCGGTGGTGCCAGTGCACTCTCTGGACTCACTACACTGCATCCCCACTGGTGCCAGTGCACTCTCAGGACTCACTGCACTGCATCCCCAGTGGTGCCAGTGCACTCTCTGGACTCACTGCACTGCATCCCCACTGGTGCCAGTGCACTCTCTGGAGTCACTGCACTGCAACCCCACTGGTGCCAGTGCACTCTCTGGACTCACTACACTGCATCCCCACTGGTGCCAGTGCAGTCTCTGGAGTCACTGCAGTGCATCCCCAGTGGTGCCAGTGCACTCTCTGGACTCACTGCACTGCATCCCCACTGGTGCCAGTGCACTCTCTGGACTCACTGCACTGCATCCCCAGTAGTGCCAGTGCACTCTCTGGACTCACTGCACTGCATCCCCACTGCTGCCAGTGCACTCTCTGGAGTCACTGCACTGCAACCCCACTGGTGCCAGTGCACTCTCTGGACTCACTACACTGCATCCCCAGTGGTGCCAGTGCACTCTCAGGACTCACTGCACTGCATCCCCAGTGGTGCCAGTGCACTCTCTGGACTCACTGCACTGCATCCCCAGTGGTGCCAGTGCACTCTCTGGACTCACTGCACTGCATCCCCAGTGGTGCCAGTGCACTCTCTGGACTCACTGCACTGCATCCCCACTGGTGCCAGTGCACTCTCTGGAGTCACTGCACTGCAACCCCACTGGTGCCAGTGCACTCTCTGGACTCACTGCACTGCATCCCCTGTGGTGCCAGTGCACTCTCTGGAGTCACTGCACTGCAACCCCACTGGTGCCAGTGCACTCTCTGGACTCACTACACTGCATCCCCACTGGTGCCAGTGCAGTCTCTGGAGTCACTGCAGTGCATCCCCAGTGGTGCCAGTGCACTCTCTGGACTCACTGCACTGCATCCCCACTGGTGCCAGTGCACTCTCTGGACTCACTGCACTGCATCCCCAGTAGTGCCAGTGCACTCTCTGGACTCACTGCACTGCATCCCCACTGCTGCCAGTGCACTCTCTGGAGTCACTGCACTGCAACCCCACTGGTGCCAGTGCACTCTCTGGACTCACTACACTGCATCCCCACTGGTGCCAGTGCACTCTCAGGACTCACTGCACTGCATCACCAGTGGTGCCAGTGCACTCTCTGGACTCACTGCACTGCATCCCCAGTGGTGCCAGTGCACTCTCTGGACTCACTGCACTGCATCCCCAGTGGTGCCAGTGCACTCTCTGGACTCACTACACTGCATCCCCACTGGTGCCAGTGCAGTCTCTGGAGTCACTGCAGTGCATCCCCAGTGGTGCCAGTGCACTCTCTGGACTCACTGCACTGCATCCCCTGTGGTGCCAGTGCACTCTCTGGACTCACTGCACTGCATCCCCAGTGGTGCCAGTGCACTCTCTGGACTCACTGCAGTGCATCCCCTGTGGTGCCAGTGCACTCTCTGGACTCACTTCAGTGCATCCCCAGTGGTGCCAGTGCACTCTCTGGACTCACTGCAGTGCATCCCCAGTGGTGCCAGTGCACTCTCTGGACTCATTGCACTGCATCCCCAGTGGTGCCAGTGCACTCTCTGGACTCACTGCAGTGCATTCCCAGTCGTACCAATGCACTCTCTGGACTCACTGCACTGCATCACCAGTGGTGCCAGTGCACTCTCTGGAATCACTGCAATGCATCCCCTGTGCTGCCAGTGCACTCTCTGTACTCACTGCACTGCATCCCCAGTGGTGCCAGTGCACTCTCTGTACTCACTGCACTGCATTCCCACTGGTGCCAGTGCACTCTCTGGAGTCACTGCACTGCATCCCCACTGGTGCCAGTGAACTGCCTGGACTCACTGCACTGCATCCCCACTGGTGCCAGTGCACTCTCTGGACTCACTGCACTGCATCCCCAGTAGTGCCAGTGCACTTTCTGGAGTCACTGCACTGCCTCCCTAGTGGTGCCAGTGCACTCTCTGGACTCACTGCACTGCATCCCCACTGGTGCCAGTGCACTCTCTAGAGTCACTGCATTCCAACCCCACTGGTGCCAGTGCACTCTCTAGAGTCACTGCACTGATCCGAAGTGGTGCCAGTGCACTCTCTGGACTCACTGCACTGCATCCCCACTGGTGCCAGTGCACTCTCTGGACTCACTGCACGGCATCCCCACTGGTGCCAGTGCACTCTCTGGAGTCACTGCAGTGCATCCCCAGTGGTGCCAGTGCACTCTCTGGACTCACTGCACTGCATCCCCACTGGTGTCAATGCACTCTCTGGAGTCACTGCACTGCATCCCTACTGGTGCCAGTGCACTCTCTGGACTCACTGCACTGCATCCCCACTGGTGCCAGTGCACTATAAGGACTCTCTGCACTGCATCCCCAGTGGTGCCAGTGCACTCTCTGGACTCACTGCACTGCATCCCCACTGGTGCCAGTGCACTCTCTGCACTCACTGCACTGCATCCCCACTGGTGCCAGTGCACTCTCAGGACTCACTACACTGCATCCCCACTGGTGCCAGTGCACTCTCTAGAGTCACTGCACTCCAACCCCACTGGTGCCAGTGCACTCTCTAGAGTCACTGCACTGATCCGCAGTGGTGCCAGTGCACTCTCTGGACTCACTGCGCTGCATCCCCACTGGTACCAGTGCACTCTCTGGACTCACTGCACTGCATCCCCACTGGTGCCAGTGCACTCTATGGAGTCACTGTACTGCATCCCCACTGGTGCCAGTGCACTCTCTGGACTCACTGCACTGCATCCCCAGTGGTGCCAGTGCAGTCTCTGGACTCACTGCACTGCATCCCCACTGGTGCCAGTGCACTCTCTGGACTCAATGCACTACATCCCCACTGGTGCCAATGCACTCTCTGGACTCACTGCAGTGCATCCCCACTGGTGCCAGTGCACTCTCTGGACTGACTGCACTGCATCCCCAGTGGTGCCAGTGCACTCTCTGGACTCACTGCACTGCATCCCCACTGGTGCCAGTGCACTCTAAGGACTCACTGCACTGCAACCCCACTGGTGCCAGTGCACTCTCTGGACTCACTACACTGCATCCCCAGTGGTGCCAGTGCACTCTCAGGACTCACTGCACTGCATCCCCAGTGGTGCCAGTGCACTTTCTGGACTCACTGCACTGCATCCCCACTGATGCCAGTGCACTCTCTGGACTCACTGCACTGCATCTGCAGTAGTGCAAGTGCACTTTCTGGAGTCACTGCACTGCATCCCTAGTGGTGCCAGTGCACTCTCTGGAGTCACTGCACTGCATCCCCACTGGTGCCAGTGCACTCTCTGGACTCACTGCACTGCATCCCCAGTGGTGCCAGTGCACTCTCTGGACTCACTGCACTGCATCCCCACTGGTGCCAGTGCACTCTCTGGACTCACTGCACTGCAACCCCACTGGTGCCAGTGCACTCTCTGGACTCACTACACTGCATCCCCACTGGTGCCAGTGCAGTCTCTGGAGTCACTGCAGTGCATCCCCAGTGGTGCCAGTGCACTCTCTGGACTCACTGCACTGCATCCCCACTGGTGCCAGTGCACTCTCTGGACTCACTGCACTGCATCCCCAGTAATGCCAGTGCACTTTCTGCAGTCACTGCACTGCATCCCTAGTGGTGCCAGTGCACTCTCTGGACTCACTGCACTGCATCCCCACTGGTGCCAGTGCACTCTCTGGAGTCACTGCACTGCATCCCCAGTGGTGCCAGAGCACTCTCTGGACTCACTGCACTGCATCCCCACTGGTGCCAGTGCACTCTCTGGAGTCACTGCACTGCATCCCCACTGGTGCCAGTGCACTCTCTGGACTCACTGCACTGCATCCCCACTGGTGCCAGTGCACTCTCTGGACTCACTGCACTGCATCCCCAGTGGTGCCAGTGCACTCTCTGGAATCACTGCACTGCATCCCCTGTGGTGCCAGTGCACTCTCTGGACTTACTGCACTGCATCCCCACTGGTGCCAGTGCACTCTCTGGACTCACTGCAGTGCATCCCCTGTGGTGCCAGTGCACTCTCTGGACTCACTGCAGTGCATCCCCAGTGGTGCCAGTGCACTCTCTGGACTCATTGCACTGCATCCCCAGTGGTGCCAGTGCACTCTCTGGACTCACTGCAGTGCATTCCCAGTGGTACCAATGCACTCTCTGGACTCACTGCACTGCATCCCCAGTGGTGCCAGTGCACTCTCTGGATTCACTGCAGTGCATCCCCTGTGCTGCCATTGCACTCTCAGGACTCACTGCACTGCATCCCCAGTGGTGCCAGTGCACTCTCTGGACTCACTGCACTGCATCCCCAGTGGAGCCAGAGCACTCTCTGGACTCACTGCAGTGCATCCCCAGTGGTGCCAGTGCACTCTCTGGACTCACTGCACTGCATCCCCAGTGGTGCCAGTGCACTCTCTGGACTCACTGCACTGCATCCCCAGTGGTGCCAGTGCACTCTCTGGACTAACTGCACTGCATCCCCTGTGGTGCCAGGGCACTCTCCTGGACTCACTGCAGTGCATTCGCAGTGGTGCCAGTGCACTCTTTCGAGTCACTGCACTGCATCCCCATTAGTGCCAGGTTATTCTCTGGACTCACTGCAGTGCATCCCCAGTGTTGACAGTGCACTCTCTGGACTCACTGCACTGCAACCCCAGTGGTGCCAGTGCACTCTCTGGACACACTGCAGTGTATCCCCAGTGGTGCAAGGGCACTCTCTGGACTAACTGCACTAAAACCCCAGTGGTGCCAGTGCACTCTCTGGACTCACAGCACTGCATCCCCAATGGTGCCACTGCACTCTCTGCACTCACTGCACTGCATCCCCACTGGTGCCAGTGCACTCTCTGCACTCATTGAACTGCATCCCCAGTGATGCCAGTGCACTCTCTGGACTCACTGCACTGCAGCCCCAGTGGTGCCAGTGCACTCTCTGGAGACACTGCAGTGCATCCCCAGTGGTGCCAGTGCACTCTCTGGAGTCACTGCTTTGCATCCCCACTGGTGCCAGTGCACTCTCTGGACTGACTGCACTGCATTCCCACTGGTGCCAGTGCACTCTCTGCACTCACAGCACTGCATAACCACTGGTGCCAGTGCACTCTCTGGACTCACTGCACTGCATCCCCACTGGTGCCAGTGCACTCTCTGGACTCACTGCACTGCAACCCCACTGGTGCCAGTGCACTCTCTGGACTCACTACACTGCATCCCCACTGGTGCCAGTGCAGTCTCTGCAGTCACTGCAGTGCATCCCCAGTGGTGCCAGTGCACTCTTTGGACTCACTGCACTGCATCCCCACTGGTGCCAGTGCACTCTCTGGACTCACTGCACTGCATCACCACTGGTGCCAGTGCACTCTCTGGACTCACTGCACTGCATCCCCACTGGTGCCAATGCACTCTCTGGACTCACTGCACTACATCCCCACTGGTGCCAGTGCACTCTCTGCACTCACTGCACTGCATCCCCACTGGTGTCAGTGCACTCTCTGGAGTCACTGCTTTGCATACCCACTAGTGCCAGTGCACTCTCTGGACTCACTGCACTACATCCCCACTGGTGCCAGTGCACTCTCTGGACTCACTGCACTGCATCCCCACTGGTGCAACTGCACTCTCTGGACTCACTGCACTGCATCCCCACTGGTGCCAGTGCACTCTCTGGGCTCACTGCACTGCATCCCCACTGGTGCCAGTGGACTCTCTGGACTCACTGCACTGCATCCCCAGTGGTGCCAGTGCACTCTCTGGAGTCACTGCACTGCATCCCCACTGGTGCCAGTGCACTCTCTGGACTCACTGCACTGCATCCCCAGTGGTGCCAGTGCACTCTCTGGACTCACTGCACTGCATCCCCAGTGGTGCCAGTGCACTCTCTGGACTCACTGCACTGCAACCCCAGTAGTGCCAGTGCACTTTCTGGAGTCACTGCACTGCATCCCTACTGGTGCCAGTGCACTCTCTGGACTCACTGCACAGCATCCCCAGTGGTGCCAGTGCACTCTCTGGACTCACTGCACTGCATCCCCAGTGGTGCCAGTGCACTCTCTGGACTCACTGCACTGCAACCCCACTGGTGCCAGTGCACTCTCTGGACTCACTGCACTGCATCCCCACTGGTGCCAGTGAACTCTCTGGACTCACTGCACTGCATCCCCACTGGTGCCAGTGCACTTTCTGGAATCACTGCAGTGCATCCCCTGTGGTGCCAGTGCACTCTCTGGTCTTACTGCACTGCATCCCCAGTGGTGCCAGTGAACTCTCTGGACTCACTGCAGTGCATCCCCTGTGGTGCCAGTGCACTCTCTGGACTCACTGCAGTGCATCCCCAGTGGTGCCAGTGCACTCTCTGGACTCACTGCACTGCATCCCCAGTGGTGCCAGTGCACTTTCTGGACTCACTGCACTGCATCCCCAGTGCTGACCGTGCACTCTCTGGACTCACTGCACTGCATCCCCAGTGGTGCCAGTGCACTCTCTGGACTCACTGCAGTGCATCCCCAGTGGTGCCAGTGCACTCTCTGGACTCACTGCACTGCATCCCCAGTGGTGCAAGTGCACTCTCTGGTCTCACTGCAGTGCATTCCCAGTGGTGCCAATGCACTCTCTGGACTCACTGCACTGCATCACCAGTGGTGCCAGTGCACTCTCTGGAATCACTGCAGTGCATCCCCTGTGCTGCCATTGCACTCTCTGTACTCACTGCACTGCATCCCCAGTGGTGCCAGTGCACTCTCTGTACTCACTGCACTGCATCCCCAGTGGAGCCAGAGCACTCTCTGGACTCACTGCATTGCATCCCCAGTGGTGCCAGTGCACTCTCTGGACTCACTGCACTGCATCCCCAGTGGTGCCAGTGCACTCTCTGGACTCACTGCACTGCATCCCCAGTGGTGCCAGTGCACTCTCTGGACTAACTGCACTGCATCCCCTGTGGTGCCAGGGCACTCTCCGGACTCACTGCAGTGCATCCGCAGTGGTGCCAGTGCACTCTTTCGAATCACTGCACTGCATCCCCATTAGTGCCAGGTCATTCTCTGGACTCACTGCAGTGCATCCCCAGTGTTGACAGTGCACTCTCTGGACTCACTGCACTGCATCCCCAGTGGTGCCAGTGCACTCTCTGGACACACTGCAGTGTATCCCCAGTGGTGCAAGGGCACTCTCTGGACTAACTGCACTGCATCCCCAGTGGTGCCAGTGCACTCTCTGGATTCACAGCACTGCATCCCCAATGGTGCCACTGCACTCTCTGGACTCACTGCAGTGCATCCCCAGTGATGCCAGTGCACTCTCTGCACTCACTGCACTGCATCCCCAGTGGTGCCAGTGCACTCTCTGGAGACACTGCACTGCATCCCCAGTGATGCCAGTGCACTCTCTGGACTCACTGCTTTGCATCCCCACTGGTGCCATTGCACTCTCTGAACTGACTGCACTGCATCCCCACTGGTGCCAGTGCACTCTCTGCACTCACTGCACTGCATACCCACTGGTGCCAGTGCACTCTCTGGACTCACTGCACTGCAACCCCACTGGTGCCAGTGCACTCTCTGGACTCACTACACTGCATCCCCACTGGTGCCAGTGCACTCTCTGGACTCACTGCACTGCACCTCCACTGGTGCCAGTCGACTCTCTGGACTCACTGCACTGCATCCCCAGTAGTGCCAGTGCACTTTCTGGAGTCACTGCACCGCATCCCAAGTGATGCCAGTGAACTCTCTGGACTCACTGCACTGCATCCCCACTGGTGCCAGTGCACTCTCTGGACTCACTGCAGTGAATCCCCGGTGGTGCCAGTGCACTCTCTGGACTCACTGCACTGCATCCCCAGTGGTGCCAGTGCACTCTCTGGACTCACTGCACTGCATCCCCACTGGTGCCAGTGCACTCTCTGGACTCACTGCACTGCATCCCCACTGGTGCCAATGCACTCTCTGGACTCACTGCACTGCATCCCCACTGGTGCCAGTGCACTATAAGGACTCACTGCACTGCATGCCCACTGGTGCCAGTGCACTCTCTGGACTCACTGCACTGCATCCCCACTGGTGCCAGTGCACTCTCAGGACTCACTACACTGCATCCCCACTGGTGCCAGTGCACTCTCTAGAGTCACTGCACTCCAACCCCACTGGTGCCAGTGCACTCTCTAGAGTCACTGCACTGATCCGCAGTGGTGCCAGTGCACTCTCTCGACTCACTGTACTGCATCCCCAGTAGTGCCAGTGGACTCTCGGTACTCACTGCAGTGCATCCCCTGTGGGGCCAGTGCACTCTCTGGACTCACTGCACTGCATCCCCAGTGGTGCCAGTGCACTCTCTGGAGTCACTGCACTGCATCCCCAGTGGTGCCAGTGCACTCTCTGGACTCACTGCACTGCATCCCCACAGATGCCAGTGCACTCTCTGGACTCACTGCACTGCATCTCCACTGGTGCCAGTGCACTCTCTGGACTCACTGCACTGCAACCCCACTGGTGCCAGTGCACTCTCTGGACTCACTACACTGCATCCCCACCGGTGCCAGTGCACTCTCTGGACTCACTGCACTGCATCCCCAGTGGTGCCAGTGCACTCTCTGGACTCACTGCACTGCATCCCCACTGGTGCCAATGCACTCTCTGGAGTCACTGCAGTGCATCCCCACTGGTGCCAGTGCACTCTCTGGAGTCACTGCACTGCATCCCCACTGGTGCCAGTGCACGGTCTGGACTCACTGCAGTGAATCCCCAGTGGTGCCAGTGCACTCTCTGGAGTCACTGCACTGCATCCCCAGTGGTGCCAGTGCACTCTCTGGACTCACTGCAGTGCATCCCCACTGGTGCCAGTGCACTCTCTGGACTCACTGCACTGCATCCCCTGTGGTGCCAGTGCACTCTCTGGACTTACTGCACTGCATCCCCAGTGGTGCGAATGCACTCTCTGGACTAACTGCACTGCATCTCCTGTGGTGCCAGTGCACTCTCGGGACTCACTGCACTGCATCCCCAGTGGTGCCAGTGCACTCTCTGGACTCACTGCACTGCATCCCCACTGGTGCCAGTGCACTCTCTGGACTCACTGCACTGCATCCCCTGTGGTGCCAGTGCACTCTCTGGAGTCACTGCACTGCATCCCCAGTGGTGCCAGTGCACTCTCTCGACTAACTGCACTGCATCCCCTGTGGTGCCAGGGCACTCTCCGGACTCACTGCAGTGCATCCGCAGTGGTGCCAGTGCACTCTTTCGAGTCACTGCACTGCATCCCCATTAGTGCCAGGTCATTCTCTGGACTCACTGCAGTGCATCCCCAGTGTTGACAGTGCACTCTCTGGACTCACTGCACTGCATCCCCAGTGGTGCCAGAGCACTCTCTGGACACACTGCAGTGTATCCCCAGTAGTGCAAGGGCACTCTCTGGACTAACTGCACTAAAACCCCTGTGGTGCCAGTGCACTCTCTGGACTCACTGCACTGCATCCCCAATGGTGCCACTGCACTCTCTGGACTCACTGCAGTGCATCCCCAGTGGTGCCAGTGCACTCTCTGCACTCACTGCACTGCATCCCCAGTGGTGCCAGTGCACTCTCTGCACTCACTGAACTGCATCGCCAGTGATGCCAGTGCACTCTCTGGACTCACTGCACTGCATCCCCACTGGTGCCAGTGCACTCTCTGCACTCACTGCACTGCATACCCACTGGTGACAGTGCACTCTCTGGACTCACTGCACTGCAACCCCACTGGTGCCAGTGCACTCTCTGGACTCACTACACTGCATCCCCACTGGTGCCAGTGCACTCTCTGGACTCACTGCACTGCACCTCCACTGGTGCCAGTCGACTCTCTGGACTCACTGCACTGCATCCCCAGTAGTGCCAGTGCACTTTCTGCAGTCACTGCACTGCATCCCAAGTGGTGCCAGTGCACTCTCTGGACTCACTGCACTGCATCCCCAGTGGTGCCAGTGCACTTTCTGGAGTCACTGCACTGCATCCCTAGTGGTGCCAGTGAACTCTCTGGACTCACTGCACTGCATCCCCAGTGGTACCACTGCACTCTCTGGACTCACTGCACTGCATCCCCACTGGTGCCAGTGCACTCTCTGGAGTCACTGCACTGCATCCCCACTCGTGCCAATGCACTCTCTGGACTCACTGCACTGCATCCCCAGTGGTGCCAGTGCACTCTCTGGACTCACTGCACTGCATCCCCACTGGTGCCAGTGCACTCTCTGCACTCACTGCACTGCATCCCCACTGGTGCCAGTGCACTCTCAGGACTCACTACACTGCATCCCCTCTGGTGTCAGTGCACTCTCTAGAGTCACTGCACTCCAACCCCACTGGTGCCAGTGCACTCTCTAGAGTCACTGCACTGATCCGCAGTGGTGCCAGTGCACTCTCTCGACTCACAGCACTGCATCCCCAGTAGTGCCAGTGGACTCTCTGTACTCACTGCAGTGCATCCCCTGTGGGGCCAGTGCACTCTCTGGACTCACTGCACTGCATCCCCAGTGGTGCCAGTGCACTCTCTGGACTCACTGCACTGCATCCCCAGTGGTGCCAGTGCACTCTCTGGACTCACTGCACTGCATCCCCACTGGTGCCAGTGCACTCTCTGGACTCACTGCACTGCATCCCCACTGGTGCCAGTGCACTCTCTGGACTCACTGCACTGCATCCCCAGTGGTGCCAGTGCACTCTCTGGAGTCACTGCACTGCATCCCCACTGGTGCCTGTGCACTCTCTGGACTCACTGCACTGCATCCCCAGTAGTGCCAGTGCACTTTCTGGAGTCACTGCACTGCATCCCTAGTGGTGCCAGTGAACTCTCTGGACTCACTGCACTGAATCCCCGGTGGTGCCAGTGCACTCTCTGGACTCACTGCACTGCAACCCCACTGGTGCCAGTGCACTCTCTGGAGTCACTGCACTGCATCCCCAGTGGTGCCAGTGCACTCTCTGCACTCACTGCACTGCATCCCCACTGGTGCCAGTGCACTCTAAGGACTCACTACACTGCACTGCATCCCCAGTGGTGCCAGTGCACTCTCTGGACTCACTGTACTGCATCCCCACTGGTGCCAGTGCACTCTCTGGACTCACTGCAGTGCATCCCCACTGGTGCCAGTGCACTCTCTGGAGTCACTGCACTGCATCCCCACTCGTGCCAATGCACTCTCTGGACTCACTGCACTGCATCCCCACTGGTGCCAGTGCACTATAAGGACTCACTGCACTGCATGCCCACTGGTGCCAGTGCACTCTCTGCACTCACTGCACTGCATCCCCACTGGTGCCAGTGCACTCTCAGGACTCACTACACTGCATCCCCACTGGTGTCAGTGCACTCTCTAGAGTCACTGCACTCCAACTCCACTGGTGCCAGTGCACTCTCTAGAGTCACTGCACTGATCCGCAGTGGTGCCAGTGCACTCTCTCGACTCACAGCACTGCATCCCCAGTAGTGCCAGTGGACTCTCTGTACTCACTGCAGTGCATCCCCTGTGGGGCCAGTGCACTCTCTGGACTCACTGCACTGCATCCCCAGTGGTGCCAGTGCACTCTCTGGACTCACTGCACTGCATCCCCAGTGGTGCCAGTGCACTCTCTGGACTCACTGCACTGCATCCCGACTGGTGCCAGTGCACTCTCTGGACTCACTGCACTGCATCCCCCGTGGTGCCAGTGCACTCTCTGGACTCACTGCACTGCATCCCCACTGGTGCCAGTGCACTCTCTGGAGTCACTGCACTGCATCCCCACTGGTGCCAATGCACTCTCTGGAGTCACTGCAGTGCATCCCCACTGGTGCCAGTGCACTCTCTAGAGTCACTGCACTGCATCCCCACTGGTGCCAGTGCACGGTCTGGACTCACTGCAGTGCATCCCCAGTGGTGCCAGTGCACTCTCTGGACTCACTGCACTGCATCCCCAGTGGTGCCAGTGCACTCTCTGGACTCACTGCACTGCATCCCCAGTGGGGCCAGTGCACTCTCTGGACTCACTGCACTGCATCCCCAGTGGTGCCAATGCACTCTCTGGACTCACTGCACTGCAGCCCCACTGCTGCCAGTGCACTCTCTGGACTCACTGCACTGCATCCCCACTGGTGCCAGTGCACTCTCTGGACTCACTGCACTGCAACCCCAGTGGTGCCAGTGCACTCTCTGGACTCACTGCACTGCATCCCCAGTGGTGCCAGTGCACTCTCTGGGCTCACTGCACTGCATCCCCAGTGGTGCCAGTACACTCTCTGGAGAGACTGCACTGCATCCCCAGTGGTGCCAGTGCACTCTCTGGACTCACTGCACTGCATCCCCAGTGGTGCCAGTGCACTCTCTGGACTCACTGCACTGCATCCCCACTGGTGCCAGTGCACTCTCTGGACTCACTGCACTGCATCCCCACTGGTGCCAGTGCACTCTCTGGACTCACTGCACTGCATCCCCAGTGGTGCCAGTGCACTCTCTGGAGTCACTGCACTGCATCCCCACTGGTGCCTGTGCACTCTCTGGACTCACTGCACTGCATCCCCAGTAGTGCCAGTGCACTTTCTGGAGTCACTGCACTGCATCCCTAGTGGTGCCAGTGAACTCTCTGGACTCACTGCACTGAATCCCCGGTGGTGCCAGTGCACTCTCTGGACTCACTGCACTGCAACCCCACTGGTGCCAGTGCACTCTCTGGAGTCACTGCACTGCATCCCCAGTGGTGCCAGTGCACTCTCTGCACTCACTGCACTGCATCCCCACTGGTGCCAGTGCACTCTAAGGACTCACTACACTGCACTGCATCCCCAGTGGTGCCAGTGCACTCTCTGGACTCACTGTACTGCATCCCCACTGGTGCCAGTGCACTCTCTGGACTCACTGCAGTGCATCCCCACTGGTGCCAGTGCACTCTCTGGAGTCACTGCACTGCATCCCCACTCGTGCCAATGCACTCTCTGGACTCACTGCACTGCATCCCCACTGGTGCCAGTGCACTATAAGGACTCACTGCACTGCATGCCCACTGGTGCCAGTGCACTCTCTGCACTCACTGCACTGCATCCCCACTGGTGCCAGTGCACTCTCAGGACTCACTACACTGCATCCCCACTGGTGTCAGTGCACTCTCTAGAGTCACTGCACTCCAACTCCACTGGTGCCAGTGCACTCTCTAGAGTCACTGCACTGATCCGCAGTGGTGCCAGTGCACTCTCTCGACTCACAGCACTGCATCCCCAGTAGTGCCAGTGGACTCTCTGTACTCACTGCAGTGCATCCCCTGTGGGGCCAGTGCACTCTCTGGACTCACTGCACTGCATCCCCAGTGGTGCCAGTGCACTCTCTGCACTCACTGCACTGCATCCCCAGTGGTGCCAGTGCACTCTCTGGACTCACTGCACTGCATCCCGACTGGTGCCAGTGCACTCTCTGGACTCACTGCACTGCATCCCCCGTGGTGCCAGTGCACTCTCTGGACTCACTGCACTGCATCCCCACTGGTGCCAGTGCACTCTCTGGAGTCACTGCACTGCATCCCCACTGGTGCCAATGCACTCTCTGGAGTCACTGCAGTGCATCCCCACTGGTGCCAGTGCACTCTCTAGAGTCACTGCACTGCATCCCCACTGGTGCCAGTGCACGGTCTGGACTCACTGCAGTGCATCCCCAGTGGTGCCAGTGCACTCTCTGGACTCACTGCACTGCATCCCCAGTGGTGCCAGTGCACTCTCTGGACTCACTGCACTGCATCCCCAGTGGGGCCAGTGCACTCTCTGGACTCACTGCACTGCATCCCCAGTGGTGCCAATGCACTCTCTGGACTGACTGCACTGCATCCCCACTGGTGCCAGTGCACTCTCTGGACTCACTGCACTGCATCCCCACTGGTGCCAGTGCACTCTCTGGACTCACTGCACTGCAACCCCAGTGGTGCCAGTGCACTCTCTGGACTCACTGCACTGCATCCCCAGTGGTGCCAGTGCACTCTCTGGGCTCACTGCACTGCATCCCCAGTGGTGCCAGTACACTCTCTGGAGAGACTGCACTGCATCCCCACTGGTGCCAGTGCACTCTCTGGACTCACTGCACTGCATCCCCACTGGTGCCAGTGCACTCTCTGGAATCACTGCACTGCATCCCCAGTAGTGCCAGTGCACTTTCTGGAGTCACTGCACTGCCTCCCTAGTGGTGCCAGTGCACTCTCTGGACTCACTACACTGCATCCCCACTGGTGACAGTGCACTCTCTAGAGTCACTGCACTCCAACCCCACTGGTGCCAGTGCACTCTCTAGAGTCACTGCACTGATCCGCAGTGGTGCCAGTGCACTCTCTGGACTCACTGCACTGCATCCCCACTGGTGCCAGTGCACTCTCTGGACTCACTGCACGGCATCCCCACTGATGCCAGTGCACTCTCTGGAGTCACTGCAGTGCATCCCCAGTGGTGCCAGTGTACTCTCTGGACTCACTGCACTGAATCCCCGGTGGTGCCAGTGCACTCTCTGGAGTCACTGCACTGCATCCCCAGTAGTGCCAGTGCACTCTCTGGACTCACTGCACTGCATCCCCACTGGTGCCAGTGCACTATAGGGACTCACTGCACTGCATACCCACTGGTGCCAGTGCACTCTCTAGAGTCACTGCACTGATCCGCAGTGGTGCCAATGCACTCTCTCGACTCACAGCACTGCATCCCCAGTAGTGCCAGTGGACTCTCTGTACTCACTGCAGTGCATCCCCTGTGGGGCCAGTGCACTCTCTGGACTCACTGCACTGCATCCCCAGTGGTGCCAGTGCACTCTCTGGACTCACTGCACTGCATCCCCAGTGGTGCCAGTGCACTCTCTTAACTCACTGCACTGCATCCCCACTGGTGCCAGTGCACTCTCTGGACTCACTGCACTGCATCCCCACTGCTGCCAGTGCACTCTCTGGACTCACTGCACTGCATCCCCACTGGTGCCAGTGCACTCTCTGGACTCACTGCACTGCATCCCCACTGGTGCCAATGCACTCTCTGGAGTCACTGCAGTGCATCCCCACTGGTGCCAGTGCACTCTCTGGAGTCACTGCATTGCATCCCCACTGGTGCCAGTGCACGGTCTGGACTCACTGCAGTGCATCCCCACTGGTGCCAGTGCACTCTCTGGAGTCACTGCACTGCATCCCCAGTGGTGCCAGTGCACTCTCTGGACTCACTGCACTGCATCCCCAGTGGGGCGAGTGCACTCTCTGGACTCACTGCACTGCATCCCCACTGGTGCCAATGCACTCTCTGGACTCACTGCACTGCAGCCCCACTGGTGCCAGTGCACTCTCTGGACTCACTGCACTGCATCCCCACTGGTGCCAGTACACTCTACACTCTCTGGAGACACTGCACTGCATCCCCACTGGTGCCAGTGCACTCTCTGGACTCACTGCACTGCATCCCCACTGGTGCCAGTGCACTCTCTGGACTCACTGCAGTGCATCCCCAGTAGTGCCAGTGCACTTTCTGGAGTCACTGCACTGCATCCCTAGTGGTGCCAGTGAACTCTCTGGACTCACTGCACTGCATCCCCAATGGTGCCAGTGCACTCTCTAGACTCACTGCACTGCATCCCCAGTGGTGCCACTGCACTCTCTGGAGTCACTGCAATGCATCCCCACTGGTGCCAGTGCACTCTAAGGACTCACTGCACTGCACTGCATCCCCAGTGGTGCCAGTGAACTCTCTGGAGTCACTGCACTGCATCCCCAGTGGTGCCAGTGCACTCTCTGGTCTCACTGCACTGCATCCCCAGTGGTGCCAGTGCACTCTCTGGACTCACTGCACTGCATCCCCACTGGTGCCAGTGCACTCTCTGGACTCACTGCACTGCATCCCCAGTGGTGCCAGTGCACTCTCTGGACTCACTGCACTGCATCCCCACTGGTGCAACTGCACTCTCTGGACTCACTAAACTGCATCCCCACTGGTGCCAGTGCACTCTCTGGACTCACTGCACTGCATCCCCACTGGTGCCAGTGCACTCTCTGGAGTCACTGCACTGCATCCCCACTGGTGCCAGTGCACTCTCTGCACTCACTGCACTGCATCCCCACTGGTGCCAGTGCACTCTCTGGACTCACTGCACTGCGTCCCCAGTGGTGCCAGTGCACTCTCTAGAGTCACTGCACTCCAACCCCACTGGTGCCAGTGCACTCTCTAGAGTCACTACACTGCATCCCCACTGCTACCACTCTCTGGACTCACTGCACTGCATCCCCAGTGGTGCCAGTGCACTCTCTGGACTCACTGCACTGCATCCCCACTGGTGCCAGTGCACTCTCTGGACTCACTGCACTGCATCCCCACTGCTGCCAATGCACTCTCTAGACTCACTGCACTGCAACCCCACTGGTGCCCGTGCATTCTCTGGACTCACTACACTGCATCTCCAGTATTGCCAGTGCACTCTCTGGACTCACTGCACTGCATCCCCACTGGTGCCAGTGCACTCTCTGGACTCACTAAACTGCATCCCCACTGGTGCCAGTGCACTCTCTGGAGTCACTGCACTGCATCCCCACTGGTGCCAGTGCACTCTCTGGACTCACTGCACTGCATCCCCACTGGTGCCAGTGCACTCTCTGGACTCACTGCACTGCATACCCACTGGTGCCAGTGCACTCTCTGGAGTCACTGCACTGCATCCCCACTGGTGCCAGTGAACTCTCTGGACTCACTGCACTGCATCCCCACTGGTGCCAGTGCACTCTCTGGACTCACTGCACTGCATCCCCAGTGGTGACAGTGCACTCTCTGGACTCACTGCACTGCATCCCCACTGCTGCCAGTGCACTCTCTGGACTCACTGCACTGCATCCCCAGTGGTGCCAGTGCACTCTCTGGAGTCACTGCAGTGCATCCCCACTGGTGCCTGTGCACTCTCTGGAGTCACTGCACTGCATCCCGACTGCTACCAGTGCACTGTCTGGACTCACTGCAGTGCATCACCACTGGTGCCAGTGCACTCTCTGGACTCACTGCACTGCATCCCCACTGGTGCCAGTGCACTCTCTGGAGTCACTGCACTGCATCCCCACTGGTGCCAGTGCACTCTCTGGAGTCACTGCACTGCATCCCCAGTGGTGCCAGTGCACTCTCTGGACTCACTGCACTGCATCCCCACTGGTGCCAGTGCACTCTCTGGAGTCACTGCTTTGCATCCCCACTGGTGCCAATGCACTCTCTGGACTCACTGCACTGCAGCCCCACTGCTGCCAGTGCACTCTCTGGAGTCACTGCACTGCATCACCAGTAGTTCCAGTGCACTTTCTGGAGTCACTGCACTACATTCCTAGTGGTGCCAGTGAACTCTCTGGACTCACTGCACTGAATCCCCGGTGGTGCCAGTGCACTCTCTGGACTCACTGCACTGCATCCCCACTGGTGCCAGTGCACTCTCTGGACTCACTGCACTGCATCCCCACTGGTGCCAGTGCACTATAAGGACTCACTGCACTGCATGCCCACTGGTGCCAGTGCACTCTCTAGAGTCACTGCACTCCAACCCCACTGGTGCCAGTTCACTCTCTAGAGTCACTGCACTGATCCGCAGTGGTGCCAGTGCACTCTCTGGACTCACTGCACTGCATCCCCACTGGTACCAGTGCACTCTCTGGACTCACTGCACTGCATCCCCAGTGGTGCCAGTGCACTCTCTGGACTCACTGCACTGCATGCCCAATGGTGCCACTGCACTCTCTGGACTCACTGCAGTGCATCCCCAGTGGTGCCAGTGCACTCTCTGCACTCACTGCACTGCATCCCCAGTGGTGCCAGTGCACTCTCTGCACTCACTGAACTGCATCCCCAGTGATGCCAGTGCACTCTCTGGACTCACTGCACTGCATCCCCACTGGTGCCAGTGCACTCTCTGCACTCACTGCACTGCATACCCACTGGTGCCAGTGCACTCTCTGGACTCACTGCACTGCAACCCCACTGGTGCCAGTGCACTCTCTGGACTCACTACACTGCATCCCCACTGGTGCCAGTGCACTCTCTGGACTCACTGCACTGCACCTCCACTGGTGCCAGTCGACTCTCTGGACTCACTGCACTGCATCCCCAGTAGTGCCAGTGCACTTTCTGGAGTCACTGCACTGCATCCCAAGTGGTGCCAGTGCACTCTCTGGACTCACTGCACTGCATCCCCAGTGGTGCCAGTGCACTTTCTGGAGTCACTGCACTGCATCCCTAGTGGTGCCAGTGAACTCTCTGGACTCACTGCACTGCATCCCCAGTGGTGCCAGTGCACTCTCTGGACTCACTGCACTGCATCCCCACTGGTGCCAGTGCACTCTCTGGACTCACTGCACTGCATCCCCACTGGTGCCAATGCACTCTCTGGAGTCACTGCAGTGCATCCCCACTGGTGCCAGTGCACTCTCTGGAGTCACTGCACTGCATCCCCACTGGTGCCAGTGCACGGTCTGGACTCACTGAAGTGCATCCCCACTGGTGCCAGTGCACTCTCTGGACTCACTGCAGTGCATCCCCAGTGGTGCCAGTGCACTCTCTGGACCCACTGCACTGCATCCAAAGTGGGGCCAGTGCACTCTCTGGACTCACTGCACTGCATCCCCACTGGTGCCAATGCACTCTCTGGACTCACTGCACTGCAGCCCCACTGCTACCAGTGCACTCTCTGGACTCACTGCACTGCATCCCCACTGGTGCCAGTGCACTCTCTGGACTCACTGCACTGCATCCCCACTGGTGCCAGTGCACTCTCTGGACTCACTGCACTGCATCCCCACTGGTGCCAGTGCACTCTCTGGGCTCACTGCACTGCATCCCCAGTGGTGCCAGTACACTCTCTGGAGACACTGCACTGCATCCCCACTGGTGCCAGTGCACTCTCTGGACTCACTGCACTGCATCCCCACTGGTGCCAGTGCACTGTAAGGACTCACTGCACTGCATCCCCAGTAGTGCCAGTACACTTTCTGGAGTCACTGCACTGCCTCCCTAGTGGTGCCAGTGCACTCTCTGGACTCACGACACTGCATCCCCACTGGTGCCAGTGCACTCTCTAGAGTCACTGCACTCGAACCCCACTGGTGCCAGTGCACTCTCTAGAGTCACTGCACTGATCCGCAGTGGTGCCAGTGCACTCTCTGGAGTCACTGCACTGCATCCCCACTGGTGCCAGTGCACTCTCTGGACTCACTGCACGGCATCCCCACTGATGCCAGTGCACTCTCTGGACTCACTGCAGTGCATCCCCAGTGGTGCCAGTGTACTCTCTGGACTCACTGCACTGAATCCCCTGTGGTGCCAGTGCACTCTCTGGAGTCACTGCACTGCATCCCCAGTAGTGCCAGTGCACTCTCTGGACTCACTGCACTGCATCCCCACTGGTGCCAGTGCACTATAGGGACTCACTGCACTGCATACCCACTGGTGCCAGTGCACTCTCTGGACTCACTGCACTGCATCCCCAGTGGTGCCAGTGCACTCTCTGGAGACACTGCACTGCATCCCCACTGGTACCTGTGCACTCCCTAGAGTCACTGCACTCCAACCCCACTGGTGCCAGTGCACTCTCTAGAGTCACTGCACTGATCCGCAGTGGTGCCAGTGCACTCTCTGGACTCACTGCTTTGCATCCCCACTGGTACCAGTGCACTCTCTGGACTCACTGCACTGCATCCCCAGTGTTGCCAGTGCACTCTCTGGACTCACTGCACTGCATCCCCAGTGGTGCCACGGCACTCTCTGGACTCACTGCTTTGCATCCCCACTGGTACCATTGCACTCTCTGGAGTCACTGCACTGCAACCCCACTGGTGCCAGTGCACTCTCTGGACTCACTACACTGCATCTCCACTGGTGCCAGTGAAATCTCTGGACTCACTGCACTGCATCTCCACTGGTGCCAGTGCACTCTCTGGACTCACTGCACTGCATCCCCAGTAGTGCCAGTGCACTTTCTGGAGTCACTGCACCGCATCCCAAGTGGTGCCAGTGAACTCTCTGGACTCACTGCACTGCATCCCCAGTGGTGCCAGTGCACTCTCTGGACTCACTGCAGTGCATCCCCACTGGTGCCAGTGAACTCTCTGGACTCACTGCACTGCATCCCCAGTGGTGCCAGTGCACTCTCTGGACTAACTGCACTGCATGCCCATTGGTGCCTGTGCACTCTCTGGACTCACTGCACTGCATCCCCAGTAGTGCCAGTGCACTTTCTGGAGTCACTGCACTGCATCCCTAGTGGTGCCAGTGAACTCTCTGGACTCACTGCACTGAATCCCCGGTGGTGCCAGTGCACTCTCTGGACTCACTGCACTGCAACCCCACTGGTGCCAGTGCACTCTCTGGAGTCACTGCACTGCATCCCCAGTGGTGCCAGTGCACTCTCTGCACTCACTGCACTGCATCCCCACTGGTGCCAGTGCACTCTAAGGACTCACTACACTGCACTGCATCCCCAGTGGTGCCAGTGCACTCTCTGGACTCACTGTACTGCATCCCCACTAGTGCCAGTGCACTCTCTGGACTCACTGCAGTGCATCCCCAGTAGTGCCAGTGCACTTTCTGGAGTCACTGCACTGCATCCCTAGTGGTGCCAGTGAACTCTCTGGACTCACTGCACTGCATCCCCAATGGTGCCAGTGCACTCTCTGGACTCACTGCACTGCATCCCCAGTGGTGCCACTGCACTCTCTGGAGTCACTGCAAAGCATCCCCACTGGTGCCAGTGCACTCTAAGGACTCACTGCACTGCACTGCATCCCCAGTGGTGCCAGTGAACTCTCTGGAGTCACTGCACTGCATCCCCAGTGGTGCCAGTGCACTCTCTGGTCTCCCTGCACTGCATCCCCAGTGGTGCCAGTGCACTCTCTGGACTCACTGCACTGCATCCCCACTGGTGCCAGTGCACTCTCTGGACTCACTGCACTGCATCCCCAGTGGTGCCAGTGCACTCTCTGGACTCACTGCACTGCATCCCCACTGGTGCAACTGCACTCTCTGGACTCACTGCACTTCATTCCCACTGGTGCCAGTGCACTCTCTGCACTCACTGCACTGCATCCCCACTGGTGCCAGTGCACTCTCTGGACTCACTGCACTACATCCCCACTGGTGCCAGTGCACTCTCTAGAGTCACTGCACTCCAACCCCAATGGTGCCAGTGCACTCTATGGAGTCACTGCACTGCATCCCCAGTGGTGCCAGTGCACTCTCTGGACTCACTGCACTGCATCCCCACTGGTGCCAGTGCACTCTCTGGAGTCACTGCACTGCATCCCCACTGGTGCCAGTGCACTCTCTGGACTCACTGCACTGCATCCCCACTGGTGCCAGTGCACTCTCTGGACTCACTGCGGTGCATCCCCAGTGGTGCCAGTGCACTCTCTGGACTCACTGCACTGCATCCCCACTGGTGCCAGTGCACTCTCTGGAGTCACTGCACTGCATCCCCACTGGTGCCAGTGCACTCTCTGGACTCACTGCACTGCATCCCCAGTAGTGCCAGTGCACTTTCTGGAGTCACTGCACTGCATCCCCAGTGGTGCCAGTGAACTCTCTGGACTCACTGCACTGCATCCCCACTGGTGCCAGTGCACTCTCTGGACTCACTGCACTGCATGCCCACTGGTGCCAGTGCACTCTCAGGACTCACTACACTGCATCCCCACTGGTGCCAGTGCACTCTCTAGAGTCACTGCACTCCAACCCCACTGGCGCCAGTGCACTCTCTAGAGTCACTGCACTGATCCGCAGTGGTGCCAGTGCACTCTCTCGACTCACTGCACTGCATCCCCAGTAGTGCCAGTGGACTCTCTGGACTCACTGCAGTGCATCCCCTGTGGGGCCAGTGCACTCTCTGGACTCACTGCACTGCATCCCCAGTCGTGCCAGTGCACTCTCTGGACTCACTGCACTGCATCCGCAGTGGTGCCAGTGCAATCTCTGGACTCACTGCACTGCATCACGACTTGTGCCAGTGCACTCTCTGGACTCACTGCACTGCATCCCCACTGCTGCCAGTGCACTCTCTGGACTCACTGCACTGCATCCCCAGTGGTGCCAGTGCACTCTCTGGAGTCACTGCACTGCATCCCCACTGGTGCCAATGCACTCTCTGGAGTCACTGCACTGCATCCCCACTGGTGCCAGTGCACTCTCTGGAGTCACTGCACTGCATCCCCACTGGTGCCAGTGCACGGTCTGGACTCACTGCAGTGCATCCCCACTGGTGCCAGTGCACTCTCTGGAGTCACTGCACTGCATCCCCAGTGGTGCCAGTGCACTCTCTGGACTCACTGCAGTGCATCCCCACTGGTGCCAGTGCACTCTCTGGACTCACTGCACTGCATCCCCTGTGGTGCCAGTGCATTCTCTGGACTTACTGCACTGCATCCCCAGTTTTTCCAATGCACTCTCTGGACTAACTGCACTGCATACCCTGTGGTGCCAGGGCACTCTCCGGACTCACTGCACTGCATCCCCAGTGGTGCCAGTGCACTCTCTGGACTCACTGCACTGCATCCCCACTGGTGCCAGTGCACTCTCTGGACTCACTGCACTTCATCCCCTGTGGTGCCAGTGCACTCTCTGGACTTACTGCACTGCATCCCCAGTGGTGCCAGTGCACTCTCTCGACTAACTGCACTGCATCCCCTGTGGTGCCAGGGCACTCTCCGGACTCACTGCACTGCATCCGCAGTGGTGCCAGTGCACTCTTTCGAGTCACTGCACTGCATCCCCATTAGTGCCAGGTCATTCTCTGGACTCACTGCAGTGCATCCCCAGTGTTGACAGTGCACTCTCTGTACTCACTGCACTGCATCCCCAGTGGTGCCAGTGCACTCTCTGGACACACTGCAGTGTATCCCCAGTGGTGCAAGGGCACTCTCTGGACTAACTGCACTAAAACCCCAGTGGTGCCAGTGCACTCTCTGGACTCACAGCACTGCATCCCCAATGGTGCCACTGCACTCTCTGGACTCACTGCAGTGCATCCCCAGTGGTGCCAGTGCACTCTCTGCACTCACTGCACTGCATCCCCAGTGGTGCCAGTGCACTCTCTGCACTCACTGAACTGCATCCCCAGTGATGCCAGTGCACTCTCTGGACTCACTGCACTGCATCCCCAGTGGTGCCAGTGCACTCTCTGGACTCACTGCTTTGCATCCCCACTGGTGACATTGCACTCTCTGGACTGACTGCACTGCATCCCCACTGGTGCCAGTGCACTCTCTGCACTCACTGCACTGCATACCCACTGGTGCCAGTGCACTCTCTGGACTCACTGCACTGCAACCCCACTGGTGCCAGTGCACTCTCTGGACTCACTACACTGCATCCACACTGGTGCCAGTGCACTCTCTGGACTCACTGCACTGCATCCCCACTGGTGCCAGTACACTCTCTGGACTCACTGCAGTGAATCCCCGGTGGTGCCAGTGCACTCTCTGGACTCACTGCACTGCATCCCCAGTGGTACCAGTGCACTCTCTGGACTCACTGCACTGCATCCCCAGTGGTGCCAGTGCACTCTCTGGACTCACTGCACTGCATTCCCACTGGTGCCAGTGCACTCTCTGGACTCACTGCACTGCATCCCCAGTAGTTCCAGTGCACTTTCTTGAGTCACTGCACTGCATCCCTAGTGGTGCCAGTGAACTCTCTGGACTCACTGCACTGCATCCCCAGTAGTGCCAGTGCACTCTCTGGACTCACTGCACTGCATCCCCACTGGTGCCAGTGCACTCTCTGGAGTCACTGCACTGCATCCCCACTGGTGCCAATGCACTCTCTGGACTCACTGCACTGCATCCCCACTGGTGCCAGTGCACTATAAGGACTCACTGCACTGCATGCCCACTGGTGCCAGTGCACTCTCTGCACTCACTGCACTGCATCCCCACTGGTGCCAGTGCACTCTCAGGACTCACTACACTGCATCCCCACTGGTGTCAGTGCACTCTCTAGAGTCACTGCACTCCAACCCCACTGGTGCCAGTGCACTCTCTAGAGTCACTGCACTGATCCGCAGTGGTGCCAGTGCACTCTCTGGACTCACAGCACTGCATCCCCAGTAGTGCCAGTGGACTCTCTGTACTCACTGCAGTGCATCCCCTGTGGGGCCAGTGCACTCTCTGGACTCACTGCACTGCATCCCCAGTGGTGCCAGTGCACTCTCTGGACTCACTGCACTGCATCCCCAGTGGTGCCAGTGCACTCTCTGGACTCACTGCACTGCATCCCCACTGCTGCCAGTGCACTCTCTGGACTCACTGCACTGCATCCCCACTGGTGCCAGTGCACTCTCTGGAGTCACTGCACTGCATCCCCACTGGTGCCAATGCACTCTCTGGAGTCACTGCAGTGCATCCCCACTGGTGCCAGTGCACTCTCTAGAGTCACTGCACTGCATCCCCACTGGTGCCAGTGCACGGTCTGGACTCACTGCAGTGCATCCCCAGTGGTGCCAGTGCACTCTCTGGAGTCACTGCACTGCATCCCCAGTGGTGCCAGTGCACTCTCTGGACTCACTGCACTGCATCCCCAGTGGGGCCAGTGCACTCTCTGGACTCACTGCACTGCATCCCCAGTGGTGCCAATGCACTCTCTGGACTCACTGCACTGCAGCCCCACTGCTGCCAGTGCACTCTCTGGACTCACTGCACTGCATCCCCACTGGTGCCAGTGCACTCTCTGGACTCACTGCACTGCAACCCCAGTGGTGCCAGTGCACTCTCTGGACTCACTGCACTGCATCCCCAGTGGTGCCAGTGCACTCTCTGGGCTCACTGCACTGCATCCCCAGTGGTGCCAGTACACTCTCTGGAGAGACTGCACTGCATCCCCACTGGTGCCAGTGCACTCTCTGGACTCACTGCACTGCATCCCCACTGGTGCCAGTGCACTCTCTGGAATCACTGCACTGCATCCCCAGTAGTGCCAGTGCACTTTCTGGAGTCACTGCACTGCCTCCCTAGTGGTGCCAGTGCACTCTCTGGACTCACTACACTGCATCCCCACTGGTGCCAGTGCACTCTCTAGAGTCACTGCACTCCAACCCCACTGGTGCCAGTGCACTCTCTGGAGTCACTGCACTGATCCGCAGTGGTGCCAGTGCACTCTCTGGACTCACTGCACTGCATCCCCACTGGTGCCAGTGCACTCTCTGGACTCACTGCACGGCATCCCCACTGATGCCAGTGCACTCTCTGGAGTCACTGCAGTGCATCCCCAGTGGTGCCAGTGTACTCTCTGGACTCACTGCACTGAATCCCCGGTGGTGCCAGTGCACTCTCTGGAGTCACTGCACTGCATCCCCAGTAGTGCCAGTGCACTCTCTGGACTCACTGCACTGCATCCCCACTGGTGCCAGTGCACTATAGGGACTCACTGCACTGCATACCCACTGGTGCCAGTGCACTCTCTAGAGTCACTGCACTGATCCGCAGTGGTGCCAGTGCACTCTCTCGACTCACAGCACTGCATCCCCAGTAGTGCCAGTGGACTCTCTGTACTCACTGCAGTGCATCCCCTGTGGGGCCAGTGCACTCTCTGGACTCACTGCACTGCATCCCCAGTGGTGCCAGTGCACTCTCTGGACTCACTGCACTGCATCCCCAGTGGTGCCAGTGCACTCTCTTAACTCACTGCACTGCATCCCCACTGGTGCCAGTGCACTCTCTGGACTCACTGCACTGCATCCCCACTGCTGCCAGTGCACTCTCTGGACTCACTGCACTGCATCCCCAGTGGTGCCAGTGCACTCTCTGGACTCACTGCACTGCATCCCCACTGGTGCCAATGCACTCTCTGGAGTCACTGCAGTGCATCCCCACTGGTGCCAGTGCACTCTCTGGAGTCACTGCATTGCATCCCCACTGGTGCCAGTGCACGGTCTGGACTCACTGCAGTGCATCCCCACTGGTGCCAGTGCACTCTCTGGAGTCACTGCACTGCATCCCCAGTGGTGCCAGTGCACTCTCTGGACTCACTGCACTGCATCCCCAGTGGGGCGAGTGCACTCTCTGGACTCACTGCACTGCATCCCCACTGGTGCCAATGCACTCTCTGGACTCACTGCACTGCATCCCCACTGGTGCCAGTGCACTCTCTGGACTCACTGCACTGCATCGCCACTGGTGCCAGTACACTCTACACTCTCTGGAGACACTGCACTGCATCCCCACTGGTGCCACTGCACTCTCAGGACTCACTGCACTGCATCCCCACTGGTGCCAGTGCACTCTCTGGACTCACTGCAGTGCATCCCCAGTAGTGCCAGTGCACTTTCTGGAGTCACTGCACTGCATCCCTAGTGGTGCCAGTGAACTCTCTGGACTCACTGCACTGCATCCCCAATGGTGCCAGTGCACTCTCTGGACTCACTGCACTGCATCCCCAGTGGTGCCACTGCACTCTCTGGAGTCACTGCAATGCATCCCCACTGGTGCCAGTGCACTCTAAGGACTCACTGCACTGCACTGCATCCCCAGTGGTGCCAGTGAACTCTCTGGAGTCACTGCACTGCATCCCCAGTGGTGCCAGTGCACTCTCTGGTCTCACTGCACTGCATCCCCAGTGGTGCCAGTGCACTCTCTGGAGTCACTGCACTGCATCCCCAGTAGTGCCAGTGCACTCTCTGGACTCACTGCACTGCATCCCCACTGGTGCCAGTGCACTATAGGGACTCACTGCACTGCATCCCCACTGGTGCCAGTGCACTCTCTAGAGTCACTGCACTGATCCGCAGTGGTGCCAGTGCACTCTCTCGACTCACAGCACTGCATCCCCAGTAGTGCCAGTGGACTCTCTGTACTCACTGCAGTGCATCCCCTGTGGGGCCAGTGCACTCTCTGGACTCACTGCACTGCATCCCCAGTGGTGCCAGTGCACTCTCTGGACTCACTGCACTGCATCCCCAGTGGTGCCAGTTCACTCTCTTAACTCACTGCACTGCATCCCCACTGGTGCCAGTGCACTCTCTGGACTCACTGCACTGCATCCCCACTGCTGCCAGTGCACTCTCTGGACTCACTGCACTGCATCCCCAGTGGTGCCAGTGCACTCTCTGGACTCACTGCACTGCATCCCCACTGGTGCCAATGCACTCTCTGGAGTCACTGCAGTGCATCCCCACTGGTGCCAGTGCACTCTCTGGAGTCACTGCATTGCATCCCCACTGGTGCCAGTGCACGGTCTGGACTCACTGCAGTGCATCCCCACTGGTGCCAGTGCACTCTCTGGAGTCACTGCACTGCATCCCCAGTGGTGCCAGTGCACTCTCTGGACTCACTGCACTGCATCACCAGTGGGGCGAGTGCACTCTCTGGACTCACTGCACTGCATCCCCACTGGTGCCAATGCACTGTCTGGAGTCACTGCACTGCAGCCCCACTGGTGCCAGTGCACTCTCTGGACTCACTGCACTGCATCCCCACTGGTGCCAGTACACTCTACACTCTCTGGAGACACTGCACTGCATCCCCACTGGTGCCACTGCACTCTCAGGACTCACTGCACTGCATCCCCACTGGTGCCAGTGCACTCTCTGGACTCACTGCAGTGCATCCCCAGTAGTGCCAGTGCACTTTCTGGAGTCACTGCACTGCATCCCTAGTGGTGCCAGTGAACTCTCTGGACTCACTGCACTGCATCCCCAATGGTGCCAGTGCACTCTCTGGACTCACTGCACTGCATCCCCAGTGGTGCCACTGCACTCTCTGGAGTCACTGCAATGCATCCCCACTGGTGCCAGTGCACTCTAAGGACTCACTGCACTGCACTGCATCCCCAGTGGTGCCAGTGAACTCTCTGGAGTCACTGCACTGCATCCCCAGTGGTGCCAGTGCACTCTCTGGTCTCACTGCACTGCATCCCCAGTGGTGCCAGTGCACTCTCTGGAGTCACTGCACTGCATCCCCAGTAGTGCCAGTGCACTCTCTGGACTCACTGCACTGCATCCCCACTGGTGCCAGTGCACTATAGGGACTCACTGCACTGCATACCCACTGGTGCCAGTGCACTCTCTAGAGTCACTGCACTGATCCGCAGTGGTGCCAGTGCACTCTCTCGACTCACAGCACTGCATCCCCAGTAGTGCCAGTGGACTCTCTGTACTCACTGCAGTGCATCCCCTGTGGGGCCAGTGCACTCTCTGGACTCACTGCACTGCATCCCCAGTGGTGCCAGTGCACTCTCTGGACTCACTGCACTGCATCCCCAGTGGTGCCAGTTCACTCTCTTAACTCACTGCACTGCATCCCCACTGGTGCCAGTGCACTCTCTGGACTCACTGCACTGCATCCCCACTGCTGCCAGTGCACTCTCTGGACTCACTGCACTGCATCCCCAGTGGTGCCAGTGCACTCTCTGGACTCACTGCACTGCATCCCCACTGGTGCCAATGCACTCTCTGGAGTCACTGCAGTGCATCCCCACTGGTGCCAGTGCACTCTCTGGAGTCACTGCATTGCATCCCCACTGGTGCCAGTGCACGGTCTGGACTCACTGCAGTGCATCCCCACTGGTGCCAGTGCACTCTCTGGAGTCACTGCACTGCATCCCCAGTGGTGCCAGTGCACTCTCTGGACTCACTGCACTGCATCACCAGTGGGGCGAGTGCACTCTCTGGACTCACTGCACTGCATCCCCACTGGTGCCAATGCACTCTCTGGACTCACTGCACTGCAGCCCCACTGGTGCCAGTGCACTCTCTGGACTCACTGCACTGCATCCCCACTGGTGCCAGTACACTCTACACTCTCTGGAGACACTGCACTGCATCCCCACTGGTGCCACTGCACTCTCAGGACTCACTGCACTGCATCCCCACTGGTGCCAGTGCACTCTCTGGACTCACTGCAGTGCATCCCCAGTAGTGCCAGTGCACTTTCTGGAGTCACTGCACTGCATCCCTAGTGGTGCCAGTGAACTCTCTGGACTCACTGCACTGCATCCCCAATGGTGCCAGTGCACTCTCTGGACTCACTGCACTGCATCCCCAGTGGTGCCACTGCACTCTCTGGAGTCACTGCAATGCATCCCCACTGGTGCCAGTGCACTCTAAGGACTCACTGCACTGCACTGCATCCCCAGTGGTGCCAGTGAACTCTCTGGAGTCACTGCACTGCATCCCCAGTGGTGCCAGTGCACTCTCTGGTCTCACTGCACTGCATCCCCAGTGGTGCCAGTGCACTCTCTGGAGTCACTGCACTGCATCCCCAGTAGTGCCAGTGCACTCTCTGGACTCACTGCACTGCATCCCCACTGGTGCCAGTGCACTATAGGGACTCACTGCACTGCATACCCACTGGTGCCAGTGCACTCTCTAGAGTCACTGCACTGATCCGCAGTGGTGCCAGTGCACTCTCTCGACTCACAGCACTGCATCCCCAGTAGTGCCAGTGGACTCTCTGTACTCACTGCAGTGCATCCCCTGTGGGGCCAGTGCACTCTCTGGACTCACTGCACTGCATCCCCAGTGGTGCCAGTGCACTCTCTGGACTCACTGCACTGCATCCCCAGTGGTGCCAGTTCACTCTCTTAACTCACTGCACTGCATCCCCACTGGTGCCAGTGCACTCTCTGGACTCACTGCACTGCATCCCCACTGCTGCCAGTGCACTCTCTGGACTCACTGCACTGCATCCCCAGTGGTGCCAGTGCACTCTCTGGACTCACTGCACTGCATCCCCACTGGTGCCAATGCACTCTCTGGAGTCACTGCAGTGCATCCCCACTGGTGCCAGTGCACTCTCTGGAGTCACTGCATTGCATCCCCACTGGTGCCAGTGCACGGTCTGGACTCACTGCAGTGCATCCCCACTGGTGCCAGTGCACTCTCTGGAGTCACTGCACTGCATCCCCAGTGGTGCCAGTGCACTCTCTGGACTCACTGCACTGCATCACCAGTGGGGCGAGTGCACTCTCTGGACTCACTGCACTGCATCCCCACTGGTGCCAATGCACTCTCTGGACTCACTGCACTGCAGCCCCACTGGTGCCAGTGCACTCTCTGGACTCACTGCACTGCATCCCCACTGGTGCCAGTACACTCTACACTCTCTGGAGACACTGCACTGCATCCCCACTGGTGCCACTGCACTCTCAGGACTCACTGCACTGCATCCCCACTGGTGCCAGTGCACTCTCTGGACTCACTGCAGTGCATCCCCAGTAGTGCCAGTGCACTTTCTGGAGTCACTGCACTGCATCCCTAGTGGTGCCAGTGAACTCTCTGGACTCACTGCACTGCATCCCCAATGGTGCCAGTGCACTCTCTGGACTCACTGCACTGCATCCCCAGTGGTGCCACTGCACTCTCTGGAGTCACTGCAATGCATCCCCACTGGTGCCAGTGCACTCTAAGGACTCACTGCACTGCACTGCATCCCCAGTGGTGCCAGTGAACTCTCTGGAGTCACTGCACTGCATCCCCAGTGGTGCCAGTGCACTCTCTGGTCTCACTGCACTGCATCCCCAGTGGTGCCAGTGCACTCTCTGGACTCACTGCACTGCATCCCCACTGGTGCCAGTGCACTCTCTGGACTCACTGCACTGCATCCCCAGTGGTGCCAGTGCACTCTCTGGACTCACTGCACTGCATCCCCACTGGTGCAACTGCACTCTCTGGACTCACTAAACTGCATCCCCACTGGTGCCAGTGCACTCTCTGGACTCACTGCACTGCATCCCCACTGGTGCCAGTGCACTCTCTGGAGTCACTGCACTGCATCCCCACTGGTGCCAGTGCACTCTCTGCACTCACTGCACTGCATCCCCAGTGGTGACAGTGCACTCTCTGGACTCACTGCACTGCGTCCCCAGTGGTGCCAGTGCACTCTCTAGAGTCACTGCACTCCAACCCCACTGGTGCCAGTGCACTCTCTAGAGTCACTACACTGCATCCCCACTGCTACCACTCTCTGGACTCACTGCACTGCATCCCCAGTGGTGCCAGTGCACTCTCTGGACTCACTGCACTGCATCCCCACTGGTGCCAGTGCACTCTCTGGACTCACTGCACTGCATCCCCACTGCTGCCAATGCACTCTCTAGACTCACTGCACTGCAACCCCACTGGTGCCCGTGCATTCTCTGGACTCACTACACTGCATCTCCAGTGGTGCCAGTGCACTCTCTGGACTCACTGCACTGCATCCCCACTGGTGCCAGTGCACTCTCTGGACTCACTAAACTGCATCCCCACTGGTGCCAGTGCACTCTCTGGAGTCACTGCACTGCATCCCCAGAAGTGCCAGTGCACTCTCTGGAGTCACTGCACTGCATCCCCAGTGGTGCCAGTGCACTCTCTGGACTCACTGCACTGCATCCCCACTGGTGCCAGTGCACTCTCTGGACTCACTGCACTGCATACCCACTGGTGCCAGTGCACTCTCTGGACTCACTGCACTGCATCCCCACTGGTGCCAGTGAACTCTCTGGACTCACTGCACTGCATCCCCACTGGTGCCAGTGCACTCTCTGGACTCACTGCACTGCATCCCCAGTGGTGACAGTGCAGTCTCTGGACTCACTGCACTGCATCCCCACTGCTGCCAGTGCACTCTCTGGACTCACTGCACTGCATCCCCAGTGGTGCCAGTGCACTCTCTGGACTCACTGCACTGCATCCCCACTGGTGCCAATGCACTCTCTGGAGTCACTGCAGTGCATCCCCACTGGTGCCTGTGCACTCTCTGGAGTCACTGCACTGCATCCCCACTGCTACCAGTGCACTGTCTGGACTCACTGCAGTGCATCACCACTGGTGCCAGTGCACTCTCTGGAGTCACTGCACTGCATCCCCACTGGTGCCAGTGCACTCTCTGGAGTCACTGCACTGCATCCCCACTGGTGCCAGTGCACTCTCTGGAGTCACTGCACTGCATCCCCAGTGGTGCCAGTGCACTCTCTGGACTCACTGCACTGCATCCCCACTGGTGCCAGTGCACTCTCTGGAGTCACTGCTTTGCATCCCCACTGGTGCCAATGCACTCTCTGGACTCACTGCACTGCAGCCCCACTGCTGCCAGTGCACTCTCTGGAGTCACTGCACTGCATCCCTAGTGGTGCCAGTGAACTCTCTGGACTCACTGCACTGAATCCCCGGTGGTGCCAGTGCACTCTCTGGACTTACTGCACTGCATCCCCACTGGTGCCAGTGCACTCTCTGGAGTCACTGCACTGCATCCACAGTAGTTCCAGTGCACTTTCTGGAGTCACTGCACTACATCCCTAGTGGTGCCAGTGCATTCACTGGACTCACTGCACTGCATCTCCAGTGTTGCCAGTGCACTCTCTGGACTGACTACACTGCATCCCCACTGGTGCCAGTGCACTCTCTGGACTCACTGCACTGCATCCCCAGTGGTGCCAGTGCACTCTCTGGACTCACTGCACTGCATCCCCACTGGTGCCAGTGCACTCTCTGGACTCACTGCACTGCATGCGCACTGGTGCCAGTGCACTCTCTGGACTCACAGCACTGCATCCCCACTGGTGCCAGTGCACTCTCTGGACTCACTGCACTGCATCCCCAGTAGTGCCAGTGGATTCTCTGTACTCACTGCAGTGCATTCCCTGTGGTGCCAGTGCACTCTCTGGACTCACTGCAGTGCATCCCCAGTGGTGCCAGTGCACTCTCTGGACTCACTGCACTGCATCCCCAGTGGTGCCAGTGCACTCTCTGGACTCACTGCACTGCATCCCGACTGGTGCCAGTGCACTCTCTGGACTCACTGCACTGCATCCCCACTGCTGCCAGTGCACTCTCTGGAGTCACTGCACTGCATCTCCAGTGGTGCCAGAGCACTCTCTGGAGTCACTGCACTGCATCCCCACTGGTGCCAATGCACTCTCTGGAGTCACTGCAGTGCATCCCCACTGGTGCCAGTGCACTCTCTGGAGTCACTGCACTGCATCCCCAGTGGTGCCAGTGCACTCTCTGGACTCACTGCAGTGCATCCCCACTGGTGCCAGTGCACTCTCTGGAGTCACTGCACTGCATCCCCAGTGGTGCCACTGCACTCTCTGGACTCACTGCACTGCATCCCCACTGGTTCCAGTGCACTCTGTCAACTCACTGCACTGCATTCCCACTGGTGCCAGTGCACTCTCTGGACTCACTGTTTGCATCCCCACTGGTGCCAGTGCACTCTCTGGAGTCACTGCAGTGCATCCCCACTAGTGCCAGTGCACTCTCTGGACTCACTGCACTGCATCCCCACTGGTGCCAGTGCACTCTCTGGAGTCACTGCACTGCATCCCCACTGGTGCCAGTGCAGTCTCTGGAGTCACTGCAGTGCATCCCCAGTGGTGCCACTGCACTCTCTGGACTCACTGCACTGCATCCCCACTGGTTCCAGTGCACTCTGTCAACTCACTGCACTGCATTCCCACTGGTGCCAGTGCACTCTCTGGACTCACTGCTTTGCATCCCCACTGGTGCCAGTGCACTCTCTGGAGTCACTGCAGTGCATCCCCACTAGTGCCAGTGCACTCTCTGGACTCACTGCACTGCATCCCCACTGGTGCCAGTGCACTCTCTGGAGTCACTGCACTGCATCCCCACTGGTGCCAGTGCACTCTCTGGAGTCACTGCACTGCATCCCCAGTGGTGCCACTGCACTCTCTGGACTCACTGCACTGCATCCCCACTGGTTCCAGTGCACTCTGTCAACTCACTGCACTGCATCCCCAGTAGTGCCAGTGCACTCTCTGGACTCACTGCACTGCATCCCTAGTGGTGCCAGTGCACTCTCTGGAGTCACTGCACTGCATCCCCACTGGTGCCAGTGCACTCTCAGCACTCACTGCACTGCATCCCCACTGGTGCCAGTGCACTCTCTGGACTCACTGCAGTGCATCCCCAGTGGTGCCAGTGCACTCTCTGGACTGACTGCACTGCATCCCCACTGGTGCCAGTGCACTCTCTGCACTCACTGCACTGCATCCCCACTGGTGCCAGTGCACTCTCTGGACTCACTGCACTGAATCCCCACTAGTGCCAGTGCACTCTCTAGAGTCACTGCACTCCAACCCCACTGGTGCCAGTGCACTCTATGGAGTCACTGCACTGATCCTCAGTGGAGTCAGTGCACTCTCTGGACTCACTGCACTGCATCCCCACTGGTGCCAGTGCACTCTCTGGAGTCACTGCAGTGCATCCCCACTGGTGCCAGTGCACTCTCTGGACTCACTGCACTGCATCCCCAGTGGTGCCAGTGCACTCTCTGGACTCACTGCACTGCATCCCCAGTGGTGCCAGTGCATTCTCCGGAGACACTGCAGTGCATCCCCAGTGGTGCTAGTGCACTCTCTGGGCTCACTGCACTGCATTCCCACTGGTGCCAGTGCACTCTCTGGACTCACTGCACTGCATCCCCACTGGTGCCAGTGCACTTTCTGGACTGACTGCACTGCATCCCCACTGGTGTCAGTGCACTCTCCGGACTCACTGCACTGCCGACCCACTGGTGCCAGTGCACTCTCTGGCGTCACTGCACTGCAACACCACTGTTGCCAGTGCACTCTCTGGAGTCACTACACTGCATCCCCACTGGTGCCAGTGCACTCTCTGGACTCACTGCACTGCATCCCCACTGGTGCCAATGCACTCTCTGGACTCACTGCACTGCAGCCCCACTGCTGCCAGTGCACTCTCTGGACTCACTGCACTGCATCCCCACTGGTGCCAGTGCACTCTCTGGACTCACTGCACTGCATCCCCACTGGTGCCAGTGAACTCTCTGGACTCACTGCACTGCATCCCCACTGGTGCCAGTGAACTCTCTGGACTCACTGCACTGCATCCCCAGTAGTGCCAGTGCACTTTCTGGAGTCACTGCACTGCATCCCTGGTGGTGCTAGTGAACACTCTGGACTCACTGCACTGCATCCCCACTGGTGACAGTGCACTCTCTGGACTCACTGCACGGCATCCCCACTGGTGCCAGTGCACTCTCTGGAGTCACTGCAGTGCATCCCCAGTGGTGCCAGTGCACTCTCTGGAGTCACTGCAGTGCATCCGCACTGGTGCCAGTGCACTCTCTGGACTCACTGCACTGCATCCCCACTGGTGCCAGTGCAATCTAAGGACTCACTGCACTGCATGCCCACTGGTGCCAGTGCACTCTCTGGACTCACTGCACTGCATCCCCACTGGTGCCAGTGCACTCTCTGGACTCACTGCAGTGCATCCCCACTGGTGCCAGTGCACTCTCTGGACTCACTGCACTGCATCCCCAGTGGTGCCAGTGCACTCTCTGGAGTCACTGCACTGCATCCCCAGTGGTGCCAGTGCACTCTCTGGACTCACTGCACTGCATCCCCACTGGTGCCAGTGCACTCTCTGGACTCACTGCACTGCAACCCCACTGGTGCCAGTGCACTCTCTGGACTCACTGCACTGCATCCCCACTGGTGCCAGTGCACTCTCTGGAGTCACTGCACTGCATCCCCACTGGTGCCACTATACTCTCTGGAGACACTGCACTGCATCCCCACTGGTGCCAGTGAACTGCCTGGACTCACTGCACTGCATCCCCACTGGTGCCAGTGAACTGCCTGGACTCACTGCACTGCATCCCCTCTGGTGCCAGTGCACTCTCTGGATTCACTGCACTGCAACCCCACTGGTGCCAGTGAACTCTCTGGACTCACTACACTGCATCCCCACTGGTGCCAGTGCACTCTCTGGAGTCACTGCACTGCATCCCCACTGGTGCCAGTGCACTATAAGGACTCACTGCACTGCATCCCCAATGGTGCCAGTGCACTCTGTGGACTCACTGCACTGCATCCCCAGTAGTGCCAGTGAACTCTCTGGACTCACTGCACTGCATCCCCACTGGTGCCAGTGCACTCTCTGGAGTCACTGGACTGCATCCCCACTGGTGCCAGTGAACTCTCTGGACTCACTGCACTGCATCCCCACTGCTACCAGTGCACTCCCTGGACTCACTGCCCTGCATCCCCACTGGTGCCAGTGCACTCTCTGGACTCACTGCACTGCATCCCCACTGCTGCCAGTGCACTCTCTGGAGTCACTGCACTGCATCCCCAGTGGTGCCAGTGCACTCTCTGGACTCACTGCAGTGCATCCCCATTGGTGCCAGTGCACTCTCTGGACTCACTGCACTGCATCCCCACTGGTGCCAGTGCACTCTCTGGAGTCACTGCACTGCATCCCCAGTGGTGCCAATGCACTCTCTGGACTCACTGCACTGCATCCCCACTGGTGCCAGTGCACTCTCTGGAGTCACTGCACTGCATCCCCACTGGTGCCAGTGCACTCTCTAGAGTCACTGCACTCCAACCCCACTGGTACCAGTGCACTCTCTGGACTCACTGCACTGCATCCCCACTGGTGCCAGTGCACTGTCTGGAGTCACTGCACTGCATCCCCACTGGTGCCAGTGCACTCTCTGGACTCACTGCACTGCATCCCCACTGGTGCCAGTGCACTTTCTGGAGTCACTGCACTGCATCCCTAGTGGTGCCAGTGAACTCTCTGGACTCACTGCACTGAATCCCCGGTGGTGCCAGTGCACTCTCTGGACTCACTGCACTGCATCCCCAGTGGTGCCAGTGCACTCTCTGGAGTCACTGCACTGCATTCCCACTGGTGCCAATGCACTCTCTGGACTCACTGCACTGCATCCCCACTGGTGCCAGTGCACTCTCTGGAGACACTGCAGTGCATCCCCACTGGTTCCAGTGCACTCTCTCAACTCACTGCACTGCATTCCCACTGGTGCCAGTGCACTCTCTGGACTCACTGCTTTGCATCCCCACTGGTGCCATTGCACTCTCTGGACTGACTGCACTGCATCCCCAGTGGTGCCAGTGCACTCTCTGGACTCACTGCACTGCAACCCCACTGGTGCCAGTGCACTCTCTGGACTCACTGCACTGCATCCCCACTGGTGCCAGTGAACTCTCTGGACTCACTGCACTGCATCCCCACTGGTGCCAATGCACTCTCTGGACTCACTGCACTGCAGCCCCACTGCTGCCAGTGCACTCTCTGGACTCACTGCACTGCATCCCCACTGGTGCCAGTGCACTCTCTGGACTCACTGAACTGCATCCCCACTGGTGCCAGTGAACTCTCTGGACTCACTGCACTGCATCCCCACTGGTGCCAGTGAACTCTCTGGACTCACTGCACTGCATCCCCAGTAGTGCCAGTGCACTTTCTGGAGTCACTGCACTGCATCCCTGGTGGTGCTAGTGAACTCTCTGCACTCACTGCACTGCATCCCCACTGGTGACAGTGCACTCTCTGGACTCACTGCACGGCATCCCCACTGGTGCCAGTGCACTCTCTGGAGTCACTGCAGTGCATCCCCAGTGGTGCCAGTGCACTCTCTGGAGTCACTGCACTCGAACCCCACTGGTGCCAGTGCACTCTCTGGACTCACTGCACTGCATCCCCACTGGTGCCAGTGCACTCTCTGGACTCACTGCACTGCATCCCCACTGGTGCCAGTGCACTCTCTGGACTCACTGCAGTGCATCCCCACTGGTGCCAGTGCACTATCTGGACTCACTGCACTGCATCCCCACTGGTGCCAGTGCACTCTCTGGAGTCACTGCACTGCATCCCCAGTGGTGCCAGTGCACTCTCTGGACTCACTGCACTGCATCCCCACTGGTGCCAGTGCACTCTCTGGACTCACTGCACTGCAACCCCACTGGTGCCAGTGCACTCTCTGGACTCACTGCACTGCATCCCCACTGGTGCCAGTGCACTCTCTGGAGTCACTGCACTGCATCCCCACTGGTGCCACTATACTCTCTGGAGACACTGCACTGCATCCCCACTGGTGCCAGTGAACTGCCTGGACTCACTGCACTGCATCCCCACTGGTGCCAGTGAACTGCCTGGACTCACTGCACTGCATCCCCACTGGTGCCAGTGCACTCTCTGGATTCACTGCACTGCAACCCCACTGGTGCCAGTGAACTCTCTGGACTCACTACACTGCATCCCCACTGGTGCCAGTGCACTCTCTGGAGTCACTGCACTGCATCCCCACTGGTGCCAGTGCACTATAAGGACTCACTGCACTGCATCCCCACTGGTGCCAGTGCACTCTCTGGACTCACTGCACTGCATCCCCAGTAGTGCCAGTGCACTCTCTGGAGTCACTGGACTGCATCCCCACTGGTGCCAGTGAACTCTCTGGACTCACTGCACTGCATACCCACTGCTACCAGTGCACTCCCTGGACTCACTGCCCTGCATCCCCACTGGTGCCAGTGCACTCTCTGGACTCACTGCACTGCATCCCCACTGCTGCCAGTGCACTCTCTGGAGTCACTGCACTGCATCCCCAGTGGTGCCAGTGCACTCTCTGGACTCACTGCACTGCATCCCCAGTGGTGCCAGTGCACTCTCTGGAGTCACTGCACTGCATCCCCACTGGTGCCAGTGCACTCTCTGGACTCACTGCACTGCATCCCCAGTGGTGCCAATGCACTCTCTGGACTCACTGCACTGCATCCCCAGTGGTGCCAGTGCACTCTCTGGAGTCACTGCAGTGCATCCCCACTGGTGCCAGTGCACTCTCTAGAGTCACTGCACTCCAACCCCACTGGTACCAGTGCACTCTCTGGACTAACTGCACTGCATCCCCACTGGTGCCAGTGCACTGTCTGGAGTCACTGCACTGCATCCCCACTGGTGCCAGTGCACTCTCTGGACTCACTGCACTGCATCCCCAGTGGTGCCAGTGCACTCTCTAGACTCACTGCACTGCATCCCCACTGCTGCCAGTGCACTCTCTGGACTCACTGCACTGCATCCCCAGTGGTGCCAGTGCACTCTCTGGAGTCACTGCACTGCATTCCCACTGGTGCCAATGCACTCTCTGGACTCACTGCACTGCATCCCCACTGGTGCCAGTACACTCTCTGGAGACACTGCAGTGCATCCCCACTGGTTCCAGTGCACTCTCTCAACTCACTGCACTGCATTCCCACTGGTGCCAGTGCACTCTCTGGACTCACTGCTTTGCATCCCCACTGGTGCCATTGCACTCTCTGGACTGACTGCACTGCATCCCCACTGGTGCCAGTGCACTCTCTGGACTCACTGCACTGCAACCGCACTGGTGCCAGTGCACTCTCTGGACTCACTGCACTGCATCCCCACTGGTGCCAGTGAACTCTCTGGACTCACTGCACTGCATCCCCACTGGTGCCAGTGCACTCTCTGGACTCATTGCACTGCATCCCCAGTGGTGCCAGTGCACTCTCTGGAGTCACTGCACTGCATCCCCATTGCTGCCAGTGCACTCTCTGGACTCACTGCACTGCATCCCCACTGGTGCCAGTGCACTCTCTGGACTCACTGCACTGCAACCCCACTGGTGCCAGTGCACTCTCTGGACTCACTGCACTGCATCCCCACTGGTGCCAGTGCACTCTCTGGACTCACTGCACTGCATCCCCACTGGTGCCAGTGCACTCTCTAGAGTCACTGCACTCCAACCCCACTGGTGCCAGTGCACTCTCTGGACTCACTGCACTGCATCCCCACTGGTGCCAGTGCACTCTCTGGACTCACTGCACTGCATCCCCAGTAGTGCCAGTGTACTCTCTGGACTCACTGCACTGCATCCCCACTGGTGCCAGTGCACTCTCTGGACTCACTGCACTGCAACCCCACTGGTGCCAGTGCACTCTCTGGACTCACTGCACTGCATCCCCACTGGTGCCAGTGCACTCTCTGGACTCACTGCACTGCAACCCCACTGGTGCCAGTGCACTCTCTGGACTCACTGCACTGCAACCCCACTGGTGCCAGTGCACTCTCTGGAGTCACTGCACTGCATCCCTAGTGGTGCCAGTGCACTCTCTGGACTCACTGCACTGCATCCCCAGTGGTGCCAGTGCACTCTCTGGACTCACTGCACTCCATCCCCACTGGTGCCAGTGTACTCTCTGGAGTCACTGCACTGCATCCCCACTAGTGCCAGTGCACTGTCTGGACTCACTGCAGTGCATCCCCACTGGAGCCAGTGCACTCTCTGCACTCACTGCACTGCATCTCCACTGGTGCCAGTGCACTCTCTAGAGTCACTGCACTCCAACCCCACTGGTACCAGTGCACTCTCTGGACTCACTGCACTGCATCCCCACTGCTGCCAGAGCACTCTCTGGAGTCACTGCACTGCATCCCTACTGGTGCCAGTGCACTCTCTGGACTCACTGCACTGCATCCCCAGTGGTGCCAGTGCACTCTCTAGACTCACTGCACTGCATCCCCACTGGTGCCAGTGCACTCTCTGGAGTCACTGCACTGCATCCCCAGTGGTGCCAGTGCACTCTCTGGACTCACTGCACTGCATCCCCACTGGTGCCATTGCACTCTCTGGACTCACTGCACTGCATCCCCACTGGTGTCAATGCACTCTCTGGACTCACTGCACTGCATCCCCACTGGTGCCAGTGCACTCTCTGGAGACACTGCAGTGCATCCCCACTGGTTCCAGTGCACTCTCTCAACTCACTGCACTGCATTCCCACTGGTGCCAGTGCACTCTCTGGACTCACTGCTTTGCATCCCCACTGGTGCCATTGCACTCTCTGAACTGACTGCACTGCATCCCCACTGGTGCCAGTGCACTCTCTGGACTCACTGCACTGCATCCCCACTGGTGCCAGTGCACTCTCTGGACTCACTGCACTGCATCCCCACTGGTGCCAGTGAACTCTCTGGACTCACTGCACTGCATCCCCACTGGTGCCAGTGCACTCTCTGGAGTCACTGCACTGCATCCCCAGTGGTGCCACTGCACTCTCTGGACTCACTGCACTGCATCCCCAGTGGTGCCAGTGCACTCTCTGGACTCACTGCACTGCATCCCCACTGGTGCCAGTGCACTCTCTGGAGTCACTGCACTGCAACCCCACTGGTGCCAGTGCACTCTCTGGACTCACTACACTGCATCCCCACTGGTGCCAGTGCACTCTCTGGACTCATCGCACTGCATCCCCACTGGTACCAGTGCACTCTCTGGACTCACTGCACTGCATCCCCACTGGTGCCAGTGCACTTTCTGGAGTCACTGCACTGCATCCCTAGTGGTGCCAGTGCACTCTCTGGAGTCACTGCACTGCATCCCCAGTGATGCCAGTGCACTCTCTGGACTCACTGCACTGCATCCCCACTGGTGCCAATGCACTCTCTGGACTCACTGCACTGCATCCCCACTGGTGCCAGTGCACTGTCTGGACTCACTGCAGTGCATCCCCACTGGTGCCAGTGCTCTCTCTGGAGTCACTGCACTGCATCCCCACTGGTGCCAGTGAACTCTCTGGACTCACTGCACTGCATCCCCAGTGGTGCCAGTGCACTCTCTGGACTCACTACACTGCATCCCCACTGGTGCCAGTGCACTCTCTGGACTCACTGCACTGCATCCCCACTGGTGCCAGTGCACTTTATGGAGTCACTGCACTGCATCCCTGGTGGTGCCAGTGAACTCTCTGGACTCACTGCACTGCATCCCCAGTGGTGACAGTGCACTCTCTGGACTCACTGCACGACATCCCCAGTGGTGCCAGTGCACTCTCTGGAGTCACTGCAGTGCATCCCCAGTGGTGCCAGTGTACTCTCTGGAGTCACTGCACTGCATCCCCACTGGTGCCAATGCACTCTCTGGACTCACTGCACTGCATCCCCACTGGTGCCAGTGCACTCTCTGGACTCACTGCACTGCATCCCCACTGGTGCCAGTGCACTCTCTGGACTCACTGCACTGCATCCCCACTGGTGCCAGTGCAATCTAAGGACTCACTGCACTGCATCCCCACTGGTGCCAGTGAACTCTCTGGACTCACTGCACTGCATCCCCACTGGTGCCAGTGCACTCTCTGGACTCACTGCACTGCACCCCCACTGGTGCCAGTGCACTCTCTGGACTCACTGCACTGCATCCCCAGTAGTGCCAGTGCACTTTCTGGAGTCACTGCACTGCATCCCTAGTGGTGCCAGTGAACTCTCTGGACTCACTGCACTGCATCCCCAGTGGTGCCAGTGCACTCTCTGGACTCACTGCACTGCATCCCCAGTGGTGCCAGTGCACTCTCTGGACTCACTGCACTACATCCCCACTGGTGCCAATGCACTCTCTGGACTCACTGCAGTGCATGCCCACTGGTGCCAGTGCACTCTCTGGACTCACTACACTGCATCCCCAGTGGTGCCAGTGCACTCTCTGGAGTCACTGCACTGCATCCCCACTGGTGCCAGTGAACTCTCTGGACTCACTGCACTGCATCCCCACTGGTGCCAGTGCACTCTCTGGACTCACAGCACTGCATCCCCAATGGTGCCACTGCACTCTCTGGACTCACTGCACTGCATCCCCACTGGTGCCAGTGAACTCTCTGGACTGACTGCACTGCATCCCCACTGCTGCCAGTGCACTCTCTGCACTCACTGCACTGCATCCCCAGTGGTGCCAGTGCACTCTCTGGAGTCACTGCACTGCATCCCCACTGGTGCCAATGCACTCTCTGGAGTCACTGCAGTGCATCCCCAGTGGTGCCAGTGCACTGTCTGGAGTCACTGCACTGCATCCCCCGTGGTGCCAGTGCACTCTCTGGAGTCACTGCACTGCATCCCCACTGGTGCCAGTGCACTTTCTGGACTCACTGCAGTGCATCCCCACTGGTGCCAGTCCACTCTCTGGAGTCACTGCACTGCATCCCCACTGCTGCCAGTGCACTCTCTGGACTCACTGCACTGCAGCCCCACTGCTGCCAGTGCACTCTATGGACTCACTGCACTGCATCCCCAGTGGTGCCAGTGCACTCTCTGGACTCACTGCACTGCATCCCCAGTAGTGCCAGTGCACTTTCTGGAGTCACTGCACCGCATCCCAAGTGGTGCCAGTGAACTCTCTGGACTCACTGCACTGCATCCCCACTGGTGCCAGTGCACTCTCTGGACTCACTGCACTGCATCCCCAGTGGTGCCAGTGCACTCTCTGGACTCACTGCACTGCATCCCCACTGGTGCAAGTGCACTCTCTGGAGTCACTGCACTGCATCCCCACTGGTGCCAGTGCACTCTTCGGACCCACTGCACTGCATCCCAACTGGTGCCAGTGCACTCTCTGGGCTCACTGCACTGCAACCCCACTGCTGCCAGTGCACTCTTTGGAGTCACTGCACTGCATGCCCACTGGTGCCAGTGCACTCTCTGGACTCACTGCACTGCAACCCCACTGGTGCCAGTGCACTCTCTGGACTCACTGCACTGCATCCCCACTGGTGCCAGTGCACTCTCTGGGCTCACTGCAGTGCATCCCCAGTGGTGCCAGTATACTCTCTGAAGACACTGCACTGCATCCCCACTGGTGCCAGTGAACTGCCTGGACTCACTGCACTGCATCCCCACTGGTGCCAGTGCACTCTCTGGACTCACTGCACTGCATCCCCACTGGTGCCAGTGCACTCTCTGGAGTCACTGCACTGCATCCCCACTGGTGCCAGTGCACTCTCTGGACTCACTACACTGCAACCCCACTGGTGCCAGTGAACTCTCTGGACTCACTACACTGCATCCCCACTGGTGCCAGTGCACTCTCTGGACTCACTGCACTGCATCCCCACTGGTGCCAGTGCACTCTCTGGAGTCACTGCACTGCATCCCCACTGGTGCCAGTGCACTCTCTGGACTCACTGCACTGCATCCCCACTGGTGCCAGTGCACTCTCTGGAGTCACTGCACTGCATCCCCACTGGTGCCAATGCACTCTCTGGAGTCACTGCAGTGCATCCCCACTGGTGCCCGTGCACTCTCTGCAGTCACTGCACTGCATCCCCAGTGGTGCCCGTGAACTCTCTGGACTCACTGCACTGCATCCCCAGTGGTTCCAGTGCACTCTCTGGACTCACTGCACTGCATCCCCAGTGGTGCCAGTGCACTCTCTGGACTCACTGCACTGCATCCCCACTGCTGCCAGTGCACTCTCTCAACTCACTGCACTGCATTCCCACTGGTGCCAGTGCACTCTCTGGAGTCACTGCTTTGCATCCCCACTGGTGCCACTGCACTCTCTGGACTGACTGCACTGCATCCCCACTGGTGCCAGTGCACTCTCTGGACTCACTGCACTGCAACCCCACTGGTGCCAGTGCACTCTCTGGACTCACTGCACTGCATCCCCACTGGTGCCAGTGAACTCTCTGGACTCACTGCACTGCATCCCCACTGGTGCCAGTGCACTCTCTGGAGTCACTGCACTGCATCCCCAGTGGTGCCAGTGCACTCTCTGGACTCACTGCACTGCATCTCCACTGCTTCCAGTGCACTCTCTGGACTCACTGCACTGTATTCCCACTGGTGCCAGTGCACTCTCTGGACTCACTGCACTGCATCCCCACTGGTGCCAGTGCACTCTCTGGAGTCACTGCACTGCAACCCCACTGGTGCCAGTGCACTCTCTGGACTCACTACACTGCATCCCCACTGGTGCCAGTGCACTCTCTGGACTCATCGCACTGCATCCCCACTGGTACCAGTGCACTCTCTGGACTCACTGCACTGCATCCCCACTGGTGCCAGTGCACTTTCTGGAGTCACTGCACTGCATCCCTAGTGGTGCCAGTGCACTCTCTGGAGTCACTGCACTGCATCCCCAGTGATGCCAGTGCACTCTCTGGACTCACTGCACTGCATCCCCACTGGTGCCAGTGCACTGTCTGGACTCACTGCAGTGCATCCCCACTGGTGCCAGTGCTCTCTCTGGAGTCACTGCACTGCATCCCCACTGGTGCCAGTGAACTCTCTGGACTCACTGCACTGCATCCCCAGTGGTGCCAGTGCACTCTCTGGACTCACTACACTGCATCCCCACTGGTGCCAGTGCACTCTCTGGACTCACTGCACTGCATCCCCACTGGTGCCAGTGCACTTTATGGAGTCACTGCACTGCATCCCTGGTGGTGCCAGTGAACTCTCTGGACTCACTGCACTGCATCCCCAGTGGTGACAGTGCACTCTCTGGACTCACTGCACGACATCCCCAGTGGTGCCAGTGCACTCTCTGGAGTCACTGCAGTGCATCCCCAGTGGTGCCAGTGTACTCTCTGGAGTCACTGCACTGCATCCCCACTGGTGCCAATGCACTCTCTGGACTCACTGCACTGCATCCCCACTGGTGCCAGTGCACTCTCTGGACTCACTGCACTGCATCCCCACTGGTGCCAGTGCACTCTCTGGACTCACTGCACTGCATCCCCACTGGTGCCAGTGCAATCTAAGGACTCACTGCACTGCATCCCCACTGGTGCCAGTGAACTCTCTGGACTCACTGCACTGCATCCCCACTGGTGCCAGTGCACTCTCTGGACTCACTGCACTGCACCCCCACTGGTGCCAGTGCACTCTCTGGACTCACTGCACTGCATCCCCAGTAGTGCCAGTGCACTTTCTGGAGTCACTGCACTGCATCCCTAGTGGTGCCAGTGAACTCTCTGGACTCACTGCACTGCATCCCCAGTGGTGCCAGTGCACTCTCTGGACTCACTGCACTGCATCCCCAGTGGTGCCAGTGCACTCTCTGGACTCACTGCACTACATCCCCACTGGTGCCAATGCACTCTCTGGACTCACTGCAGTGCATGCCCACTGGTGCCAGTGCACTCTCTGGACTCACTACACTGCATCCCCAGTGGTGCCAGTGCACTCTCTGGAGTCACTGCACTGCATCCCCACTGGTGCCAGTGAACTCTCTGGACTCACTGCACTGCATCCCCACTGGTGCCAGTGCACTCTCTGGACTCACAGCACTGCATCCCCAATGGTGCCACTGCACTCTCTGGACTCACTGCACTGCATCCCCACTGGTGCCAGTGAACTCTCTGGACTGACTGCACTGCATCCCCACTGCTGCCAGTGCACTCTCTGCACTCACTGCACTGCATCCCCAGTGGTGCCAGTGCACTCTCTGGAGTCACTGCACTGCATCCCCACTGGTGCCAATGCACTCTCTGGAGTCACTGCAGTGCATCCCCAGTGGTGCCAGTGCACTGTCTGGAGTCACTGCACTGCATCCCCCGTGGTGCCAGTGCACTCTCTGGAGTCACTGCACTGCATCCCCACTGGTGCCAGTGCACTTTCTGGACTCACTGCAGTGCATCCCCACTGGTGCCAGTCCACTCTCTGGAGTCACTGCACTGCATCCCCACTGCTGCCAGTGCACTCTCTGGACTCACTGCACTGCAGCCCCACTGCTGCCAGTGCACTCTATGGACTCACTGCACTGCATCCCCAGTGGTGCCAGTGCACTCTCTGGACTCACTGCACTGCATCCCCAGTAGTGCCAGTGCACTTTCTGGAGTCACTGCACCGCATCCCAAGTGGTGCCAGTGAACTCTCTGGACTCACTGCACTGCATCCCCACTGGTGCCAGTGCACTCTCTGGACTCACTGCACTGCATCCCTAGTGGTGCCAGTGCACTCTCTGGACTCACTGCACTGCATCCCCACTGGTGCAAGTGCACTCTCTGGAGTCACTGCACTGCATCCCCACTGGTGCCAGTGCACTCTTCGGACCCACTGCACTGCATCCCAACTGGTGCCAGTGCACTCTCTGGGCTCACTGCACTGCAACCCCACTGCTGCCAGTGCACTCTCTGGAGTCACTGCACTGCATGCCCACTGGTGCCAGTGCACTCTCTGGACTCACTGCACTGCAACCCCACTGGTGCCAGTGCACTCTCTGGACTCACTGCACTGCATCCCCACTGGTGCCAGTGCACTCTCTGGGCTCACTGCAGTGCATCCCCAGTGGTGCCAGTATACTCTCTGAAGACACTGCACTGCATCCCCACTGGTGCCAGTGAACTGCCTGGACTCACTGCACTGCATCCCCACTGGTGCCAGTGCACTCTCTGGACTCACTGCACTGCATCCCCACTGGTGCCAGTGCACTCTCTGGAGTCACTGCACTGCATCCCCACTGGTGCCAGTGCACTCTCTGGACTCACTACACTGCAACCCCACTGGTGCCAGTGAACTCTCTGGACTCACTACACTGCATCCCCACTGGTGCCAGTGCACTCTCTGGACTCACTGCACTGCATCCCCACTGGTGCCAGTGCACTCTCTGGAGTCACTGCACTGCATCCCCACTGGTGCCAGTGCACTCTCTGGACTCACTGCACTGCATCCCCACTGGTGCCAGTGCACTCTCTGGAGTCACTGCACTGCATCCCCACTGGTGCCAATGCACTCTCTGGAGTCACTGCAGTGCATCCCCACTGGTGCCCGTGCACTCTCTGCAGTCACTGCACTGCATCCCCAGTGGTGCCCGTGAACTCTCTGGACTCACTGCACTGCATCCCCAGTGGTTCCAGTGCACTCTCTGGACTCACTGCACTGCATCCCCAGTGGTGCCAGTGCACTCTCTGGACTCACTGCACTGCATCCCCACTGCTGCCAGTGCACTCTCTCAACTCACTGCACTGCATTCCCACTGGTGCCAGTGCACTCTCTGGAGTCACTGCTTTGCATCCCCACTGGTGCCACTGCACTCTCTGGACTGACTGCACTGCATCCCCACTGGTGCCAGTGCACTCTCTGGACTCACTGCACTGCAACCCCACTGGTGCCAGTGCACTCTCTGGACTCACTGCACTGCATCCCCACTGGTGCCAGTGAACTCTCTGGACTCACTGCACTGCATCCCCACTGGTGCCAGTGCACTCTCTGGAGTCACTGCACTGCATCCCCAGTGGTGCCAGTGCACTCTCTGGACTCACTGCACTGCATCTCCACTGCTTCCAGTGCACTCTCTGGACTCACTGCACTGTATTCCCACTGGTGCCAGTGCACTCTCTGGACTCACTGAACTGCAACCCCACTGGTGCCAGTGCACTCTCTGGACTCACTACACTGCATCCCCACTGTTGTCAGTGCACTCTCTGGACTCACTGCACTGCATTCCCACTGGTGCCAGTGCACTCTCTGGACTCACTGCACTGCAACCCCACTGGTGCCAGTGCACTCTCTGGACTCACTGCACTGCATCCCCAGTGGTGCCAGTGCACTCTCTGGACTGACTGCACTGCATCCCCACTGGTGCCAGTGCACTCTCTGGACTCACTGCACTGCATACCCAGTAGTGCCAGTGCACTTTATGGAGTCACTACACTGCATCCCTAGTGGAGCCAGTGCACTCTCTGGACTCACTGCACTGCATCCCCACTGGTGCCAGTGCACTCTCTGGACTCACTGCACTGCATCACCACTGGTGCCAGTGCAGTCTATGGAGTCACTGCACTGCATCCCCAGTGGTGCCAGTGCACTGTCTGGACTCACTGCAGTGCATCCCCACTGGTGCCAGTGCACTCTCTGGAGTCACTGCACTGCATCCCCACTGGTGCCAGTGAACTCTCTGGACTCACTGCACTGCATCCCCACTGGTGCCAGTGCACTCTCTGGACTCACTGCACTGCATCCCCAGTAGTGCCAGTGCACTTTCTGGACTCACTGCACTGCATCCCTAGTGGTGCCAGTGCACTCTCTGGACTCACTGCACTGCATCTCCACTGGTGACAGTGCACTCTCTGGACTCACTGCACTGCATCCCCACTGGTGCCAGTGAACTCTCTGGACTCACTGCACTGCATCCCCAGTGGTGCCAGTGGACTCTCTGGACTCACTGCAGTGCATCCCCAGTGGTGCCAGTGCACTGTCTGGACTCACTGCACTGCATCCCGACTGGTGCCAGTGCACTCTCTGGAGTCACTGCACTGCATTCCCACTGGTGCCAGTGCACTCTCAGGACTCACTGCACTGCATCCCCACTGGTGCCAGTGCACTCTCTGGACTCACTGCAATGCATCCCCAGTGGTGCCAGTGCACTCTCTGGAGTCACTGCACTGCAACCCCACTGGTGCCAGTGCACTCTCTGGAGTCACTGCACTGCATCCCCAGTGATGCCAGTGCACTCTCTGGACTCACTGCACTGCATCCCCACTGGTGCCAGTGCACTCTCTGGAGACACTGCAGTGCATCCCCAGTGGTGCCAGTGCACTCTCTGGAGTCACTGCTTTGCATCCCCACTGGTGCCATTGCACTCTCTGGACTGACTGCACTGCATCCCCACTGGTGCCAGTGCACTCTCTGCACTCACTGCACTGCATACCCACTGGTGCCAGTGCACTCTCTGGACTCACTGCACTGCAACCCCACTGGTGCCAGTGCACTCTCTGGACTCACTACACTGCATCCCCAGTGGTGCCAGTGCACTCTCTGGACTCACTGCACTGCATCTCCACTGGTGCCAGTGCACTCTCTGGACTCACTGCACTGCATCCCCAGTAGTGCCAGTGCACTTTCTGGACTCACTGCAGTGCATCCCCACTGGTGCCAGTGCACTCTCTGGACTCACTGCACTGCATCCCCAGTGGTGCCAGTGCACTCTCTGGAGTCACAGCACTGCATCCCCAGTGGTGCCAGTGCACTCTCTGGACTCACTGCACTGCATCTCCACTGGTGCTAGTGCACTCTCTGGACTCACTGCACTGCATCCCCATTGCTGCCAGTGCACTTTCTGGACTCACTGCAGTGCATCCCCACTGGTGCCAGTGCACTCTCTGGAGTCACTGCACTGCATCCCCACTGGTGCCAGTGAACTCTCTGGACTCACTGCACTGCATCCCCACTGGTGCCAGTGAACTCTCTGGACTCACTGCACTGCATTCCCAGTGGTGCCAGTGCACTCTCTGGACTCACTGCACTGCATCCCCAGTGGTGCCAGTGCACTCTCTGGACTCACTGCACTGCATCCCCACTGGTGCCAGTGCACTGTCTGGAGTCACTGCTTTGCATCCCCACTGGTGCCAGTGCACTCTCTGGACTCACTGCACTACATCCCCACTGGTGCCAGTGCACTCTCTGGACTCACTGCACTGCATCCCCAGTGGTGCCAGTGCACTCTCTGGACTCACTGCACTGCATCCCCACTGCTGCCAGAGCACTCTCTGGAGTCACTGCACTGCATCCCCAGTGGTGCCAGTGCACTCTCTGGACTCACTGCACTGCATCACCACTGCTGCCAGTGCACTCTCTAGACTCACTGCACTGCATCCCCACTGGTGCCAGTGCACTCTCTGGACTCACTGCACTGCAACCCCACTGGTGCCAGTGCACTCTCTGGACTCACTGCACTGCATCCCCACTGGTGCCAGTGCACTCTCTGGAGTCAGTGCACTGCATCCCCACTGGTGCCAATGCACTCTCTGGACTCACTGCACTGCATCCCCTGTGGTGCCAGTGCACTCTCTGGAGACACTGCAGTGCATCCGCACTGGTTCCAGTGCACTCTCTCAACTCACTGCACTGCATTCCCACTGGTGCCAGTGAACTCTCTGGACTCACTGCTTTGCATTCCCACTGGTGCCATTGCACTCTCTGGACTCACTGCACTGCATCCCCACTGGTGCCAGTGCACTCTCTGGACTCACTGCACTGCATCCCCACTGGTGCCAGTGCACTCTCTGGACTCACTGCACTGCATCCCCACTGGTGCCAGTGCACTCTCTGGACTCACTGCACTGCATCTCCAGTAGTGCCAGTGCACTTTCTGGAGTCACTGCACTGCATCCCCAGTGGTGCCAGTGCACTCTCTGGACTCACTGCACTGCATTCCCACTGGTGCCAGTGCACTCTCTGGACTCACTGCTTTGCATCCCCACTGGTGCCAGTGCAGTCTCTGCAGTCACTGCACTGCATCCCCACTGGTGCCAGTGCACTCTCTGGACTCACTGCACTACATCCCCACTGGTGCCAGGGCACTCTCTGGACTCACTGCTTTGCATCCCCACTGGTGCCAGTGCACTCTCTGGAGTCACTGCTTTGCATCCCCACTGGTGCCAGTGCACTCTCTGGACTCACTGCACTACATCCCCACTGGTGCCAGTGCACTCTCTGGACTCACTGCACTGCATTCCCAGTGGTGCCAGTGCACTCTCTGGACTCACTGCACTGCATCCCCACTGGTGCCAGTGCACTTTCTGGAGTCACTGCACTGCATCCCTAGTGGTGCCAGTGAACTCTCTGGAGTCACTGCACTGAATCCCCGGTGGTGCCAGTGCACTCTCTGGACTCACTGCACTGCATCCCCACTGGTGCCAGTGCACTCTCTGGAGTCAGTGCACTGCATCCCCACTGGTGCCAATGCACTCTCTGGACTCACTGCACTGCATCCCCAGTGGTGCCAGTGCACTCTCTGGAGACACTGCAGTGCATCCGCACTGGTTCCAGTGCACTCTCTCAACTCACTGCACTGCATTCCCACTGGTGCCAGTGCACTCTCTGGACTCACTGCTTTGCATTCCCACTGGTGCCATTGCACTCTCTGGACTCACTGCACTGCATCCCTAGTGGTGCCAGTGCACTCTCTGGACTCACTGCACTGCATCCCCACTGGTGCCAGTGCACTCTCTGGACTCACTGCACTGCATCCCCACTGGTGCCAGTGCACTCTCTGGACTCACTGCACTGCATCTCCAGTAGTGCCAGTGCACTTTCTGGAGTCACTGCACTGCATCCCCAGTGGTGCCAGTGCACTCTCTGGACTCACTGCACTGCATTCCCACTGGTGCCAGTGCACTCTCTGGACTCACTGCTTTGCATCCCCACTGGTGCCAGTGAAGTCTCTGCAGTCACTGCACTGCATCCCCACTGGTGCCAGTGCACTCTCTGGACTCACTGCACTACATCCCCACTGGTGCCAGTGCACTCTCTGGACTCACTGCTTTGCATCCCCACTGGTGCCAGTGCACTCTCTGGAGTCACTGCTTTGCATCCCCACTGGTGCCAGTGCACTCTCTGGACTCACTGCACTACATCCCCACTGGTGCCAGTGCACTCTCTGGACTCACTGCACTGCATTCCCAGTGGTGCCAGTGCACTCTCTGGACTCACTGCACTGCATCCCCACTGGTGCCAGTGCACTTTCTGGAGTCACTGCACTGCATCCCTAGTGGTGCCAGTGAACTCTCTGGAGTCACTGCACTGAATCCCCGGTGGTGCCAGTGCACTCTCTGGACTCACTGCACTGCATCCCCACTGGTGCCAGTGCACTCTCTGGACTCACTGCAGTGCATCCCCACTGGTGCCAGTGCACTCTCTGGACTCACTGCACTGCATCCCCACTGGTGCCAGTGCACTCTAAGGACTCACTACACTGCACTGCATCCCCAGTGGTGCCAGTGAACTCTCTGGACTCACTGCACTGCATCCCCAGTGGTGCCAGTGAACTCTCTGGACTCACTGCACTGCATCCCCACTGGTGCCAGTGCACTCTCTGGACTCACTGCACTGCATCCCCACTGGTGCCAGTGCACTCTCTGGACTCACTGCACTACATCCCCACTGGTGCCAGTGCACTCTCTGGACTCACTGCACTGCATCCCCACTGGTGCCAGTGCACTCTCTGGAGTCAGTGCACTGCATCCCCACTGGTGCCAATGCACTCTCTGGACTCACTGCACTGCATCCCCAGTGGTGCCAGTGCACTCTCTGGAGACACTGCAGTGCATCCGCACTGGTTCCAGTGCACTCTCTCAACTCACTGCACTGCATTCCCACTGGTGCCAGTACACTCTCTGGACTCACTGCTTTGCATTCCCACTGGTGCCATTGCACTCTCTGGACTCACTGCACTGCATCCCCACTGGTGCCAGTGCACTCTCTGGACTCACTGCACTGCATCCCCACTGGTGCCAGTGCACTCTCTGGACTCACTGCACTGCATCCCCACTGGTGCCAGTGCACTCTCTGGACTCACTGCACTGCATCTCCAGTAGTGCCAGTGCACTTTCTGTAGTCACTGCACTGCATCCCCAGTGGTGCCAGTGCACTCTATGGAGACACTGCAGTGCATCCCCAGTGGTGCCAGTGCACTCTCTGGTGTCACTGCTTTGCATCCCCACTGGTGCCAGTGCACTCTCTGGACTGACTGCACTGCATCCCCACTGGTGCCAGTGCACTCTCTGGACTCACTGCACTGCATCCCCAGTAGTGCCAGTGCACTTTCTGGAGTCACTTCACTGCATCCCTAGTGGTGCCAGTGCACTCTCTGGAGTCACTGCACTGCATCCCCAGTGGTGCCAGTGCACTCTCTGGACTCACTGCAGTGCATCCCCACTGGTGCCAGTGCACTCCCTGGACTCACTGCACTGCATCCCCAGTGGTGCCAGTGCACTCTCTGGACTCACTGCACTGCATCCCCACTGGTGCCAGTGCACTCTCTGGACTCACTGCACTGCATCCCCAGTGGTGCCAGTGCACTCTCTGGACTCACTGCACTGCATCCCCACTGGTGCCAGTGCACTCTCTGGAGTCACTGCACGACATCCCCACTGGTGCCAGTGCACTCTCTGGACTCACTGCAATGCATCCCCAGTGGTGCCAGTGCACTCTCTGGACTCACTGCACTGCAAACCCACTGGTGCCAGTGCACTCTCTGGAGTCACTGCACTGCATCCCCAGTGATGCCAGTGCACTCTCTGGACTCACTGCACTGCATCCCCAGTGGTGCCAGTGCACTCTATGGAGACACTGCAGTGCATCCCCAGTGGTGCCAGTGCACTCTCTGGTGTCACTGCTTTGCATCCCCACTGGTGCCAGTGCACTCTCTGGACTGACTGCACTGCATCCCCACTGGTGCCAGTGCACTCTCTGGACTCACTGCACTGCATCCCCAAGAGTGCCAGTGCACTTTCTGGAGTCACTGCACTGCATCCCTAGTGGTGCCAGTGCACTCTCTGGACTCACTGCACTGAATCCCCGGTGGTGCCAGTGCACTCTCTGGACTCACTGCACTGCATCCCCAGTGGTGCCAGTGCACTCTCTGGACTCACTGCACTGCATCCCCAGTGGTGCCAGTGCACTCTCTGGGCTCACTGCACTGCATCCCCACTGGTGCCAGTGGACTCTCTGGACTCACTGCACTGCATCCCCACTGGTGCCAGTGCACTCTCTGCACTCACTGCACTTCATCCCCAGTGGTGCCAGTGCACTCTCTGGACTCACTGCACTGCATCCCCACTGCTGCCAGTGCACTCTCTGGAGTCACTGCACTGCATCCCCACTGGTGCCAGTGCACTCTCTGGACTCACTGCACTGCAACCCCACTGGTGCCAGTGCACTCTCTGGACTCACTACACTGCATCCCCACTGGTGCCAGTGCACTCTCTGGACTCACTGCACTGCATCCCCAGTGGTGCCAGTGCACTGTCTGGACTCACTGCACTGCATCCCCAGTGGTGCCAGTGAACTCTCTGGACTCACTGCACTGCATCCCCAGTGGTGACAGTGCACTCTCTGGACTCACTGCACTGCATCACCACTGGTGCCAGTGCACTCTCTGGACTCACTGCACTGCATCCCCACTGGTGCCAGTGCACTCTCTGGACTCACTGCACTACATCCCCACTGGTGCCAGTGCACTCTCTGCACTCACTGCACTGCATCCCCACTGGTGTCAGTGCACTCTCTGGAGTCACTGCACTGCATCCCCACTGGTGCCAGTGCACTCTCTGGACTCACTGCACTGCATCCCCACTAGTGCCAGTGCACTCTCTGGACTCACTGCACTACATCCCAACTGGTGCCAGTGCACTCTCTGGACTCACTGCACTGCATCCCCACTGGTGCAACTGCACTCTCTGGACTCACTGCACTGCATCCCCACTGGTGCCAGTGCACTCTCTGGGCTCACTGCACTGCATCCCCACTGGTGCCAGTGGACTCTCTGGACTCACTGCACTGCATCCCCAGTGGTGCCAGTGCACTCTCTGGAGTCACTGCACTGCATCCCCACTGGTGCCAGTGCACTCTCTGGACTCACTGCACTGCATCCCCAGTGGTGCCAATGCACTCTCTGGACTCACTGCACTGCATCCCCACTGGTGCCAGTGCACTCTCTGGACTCACTGCACTGCATCCCCACTGGTGCCACTGCACTCTCTGGAGACACTGCAGTGCATCCCCACTGGTTCCAGTGCACTCTCTCAACTCACTGCACTGCATTCCCACTGGTGCGAGTGCACTCTCTGGACTCACTGCTTTGCATCCCCACTGGTGCCATTGCACTCTCTGGACTCACTGCACTGCATCCCCACTGGTGCCAGTGCACTCTCTGGAGTCACTGCTTTGCATCCCCACTGGTGCCAGTGCACTCTCTGGACTCACTGCACTACATCCCCAAAGGTGCCAGTGCACTCTCTGGACTCACTGCTTTGCATCCCCACTGGTGCCATTGCACTCTCTGGACTGACTGCACTGCATCCCCAGTGGTGCCAGTGCACTCTCTGGACTCACTGCACTGCATCCCCAGTGTTGCCAGTGCACTCTCTGGGCTCAATGCACTGCATCCCCACTGGTGCCAGTGGACTCTCTGGACTCACTGCACTGCATCCCCACTGGTGCCAGTGCACTCTCTGGACTCACTGCACTGCATCCCCACTGCTGCCAGTGCACTCTCTGGACTCACTGCACTGCATCCCCACTGGTTCCAGTGCACTCTGTCAACTCACTGCACTGCATTCCCACTGGTGCCAGTGCACTCTCTGGACTCAATACACTGCATCCCCACTGGTGCCAGTGCACTCTCTGGACTCACTGCACTGCATCCCCACTGGTGCCAGTGCACTCTCTGGACTCACTGCACTGCATCCCGACTGGTGCCAGTGCACTCTCTGGACTCACTGCACTGCATCTCCAGTAGTGCCAGTGCACTTTCTGGAGTCACTGCACTGCATCCCTAGTGGTGCCAGTGCACTCTCTGGACTCACTGCACTGCATCCCCAGTGGTGCCACGGCACTCTCTGGACTCACTGCACTGCATCCCCACTGGTGCCAGTGCACTCTCTGGAGTCACTGCACTGCATCCCCACTGGTGCCAGTGCACTCTCTGGAGTCACTGCACTGCATCCCCACTGGTGCCAGTGCACTCTCTGGACTCACTGCACTGCATCCCCAGTGGTGCCAGTGAACTCTCTGGACTCACTGCACTGCATCCCCACTGGTGCCAGTGCACTCTCTGGACTCACTGCACTGCATCCCCAGTAGTGCCAGTGCACTTTCTGGACTCACTGCACTGCATCCCCACTGGTGCCAGTGAACTCTCTGGAGTCACTGCACTGCATCACCACTGGTGCCAGTGCACTCTCTGGACTCACTGCACTGCATCCCCACTGGTGCCAGTGAACTCTCTGGACTCACTGCACTGCATCCCCACTGGTCCCAGTGCACTCTCTGGACTCATTGCACTGCACGCCCACTGGTGCCAGTGCACTCTCGGGACTCACTGCACTGCATCCCCACTGGTGCCAGTGCACTCTCTGCACTCACTGCACTGCATCCCCACTGGTGCCAGTGCACTCTCTGGACTCACTGCACTGCATCCCCACTGGTGCCAGTGCACTCTCTAGAGTCACTACACTGAATCCCCACTGGTGCCAGTTCACTCTCTAGAGTCACTGCACTGATCCGCAGTGGTGCCAGTGCACTCTCTGGACTCACTGCACTGCATCCCCACTGGTACCAGTGCACTCTCTGGACTCACTGCACTGCATCCCCACTGGTGCCAGTGCACTCTTTGGAGTCACTGCAAAGCATCCCCAGTGGTGCCAGTGCTCTCTCTGGAGACACTGCAGTGCATCCCCACTGGTGCCAGTGCACTCTCTGGACTCACTACACTGCATCCCCACTGGTGCCAGTGCACTCTCTGGACTCACTGCACTGCATCCCCACTGGTGCCAGTGCACTCTAAGGACTCACTACACTGCACTGCATCCCCAGTGGTGCCAGTGAACTCTCTGGACTCACTGCACTGCATCCCCACTGGTGCCAGTGCACTCTCTGGACTCACTGCACTGCATCCCCACTGGTGCCAGTGCACTCTCTGGACTCACTGCACTGCATCCCCAGTAGTGCCAGTGCACTCTCTGGACTCACTGCACTGCATCCCCAGTGGTGCCAGTGCACTCTCTGGACTCACTGCACTGCATCCCCAGTGGTGCCAGTGCACTCTCTGGACTCACTGCACTGCATCCCCACTGCTGCCAGTGCACTCTCTGGACTCACTGCACTGCATCCCCACTGGTGCCAGTGCACTCTCTGGACTCACTGCACTGCATCCCCACTGGTGCCAGTGCACTCTCTGGACTCACTGCACTGAATCCCCACTGCTCACAGTGCACTCTCAGGAGTCACTGCACTCCAACCCCACTGGTGCCAGTGCACTCTATGGAGTCACTGCACTTATCCCCACTAGTGCCAGTGCACTCTCTGGACTCACTGCACTGCATCCCCACTGGTGCCAGTGCACTCTCTGGACTCACTGCACTGCATCCCCACTGGTGCCAGTGCACTCTCTGGACTCACTGCACTGCATCCCCACAGATGCCAGTGCACTCTCTGGACTCACTGCACTGCATCCCCATTGATACCAGTGTACTCTCCGGAGACACTGCAGTGCATCCCCAGTTGTTGCTAGTGCACTCTCTGGACTCACTGCACTGCATCCCCACTGGTGCCAGTACACTCTCTGGACTCACTGCACTGCATCCCCAGTAGTTCCAGTGCACTCTCTGGAGTCACTGCACTGCATCCCCACTGGTGCCAGTGCACTCTCTGGACTCACTGCACTGCATCCCCACTGGTGCCAGTGCACTCTCTGGACTCACTGCACTGCATCCCCACTGGTGCCAATGCACTCTCTGGACTCACTGCACTGCATAACCACTGCTGCCAGTGCACTCTGTGGAGACACTGCAGTGCATCCGCACTGGTTCCAGTGCACTCTCTCAACTCACTGCACTGCATTCCCACTGGTGCCAGTGCACTCTCTGGACTCACTGCTTTGCATCCCCACTGGTGCCATTGCACTATCTGGACTGACTGCACTGCATCCCCAGTGGTGCCAGTGCACTTTCTGGACTCACTGCACTGCATCCCCACTGGTGCCAGTGCACTCTCTGGGCTCACTACACTGCATCCCCACTGGTACCAGTGGACTCTCTGGACTCACTGCACTGCATCCCCACTGGTGCCAATGCACTCTCTGGACTCACTGCACTGCATCCCCAGTGGTGCCAGTGCACTCTCTGGACTCACTGCACTGCATCCCCACTGGTGCCAGTGCACTCTCTAGAGTCGCTGCACTGCATCCCCACTGCTGCCAGTGCACTCTCTGGAGTCACTGCACTGCATCACCAGTAGTGCCAGTGAACTCTCTGGACTCACTGCACTGCATCCCCAGTGGTGCCAGTGCACTCTCTGGACTCACTGCACTGCATCCCCAGTGGTGCCAGTGAACTCTCTGGACTCACTGCACTGCATCCCCAGTGGTGCCAGTGCACTCTCTGGACTCACTTCACTGCATCCCCAGTGGTGCCAGTGCACTCTCTGGAGTCACTGCACTGCATCCCCAGTGGTGCCAGTACACTCTCTGGACTCACTGCACTGCATCCCCAGTGGTGCCAGTGCACTCTCTGGACTCACTGCACTGCATCCCCACTGGTGCCAGTGCACTCTCTGGACTCACTGCTCTGCATCCCCACTGGTGCCAGTGCACTTTCTGGAGTCACTGCACTGCATAACCACTGTTGACAGTGCACTCTCTGGACTCACTACACTGCATCCCCACTGGTGCCAATGCACTCTGTGGACTCACTGCACTGCATCCCCAGTGGTGCCAGTGCACTCTCTGGACTCACTGCACTGCATCCCCACTGGTGCCAGTGCACTCTCTAGAGTCGCTGCACTGCATCCCCACTGGTGCCAGTGCACTTTCTGGAGTCACTGCACTGCATGCCAAGCGGTGCCAGTGAACTCTCTCAGGACTCACTGCACTGCATCCCCACGTGGTGCCAGTGCACTCTCTGGACTCACTGCACTGCATCCCCACTGGTGCCAGTGCACTCTCTGGACTCACTTCACTGCATCCCTACTGGTGCCAGTGCACTCTCTGGAGTCACTGCACTGCATCCCCACTGGTGCCAGTACACTCTCTGGACTCACTGCACTGCATACCCACTGGCGCCAGTGCACTCTCTGGACTCACTGCACTGCATCCCCACTGATGCCAATGCACTCTCTGGACTCACTGCACTGCATAACCACTGGTGCCAGTGCACTCTCTGGAGACACTCCAGTGCATCCGCACTGGTTCCAGTGCACTCTCTCAACTCACTGCACTGCATTCCCACTGGTGGCAGTGCACAATCTGGACTCACTGCTTTGCATCCCCACTGGTGCCATTGCACTGTCTGGACTGACTGCACTGCATCCCCACTTGTGCCAGTGCACTCTCTGTACTCACTGCACTGCATCCCCACTGGTGCCAGTGCACTCTCTGGGCTCACTGAACTGCATCCCCACTAGTGCCAGTGGACTCTCTGGACTCACTGCACTGCATCCCCACTGGTGCCAGTGCACTCTCTGGAGTCACTGCACTGCATCCCCAGTGGTGCCAGTGCACTCTCTGGACTCACTGCACTGCATCCCCACTGGTGCCAGTGCACTCTCTGGACTCACTGCACTGCATCCCCACTGGTGCCAGTGCACTCTCTGGACTCACTGCACTGCAACCCCACTGGTGCCAGAGCACTCTCTGGACTCACTACACTGCATCCCCAGTGGTGCCAGTGCACTCTCTGGACTCACTGCACTGCATCCCCAGTGGTGCCAGTGCACTCTCTGGACTCACTGCACTGCATCCCGACTGGTGCCAGTGCACTCTCTGGACTCACTGCACTGCATCTCCAGTAGTGCCAGTGCACTTTCTGGAGTCACTGCACTGCATCCCTAGTGGTGCCAGTGCACTCTCTGGACTCACTGCACTGCATCCCCAGTGGTGCCAATGCACTCTCTGGACTCACTGCACTGCATCCCCACTGGTGCCAGTGCACTCTCTGGAGTCACTGCACTGCATCCCCACTGGTGCCAGTGCACTGTCTGGACTCACTGCACTGCATCCCCACTGGTGCCAGTGCACTCTCTGGAGTCACTGCACTGCATCCCCACTGGTGCCAGTGAACTCTCTGGACTCACTGCACTGCATGCCCACTGGTGCCAGTGCACTCTCTGGACTCACTGCACTGCATCCCCAGTAGTGCCAGTGAACTCTCTGGACTCACTGCACTGCATCCCCACTGGTGCCAGTGCACTCTCTGGACTCATTGCACTGCACGCCCACTGGTGCCAGTGCACTCTCGGGACTCACTGCACTGCATCCCCACTGGTGCCAGTGCACTCTCTGCACTCACTGCACTGCATCCCCACTGGTGCCAGTGCACTCTCTGGACTCACTGCACTGCATCCCCACTGGTGCCAGTGCACTCTCTAGAGTCACTGCACTGCATCCCCACTGGTGCCAGTTCACTCTCTAGAGTCACTGCACTGATCCGCAGTGGTGCCAGTGCACTCTCTGGACTCACTGCACTGCATCCCCACTGGTACCAGTGCACTCTCTGGACTCACTGCACTGCATCCCCACTGCTGCCAGTGCACTCTCTGGAGTCACTGCAATGCATCCCCAGTGGTGCCAGTGCACTCTCTGGAGACACTGCAGTGCATCCCCACTGGTGCCTGTGCACTCTCTGGACTCACTGCACTGCAACCCCACTGGTGCCAGTGCACTCTCTGGACTCACTACACTGCATCCCCACTGGTGCCAGTGCACACTCTGGACTCACTGCACTGCATCTCCACTGGTGCCAGTGCACTCTCTGGACTCACTGCACTGCATCCCCAGTAGTGCCAGTGCACTTTCTGGAGTCACTGCACTGCATCTCCAGTAGTGCCAGTGCACTTTCTGGAGTCACTGCACTGCATCCCTAGTGGTGCCAGTGCACTCTCTGGACTCACTGCACTGCATCCCCAGTGGTGCCACGGCACTCTCTGGACTCACTGCACTGCATCCCCACTGGTGCCAGTGCACTCTCTGGACTCACTGCACTGCATCCCCAGTGGTGCCAGTGCACTCTCTGGACTCACTGCAGTGCATCCCCACTGGTGCCAGTGCACTCTCTGGAGTCACTGCACTGCATCCCCACTGGTGCCAGTGCACTGTGTGGACTCACTGCACTGCATCCCCACTGGTGCCAGTGCACTCTCTGGAGTCACTGCACTGCATCCCCACTGGTGCCAGTGAACTCTCTGGACTCACTGCACTGCATGCCCACTGCTGCCAGTGCACTCTCTGGACTCACTGCACTGCATCCCCAGTAGTGCCAGTGAACTCTCTGGACTCACTGCACTGCATCCCCACTGGTGCCAGTGCACTCTCTGGACTCATTGCACTGCACGCCCACTGGTGCCAGTGCACTCTCGGGACTCACTGCACTGCATCCCCACTGGTGCCAGTGCACTCTCTGCACTCACTGCACTGCATCCCCACTGGTGCCAGTGCACTCTCTGGACTCACTGCACTGCATCCCCACTGGTGCCAGTGCACTCTCTAGAGTCACTGCACTGAATCCCCACTGGTGCCAGTTCACTCTCTAGAGTCACTGCACTGATCCGCAGTGGTGCCAGTGCACTCTCTGGACTCACTGCACTGCATCCCCACTGGTACCAGTGCACTCTCTGGACTCACTGCACTGCATCCCCACTGGTGCCAGTGCACTCTCTGGACTCACTGCACTGCATCCCCAGTGGTGCCAGTGCACTCTCTGGAGACACTGCAGTGCATCCCCACTGGTGCCAGTGCACTCTCTGGACTCACTGCACTGCAACCCCACTGGTGCCAGTGCACTCTCTGGACTCACTACACTGCATCCCCACTGGTGCCAGTGCACTCTCTGGACTCACTGCACTGCATCTCCACTGGTGCCAGTGCACTCTCTGGACTCACTGCACTGCATCCCCAGTAGTGCCAGTGCACTTTCTGGAGTCACTGCACTGCATCTCCAGTAGTGCCAGTGCACTTTCTGAAGTCACTGCACTGCATCCCCACTGCTGCCAGTGCACTCTCTAGACTCACTGCACTGCATCCCCAGTGGTGCCACGGCACTCTCTGGACTCACTGCACTGCATCCCCACTGGTGCCAGTGCACTCTCTGGAGTCACTGCACTGCATCCCCACTGGTGCCAGTGCACTCTCTGGAGTCACTGCACTGCATCCCCACTGGTGCCAGTGCACTGTCTGGACTCACTGCAGTGCATCCCCACTGGTGCCAGTGCACTCTCTGGAGTCACTGCACTGCATCCCCACTGGTGCCAGTGAACTCTCTGGACTCACTGCACTGCATGCCCACTGGTGCCAGTGCACTCTCTGGACTCACTGCACTGCATCCCCAGTAGTGCCAGTGAACTCTCTGGACTCACTGCACTGCATCCCCACTGGTGCCAGTGCACTCTCTGGACTCATTGCACTGCACGCCCACTGGTGCCAGTGCACTCTCGGGACTCACTGCACTGCATCCCCACTGGTGCCAGTGCACTCTCTGCACTCATTGCACTGCATCCCCACTGGTGCCAGTGCACTCTCTGGACTCACTGCACTGCATTCCCACTGGTGCCAGTGCACTCTCTAGAGTCACTGCACTGATCCGCAGTGGTGCCTGTTCACTCTCTGGACTCACTGCACTGCATCCCCACTGGTACCAGTGCACTCTCTGGACTCACTGCACTGCATCCCCACTGGTGCCAGTGCACTCTCTGGACTCACTGCACTGCATCCCCACTGGTGCCAATGCACTCTCTGGACTCACTGCACTGCATAACCACTGCTGCCAGTGCACTCTCTGGAGACACTGCAGTGCATCCGCACTGGTTCCAGTGCACTCTCTCAACTCACTGCACTGCATTCCCACTGGTGCCAGTGCACTCTCTGGACTCACTGCTTTGCATCCCCAATGGTGCCATTGCACTGTCTGGACTGACTGCACTGCATCCCCACTGGTGCCAGTGCACTCTCTGTACTCACTGCACTGCATCCCCACTGGTGCCAGTGGACTCTCTGGACTCACTGCACTGCATCCCCACTGGTGCCAGTGCACTCTCTGGAGTCACTGCACTGCATCCCCAGTGGTGCCAGTGCACTCTCTGGACTCACTGCACTGCATCCCCACAGATGCCAGTGCACTCTCTGGACTCACTGCACTGCATCTCCACTGGTGCCAGTGCACTCTCTGGACTCACTGCACTGCAACCCCACTGGTGCCAGTGCACTCTCTGGACTCACTACACTGCATCTCCACTGGTGCCAGTGCACTCTCTGGACTCACTGCACTGCATCCCCAGTGGTGCCAGTGCACTCTCTGGACTCACTGCACTGCATCCCCACTGGTGCCAGTGCACTCTCTGGACTCACTGCACTGCATCTCCAGTAGTGCCAGTGCACTTTCTGGAGTCACTGCACTGCATCCCTAGTGGTGCCAGTGCACTCTCTGGACTCACTGCACTGCATCCCCAGTGGTGCCACGGCACTCTCTGGACTCACTGCACTGCATTCCCACTGGTGCCAGTGCACTCTCTGGACTCACTGCACTGCAACCCCACTGGTGCCAGTGCACTCTCTGGACTCACTGCACTGCATCCCCAGTGGTGCCAGTGCACTCTCTGGACTGACTGCACTGCATCCCCACTGGTGCCAGTGCACTCTCTGGACTCACTGCACGGCATCCCCACTGGTGCCAGTGCACTCTCTGGAGTCACTGCAGTGCATCACCAGTGGTGCCAGTGCACTCTCTGGACTCACTGCACTGCATACCCACTGGTGTCAATGCACTCTCTGGAGTCACTGCACTGCATCCCTACTGGTGCCAGTGCACTCTCTGGACTCACTGCACTGCATCCCCACTGGTGCCAGTGCACTATAAGGACTCACTGCACTGCATCCCCAGTGGTGCCAGTGCACTCTCTGGACTCACTGCACTGCATCCCCACTGGTGCCAGTGCACTCTCTGCACTCACTGCACTGCATCCCCACTGGTGCCAGTGCACTCTCAGGACTCACTACACTGCATCCCCTCTGGTGCCAGTGCACTCTCTAGAGTCACTGCACTCCAACCCCACTGGTGCCAGTGCACTCTCTAGAGTCACTGCACTGATCCGCAGTGGTGCCAGTGCACTCTCTGGACTCACTGCACTGCATCCCCACTGGTACCAGTGCACTCTCTGGACTGACTGCACTGCATCCCCACTGGTGCCAGTGCACTCTCTGGACTCACTGCACTGCATCCCCAGTGGTGCCAGTGCACTCTCTGGAGTCACTGCACTGCATCCCCACTGGTGCCAGTGCACTCTCTGGACTCACTGCACTGCATCCCCAGTAGTGCCAGTGCACTTTCTGGAGTCACTGCACTGCATCCCTAGTGGTGCCAGTGCACTCTCTGGAGCCACTGCACTGCATCCCCACTGGTGCCAGTGCACTCTCTGGAGTCACTGCACTGCATCCCCAGTGGTGCCAGTGCACTCTCTGGACTCACTGCAGTGCATCCCCGGTGGTGCCAGTGCACTCTCTGGACTCACTGCACTGCATCCCCACTGGTGCCAGTGCACTCTCTGGACTCACTGCACTGCATCCCCAGTAGTGCCAGTGCACTTTCTGGAGTCACTGCACTGCATCCCTAGTGGTGCCAGTGCACTCTCTGGACTCACTGCACTGCATCCCCAGTGGTGCCAGTGCACTCTCTGGTCTCACTGCACTGCATCCCCAGTGGTGCCAGTGCACTCTCTGGACTCACTGCACTGCATCCCCACTACTGCCATTGCACTCTCTGGAGTCACTGCACTGCATCCCCAGTAGAGCCAGTGAACTCTCTGGACTCACTGCACTGCAACCCCACTGGTGCCAGTGCACTCTCTGGACTCACTGCACTGCATCCCCAGTGGTGCCAGTGCACTCTCTGGACTCACTGCACTGCATCCCCTGTGGTGCCAGTGCACTCTCTGGACTCACTTCAGTGCATCCCCAGTGGTGCCAGTGCACTCTCTGGACTCACTGCACTGCATCCCCAGTGGTGCCAGTGCACTCTCTGGACTCATTGCACTGCATCCCCAGTGGTGCCAGTGCACTCTCTGGACTCACTGCAGTACATTCCCAGTGGTACCAATGCACTCTCTGGACTCACTGCACTGCATCACCAGTGGTGCCAGTGCACTCTCTGGAATCACTGCAGTGCATCCCCTGTGCTGCCATTGCACTCTCTGTACTCACTGCACTGCATCCCCAGTGGTGCCAGTGCACTCTCTGTACTCACTGCACTGCATCCCCAGTGGAGCCAGAGCACTCTCTGGCCTCACTGCATTGCATCCCCAGTGGTGCCAGTGCACTCTCTGGACTCACTGCACTGCATCCCCACTGGTGCCAGTGCACTCTCTGGACTCACTGCAGTGCATTCCCAGTGGTACCAATGCACTCTCTGGACTCACTGCACTGCATCACCAGTGGTGCCAGTGCACTCTCTGGAATCACTGCAGTGCATCCCCTGTGCTGCCATTGCACTCTCTGTACTCACTGCACTGCATCCCCAGTGGTGCCAGTGCAGTCTCTGGACTCACTGCAGTGCATCCCCAGTGGTGCCAGTGCACTCTCTGGACTCATTGCACTGCATCCCCAGTGGTGCCAGTGCACTCTCTGGACTCACTGCAGTGCATTCCCAGTGGTATCAATGCACTCTCTGGACTCACTGCACTGCATCACCAGTGGTGCCAGTGCACTCTCTGGAATCACTGCAGTGCATCCCCAGTGGTGCCAGTGCACTCTTTGGACTCACTGCACTGCATCCCCATTAGTGCCAGGTCATTCTCTGGACTCACTGCAGTGCATCCCCAGTGTTGACAGTGCACTCTCTGGACTCACTGCACTGCATCCCCAGTGGTGCCACTGCACTCTCTGGACACACTGCAGTGTATCCCCAGTGGTGCAAGGGCACTCTCTGGACTAACTGCACTAAAACCCCAGTGGTGCCAGTGCACTCTCTAGAGTCACTACACTCCAACCCCACTGGTGCCAGTGCACTCTCTAGAGTCACTGCACTGATCCGAAGTGGTGCCAGTGCACTCTCTGGACTCACTGCACTGCATCCCCACTGGTACCAGTGCACTCTCTGGAGTCACTGCACTGCATCCCCACTGGTGCCAGTGCACTCTATGGAGTCACTGCACTGCATCCCCACTGGTGCCAGTGCACTCTCAGGACTCACTGCACTGCATCCCCAGTGGTGCCAGTGCAGTCTCTGGACTCACTGCACTGCATCCCCAGTGGTGCCAGTGCACTCTCTGGACTCACTGCACTGCATCCCCACTGGTGCCAGTGCACTCTCTGGACTAACTGCACTGCATCCCCTGTGGTGCCAGGGCACTCTCCGGACTCACTGCAGTGCATTCGCAGTGGTGCCAGTGCACTCTTTGGACTCACTGCACTGCATCCCCATTAGTGCCAGGTCATTCTCTGGACTCACTGCAGTGCATCCCCAGTGTTGACAGTGCACTCTCTGGACTCACTGCACTGCATCCCCAGTGGTGCCAGTGCACTCTCTGGACACACTGCAGTGTATCCCCAGTGGTGCAAGGGCACTCTCTGGACTAACTGCACTAAAACCCCAGTGGTGCCAGTGCACTCTCTGGACTCACAGCACTGCATCCCCAATGGTGCCACTGCACTCTCTGGACTCACTAAACTGCATCCCCACTGGTGCCAGTGCAGTCTCTGCAGTCACTGCAGTGCATCCCCAGTGGTGCCAGTGCACTCTTTGGACTCACTGCACTGCATCCCCACTGGTGCCAGTGCACTCTCTGGACTCACTGCACTGCATCCCCAGTAGTGCCAGTGCACTTTCTGGAGTCACTGCACTGCATCCCTAGTGGTGCCAGTGCACTCTCTGGACTCACTGCACTGCATCCCCAGTGGTGCCAGTGCACTCTCTGGACTCACTGCACTGCATCACCAGTGGTGCCAGTGCACTCTCTGGACTCACTGCACTGCATCCCCACTGCTGCCAGTGCACTCTCTGGAGTCACTGCACTGCATCCCCACTGGTGCCAGTGAACTCTCTGGACTCACTGCACTCCATCCCCACTGGTGCCAGTGCACTCTCTGGACTCACTGCACTGTATCCCCACTGGTGCCAGTGCACTCTCTGGAATCACTGCACTGCATCCCCTGTGGTGCCAGTGCACTCTCTGGACTTACTGCACTGCATCCCCAGTGGTGCCAGTGCACTCTCTGGACTCACTGCAGTGCATCCCCACTGGTGCCAGTGCACTCTCTGGACTCACTGCACTGCATCCCCAGTGGTGCCAGTGCACTCTCTGGACTCACTGCACTGCATCCCCAGTGGTGGCAGTGCACTCTCTGGACTCACTGCAGTGCATTCCCACTGGTGCCAATGCACTCTCTGGACTCACTGCACTGCATCACCAGTGGTGCCAGTGCACTCTCTGGCTTCACTGTAGTGCATCCCCTGTGCTGCCATTGCACTCTCTGTATTCACTGCACTGCATCCCCAGTGGTGCCAGTGCACTCTCTGTACTCACTGCACTGCATCCCTAGTGGAGCCAGAGCACTCTCTGGACTCACTGCATTGCATCCCCAGTGGTGCCAGTGCACTCTCTGGACTCACTGCACTGCATCCCCAGTGGTGCCAGTGCACTCTCTGGACTCACTGCACTGCATCCCCACTGGTGCCAGTGCACTCTCTGGACTAACTGCACTGCATCCCCTGTGGTGCCAGGGCACTCTCCGGACTCACTGCAGTGCATCCGCAGTCGTGCCAGTGCACTCTTTCGAGTCACTGCACTGCATCCCCAGTGGTGCCAGTGCACTCTCTGGACTCACTGCAGTGCATCCCCACTGGTGCCAGTGCACTCTCTGGACTCACTGCACTGCAACCCCACTGGTGCCAGTGCACTCTCTGGACTCACTACACTGCATCCCCACTGGTGCCAGTGCAGTCTCTGGACTCACTACAGTGCATCCCCGGTGGTGCCAGTGCACTCTCTGGACTCACTGCACTGCATCCCCACTGGTGCCAGTGCACTCTCTGGACTCACTGCACTGCATCCCCAGTAGTGCCAGTGCACTTTCTGGAGTCACTGCACTGCATCCCTAGTGGTGCCAGTGCACTCTCTGGACTCACTGCACTGCATCCCCAGTGGTGCCAGTGCACTCTCTGGACTCACTGCACTGCATCCCCAGTGGTGCCAGTGCACTCTCTGGACTCACTGCACTGCATCCCCACTGGTGCCAGTGCACTATAAGGACTCACTGCACTGCATCCCCAGTGGTGCCAGTGCACTCTCTGGACTCACTGCACTGCATCCCCACTGGTGCCAGTGCACTCTCTGCACTCACTGCACTGCATCCCCACTGGTGCCAGTGCACTCTCAGGACTCACTACACTGCATCCCCTCTGGTGCCAGTGCACTCTCTAGAGTCACTGCACTCCAACCCCACTGGTGCCAGTGCACTCTCTAGAGTCACTGCACTGATCCGCAGTGGTGCCAGTGCACTCTCTGGACTCACTGCACTGCATCCCCACTGGTACCAGTGCACTCTCTGGACTGACTGCACTGCATCCCCACTGGTGCCAGTGCACTCTCTGGACTCACTGCACTGCATCCCCAGTGGTGCCAGTGCACTCTCTGGAGTCACTGCACTGCATCCCCACTGGTGCCAGTGCACTCTCTGGACTCACTGCACTGCATCCCCAGTAGTGCCAGTGCACTTTCTGGAGTCACTGCACTGCATCCCTAGTGGTGCCAGTGCACTCTCTGGAGCCACTGCACTGCATCCCCACTGGTGCCAGTGCACTCTCTGGAGTCACTGCACTGCATCCCCAGTGGTGCCAGTGCACTCTCTGGACTCACTGCAGTGCATCCCCGGTGGTGCCAGTGCACTCTCTGGACTCACTGCACTGCATCCCCACTGGTGCCAGTGCACTCTCTGGACTCATTGCACTGCATCCCCAGTGGTGCCAGTGCACTCTCTGGACTCACTGCAGTACATTCCCAGTGGTACCAATGCACTCTCTGGACTCACTGCACTGCATCACCAGTGGTGCCAGTGCACTCTCTGGAATCACTGCAGTGCATCTCCTGTGCTGCCATTGCACTCTCTATACTCACTGCACTGCATCCCCACTGGTGCCAGTGCACTCTCTGTACTCACTGCACTGCATCCCCAGTGGAGCCAGAGCACTCTCTGGACTCACTGCATTGCATCCCCAGTGGTGCCAGTGCACTCTCTGGACTCACTGCACTGCATCCCCACTGGTGCCAGTGCACTCTCTGGACTCACTGCAGTGCATTCCCAGTGGTACCAATGCACTCTCTGGACTCACTGCACTGCATCACCAGTGGTGCCAGTGCACTCTCTGGAATCACTGCAGTGCATCCCCAGTGGTGCCAGTGCACTCTCTGGAATCACTGCAGTGCATCCCCTGTGCTGCCATTGCACTCTCTGTACTCACTGCACTGCATCCCCAGTGGTGCCAGTGCACTCTCTGTACTCACTGCACTGCATCCCCAGTGGAGCCAGAGCACTCTCTGGACTCACTGCAGTGCATCCCCAGTGGTGCCAGTGCACTCTCTGGAGTCACTGCACTGCATCCCCAGTGGCGCCAGTACACTCTCTGGAGACACTGCACTGCATCCCCACTGGTGTCAGTGCACTCTCTGGACTCACTGCACTGCATTCCCACTGGTGCCAGTGCACTCTCTGGAGTCACTGCACTGCATCCCCACTGGTGCCAGTGAACTGCCTGGACTCACTGCACTGCATCCCCACTGGTGCCAGTGCATTCTGTGGACTCACTGCACTGCATCCCCAGTAGTGCCAGTGCACTCTCTGCACTCACTGCACTGCCTCCCTAGTGGTACCACTGCACTCTCTGGACTCACTGCACTGCATCCCCACTGGTGCCAGTGCACTCTCTGGAGTCACTGCACGGCATTCCCACTGGTGGCAGTGCACTCTCTGGAGTCACTGCAGTGCATCCCCAGTGGTGCCAGTGCACTCTCTGGACTCACTGCACTGCATCCCCACTGGTGCCAGTGCACTATAAGGACTCACTGCACTGCATCCCCAGTGGTGCCAGTGCACTCTCTGGACTCACTGCACTGCATCCCCACTGGTGCCAGTGCACTATAAGGACTCACTGCACTGCATCCCCAGTGGTGCCAGTGCACTCTCTGGACTCACTGCACTGCATCCCCACTGGTGCCAGTGCACTCTCTGCACTCACTGCACTGCATCCCCACTGGTGCCAGTGCACTCTCAGGACTCACTACACTGCATCCCCACTGGTGCCAGTGCACTCTCTAGAGTCACTGCACTCCAACCCCACTGGTGCCAGTGCACTCTCTAGAGTCACTGCACTGATCCGCAGTGGTGCCAGTGCACTCTCTGGACTCACTGCACTGCATCCCCACTGGTGCCAGTGCACTCTATGGAGTCACTGCACTGCATCCCCACTGCTGCCAGTGCACTCTCTGGACTCACTGCACTGCATCCCCAGTGGTGCCAGTGCACTCTCTGGAGTCACTGCACTGCATCCCCACTGGTGCCAGTGCACTCTCTGGACTCAATGCACTACATCCCCACTGGTGCCAATGCACTCTCTGGACTCACTGCACTGCATCCCCACTGGTGCCAGTGCACTCTCTGGACTGACTGCACTGCATCCCCACTGGTGCCAGTGCAGTCTCTGTAGTCACTGCAGTGCATCCCCAGTGGTGCCAGTGCACTCTCTGGACTCACTGCACTGCATCCCCACTGGTGCCAGTGCACTCTCTGGACTCACTGCACTGCATCCCCAGTGCTGCCAGTGCACTTTCTGGAGTCACTGCACTGCATCCCTAGTGGTGCCAGTGCACTCTCTGGACTCACTGCACTGCATCCCCAGTGGTGCCAGTGCACTCTCTGGAGTCACTGCACTGCATCCCCAGTGGTGCCAGTGCACTCTCTGGACTCACTGCACTGCATCCCCACTGCTGCCAGTGCACTCTCTGGAGTCACTGCACTGCATCCCCACTGGTGCCAGTGAACTCTCTGGACTCACTGCACTGCATCTCCACTGGTGCCAGTGCACTCTCTGGACTCACTGCAGTGCATCCCCAGTGGTGCCAGTGCACTCTCTGGACTCACTGCACTGCATCCCCAGTGGTGCCAGTGCACTCTCTGGACTTACTGCACTGCATCCCCAGTGGTGCCAGTGCACTCTCTGGACTCACTGCAGTGCATCCCCACTGGTGCCAGTGCACTCTCTGTACTCACTTCAGTGCATCCCCAGTGGTGCCAGTGCACTCTCTGGACTCACTGCAGTGCATCCAGAGTGGTGCCAGTGCACTCTCTGGACTCATTGCACTGCATCCCCAGTGGTGCCAGTGCACTCTCTGGACTCACTGCAGTGCATTCCCAGTGGTATCAATGCACTCTCTGGACTCACTGCACTGCATCCCCAGTGGTGCCAGTGCACTCTCTGGACTCACTGCACTGCATCCCCAGTGGTGCCAGTGCACTCTCTGGACTCACTGCACTGCATCCCCAGTGGTGCCAGTGCACTCTCTGGACTAACTGCACTGCATCCCCTGTGGTGCCAGGGCACTCTCCGGACTCACTGCAGTGCATTCGCAGTGGTGCCAGTGCACTCTTTGGACTCACTGCACTGCATCCCCATTAGTGCCAGGTCATTCTCTGGACTCACTGCAGTGCATCCCCAGTGTTGACAGTGCACTCTCTGGACTCACTGCACTGCATCCCCAGTGGTGCCAGTGCACTCTCTGGACACACTGCAGTGTATCCCCAGTGGTGCAAGGGCACTCTCTGGACTAACTGCACTAAAACCCCAGTGGTGCCAGTGCACTCTCTGGACTCACAGCACTGCATCCCCAATGGTGCCACTGCACTCTCTGGACTCACTGCAGTGCATCCCCAGTGGTGCCAGTGCACTCTCTGGACTCACTGCACTACATCCCCACTGGTGCCAGTGCACTCTCTGGACTCACTGCACTGCATTCCCAGTGGTGCCAGTGCACTCTCTGGACTCACTGCACTGCATCCCCAGTGGTGCCAGTGCACTCTCTGCACTCACTGAACTGCATCTCCAGTGATGCCAGTGCACTCTCTGCACTCACTGAACTGCATCTCCAGTGATGCCAGTGCACTCTCTGGACTCACTGCACTGCATCCCCAGTGGTGCCAGTGCAGTCTCTGGACTCACTGCACTGCATCCCCAGTGGTGCCAGTGCACTCTCTGGACTCACTGCACTGCATCCCCACTGGTGCCAGTGCACTCTCTGGACTAACTGCACTGCATCCCCTGTGGTGCCAGGGCACTCTCCGGACTCACTGCAGTGCATTCGCAGTGGTGCCAGTGCACTCTTTGGACTCACTGCACTGCATCCCCATTAGTGCCAGGTCATTCTCTGGACTCACTGCAGTGCATCCCCAGTGTTGACAGTGCACTCTCTGGACTCACTGCACTGCATCCCCAGTGGTGCCAGTGCACTCTCTGGACACACTGCAGTGTATCCCCAGTGGTGCAAGGGCACTCTCTGGACTAACTGCACTAAAACCCCAGTGGTGCCAGTGCACTCTCTGGACTCACAGCACTGCATCCCCAATGGTGCCACTGCACTCTCTGGACTCACTAAACTGCATCCCCACTGGTGCCAGTGCAGTCTCTGCAGTCACTGCAGTGCATCCCCAGTGGTGCCAGTGCACTCTTTGGACTCACTGCACTGCATCCCCACTGGTGCCAGTGCACTCTCTGGACTCACTGCACTGCATCCCCAGTAGTGCCAGTGCACTTTCTGGAGTCACTGCACTGCATCCCTAGTGGTGCCAGTGCACTCTCTGGACTCACTGCACTGCATCCCCAGTGGTGCCAGTGCACTCTCTGGACTCACTGCACTGCATCACCAGTGGTGCCAGTGCACTCTCTGGACTCACTGCACTGCATCCCCACTGCTGCCAGTGCACTCTCTGGAGTCACTGCACTGCATCCCCACTGGTGCCAGTGAACTCTCTGGACTCACTGCACTCCATCCCCACTGGTGCCAGTGCACTCTCTGGACTCACTGCACTGTATCCCCACTGGTGCCAGTGCACTCTCTGGAATCACTGCACTGCATCCCCTGTGGTGCCAGTGCACTCTCTGGACTTACTGCACTGCATCCCCAGTGGTGCCAGTGCACTCTCTGGACTCACTGCAGTGCATCCCCACTGGTGCCAGTGCACTCTCTGGACTCACTGCACTGCATCCCCAGTGGTGCCAGTGCACTCTCTGGACTCACTGCACTGCATCCCCAGTGGTGGCAGTGCACTCTCTGGACTCACTGCAGTGCATTCCCACTGGTGCCAATGCACTCTCTGGACTCACTGCACTGCATCACCAGTGGTGCCAGTGCACTCTCTGGCTTCACTGTAGTGCATCCCCTGTGCTGCCATTGCACTCTCTGTATTCACTGCACTGCATCCCCAGTGGTGCCAGTGCACTCTCTGTACTCACTGCACTGCATCCCCAGTGGAGCCAGAGCACTCTCTGGACTCACTGCATTGCATCCCCAGTGGTGCCAGTGCACTCTTTGGACTCACTGCACTGCATCCCCAGTGGTGCCAGTGCACTCTCTGGACTCACTGCACTGCATCCCCACTGGTGCCAGTGCACTCTCTGGACTAACTGCACTGCATCCCCTGTGGTGCCAGGGCACTCTCCGGACTCACTGCAGTGCATCCGCAGTCGTGCCAGTGCACTCTTTCGAGTCACTGCACTGCATCCCCAGTGGTGCCAGTGCACTCTCTGGACTCACTGCAGTGCATCCCCACTGGTGCCAGTGCACTCTCTGGACTCACTGCACTGCAACCCCACTGGTGCCAGTGCACTCTCTGGACTCACTACACTGCATCCCCACTGGTGCCAGTGCAGTCTCTGGACTCACTACAGTGCATCCCCGGTGGTGCCAGTGCACTCTCTGGACTCACTGCACTGCATCCCCACTGGTGCCAGTGCACTCTCTGGACTCACTGCACTGCATCCCCAGTAGTGCCAGTGCACTTTCTGGAGTCACTGCACTGCATCCCTAGTGGTGCCAGTGCACTCTCTGGACTCACTGCACTGCATCCCCAGTGGTGCCAGTGCACTCTCTGGACTCACTGCACTGCATCCCCAGTGGTGCCAGTGCACTCTCTGGACTCACTGCACTGCATCCCCACTGGTGCCAGTGCACTATAAGGACTCACTGCACTGCATCCCCAGTGGTGCCAGTGCACTCTCTGGACTCACTGCACTGCATCCCCACTGGTGCCAGTGCACTCTCTGCACTCACTGCACTGCATCCCCACTGGTGCCAGTGCACTCTCAGGACTCACTACACTGCATCCCCTCTGGTGCCAGTGCACTCTCTAGAGTCACTGCACTCCAACCCCACTGGTGCCAGTGCACTCTCTAGAGTCACTGCACTGATCCGCACTGGTGCCAGTGCACTCTCTGGACTCACTGCACTGCATCCCCACTGGTACCAGTGCACTCTCTGGACTGACTGCACTGCATCCCCACTGGTGCCAGTGCACTCTCTGGACTCACTGCACTGCATCCCCAGTGGTGCCAGTGCACTCTCTGGAGTCACTGCACTGCATCCCCACTGGTGCCAGTGCACTCTCTGGACTCACTGCACTGCATCCCCAGTAGTGCCAGTGCACTTTCTGGAGTCACTGCACTGCATCCCTAGTGGTGCCAGTGCACTCTCTGGAGCCACTGCACTGCATCCCCACTGGTGCCAGTGCACTCTCTGGAGTCACTGCACTGCATCCCCAGTGGTGCCAGTGCACTCTCTGGACTCACTGCAGTGCATCCCCGGTGGTGCCAGTGCACTCTCTGGACTCACTGCACTGCATCCCCACTGGTGCCAGTGCACTCTCTGGACTCATTGCACTGCATCCCCAGTGGTGCCAGTGCACTCTCTGGACTCACTGCAGTACATTCCCAGTGGTACCAATGCACTCTCTGGACTCACTGCACTGCATCACCAGTGGTGCCAGTGCACTCTCTGGAATCACTGCAGTGCATCTCCTGTGCTGCCATTGCACTCTCTATACTCACTGCACTGCATCCCCACTGGTGCCAGTGCACTCTCTGTACTCACTGCACTGCATCCCCAGTGGAGCCAGAGCACTCTCTGGACTCACTGCATTGCATCCCCAGTGGTGCCAGTGCACTCTCTGGACTCACTGCACTGCATCCCCACTGGTGCCAGTGCACTCTCTGGACTCACTGCAGTGCATTCCCAGTGGTACCAATGCACTCTCTGGACTCACTGCACTGCATCACCAGTGGTGCCAGTGCACTCTCTGGAATCACTGCAGTGCATCCCCAGTGGTGCCAGTGCACTCTCTGGAATCACTGCAGTGCATCCCCTGTGCTGCCATTGCACTCTCTGTACTCACTGCACTGCATCCCCAGTGGTGCCAGTGCACTCTCTGTACTCACTGCACTGCATCCCCAGTGGAGCCAGAGCACTCTCTGGACTCACTGCAGTGCATCCCCAGTGGTGCCAGTGCACTCTCTGGAGTCACTGCACTGCATCCCCAGTGGCGCCAGTACACTCTCTGGAGACACTGCACTGCATCCCCACTGGTGTCAGTGCACTCTCTGGACTCACTGCACTGCATTCCCACTGGTGCCAGTGCACTCTCTGGAGTCACTGCACTGCATCCCCACTGGTGCCAGTGAACTGCCTGGACTCACTGCACTGCATCCCCACTGGTGCCAGTGCATTCTGTGGACTCACTGCACTGCATCCCCAGTAGTGCCAGTGCACTCTCTGCACTCACTGCACTGCCTCCCTAGTGGTGCCAGTGCACTCTCTGCACTCACTGCACTGCATCCCCACTGGTGCCAGTGCACTCTCTAGAGTCACTGCACTCCAACCCCACTGGTGCCAGTGCACTCTCTAGAGTCACTGCACTGATCCGAAGTGGTACCACTGCACTCTCTGGACTCACTGCACTGCATCCCCACTGTTGCCAGTGCACTCTCTGGAGTCACTGCACGGCATTCCCACTGGTGGCAGTGCACTCTCTGGAGTCACTGCAGTGCATCCCCACTGGTGCCAGTGCACTATAAGGACTCACTGCACTGCATCCCCAGTGGTGCCAGTGCACTCTCTGGACTCACTGCACTGCATCCCCACTGGTGCCAGTGCACTATAAGGACTCACTGCACTGCATCCCCAGTGGTGCCAGTGCACTCTCTGGACTCACTGCACTGCATCCCCACTGGTGCCAGTGCACTCTCTGCACTCACTGCACTGCATCCCCACTGGTGCCAGTGCACTCTCAGGACTCACTACACTGCATCCCCACTGGTGCCAGTGCACTCTCTAGAGTCACTGCACTCCAACCCCACTGGTGCCAGTGCACTCTCTAGAGTCACTGCACTGATCCGCAGTGGTGCCAGTGCACTCTCTGGACTCACTGCACTGCATCCCCACTGGTGCCAGTGCACTCTATGGAGTCACTGCACTGCATCCCCACTGCTGCCAGTGCACTCTCTGGACTCACTGCACTGCATCCCCAGTGGTGCCAGTGCACTCTCTGGAGTCACTGCACTGCATCCCCACTGGTGCCAGTGCACTCTCTGGACTCAATGCACTACATCCCCACTGGTGCCAATGCACTCTCTGGACTCACTGCACTGCATCCCCACTGGTGCCAGTGCACTCTCTGGACTGACTGCACTGCATCCCCACTGGTGCCAGTGCAGTCTCTGTAGTCACTGCAGTGCATCCCCAGTGGTGCCAGTGCACTCTCTGGACTCACTGCACTGCATCCCCACTGGTGCCAGTGCACTCTCTGGACTCACTGCACTGCATCCCCAGTGCTGCCAGTGCACTTTCTGGAGTCACTGCACTGCATCCCTAGTGGTGCCAGTGCACTCTCTGGACTCACTGCACTGCATCCCCAGTGGTGCCAGTGCACTCTCTGGAGTCACTGCACTGCATCCCCAGTGGTGCCAGTGCACTCTCTGGACTCACTGCACTGCATCCCCACTGCTGCCAGTGCACTCTCTGGAGTCACTGCACTGCATCCCCACTGGTGCCAGTGAACTCTCTGGACTCACTGCACTGCATCTCCACTGGTGCCAGTGCACTCTCTGGACTCACTGCAGTGCATCCCCAGTGGTGCCAGTGCACTCTCTGGACTCACTGCACTGCATCCCCAGTGGTGCCAGTGCACTCTCTGGACTTACTGCACTGCATCCCCAGTGGTGCCAGTGCACTCTCTGGACTCACTGCAGTGCATCCCCACTGGTGCCAGTGCACTCTCTGTACTCACTTCAGTGCATCCCCAGTGGTGCCAGTGCACTCTCTGGACTCACTGCAGTGCATCCAGAGTGGTGCCAGTGCACTCTCTGGACTCATTGCACTGCATCCCCAGTGGTGCCAGTGCACTCTCTGGACTCACTGCAGTGCATTCCCAGTGGTATCAATGCACTCTCTGGACTCACTGCACTGCATCCCCAGTGGTGCCAGTGCACTCTCTGGACTCACTGCACTGCATCCCCAGTGGTGCCAGTGCACTCTCTGGACTCACTGCACTGCATCCCCAGTGGTGCCAGTGCACTCTCTGGACTAACTGCACTGCATCCCCTGTGGTGCCAGGGCACTCTCCGGACTCACTGCAGTGCATTCGCAGTGGTGCCAGTGCACTCTTTGGACTCACTGCACTGCATCCCCATTAGTGCCAGGTCATTCTCTGGACTCACTGCAGTGCATCCCCAGTGTTGACAGTGCACTCTCTGGACTCACTGCACTGCATCCCCAGTGGTGCCAGTGCACTCTCTGGACACACTGCAGTGTATCCCCAGTGGTGCAAGGGCACTCTCTGGACTAACTGCACTAAAACCCCAGTGGTGCCAGTGCACTCTCTGGACTCACAGCACTGCATCCCCAATGGTGCCACTGCACTCTCTGGACTCACTGCAGTGCATCCCCAGTGGTGCCAGTGCACTCTCTGGACTCACTGCACTACATCCCCACTGGTGCCAGTGCACTCTCTGGACTCACTGCACTGCATCCCCAGTGGTGCCAGTGCACTCTCTGGACTCACTGCACTGCATCCCCAGTGGTGCCAGTGCACTCTCTGCACTCACTGAACTGCATCTCCAGTGATGCCAGTGCACTCTCTGCACTCACTGAACTGCATCTCCAGTGATGCCAGTGCACTCTCTGGACTCACTGCACTGCATCCCCAGTGGTGCCAGTGCACTCTCTGGACTCACTGCACTGCATCACCAGTGGTGCCAGTGCACTCTCTGGACTCACTGCACTGCATCCCCACTGGTGCCAGTGCACTCTCTGGAGTCACTGCACTGCATCCCCACTGGTGCCAGTGAACTCTCTGGACTCACTGCACTCCATCCCCACTGGTGCCAGTGCACTCTCTGGACTCACTGCACTGCATCCCCACTGGTGCCAGTGCACTCTCTGGAATCACTGCACTGCATCCCCTGTGGTGCCAGTGCACTCTCTGGACTTACTGCACTGCATCCCCAGTGGTGCCAGTGCACTCTCTGGACTCACTGCAGTGCATCCCCTGTGGTGCCAGTGCACTCTCTGGACTCACTGCACTGCATCCCCAGTGGTGCCAGTGCACTCTCTGGACTCATTGCACTGCATCCCCAGTGGTGCCAGTGCACTCTCTGGACTCACTGCACTGCATCCCCAGTGGTGCCAGTGCACTCTCTGGACTCACTGCAGTGCATTCCCACTGGTGCCAATGCACTCTCTGGACTCACTGCACTGCATCACCAGTGGTGCCAGTGCACTCTCTGGCATCACTGCAGTGCATCCCCTGTGCTGCCATTGCACTCTCTGTACTCACTGCACTGCATCCCCAGTGGTGCCAGTGCACTCTCTGTACTCACTGCACTGCATCCCCAGTGGAGCCAGAGCACTCTCTGGACTCACTGCATTGCATCCCCAGTGGTGCCAGTGCACTCTCTGGACTCACTGCACTACATCCCCACTGGTGCCAGTGCACTCTCTGGACTCACTGCACTGCATCCCCAGTGGTGCCAGTGCACTCTCTGGACTAACTGCACTGCATCCCCTGTGGTGCCAGGGCACTCTCCGGACTCACTGCAGTGCATCCGCAGTCGTGCCAGTGCACTCTTTCTAGTCACTGCACTGCATCCCCATTAGTGCCAGGTCATTCTCTGGACTCACTGCAGTGCATCCCCAGTGTTGACAGTGCACTCTCTGGACTCACTGCACTGCATCCCCAGTGGTGCCAGTGCAGTCTCTGGACACACTGCAGTGTATCCCCAGTGGTGCAAGGGCACTCTCTGGACTAACTGCACTAAAACCCCAGTGGTGCCAGTGCACTCTCTGGACTCACAGCACTGCATCCCCAATGGTGCCACTGCACTCTCTGGACTCACTGCACTGCATCCCCAGTGGTGCCAGTGCACTCTCTGCACTCACTGAAATGCATCCCCAGTGATGCCAGTGCACTCTCTGGACTCACTGCACTGCATCCCCAGTGGTGCCAGTGCACTCTCTGGAGACACTGCAGTGCATCCCCAGTGGTGCCAGTGCACTCTCTGGAGTCACTGCTTTGCATCCCCACTGGTGCCATTGCACTCTCTGAACTGACTGCACTGCATCCCCTGTGGTGCCAGTGCACTCTCTGCACTCACTGCACTGCATCCCCAGTGGTGCCAGTGCACTCTCTGGACTCACTGCACTGCAACCCCACTGGTGCCAGTGCACTCTCTGGACTCACTACACTGCATCCCCAGTGGTGCCAGTGCACTCTCTGGACTCACTGCACTGCACCCCACTGGTGCCAGTCGACTCTCTGGAGTCACTGCACTGCATCCCCACTGGTGCCAGTGCACTCTCTGGACTCACTGCACTGCATCCCCAGTGGCGCCAGTACACTCTCTGGAGACACTGCACATCATCCCCACTGGTGCCAGTGCACTCTCTGGACTCACTGCACTGCATTCCCACTGGTGCCAGTGCACTCTCTGGAGTCACTGCACTGCATCCCCACTGGTGCCACTGCACTCTCTGGAGTCAGTGCCCTGCATCCCCACTGGTGCCAGTGCACTCTGTGGACTCACTGCACTGCATCCCCTGTAGTGCCAGTGCACTTTCTGCAGTCACTGCACTGCCTCCCTAGTGGTGCCAGTGCACTCTCTGGACTCACTGCACTGCATCCCCACTGGTGCCAGTGCACTCTCTAGAGTCACTACACTCCAACCCCACTGGTGCCAGTGCACTCTCTAGAGTCACTGCACTGATCCGAAGTGGTGCCAGTGCACTCTCTGGACTCACTGCACTGCATCCCCACTGGTACCAGTGCACTCTCTGGAGTCACTGCACTGCATCCCCACTGGTGCCAGTGCACTCTATGGAGTCACTGCACTGCATCCCCAGTGGTGCCAGTGCACTCTCAGGACTCACTGCACTGCATCCCCAGTGGTGCCAGTGCAGTCTCTGGACTCACTGCACTGCATCCCCACTGGTGCCAGTGCACTCTCTGGACTCACTGCACTACATCCCCACTGGTGCCAATGCACTCTCTGGACTCACTGCACTGAATCCCCGGTGGTGCCAGTGCACTCTCTGGACTTACTGCACTGCATCCCCACTGGTGCCAGTGCACTCTCTGGACTCACTGCACTGCATCCCCAGTGGTGCCAGTGCACTCTCTGGACTCACTGCACTGCAACCCCACTGGTGCCAGTGCACTCTCTGGACTCACTACACTGCATCCCCACTGGTGCCAGGGCACTATCAGGACTCACTGCACTGCATCCCCAGTGGTGCCAGTGCACTCTCTGGACTCACTGCACTGCATCCCCACTGGTGCCAGTGCACTCTCTGGACTCACTGCACTGCAACCCCACTGGTGCCAGTGCACTCTCTGGACTCACTACACTGCATCCCCACTGGTGCCAGTGCAGTCTCTGGAGTCACTGCAGTGCATCCCCAGTGGTGCCAGTGCACTCTCTGGACTCACTGCACTGCATCCCCACTGGTGCCAGTGCACTCTCTGGACTCACTGCACTGCATCCCCAGTAGTGCCAGTGCACTTTCTGGAGTCACTGCACTGCATCCCTAGTGGTGCCAGTGCACTCTCTGGACTCACTGCACTGCAACCCCACTGGTGCCAGTGCACTCTCTGGACTCACTGCACTGCACCCCACTGGTGCCAGTCGACTCTCTGGACTCACTGCACTGCATCCCCACTGGTGCCAGTGCACTCTCTGGAGTCACTGCACTGCATCCCCAGTGGTGCCAGTGCACTCTCTGGACTCACTGCACTACATCCCCACTGGTGCCAGTGCACTCTCTGGACTCACTGCACTGCATCCCCAGTGGTGCCAGTGCACTCTCTGGACTAACTGCACTGCATCCCCTGTGGTGCCAGGGCACTCTCCGGACTCACTGCAGTGCATCCGCAGTCGTGCCAGTGCACTCTTTCTAGTCACTGCACTGCATCCCCATTAGTGCCAGGTCATTCTCTGGACTCACTGCAGTGCATCCCCAGTGTTGACAGTGCACTCTCTGGACTCACTGCACTGCATCCCCAGTGGTGCCAGTGCAGTCTCTGGACACACTGCAGTGTATCCCCAGTGGTGCAAGGGCACTCTCTGGACTAACTGCACTAAAACCCCAGTGGTGCCAGTGCACTCTCTGGACTCACAGCACTGCATCCCCAATGGTGCCACTGCACTCTCTGGACTCACTGCACTGCATCCCCAGTGGTGCCAGTGCACTCTCTGCACTCACTGAAATGCATCCCCAGTGATGCCAGTGCACTCTCTGGACTCACTGCACTGCATCCCCAGTGGTGCCAGTGCACTCTCTGGAGACACTGCAGTGCATCCCCAGTGGTGCCAGTGCACTCTCTGGAGTCACTGCTTTGCATCCCCACTGGTGCCATTGCACTCTCTGAACTGACTGCACTGCATCCCCTGTGGTGCCAGTGCACTCTCTGCACTCACTGCACTGCATCCCCAGTGGTGCCAGTGCACTCTCTGGACTCACTGCACTGCAACCCCACTGGTGCCAGTGCACTCTCTGGACTCACTACACTGCATCCCCACTGGTGCCAGTGCACTCTCTGGACTCACTGCACTGCACCCCACTGGTGCCAGTCGACTCTCTGGAGTCACTGCACTGCATCCCCACTGGTGCCAGTGCACTCTCTGGACTCACTGCACTGCATCCCCAGTGGCGCCAGTACACTCTCTGGAGACACTGCACATCATCCCCACTGGTGCCAGTGCACTCTCTGGACTCACTGCACTGCATTCCCACTGGTGCCAGTGCACTCTCTGGAGTCACTGCACTGCATCCCCACTGGTGCCACTGCACTCTCTGGAGTCAGTGCACTGCATCCCCACTGGTGCCAGTGCACTCTGTGGACTCACTGCACTGCATCCCCTGTAGTGCCAGTGCACTTTCTGCAGTCACTGCACTGCCTCCCTAGTGGTGCCAGTGCACTCTCTGGACTCACTGCACTGCATCCCCACTGGTGCCAGTGCACTCTCTAGAGTCACTACACTCCAACCCCACTGGTGCCAGTGCACTCTCTAGAGTCACTGCACTGATCCGAAGTGGTGCCAGTGCACTCTCTGGACTCACTGCACTGCATCCCCACTGGTACCAGTGCACTCTCTGGAGTCACTGCACTGCATCCCCACTGGTGCCAGTGCACTCTATGGAGTCACTGCACTGCATCCCCACTGGTGCCAGTGCACTCTCAGGACTCACTGCACTGCATCCCCAGTGGTGCCAGTGCAGTCTCTGGACTCACTGCACTGCATCCCCACTGGTGCCAGTGCACTCTCTGGACTCACTGCACTACATCCCCACTGGTGCCAATGCACTCTCTGGACTCACTGCACTGAATCCCCGGTGGTGCCAGTGCACTCTCTGGACTTACTGCACTGCATCCCCACTGGTGCCAGTGCCCTCTCTGGACTCACTGCACTGCATCCCCAGTGGTGCCAGTGCACTCTCTGGACTCACTGCACTGCAACCCCACTGGTGCCAGTGCACTCTCTGGACTCACTACACTGCATCCCCACTGGTGCCAGGGCACTATCAGGACTCACTGCACTGCATCCCCAGTGGTGCCAGTGCACTCTCTGGACTCACTGCAGTGCATCCCCACTGGTGCCAGTGCACTCTCTGGACTCACTGCACTGCAACCCCACTGGTGCCAGTGCACTCTCTGGACTCACTACACTGCATCCCCACTGGTGCCAGTGCAGTCTCTGGAGTCACTGCAGTGCATCCCCAGTGGTGCCAGTGCACTCTCTGGACTCACTGCACTGCATCCCCACTGGTGCCAGTGCACTCTCTGGACTCACTGCACTGCATCCCCAGTAGTGCCAGTGCACTTTCTGGAGTCACTGCACTGCATCCCTAGTGGTGCCAGTGCACTCTCTGGACTCACTGCACTGCAACCCCACTGGTGCCAGTGCACTCTCTGGACTCACTGCACTGCACCCCACTGGTGCCAGTCGACTCTCTGGACTCACTGCACTGCATCCCCACTGGTGCCAGTGCACTCTCTGGAGTCACTGCACTGCATCCCCAGTGGCGCCAGTACACTCTCTGGAGACACTGCACTGCATCCCCACTGGTGCCAGTGCACTCTCTGGACTCACTGCACTGCATCACCAGTGGTGCCAGTGCACTCTCTGGCTTCACTGTAGTGCATCCCCTGTGCTGCCATTGCACTCTCTGTACTCACTGCACTGCATCCCCAGTGGTGCCAGTGCACTCTCTGTACTCACTGCACTGCATCCCCAGTGGAGCCAGAGCACTCTCTGGACTCACTGCATTGCATCCCCAGTGGTGCCAGTGCACTCTCTGGACTCACTGCACTGCATCCCCAGTGGTGCCAGTGCACTCTCTGGACTCACTGCACTGCATCCCCACTGGTGCCAGTGCACTCTCTGGACTAACTGCACTGCATCCCCTGTGGTGCCAGGGCACTCTCCGGACTCACTGCAGTGCATCCGCAGTCGTGCCAGTGCACTCTTTCGAGTCACTGCACTGCATCCCCAGTGGTGCCAGTGCACTCTCTGGACTCACTGCAGTGCATCCCCACTGGTGCCAGTGCACTCTCTGGACTCACTGCACTGCATCCCCACTGGTGCCAGTGAACTGCCTGGACTCACTGCACTGCATCCCCACTGGTGCCAGTGCACTCTGTGGACTCACTGCACTGCATCCCCAGTAGTGCCAGTGCACTTTCTGCAGTCACTGCACTGCCTCCCTAGTGGTGCCAGTGCACTCTCTGCACTCACTGCACTGCATCCCCACTGGTGCCAGTGCACTCTCTAGAGTCACTGCACTCCAACCCCACTGGTGCCAGTGCACTCTCTAGAGTCACTGCACTGATCCGAAGTGGTACCACTGCACTCTCTGGACTCACTGCACTGCATCCCCACTGGTGCCAGTGCACTCTCTGGACTCACTGCACGGCATTCCCACTGGTGCCAGTGCACTCTCTGGAGTCACTGCAGTGCATCCCCAGTGGTGCCAGTGCACTCTCTGGACTCACTGCACTGCAACCCCACTGGTGCCAGTGCACTATAAGGACTCACTGCACTGCATCCCCAGTGGTGCCAGTGCACTCTCTGGACTCACTGCACTGCATCCCCACTGGTGCCAGTGCACTATAAGGACTCACTGCACTGCATCCCCAGTGCTGCCAGTGCACTCTCTGGACTCACTGCACTGCATCCCCACTGGTGCCAGTGCACTCTCTGCACTCACTGCACTGCATCCCCACTGGTGCCAGTGCACTCTCAGGACTCACTACACTGCATCCCCACTGGTGCCAGTGCACTCTCTAGAGTCACTGCACTCCAACCCCACTGGTGCCAGTGCACTCTCTAGAGTCACTGCACTGATCCGCAGTGGTGCCAGTGCACTCTCTGGACTCACTGCACTGCATCCCCACTGGTGCCAGTGCACTCTATGGAGTCACTGCACTGCATCCCCACTGCTGCCAGTGCACTCTCTGGACTCACTGCACTGCATCCCCAGTGGTGCCAGTGCACTCTCTGGAGTCACTGCACTGCATCCCCACTGGTGCCAGTGCACTCTCTGGACTCAATGCACTACATCCCCACTGGTGCCAATGCACTCTCTGGACTCACTGCACTGCATCCCCACTGGTGCCAGTGCACTCTCTGGACTCACTGCACTGCATCCCCACTGGTGCCAGTGCAGTCTCTGTAGTCACTGCAGTGCATCCCCAGTGGTGCCAGTGCACTCTCTGGACTCACTGCACTGCATCCCCACTGGTGCCAGTGCACTCTCTGGACTCACTGCACTGCATCCCCAGTAGTGCCAGTGCACTTTCTGGAGTCACTGCACTGCATCCCTAGTGGTGCCAGTGCACTCTCTGGACTCACTGCACTGCATCCCCAGTGGTGCCAGTGCACTCTCTGGAGCCACTGCACTGCATCCCCAGTGGTGCCAGTGCACTCTCTGGACTCACTGCACTGCATCCCCACTGCTGCCAGTGCACTCTCTGGAGTCACTGCACTGCATCCCCACTGGTGCCAGTGAACTCTCTGGACTCACTGCACTCCATCCCCACTGGTGCCAGTGCACTCTCTGGACTCACTGCAGTGCATCCCCAGTGGTGCCAGTGCACTCTCTGGAGTCACTGCAGTGCATCCCCAGTGGTGCCAGTGCACTCTCTGGACTTACTGCACTGCATCCCCAGTGGTGCCAGTGCACTCTCTGGACTCACTGCAGTGCATCCCCTGTGGTGCCAGTGCACTCTCTGTACTCACTTCAGTGCATCCCCAGTGGTGCCAGTGCACTCTCTGGACTCACTGCACTGCATCCCCACTGGTGCCAGTGCACTCTCTGGACTCATTGCACTGCATCCCCTGTGGTGCCAGTGCACTCTCTGGACTCACTGCAGTGCATTCCCAGTGGTATCAATGCACTCTCTGGACTCACTGCACTGCATCACCAGTGGTGCCAGTGCACTCTCTGGAATCACTGCAGTGCATCCCCAGTGGTGCCAGTGCACTCTCTGTACTCACTGCACTGCATCCCCAGTGGTGCCAGTGCACTCTCTGTACTCACTGCACTGCATCCCCAGTGGAGCCAGAGCACTCTCTGGACTCACTGCAGTGCATCACCAGTGGTGCCAGTGCACTCTCTGGACTCACTGCACTGCATCCCCAGTGGTGCCAGTGCACTCTCTGGACTCACTGCACTGCATCCCCAGTGGTGCCAGTGCACTCTCTGGACTAACTGCACTGCATCCCCTGTGGTGCCAGGGCACTCTCCGGACTCACTGCAGTGCATTCGCAGTGGTGCCAGTGCACTCTTTGGACTCACTGCACTGCATCCCCATTAGTGCCAGGTCATTCTCTGGACTCACTGCAGTGCATCCCCAGTGTTGACAGTGCACTCTCTGGACTCACTGCACTGCATCCCCAGTGGTGCCAGTGCACTCTCTGGACACACTGCAGTGTATCCCCAGTGGTGCAAGGGCACTCTCTGGACTAACTGCACTAAAACCCCAGTGGTGCCAGTGCACTCTCTGGACTCACTGCACTGCATCCCCAGTGGTGCCAGTGCACTCTCTGGAGTCACTGCACTGCATCCCCACTGGTGCCAGTGCACTCTCTGGACTCAATGCACTACATCCCCACTGGTGCCAATGCACTCTCTGGACTCACTGCACTGCATCCCCACTGGTGCCAGTGCACTCTCTGGACTGACTGCACTGCATCCCCACTGGTGCCAGTGCAGTCTCTGTAGTCACTGCAGTGCATCCCCAGTGGTGCCAGTGCACTCTCTGGACTCACTGCACTGCATCCCCACTGGTGCCAGTGCACTCTCTGGACTCACTGCACTGCATCCCCAGTAGTGCCAGTGCAATTTCTGGAGTCACTGCACTGCATCCCTAGTGGTGCCAGTGCACTCTCTGGACTCACTGCACTGCATCCCCAGTGGTGCCAGTGCACTCTCTGGAGTCACTGCACTGCATCCCCAGTGGTGCCAGTGCACTCTCTGGACTCACTGCACTGCATCCCCACTGCTGCCAGTGCACTCTCTGGAGTCACTGCACTGCATCCCCACTGGTGCCAGTGAACTCTCTGGACTCACTGCACTCCATCCCCACTGGTGCCAGTGCACTCTCTGGACTCACTGCAGTGCATCCCCAGTGGTGCCAGTGCACTCTCTGGACTCACTGCACTGCATCCCCAGTGGTGCCAGTGCACTCTCTGGACTTACTGCACTGCATCCCCAGTGGTGCCAGTGCACTCTCTGGACTCACTGCAGTGCATCCCCTGTGGTGCCAGTGCACTCTCTGGACTCACTTCAGTGCATCCCCAGTGGTGCCAGTGCACTCTCTGGACTCACTGCAGTGCATCCCCAGTGGTGCCAGTGCACTCTCTGGACTCATTGCACTGCATCCCCAGTGGTGCCAGTGCACTCTCTGGACTCACTGCAGTGCATTCCCAGTGGTATCAATGCACTCTCTGGACTCACTGCAGTGCATCACCAGTGGTGCCAGTGCACTCTCTGGAATCACTGCAGTGCATCCCCAGTGGTGCCAGTGCACTCTCTGTACTCACTGCACTGCATCCCCAGTGGTGCCAGTGCACGCTCTGTACTCACTGCACTGCATCCCCAGTGGAGCCAGAGCACTCTCTGGACTCACTGCATTGCATCCCCAGTGGTGCCAGTGCACTCTCTGGACTCACTGCACTGCATCCCCAGTGGTGCCAGTGCACTCTCTGGACTCACTGCACTGCATCCCCAGTGGTGCCAGTGCACTCTCTGGACTAACTGCACTGCATCCCCTGTGGTGCCAGGGCACTCTCCGGACTCACTGCACTGCATCCCCAGTGGTGCCAGTGCACTCTCTGGACACACTGCAGTGTATCCCCAGTGGTGCAAGGGCACTCTCTGGACTCACTGCACTGCATCCCCAGTGGTGCCAGTGCACTCTCTGGACTCACAGCACTGCATCCCCAATGGTGCCACTGCACTCTCTGGACTCACTGCAGTGCATCCCCAGTGGTGCCAGTGCACTCTCTGCACTCACTGCACTGCATCCCCAGTGGTGCCAGTGCACTCTCTGCACTCACTGAACTGCATCTCCAGTGATGCCAGTGCACTCTCTGGACTCACTGCACTGCAGCCCCAGTGGTGCCAGTGCACTCTCTGGAGACACTGCAGTGCATCCCCAGTGGTGCCAGTGCACTCTCTGGAGTCACTGCTTTGCATCCCCACTGGTGCCATTGCACTCTCTGGACTGACTGCACTGCATCCCCACTGGTGCCAGTGCACTCTCTGCACTCACAGCACTGCATACCCACTGGTGCCAGTGCACTCTCTGGACTCACTGCACTGCATCCCCAGTGGTGCCAGTGCACTCTCTGGACTCACTGCACTGCATCCCCAGTGGTGCCAGTGCACTCTCTGGACTAACTGCACTGCATCCCCTGTGGTGCCAGGGCACTCTCCGGACTCACTGCAGTGCATTCGCAGTGGTGCCAGTGCACTCTTTGGACTCACTGCACTGCATCCCCATTAGTGCCAGGTCATTCTCTGGACTCACTGCAGTGCATCCCCAGTGTTGACAGTGCACTCTCTGGACTCACTGCACTGCATCCCCAGTGGTGCCAGTGCACTCTCTGGACACACTGCAGTGTATCCCCAGTGGTGCAAGGGCACTCTCTGGACTAACTGCACTAAAACCCCACTGGTGCCAGTGCACTCTCTGGACTCACAGCACTGCATCCCCAATGGTGCCACTGCACTCTCTGGACTCACTACACTGCATCCCCACTGGTGCCAGTGCAGTCTCTGCAGTCACTGCAGTGCATCCCCAGTGGTGCCAGTGCACTCTTTGGACTCACTGCACTGCATCCCCACTGGTGCCAGTGCACTCTCTGGACTCACTGCACTGCATCCCCAGTAGTGCCAGTGCACTTTCTGGAGTCACTGCACTGCATCCCTAGTGGTGCCAGTGCACTCTCTGGACTCACTGCACTGCATCACCAGTGGTGCCAGTGCACTCTCTGCACTCACTGCACTGCATCACCAGTGGTGCCAGTGCACTCTCTGGACTCACTGCACTGCATCCCCACTGCTGCCAGTGCACTCTCTGGAGTCACTGCACTGCATCCCCACTGGTGCCAGTGAACTCTCTGGACTCACTGCACTCCATCCCCACTGGTGCCAGTGCACTCTCTGGACTCACTGCACTGCATCCCCACTGGTGCCAGTGCACTCTCTGGAATCACTGCACTGCATCCCCTGTGGTGCCAGTGCACTCTCTGGACTTACTGCACTGCATCCCCAGTGGTGCCAGTGCACTCTCTGGACTCACTGCAGTGCATCCCCTGTGGTGCCAGTGCACTCTCTGGACTCACTGCACTGCATCCCCAGTGGTGCCAGTGCACTCTCAGGACTCACTGCACTGCATCCCCAGTGGTGCCAGTGCACTCTCTGGACTCACTGCACTGCATCCCCAGTGGTGCCAGTGCACTCTCTGGACTCACTGCAGTGCATTCCCACTGGTGCCAATGCACTCTCTGGACTCACTGCACTGCATCACCAGTGGTGCCAGTGCACTCTCTGGCATCACTGCAGTGCATCCCCTGTGCTGCCATTGCACTCTCTGTACTCACTGCACTGCATCCCCAGTGGTGCCAGTGCACTCTCTGTACTCACTGCACTGCATCCCCAGTGGAGCCAGAGCACTCTCTGGACTCACTGCATTGCATCCCCAGTGGTGCCAGTGCACTCTCTGGACTCACTGCACTACATCCCCACTGGTGCCAGTGCACTCTCTGGACTCACTGCACTGCATCCCCAGTGGTGCCAGTGCACTCTCTGGACTAACTGCACTACATCCCCTGTGGTGCCAGGGCACTCTCCGGACTCACTGCAGTGCATCCGCAGTCGTGCCAGTGCACTCTTTCGAGTCACTGCACTGCATCCCCATTAGTGCCAGGTCATTCTCTGGACTCACTGCAGTGCATCCCCAGTGTTGACAGTGCACTCTCTGGACTCACTGCACTGCATCCCCAGTGGTGCCAGTGCAGTCTCTGGACACACTGCAGTGTATCCCCAGTGGTGCAAGGGCACTCTCTGGACTAACTGCACTAAAACCCCAGTGGTGCCAGTGCACTCTCTGGACTCACAGCACTGCATCCCCAATGGTGCCACTGCGCTCTCTGCACTCACTGCACTGCATCCCCAGTGGTGCCAGTGCACTCTCTGCACTCACTGAAATGCATCCCCAGTGATGCCAGTGCACTCTCTGGACTCACTGCACTGCATCCCCAGTGGTGCCAGTGCACTCTCTGGAGACACTGCAGTGCATCCCCAGTGGTGCCAGTGCACTCTCTGGAGTCACTGCTTTGCATCCCCACTGGTGCCATTGCACTCTCTGAACTGACTGCACTGCATCCCCTGTGGTGCCAGTGCACTCTCTGCACTCACTGCACTGCATACCCACTGGTGCCAGTGCACTCTCTGGACTCACTGCACTGCAACCCCACTGGTGCCAGTGCACTCTCTGGACTCACTACACTGCATCCCCACTGGTGCCAGTGCACTCTCTGGACTCACTGCACTGCACCCCACTGGTGCCAGTCGACTCTCTGGAGTCACTGCACTGCATCCACACTGGTGCCAGTGCACTCTCTGGAGTCACTGCACTGCATCCCCAGTGGCGCCAGTACACTCTCTGGAGACACTGCACATCATCCCCACTGGTGCCAGTGCACTCTCTGGACTCACTGCACTGCATTCCCACTGGTGCCAGTGCACTCTCTGGAGTCACTGCACTGCATTCCCACTGGTGCCAGTGCACTCTCTGGAGTCAGTGCACTGCATCCCCACTGGTGCCAGTGCACTCTGTGGACTCACTGCACTGCATCCCCTGTAGTGCCAGTGCACTTTCTGCAGTCACTGCACTGCCTCCCTAGTGGTGCCAGTGCACTCTCTGGACTCACTGCACTGCATCCCCACTGGTGCCAGTGCACTCTCTAGAGTCACTACACTCCAACCCCACTGGTGCCAGTGCACTCTCTAGAGTCACTGCACTGATCCGAAGTGGTGCCAGTGCACTCTCTGGACTCACTGCACTGCATCCCCACTGGTACCAGTGCACTCTCTGGAGTCACTGCACTGCATCCCCACTGGTGCCAGTGCACTCTATGGAGTCACTGCACTGCATCCCCACTGGTGCCAGTGCACTCTCAGGACTCACTGCACTGCATCCCCAGTGGTGCCAGTGCAGTCTCTGGACTCACTGCACTGCATCCCCACTGGTGCCAGTGCACTCTCTGGACTCACTGCACTACATCCCCACTGGTGCCAATGCACTCTCTGGACTCACTGCACTGAATCCCCGGTGGTGCCAGTGCACTCTCTGGACTTACTGCACTGCATCCCCACTGGTGCCACTGCACTCTCTGGACTCACTGCACTGCATCCCCAGTGGTGCCAGTGCACTCTCTGGACTCACTGCACTGCAACCCCACTGGTGCCAGTGCACTCTCTGGACTCACTACACTGCATCCCCACTGGTGCCAGTGCACTCTCAGGACTCACTGCACTGCATCCCCAGTGGTGCCAGTGCACTCTCTGGACTCACTGCACTGCATCCCGACTGGTGCCAGTGCACTCTCTGGACTCACTGCACTGCAACCCCACTGGTGCCAGTGCACTCTCTGGACTCACTACACTGCATCCCCACTGGTGCCAGTGCAGTCTCTGGAGTCACTGCAGTGCATCCCCAGTGGTGCCAGTGCACTCTCTGGACTCACTGCACTGCATCCCCACTGGTGCCAGTGCACTCTCTGGACTCACTGCACTGCATCCCCAGTAGTGCCAGTGCACTTTCTGGAGTCACTGCACTGCATCCCTAGTGGTGCCAGTGCACTCTCTGGACTCACTGCACTGCAACCCCACTGGTGCCAGTGCACTCTCTGGACTCACTGCACTGCACCCCACTGGTGCCAGTCGACTCTCTGGACTCACTGCACTGCATCCCCACTGGTGCCAGTGCACTCTCTGGAGTCACTGCACTGCATCCCCAGTGGCGCCAGTACACTCTCTGGAGACACTGCACTGCATCCCCACTGGTGCCAGTGCACTCTCTGGACTCACTGCACTGCATTCCCAGTGGTGCCAGTGCACTCTCTGGAGTCACTGCACTGCATCCCCACTGGTGCCAGTGAGCTGCCTGGACTCACTGCACTGCATCCCCACTGGTGCCAGTGCACTCTGTGGACTCACTGCACTGCATCCCCAGTAGTGCCAGTGCACTTTCTGCAGTCACTGCACTGCCTCCCTAGTGGTGCCAGTGCACTCTCTGGACTCACTGCACTGCATCCCCACTGGTGCCAGTGCACTCTCTAGAGTCACTACACTCCAACACCACTGGTGCCAGTGCACTCTCTAGAGTCACTGCACTGATCCGAAGTGGTGCCAGTGCACTCTCTGGACTCACTGCACTGCATCCCCACTGGTACCAGTGCACTCTCTGGAGTCACTGCACTGCATCCCCACTGGTGCCAGTGCACTCTATGGAGTCACTGCACTGCATCCCCACTGGTGCCAGTGCACTCTCAGGACTCACTGCACTGCATCCCCAGTGGTGCCAGTGCAGTCTCTGGACTCACTGCACTGCATCCCCACTGGTGCCAGTGCACTCTCTGGACTCACTGCACTACATCCCCACTGGTGCTAATGCACTCTCTGGACTCACTGCAGTGCATCCCCACTGGTACCAGTGCACTCTCTGGACTGACTGCACTGCATCCCCACTGGTGCCAGTGCACTCTCTGGACTCACTGCACTGCATCCCCACTGGTGCCAGTGCACTCTCTGGACTCACTGCACTGCAACCCCACTGGTGCTAGTGCACTCTCTGGACTCACTACACTGCATCCCCACTGGTGCCAGTGCACTCTCAGGACTCACTGCACTGCATCCCCAGTGGTGCCAGTGCACTCTCTGGACTCACTGCACTGCATCCTCACTGGTTCCAGTGCACTCTCTGGACTCACTGCACTGCAACCCCACTGGTGCCAGTGCACTCTCTGGACTCACTACACTGCATCCCCACTGGTGCCAGTGCAGTCTCTGGAGTCACTGCAGTGCATCCCCAGTGGGTGCCAGTGCACTCTCTAGAGTCACTACACTCCAACACCACTGGTGCCAGTGCACTCTCTAGAGTCACTGCACTGATCCGAAGTGGTGCCAGTGCACTCTCTGGACTCACTGCACTGCATCCCCACTGGTACCAGTGCACTCTCTGGAGTCACTGCACTGCATCCCCACTGGTGCCAGTGCACTCTATGGAGTCACTGCACTGCATCCCCACTGGTGCCAGTGCACTCTCAGGACTCACTGCACTGCATCCCCAGTGGTGCCAGTGCAGTCTCTGGACTCACTGCACTGCATCCCCACTGGTGCCAGTGCACTCTCTGGACTCACTGCACTACATCCCCACTGGTGCCAATGCACTCTCTGGACTCACTGCAGTGCATCCCCACTGGTGCCAGTGCACTCTCTGGACTGACTGCACTGCATCCCCACTGGTGCCAGTGCACTCTCTGGACTCACTGAAATGCATCCCCACTGGTGCCAGTGCACTCTCTGGACTCACTGCACTGCAACCCCACTGGTGCCAGTGCACTCTCTCGACTCACTACACTGCATCCCCACTGGTGCCAGTGCACTCTCAGGACTCACTGCACTGCATCCCCAGTGGTGCCAGTGCACTCTCTGGACTCACTGCAGTGCATCCCCACTGGTGCCAGTGCACTCTCTGGACTCACTGCACTGCAACCCCAGTGGTGCCAGTGCACTCTCTGGACTCACAGCACTGCATCCCCACTGGTGCCAGTGCAGTCTCTGGAGTCACTGCAGTGCATCCCCAGTGGTGCCAGTGCACTCTCTGGACTCACTGCACTGCATCCCCACTGGTGCCAGTGCACTCTCTGGACTCACTGCACTGCATCCCCAGTAGTGCCAGTGCACTTTCTGGAGTCACTGCACTGCATCCCTAGTGGTGCCAGTGCACTCTCTGGACTCACTGCACTGCATCCCCAGTGGTGCCAGTGCACTCTCTGGAGTCACTGCACTGCATCCCCACTGGTGCCAGTGCACTCTCTGGACTCACTGCACTGCATCCCCACTGCTGCCAGTGCACTCTCTGGAGTCACTGCACTGCATCCCCAGTGGTGCCAGTGAACTCTCTGGACTCACTGCACTCCATCCCCACTGGTGCCAGTGCACTCCCTGGACTCACTGCACTGCATCCCCAGTGGTGCCAGTGCACTCTATGGAATCACTGCACTCCATCCCCTGTGGTGCCAGTGCACTCTCTGGACTTACTGCACTGCATCCCCAGTGGTGCCAGTGCACTCTCTGGACTCACTGCAGTGCATCCCCTGTGGTGCCAGTGCACTCTCTGGACTCACTTCAGTGCATCCCCATTGTTGCCAGTGCACTCTCTGGACTCACTGCAGTGCATACCCAGTGGTACCAATGCACTCTCTGGACTCACTGCACTGCATCACCAGTGGTGCCAGTGCACTCTCTGGAATCACTGCAGTGCATCCCCTGTGCTGCCATTGCACTCTCTGTACTCACTGCACTGCATCCCCAGTGGTGCCAGTGCACTCTCTGGACTCACTACACTGCATCCCCACTGGTGCCAGTGCACTCTCTGGACTCACTGCACTGCACCCCACTGGTGCCAGTCGACTCTCTGGAGTCACTGCACTGCATACCCACTGGTGCCAGTGCACTCTCTGGACTCACTGCACTGCATCCCCAGTGGCGCCAGTACACTCTCTGGAGACACTGCACATCATCCCCACTGGTGCCAGTGCACTCTCTGGACTCACTGCACTGCATTCCCACTGGTGCCAGTGCACTCTCTGGAGTCACTGCACTGCATCCCCACTGGTGCCAGTGCACTCTCTGGAGTCAGTGCACTGCATCCCCACTGGTGCCAGTGCACTCTGTGGACTCACTGCACTGCATCCCCAGTAGTGCCAGTGCACTTTCTGCAGTCACTGCACTGCCTCCCTAGTGGTGCCAGTGCACTCTCTGGACTCACTGCACTGCATCCCCACTGGTGCCAGTGCACTCTCTAGAGTCACTACACTCCAACCCCACTGGTGCCAGTGCACTCTCTAGAGTCACTGCACTGATCCGAAGTGGTGCCAGTGCACTCTCTGGACTCACTGCACTGCATCCCCACTGGTACCAGTGCACTCTCTGGAGTCACTGCACTGCATCCCCACTTGTGCCAGTGCACTCTCTGGACTCACTGCACTACATCCCCACTGGTGCCAATGCACTCTCTGGACTCACTGCAGTGCAACCCCACTGGTGCCAGTGCACTCTCAGGACTCACTGCACTGCATCCCCAGTGGTGCCAGTGCAGTCTCTGGACTCACTGCACTGCATCCCCACTGGTGCCAGTGCACTCTCTGGACTCACTGCACTACATCCCCACTGGTGCCAATGCACTCTCTGGACTCACTGCAGTGCATCCCCACTGCTGCCAGTGCACTCTCTGGACTGACTGCACTGCATCCCCACTGGTGCCAGTGCACTCTCTGGACTCACTGAAATGCATCCCCACTGGTGCCAGTGCACTCTCTGGACTCACTGCACTGCAACCCCACTGGTGCCAGTGCACTCTCTGGACTCACTACACTGCATCCCCACTGGTGCCAGTGCACTCTCAGGACTCACTGCACTGCATCCCCAGTGGTGCCAGTGCACTCTCTGGACTCACTGCACTGCATCCCCACTGGTGCCAGTGCACTCTCTGGACTCACTGCACTGCAACCCCAGTGGTGCCAGTGCACTCTCTGGACTCACAGCACTGCATCCCCACTGGTGCCAGTGCAGTCTCTGGAGTCACTGCAGTGCATCCCCAGTGGTGCCAGTGCACTCTCTGGACTCACTGCACTGCATCCCCACTGGTGCCAGTGCACTCTCTGGACTCACTGCACTGCATCCCCAGTAGTGCCAGTGCACTTTCTGGAGTCACTGCACTGCATCCCTAGTGGTGCCAGTGCACTCTCTGGACTCACTGCACTGCATCCCCAGTGGTGCCAGTGCACTCTCTGGAGTCACTGCACTGCATCCCCACTGGTGCCAGTGCACTCTCTGGACTCACTGCACTGCATCCCCACTGCTGCCAGTGCACTCTCTGGAGTCACTGCACTGCATCCCCACTGGTGCCAGTGAACTCTCTGGACTCACTGCACTCCATCCCCACTGGTGCCAGTGCACTCCCTGGACTCACTGCACTGCATCCCCAGTGGTGCCAGTGCACTCTATGGAATCACTGCACTGCATCCCCTGTGGTGCCAGTGCACTCTCTGGACTTACTGCACTGCATCCCCAGTGGTGCCAGTGCACTCTCTGGACTCACTGCAGTGCATCCCCTGTGGTGCCAGTGCACTCTCTGGACTCACTTCAGTGCATCCCCATTGTTGCCAGTGCACTCTCTGGACTCACTGCAGTGCATACCCAGTGGTACCAATGCACTCTCTGGACTCACTGCACTGCATCCCCACTGGTGCCAGTGCACTCTCTGGACTCACTGCACTACATCCCCACTGGTGCCAATGCACTCTCTGGACTCACTGCAGTGCATCCCCACTGCTGCCAGTGCACTCTCTGGACTGACTGCACTGCATCCCCACTGGTGCCAGTGCACTCTCTGGACTCACTGAAATGCATCCCCACTGGTGCCAGTGCACTCTCTGGACTCACTGCACTGCAACCCCACTGGTGCCAGTGCACTCTCTGGACTCACTACACTGCATCCCCACTGGTGCCAGTGCACTCTCAGGACTCACTGCACTGCATCCCCAGTGGTGCCAGTGCACTCTCTGGACTCACTGCACTGCATCCCCACTGGTGCCAGTGCACTCTCTGGACTCACTGCACTGCAACCCCACTGGTGCCAGTGCACTCTCTGGACTCACAGCACTGCATCCCCACTGGTGCCAGTGCAGTCTCTGGAGTCACTGCAGTGCATCCCCAGTGGTGCCAGTGCACTCTCTGGACTCACTGCACTGCATCCCCAGTGGTGCCAGTGCACTCTCTGGACTCACTGCACTGCATCCCCAGTAGTGCCAGTGCACTTTCTGGAGTCACTGCACTGCATCCCTAGTGGTGCCAGTGCACTCTCTGGACTCACTGCACTGCATCCCCAGTGGTGCCAGTGCACTCTCTGGAGTCACTGCACTGCATCCCCACTGGTGCCAGTGCACTCTCTGGACTCACTGCACTGCATCCCCAGTAGTGCCAGTGCACTTTCTGGAGTCACTGCACTGCATCCCTAGTGGTGCCAGTGCACTCTCTGGACTCACTGCACTCCATCCCCACTGGTGCCAGTGCACTCCCTGGACTCACTGCACTGCATCCCCAGTGGTGCCAGTGCACTCTATGGAATCACTGCACTGCATCCCCTGTGGTGCCAGTGCACTCTCTGGACTTACTGCACTGCATCCCCAGTGGTGCCAGTGCACTCTCTGGACTCACTGCAGTGCATCCCCTGTGGTGCCAGTGCACTCTCTGGACTCACTTCAGTGCATCCCCATTGTTGCCAGTGCACTCTCTGGACTCACTGCAGTGCATACCCAGTGGTACCAATGCACTCTCTGGACTCACTGCACTGCATCACCAGTGGTGCCAGTGCACTCTCTGGAATCACTGCAGTGCATCCCCTGTGCTGCCATTGCACTCTCTGTACTCACTGCACTGCATCCCCAGTGGTGCCAGTGCACTCTCTGGACTCACTACACTGCATCCCCACTGGTGCCTGTGCACTCTCTGGACTCACTGCACTGCACCCCACTGGTGCCAGTCGACTCTCTGGAGTCACTGCACTGCATCCCCACTGGTGCCAGTGCACTCTCTGGACTCACTGCACTGCATCCCCAGTGGCGCCAGTACACTCTCTGGAGACACTGCACATCATCCCCACTGGTGCCAGTGCACTCTCTGGACTCACTGCACTGCATTCCCACTGGTGCCAGTGCACTCTCTGGAGTCACTGCACTGCATCCCCACTGGTGCCAGTGCACTCTCTGGAGTCAGTGCACTGCATCCCCACTGGTGCCAGTGCACTCTGTGGACTCACTGCACTGCATCCCCAGTAGTGCCAGTGCACTTTCTGCAGTCACTGCACTGCCTCCCTAGTGGTGCCAGTGCACTCTCTGGACTCACTGCACTGCATCCCCACTGGTGCCAGTGCACTCTCTAGAGTCACTACACTCCAACCCCAGTGGTGCCAGTGCACTCTCTAGAGTCACTGCACTGATCCGAAGTGGTGCCAGTGCACTCTCTGGACTCACTGCACTGCATCCCCACTGGTACCAGTGCACTCTCTGGAGTCACTGCACTGCATCCCCACTCTTGACAGTGCACTCTATGGAGTCACTGCACTGCATCCCCACTGGTGCCAGTGCACTCTCAGGACTCACTGCACTGCATCCCCAGTAGTGCCAGTGCACTTTCTGCAGTCACTGCACTGCCTCCCTAGTGGTGCCAGTGCACTCTCTGGACTCACTGCACTGCATCCCCACTGGTGCCAGTGCACTCTCTAGAGTCACTACACTCCAACCCCACTGGTGCCAGTGCACTCTCTAGAGTCACTGCACTGATCCGAAGTGGTGCCAGTGCACTCTCTGGACTCACTGCAGTGCAACCCCACTGGTGCCAGTGCACTCTCAGGACTCACTGCACTGCATCCCCAGTGGTGCCAGTGCAGTCTCTGGACTCACTGCACTGCATCCCCACTGGTGCCAGTGCACTCTCTGGACTCACTGCACTACATCCCCACTGGTGCCAATGCACTCTCTGGACTCACTGCAGTGCATCCCCACTGCTGCCAGTGCACTCTCTGGACTGACTGCACTGCATCCCCACTGGTGCCAGTGCACTCTCTGGACTCACTGAAATGCATCCCCACTGGTGCCAGTGCACTCTCTGGACTCACTGCACTGCAACCCCACTGGTGCCAGTGCACTCTCTGGACTCACTACACTGCATCCCCACTGGTGCCAGTGCACTCTCAGGACTCACTGCACTGCATCCCCAGTGGTGCCAGTGCACTCTCTGGACTCACTGCACTGCATCCCCACTGGTGCCAGTGCACTCTCTGGACTCACTGCACTGCAACCCCAGTGGTGCCAGTGCACTCTCTGGACTCACAGCACTGCATCCCCACTGGTGCCAGTGCAGTCTCTGGAGTCACTGCAGTGCATCCCCAGTGGTGCCAGTGCACTCTCTGGACTCACTGCACTGCATCCCCACTGGTGCCAGTGCACTCTCTGGACTCACTGCACTGCATCCCCAGTAGTGCCAGTGCACTTTCTGGAGTCACTGCACTGCATCCCTAGTGGTGCCAGTGCACTCTCTGGACTCACTGCACTGCATCCCCAGTGGTGCCAGTGCACTCTCTGGAGTCACTGCACTGCATCCCCACTGGTGCCAGTGCACTCTCTGGACTCACTGCACTGCATCCCCACTGCTGCCAGTGCACTCTCTGGAGTCACTGCACTGCATCCCCACTGGTGCCAGTGAACTCTCTGGACTCACTGCACTCCATCCCCACTGGTGCCAGTGCACTCCCTGGACTCACTGCACTGCATCCCCAGTGGTGCCAGTGCACTCTATGGAATCACTGCACTGCATCCCCTGTGGTGCCAGTGCACTCTCTGGACTTACTGCACTGCATCCCCAGTGGTGCCAGTGCACTCTCTGGACTCACTGCAGTGCATCCCCTGTGGTGCCAGTGCACTCTCTGGACTCACTTCAGTGCATCCCCATTGTTGCCAGTGCACTCTCTGGACTCACTGCAGTGCATACCCAGTGGTACCAATGCACTCTCTGGACTCACTGCACTGCATCCCCACTGGTGCCAGTGCACTCTCTGGACTCACTGCACTACATCCCCACTGGTGCCAATGCACTCTCTGGACTCACTGCAGTGCATCCCCACTGCTGCCAGTGCACTCTCTGGACTGACTGCACTGCATCCCCACTGGTGCCAGTGCACTCTCTGGACTCACTGAAATGCATCCCCACTGGTGCCAGTGCACTCTCTGGACTCACTGCACTGCAACCCCACTGGTGCCAGTGCACTCTCTGGACTCACTACACTGCATCCCCACTGGTGCCAGTGCACTCTCAGGACTCACTGCACTGCATCCCCAGTGGTGCCAGTGCACTCTCTGGACTCACTGCACTGCATCCCCACTGGTGCCAGTGCACTCTCTGGACTCACTGCACTGCAACCCCACTGGTGCCAGTGCACTCTCTGGACTCACAGCACTGCATCCCCACTGGTGCCAGTGCAGTCTCTGGAGTCACTGCAGTGCATCCCCAGTGGTGCCAGTGCACTCTCTGGACTCACTGCACTGCATCCCCAGTGGTGCCAGTGCACTCTCTGGACTCACTGCACTGCATCCCCAGTAGTGCCAGTGCACTTTCTGGAGTCACTGCACTGCATCCCTAGTGGTGCCAGTGCACTCTCTGGACTCACTGCACTGCATCCCCAGTGGTGCCAGTGCACTCTCTGGAGTCACTGCACTGCATCCCCACTGGTGCCAGTGCACTCTCTGGACTCACTGCACTGCATCCCCAGTAGTGCCAGTGCACTTTCTGGAGTCACTGCACTGCATCCCTAGTGGTGCCAGTGCACTCTCTGGACTCACTGCACTCCATCCCCACTGGTGCCAGTGCACTCCCTGGACTCACTGCACTGCATCCCCAGTGGTGCCAGTGCACTCTATGGAATCACTGCACTGCATCCCCTGTGGTGCCAGTGCACTCTCTGGACTTACTGCACTGCATCCCCAGTGGTGCCAGTGCACTCTCTGGACTCACTGCAGTGCATCCCCTGTGGTGCCAGTGCACTCTCTGGACTCACTTCAGTGCATCCCCATTGTTGCCAGTGCACTCTCTGGACTCACTGCAGTGCATACCCAGTGGTACCAATGCACTCTCTGGACTCACTGCACTGCATCACCAGTGGTGCCAGTGCACTCTCTGGAATCACTGCAGTGCATCCCCTGTGCTGCCATTGCACTCTCTGTACTCACTGCACTGCATCCCCAGTGGTGCCAGTGCACTCTCTGGACTCACTACACTGCATCCCCACTGGTGCCTGTGCACTCTCTGGACTCACTGCACTGCACCCCACTGGTGCCAGTCGACTCTCTGGAGTCACTGCACTGCATCCCCACTGGTGCCAGTGCACTCTCTGGACTCACTGCACTGCATCCCCAGTGGCGCCAGTACACTCTCTGGAGACACTGCACATCATCCCCACTGGTGCCAGTGCACTCTCTGGACTCACTGCACTGCATTCCCACTGGTGCCAGTGCACTCTCTGGAGTCACTGCACTGCATCCCCACTGGTGCCAGTGCACTCTCTGGAGTCAGTGCACTGCATCCCCACTGGTGCCAGTGCACTCTGTGGACTCACTGCACTGCATCCCCAGTAGTGCCAGTGCACTTTCTGCAGTCACTGCACTGCCTCCCTAGTGGTGCCAGTGCACTCTCTGGACTCACTGCACTGCATCCCCACTGGTGCCAGTGCACTCTCTAGAGTCACTACACTCCAACCCCAGTGGTGCCAGTGCACTCTCTAGAGTCACTGCACTGATCCGAAGTGGTGCCAGTGCACTCTCTGGACTCACTGCACTGCATCCCCACTGGTACCAGTGCACTCTCTGGAGTCACTGCACTGCATCCCCACTCTTGACAGTGCACTCTATGGAGTCACTGCACTGCATCCCCACTGGTGCCAGTGCACTCTCAGGACTCACTGCACTGCATCCCCAGTGGTGCCAGTGCACTCTCTGCACTCACTGCACTGCATCCCCACTGGTGCCAGTGCACTCTCTGGACTCACTGCACTACATCCCCACTGGTGCCAATGCACTCTCTGGACTCACTGCAGTGCATCCCCACTGGTGCCAGTGCACTCTCTGGACTGACTGCACTGCATCCCCACTGGTACCAGTGCACTCTCTGGACTCACTGCACTGCATCCCCACTGGTGCCAGTGCACTCTCTGGACTCACTGCACTGCAACCCCACTGGTGCCAGTGCACTCTCTGGACTCACTACACTGCATCCCCACTGGTGCCAGTGCACTCTCAGGACTCACTGCACTGCATCCCCAGAGGTGCCAGTGCACTCTCTGGACTCACTGCACTCCATCCCCACTGGTGCCAGTGCACTCTCTGGACTCACTGCACTGCAACCCCACTGGTGCCAGTGCACTCTCTGGACTCACTACACTGCATCCCCACTGGTGCCAGTGCAGTCTCTGGACTCACTGCAGTGCATCCCCAGTGGTGCCAGTGCACTCTCTGGACTCACTACACTGCATCCCCACTGGTGCCAGTGCACTCTCTGGACTCACTGCACTGCATCCCCACTGGTACCAGTGCACTCTCTGGAGTCACTGCACTGCATCCCCACTGGTGCCAGTGCACTCTATGGAGTCACTGCACTGCATCCCCACTGGTGCCAGTGCACTCTCAGGACTCACTGCACTGCATCCCCAGTGGTGCCAGTGCAGTCTCTGGACTCACTGCACTGCATCCCCACTGGTGCCAGTGCACTCTCTGGACTCACTGCACTACATCCCCACTGGTGCCAATGCACTCTCTGGACTCACTGCACTGAATCCCCGGTGGTGCCAGTGCACTCTCTGGACTTACTGCACTGCATCCCCACTGGTGCCAGTGCACTCTCTGGACTCACTGCACTGCATCCCCAGTGGTGCCAGTGCACTCTCTGGACTCACTGCACTGCAACCCCACTGGTGCCAGTGCACTCTCTGGACTCACTACACTGCATCCCCACTGGTGCCAGTGCACTCTCAGGACTCACTGCACTGCATTCCCAGTGGTGCCAGTGCACTCTCTGGACTCACTGCACTGCATCCCCACTGGTGCCAGTGCACTCTCTGGACTCACTGCACTGCAACCCCACTGGTGCCAGTGCACTCTCTGGACTCACTACACTGCATCCCCACTGGTGCCAGTGCAGTCTCTGGAGTCACTGCAGTGCATCCCCAGTGGTGCCAGTGCACTCTCTGGACTCACTGCACTGCATCCCCACTGGTGCCAGTGCACTCTCTGGACTCACTGCACTGCATCCCCAGTAGTGCCAGTGCACTTTCTGGAGTCACTGCACTGCATCCCTAGTGGTGCCAGTGCACTCTCTGGACTCACTGCACTGCAACGCCACTGGTGCCAGTGCACTCTCTGGACTCACTGCACTGCACCCCACTGGTGCCAGTCGACTCTCTGGACTCACTGCACTGCATCCCCACTGGTGCCAGTGCACTCTCTGGAGTCACTGCACTGCATCCCCAGTGGCGCCAGTACACTCTCTGGAGACACTGCACTGCATCCCCACTGGTGCCAGTGCACTCTCTGGACTCACTGCACTGCATTCCCAGTGGTGCCAGTGCACTCTCTGGAGTCACTGCACTGCATCCCCACTGGTGCCAGTGAGCTGCCTGGACTCACTGCACTGCATCCCCACTGGTGCCAGTGCACTCTGTGGACTCACTGCACTGCATCCCCAGTAGTGCCAGTGCACTTTCTGCAGTCACTGCACTGCCTCCCTAGTGGTGCCAGTGCACTCTCTGGACTCACTGCACTGCATCCCCACTGGTGCCAGTGCACTCTCTAGAGTCACTACACTCCAACACCACTGGTGCCAGTGCACTCTCTAGAGTCACTGCACTGATCCGAAGTGGTGCCAGTGCACTCTCTGGACTCACTGCACTGCATCCCCACTGGTACCAGTGCACTCTCTGGAGTCACTGCACTGCATCCCCACTGGTGCCAGTGCACTCTATGGAGTCACTGCACTGCATCCCCACTGGTGCCAGTGCACTCTCAGGACTCACTGCACTGCATCCCCAGTGGTGCCAGTGCAGTCTCTGGACTCACTGCACTGCATCCCCACTGGTGCCAGTGCACTCTCTGGACTCACTGCACTACATCCCCACTGGTGCTAATGCACTCTCTGGACTCACTGCAGTGCATCCCCACTGGTACCAGTGCACTCTCTGGACTGACTGCACTGCATCCCCACTGGTGCCAGTGCACTCTCTGGACTCACTGCACTGCATCCCCACTGGTGCCAGTGCACTCTCTGGACTCACTGCACTGCAACCCCACTGGTGCTAGTGCACTCTCTGGACTCACTACACTGCATCCCCACTGGTGCCAGTGCACTCTCAGGACTCACTGCACTGCATCCCCAGTGGTGCCAGTGCACTCTCTGGACTCACTGCACTGCATCCTCACTGGTTCCAGTGCACTCTCTGGACTCACTGCACTGCAACCCCACTGGTGCCAGTGCACTCTCTGGACTCACTACACTGCATCCCCACTGGTGCCAGTGCAGTCTCTGGAGTCACTGCAGTGCATCCCCAGTGGGTGCCAGTGCACTCTCTAGAGTCACTACACTCCAACCCCACTGGTGCCAGTGCACTCTCTAGAGTCACTGCACTGATCCGAAGTGGTGCCAGTGCACTCTCTGGACTCACTGCACTGCATCCCCACTGGTACCAGTGCACTCTCTGGAGTCACTGCACTGCATCCCCACTGGTGCCAGTGCACTCTATGGAGTCACTGCACTGCATCCCCACTGGTGCCAGTGCACTCTCAGGACTCACTGCACTGCATCCCCAGTGGTGCCAGTGCAGTCTCTGGACTCACTGCACTGCATCCCCACTGGTGCCAGTGCACTCTCTGGACTCACTGCACTACATCCCCACTGGTGCCAATGCACTCTCTGGACTCACTGCAGTGCATCCCCACTGGTGCCAGTGCACTCTCTGGACTGACTGCACTGCATCCCCACTGGTGCCAGTGCACTCTCTGGACTCACTGAAATGCATCCCCACTGGTGCCAGTGCACTCTCTGGACTCACTGCACTGCAACCCCACTGGTGCCAGTGCACTCTCTGGACTCACTACACTGCATCCCCACTGGTGCCAGTGCACTCTCAGGACTCACTGCACTGCATCCCCAGTGGTGCCAGTGCACTCTCTGGACTCACTGCACTGCATCCCCACTGGTGCCAGTGCACTCTCTGGACTCACTGCACTGCATCCCCAGTAGTGCCAGTGCACTTTCTGGAGTCACTGCACTGCATCCCTAGTGGTGCCAGTGCACTCTCTGGACTCACTGCACTGCATCCCCAGTGGTGCCAGTGCACTCTCTGGAGTCACTGCACTGCATCCCCACTGGTGCCAGTGCACTCTCTGGACTCACTGCACTGCATCCCCACTGCTGCCAGTGCACTCTCTGGAGTCACTGCACTGCATCCCCAGTGGTGCCAGTGAACTCTCTGGACTCACTGCACTCCATCCCCACTGGTGCCAGTGCACTCCCTGGACTCACTGCACTGCATCCCCAGTGGTGCCAGTGCACTCTATGGAATCACTGCACTCCATCCCCTGTGGTGCCAGTGCACTCTCTGGACTTACTGCACTGCATCCCCAGTGGTGCCAGTGCACTCTCTGGACTCACTGCAGTGCATCCCCTGTGGTGCCAGTGCACTCTCTGGACTCACTTCAGTGCATCCCCATTGTTGCCAGTGCACTCTCTGGACTCACTGCAGTGCATACCCAGTGGTACCAATGCACTCTCTGGACTCACTGCACTGCATCACCAGTGGTGCCAGTGCACTCTCTGAAATCACTGCAGTGCATCCCCTGTGCTGCCATTGCACTCTCTGTACTCACTGCACTGCATCCCCAGTGGTGCCAGTGCACTCTCTGGACTCACTACACTGCATCCCCACTGGTGCCAGTGCACTCTCTGGACTCACTGCACTGCACCCCACTGGTGCCAGTCGACTCTCTGGAGTCACTGCACTGCATACCCACTGGTGCCAGTGCACTCTCTGGACTCACTGCACTGCATCCCCAGTGGCGCCAGTACACTCTCTGGAGACACTGCACATCATCCCCACTGGTGCCAGTGCACTCTCTGGACTCACTGCACTGCATTCCCACTGGTGCCAGTGCACTCTCTGGAGTCACTGCACTGCATCCCCACTGGTGCCAGTGCACTCTCTGGAGTCAGTGCACTGCATCCCCACTGGTGCCAGTGCACTCTGTGGACTCACTGCACTGCATCCCCAGTAGTGCCAGTGCACTTTCTGCAGTCACTGCACTGCCTCCCTAGTGGTGCCAGTGCACTCTCTGGACTCACTGCACTGCATCCCCACTGGTGCCAGTGCACTCTCTAGAGTCACTACACTCCAACCCCACTGGTGCCAGTGCACTCTCTAGAGTCACTGCACTGATCCGAAGTGGTGCCAGTGCACTCTCTGGACTCACTGCACTGCATCCCCACTGGTACCAGTGCACTCTCTGGAGTCACTGCACTGCATCCCCACTGGTGCCAGTGCACTCTCTGGACTCACTGCACTACATCCCCACTGGTGCCAATGCACTCTCTGGACTCACTGCAGTGCAACCCCACTGGTGCCAGTGCACTCTCAGGACTCACTGCACTGCATCCCCAGTGGTGCCAGTGCAGTCTCTGGACTCACTGCACTGCATCCCCACTGGTGCCAGTGCACTCTCTGGACTCACTGCACTACATCCCCACTGGTGCCAATGCACTCTCTGGACTCACTGCAGTGCATCCCCACTGCTGCCAGTGCACTCTCTGGACTGACTGCACTGCATCCCCACTGGTGCCAGTGCACTCTCTGGACTCACTGAAATGCATCCCCACTGGTGCCAGTGCACTCTCTGGACTCACTGCACTGCAACCCCACTGGTGCCAGTGCACTCTCTGGACTCACTACACTGCATCCCCACTGGTGCCAGTGCACTCTCAGGACTCACTGCACTGCATCCCCAGTGGTGCCAGTGCAGTCTCTGGACTCACTGCACTGCATCCCCACTGGTGCCAGTGCACTCTCTGGACTCACTGCACTGCAACCCCAGTGGTGCCAGTGCACTCTCTGGACTCACAGCACTGCATCCCCACTGGTGCCAGTGCAGTCTCTGGAGTCACTGCAGTGCATCCCCAGTGGTGCCAGTGCACTCTCTGGACTCACTGCACTGCATCCCCACTGGTGCCAGTGCACTCTCTGGACTCACTGCACTGCATCCCCAGTAGTGCCAGTGCACTTTCTGGACTCACTGCACTGCATCCCTAGTGGTGCCAGTGCACTCTCTGGACTCACTGCACTGCATCCCCAGTGGTGCCAGTGCACTCTCTGGAGTCACTGCACTGCATCCCCACTGGTGCCAGTGCACTCTCTGGACTCACTGCACTGCATCCCCACTGCTGCCAGTGCACTCTCTGGAGTCACTGCACTGCATCCCCACTGGTGCCAGTGAACTCTCTGGACTCACTGCACTCCATCCCCACTGGTGCCAGTGCACTCCCTGGACTCACTGCACTGCATCCCCAGTGGTGCCAGTGCACTCTATGGAATCACTGCACTGCATCCCCTGTGGTGCCAGTGCACTCTCTGGACTTACTGCACTGCATCCCCAGTGGTGCCAGTGCACTCTCTGGACTCACTGCAGTGCATCCCCTGTGGTGCCAGTGCACTCTCTGGACTCACTTCAGTGCATCCCCATTGTTGCCAGTGCACTCTCTGGACTCACTGCAGTGCATACCCAGTGGTACCAATGCACTCTCTGGACTCACTGCACTGCATCCCCACTGGTGCCAGTGCACTCTCTGGACTCACTGCACTACATCCCCACTGGTGCCAATGCACTCTCTGGACTCACTGCAGTGCATCCCCACTGCTGCCAGTGCACTCTCTGGACTGACTGCACTGCATCCCCACTGGTGCCAGTGCACTCTCTGGACTCACTGAAATGCATCCCCAGTGGTGCCAGTGCACTCTCTGGACTCACTGCACTGCAACCCCACTGGTGCCAGTGCACTCTCTGGACTCACTACACTGCATCCCCACTGGTGCCAGTGCACTCTCAGGACTCACTGCACTGCATCCCCAGTGGTGCCAGTGCACTCTCTGGACTCACTGCACTGCATCCCCACTGGTGCCAGTGCACTCTCTGGACTCACTGCACTGCAACCCCAGTGGTGCCAGTGCACTCTCTGGACTCACAGCACTGCATCCCCACTGGTGCCAGTGCAGTCTCTGGAGTCACTGCAGTGCATCCCCAGTGGTGCCAGTGCACTCTCTGGACTCACTGCACTGCATCCCCACTGGTGCCAGTGCACTCTCTGGACTCACTGCACTGCATCCCCAGTAGTGCCAGTGCACTTTCTGGAGTCACTGCACTGCATCCCTAGTGGTGCCAGTGCACTCTCTGGACTCACTGCACTGCATCCCCAGTGGTGCCAGTGCACTCTCTGGAGTCACTGCACTGCATCCCCACTGGTGCCAGTGCACTCTCTGGACTCACTGCACTGCATCCCCAGTAGTGCCAGTGCACTTTCTGGAGTCACTGCACTGCATCCCTAGTGGTGCCAGTGCACTCTCTGGACTCACTGCACTCCATCCCCACTGGTGCCAGTGCACTCCCTGGACTCACTGCACTGCATCCCCAGTGGTGCCAGTGCACTCTATGGAATCACTGCACTGCATCCCCTGTGGTGCCAGTGCACTCTCTGGACTTACTGCACTGCATCCCCAGTGGTGCCAGTGCACTCTCTGGACTCACTGCAGTGCATCCCCTGTGGTGCCAGTGCACTCTCTGGACTCACTTCAGTGCATCCCCATTGTTACCAGTGCACTCTCTGGACTCACTGCAGTGCATACCCAGTGGTACCAATGCACTCTCTGGACTCACTGCACTGCATCACCAGTGGTGCCAGTGCACTCTCTGGAATCACTGCAGTGCATCCCCTGTGCTGCCATTGCACTCTCTGTACTCACTGCACTGCATCCCCAGTGGTGCCAGTGCACTCTCTGGACTCACTACACTGCATCCCCACTGGTGCCAGTGCACTCTCTGGACTCACTGCACTGCACCCCACTGGTGCCAGTCGACTCTCTGGAGTCACTGCACTGCATCCCCACTGGTGCCAGTGCACTCTCTGGACTCACTGCACTGCATCCCCAGTGGCGCCAGTACACTCTCTGGAGACACTGCACATCATCCCCACTGGTGCCAGTGCACTCTCTGGACTCACTGCACTGCATTCCCACTGGTGCCAGTGCACTCTCTGGAGTCACTGCACTGCATCCCCACTGGTGCCAGTGCACTCTCTGGAGTCAGTGCACTGCATCCCCACTGGTGCCAGTGCACTCTGTGGACTCACTGCACTGCATCCCCAGTAGTGCCAGTGCACTTTCTGCAGTCACTGCACTGCCTCCCTAGTGGTGCCAGTGCACTCTCTGGACTCACTGCACTGCATCCCCACTGGTGCCAGTGCACTCTCTAGAGTCACTACACTCCAACCCCACTGGTGCCAGTGCACTCTCTAGAGTCACTGCACTGATCCGAAGTGGTGCCAGTGCACTCTCTGGACTCACTGCACTGCATCCCCACTGGTACCAGTGCACTCTCTGGAGTCACTGCACTGCATCCCCACTGGTGACAGTGCACTCTATGGAGTCACTGCACTGCATCCCCACTGGTGCCAGTGCACTCTCAGGACTCACTGCACTGCATCCCCAGTGGTGCCAGTGCACTCTCTGCACTCACTGCACTGCATCCCCACTGGTGCCAGTGCACTCTCTGGACTCACTGCACTACATCCCCACTGGTGCCAATGCACTCTCTGGACTCACTGCAGTGCATCCCCACTGGTGCCAGTGCACTCTCTGGACTGACTGCACTGCATCCCCACTGGTACCAGTGCACTCTCTGGACTCACTGCACTGCATCCCCACTGGTGCCAGTGCACTCTCTGGACTCACTGCACTGCAACCCCACTGGTGCCAGTGCACTCTCTGGACTCACTACACTGCATCCCCACTGGTGCCAGTGCACTCTCAGGACTCACTGCACTGCATCCCCAGTGGTGCCAGTGCACTCTCTGGACTCACTGCACTCCATCCCCACTGGTGCCAGTGCACTCTCTGGACTCACTGCACTGCAACCCCACTGGTGCCAGTGCACTCTCTGGACTCACTACACTGCATCCCCACTGGTGCCAGTGCAGTCTCTGGACTCACTGCAGTGCATCCCCAGTGGTGCCAGTGCACTCTCTGGACTCACTACACTGCATCCCCACTGGTGCCAGTGCACTCTCTGGACTCACTGCACTGCACCCCACTGGTGCCAGTCGACTCTCTGGACTCACTGCACTGCATCCCCACTGGTGCCAGTGCACTCTCTGGAGTCACTGCACTGCATCCCCAGTGGCGCCAGTACACTCTCTGGAGACACTGCACTGCATCCCCACTGGTGCCAGTGCACTCTCTGGACTCACTGCACTGCATCCCCAGATGTGCCAGTGCACTTTCTGGAGTCACTGCACTGCATCCCTAGTGGTGCCAGTGCACTCTCTGGACTCACTGCACTGCACCCCACTGGTGCCAGTCGACTCTCTGGACTCACTGCACTGCATCCCCACTTGTGCCAGTGCACTCTCTGGAGTCACTGCAGTGCATCCCCAGTGGTGCCAGTGCACTCTCTGGACTCACTGCACTGCATCCCCACTGGTGCCAGTGCACTCTCTGGACTCACTGCACTGCATCCCCAGTAGTGCCAGTGCACTTTCTGGAGTCACTGCACTGCATCCCTAGTGGTGCCAGTGCACTCTCTGGACTCACTGCACTGCAACCCCACTGGTGCCAGTGCACTCTCTGGACTCACTGCACTGCATCCCCACTGGTGCCAGTGAGCTGCCTGGACTCACTGCACTGCATCCCCACTGGTGCCAGTGCACTCTGTGGACTCACTGCACTGCATTCCCAGTAGTGCCAGTGCACTCTCTGGACTCACTGCACTGCCTCCCTAGTGGTGCCAGTGCACTCTCTGGACTCACTGCACTGCATCCCCACTGGTGCCAGTGCACTCTCTAGAGTCACTACACTCCAACCCCACTGGTGCCAGTGCACTCTCTAGAGTCACTGCACTGATCCGAAGTGGTGCCAGTGCACTCTCTGGACTCACTGCACTGCATCCCCACTGGTACCAGTGCACTCTCTGGAGTCACTGCACTGCATCCCCACTGGTGCCAGTGCACTCTATGGAGTCACTGCACTGCATCCCCACTGGTGCCACTGCACTCTCAGGACTCACTGCACTGCATCCCCAGTGGTGCCAGTGCAGTCTCTGGACTCACTACACTGCATCCCCACTGGTGCCAGTGCACTCTCTGGACTCACTACACTGCATCCCCACTGGTGCCAGTGCACTCTCTGGACTCACTGCACTGCACCCCACTGGTGCCAGTCGACTCTCTGGACTCACTGCACTGCATCCCCACTGGTGCCAGTGCACTCTCTGGAGTCACTGCACTGCATCCCCAGTGGCGCCAGTACACTCTCTGGAGACACTGCACTGCATCCCCACTGGTGCCAGTGCACTCTCTGGACTCACTGCACTGCATCCCCAGTAGTGCCAGTGCACTTTCTGGAGTCACTGCACTGCATCCCTAGTGGTGCCAGTGCACTCTCTGGACTCACTGCACTGCACCCCACTGGTGCCAGTCGACTCTCTGGACTCACTGCACTGCATCCCCACTGGTGCCAGTGCACTCTCTGGAGTCACTGCAGTGCATCCCCAGTGGTGCCAGTGCACTCTCTGGACTCACTGCACTGCATCCCCACTGGTGCAAGTGCACTCTCTGGACTCACTGCACTGCATCCCCAGTAGTGCCAGTGCACTTTCTGGAGTCACTGCACTGCATCCCTAGTGGTGCCAGTGCACTCTCTGGACTCACTGCACTGCAACCCCACTGGTGCCAGTGCACTCTCTGGACTCACTGCACTGCATCCCCACTGGTGCCAGTGAGCTGCCTGGACTCACTGCACTGCATCCCCACTGGTGCCAGTGCACTCTGTGGACTCACTGCACTGCATTCCCAGTAGTGCCAGTGCACTTTCTGCAGTCACTGCACTGCCTCCCTAGTGGTGCCAGTGCACTCTCTGGACTCACTGCACTGCATCCCCACTGGTGCCAGTGCACTCTCTAGAGTCACTACACTCCAACCCCACTGGTGCCAGTGCACTCTCTAGAGTCACTGCACTGATCCGAAGTGGTGCCAGTGCACTCTCTGGACTCACTCCACTGCATCCCCACTGGTACCAGTGCACTCTCTGGAGTCACTGCACTGCATCCCCACTGGTGCCAGTGCACTCTATGGAGTCACTGCACTGCATCCCCACTCGTGCCACTGCACTCTCAGGACTCACTGCACTGCATCCCCAGTGGTGCCAGTGCAGTCTCTGGACTCACTACACTGCATCCCCACTGGTGCCAGTGCACTCTCTGGACTCACTACACTGCATCCCCACTGGTGCCAGTGCACTCTCTGGACTCACTGCACTGCACCCCACTGGTGCCAGTCGACTCTCTGGACTCACTGCACTGCATCCCCACTGGTGCCAGTGCACTCTCTGGAGTCACTGCACTGCATCCCCAGTGGCGCCAGTACACTCTCTGGAGACACTGCACTGCATCCCCACTGGTGCCAGTGCACTCTCTGGACTCACTGCACTGCATCCCCAGTAGTGCCAGTGCACTTTCTGGAGTCACTGCACTGCATCCCTAGTGGTGCCAGTGCACTCTCTGGACTCACTGCACTGCACCCCACTGGTGCCAGTCGACTCTCTGGACTCACTGCACTGCATCCCCACTGGTGCCAGTGCACTCTCTGGAGTCACTGCAGTGCATCCCCAGTGGTGCCAGTGCACTCTCTGGACTCACTGCACTGCATCCCCACTGGTGCCAGTGCACTCTCTGGACTCACTGCACTGCATCCCCAGTAGTGCCAGTGCACTTTCTGGAGTCACTGCACTGCATCCCTAGTGGTGCCAGTGCACTCTCTGGACTCACTGCACTGCAACCCCACTGGTGCCAGTGCACTCTCTGGACTCACTGCACTGCATCCCCACTGGTGCCAGTGAGCTGCCTGGACTCACTGCACTGCATCCCCACTGGTGCCAGTGCACTCTGTGGACTCACTGCACTGCATTCCCAGTAGTGCCAGTGCACTTTCTGCAGTCACTGCACTGCCTCCCTAGTGGTGCCAGTGCACTCTCTGGACTCACTGCACTGCATCCCCACTGGTGCCAGTGCACTCTCTAGAGTCACAACACTCCAAACCCACTGGTGCCAGTGCACTCTCTAGAGTCACTGCACTGATCCGAAGTGGTGCCAGTGCACTCTCTGGACTCACTGCACTGCATCCCCACTGGTACCAGTGCACTCTCTGGAGTCACTGCACTGCATCCCCACTGGTGCCAGTGCACTCTATGGAGTCACTGCACTGCATCCCCACTGGTGCCACTGCACTCTCAGGACTCACTGCACTGCATCCCCAGTGGTGCCAGTGCAGTCTCTGGACTCACTGCACTGCATCCCCACTGGTGCCAATGCACTCTCTGGACTCACTGCAGTGCATCCCCACTGGTGCCAGTGCACTCTCTGGACTGACTGCACTGCATCCCCACTGGTGCCAGTGCACTCTCTGGACTCACTGCACTGCATCCCCACTGGTGCCAGTGCACTCTCTGGACTCACTGCACTGCAACCCCACTGGTGCTAGTGCACTCTCTGGACTCACTACACTGCATCCCCACTGGTGCCAGTGCACTCTCAGGACTCACTGCACTGCATCCCCAGTGGTGCCAGTGCACTCTCTGGACTCACTGCACTGCATCCTCACTGGTGCCAGTGCACTCTCGGGACTCACTGCACTGCAACCCCACTGGTGCCAGTGCACTCTCTGGACTCACTACACTGCATCCCCACTGGTGCCAGTGCACTCTCTGGACTCACTGCAGTGCATCCCCAGTGGGTGCCAGTGCACTCTCTAGAGTCACTACACTCCAACCCCACTGGTGCCAGTGCACTCTCTAGAGTCACTGCACTGATCCGAAGTGGTGCCAGTGCACTCTCTGGACTCACTGCACTGCAACCCCACTGGTGCTAGTGCACTCTCTGGACTCACTACACTGCATCCCCACTGGTGCCAGTGCACTCTCAGGACTCACTGCACTGCATCCCCAGTGGTGCCAGTGCACTCTCTGGACTCACTGCACTGCATCCTCACTGGTGCCAGTGCACTCTCGGGACTCACTGCACTGCAACCCCACTGGTGCCAGTGCACTCTCTGGACTCACTACACTGCATCCCCACTGGTGCCAGTGCAGTCTCTGGACTCACTGCACTGCATCCCCACTGGTGCCAGTGCACTCTCTGGACTCACTGCACTGCATCCCCACTGGTGCCAGTGCACTCTCTGGACTCACTGCACTGCATCCCCAGTAGTGCCAGTGCACTTTCTGGAGTCACTGCACTGCATCCCTAGTGGTGCCAGTGCACTCTCTGGACTCACTGCACTGCATCCCCAGTGGTGCCAGTGCACTCTCTGGAGTCACTGCACTGCATCCCCACTGGTGCCAGTGCACTCTCTGGACTCACTGCACTGCATCCCCACTGCTGCCAGTGCACTCTCTGGAGTCACTGCACTGCATCCCCACTGGTGCCAGTGAACTCTCTGGACTCACTGCACTCCATCCCCACTGGTGCCAGTGCACTCCCTGGACTCACTGCACTGCATCCCCAGTGGTGCCAGTGCACTCTCTGGAATCACTGCACTGCATCCCCTGTGGTGCCAGTGCACTCTCTGGACTTACTGCACTGCATCCCCAGTGGTGCCAGTGCACTCTCTGGACTCACTGCAGTGCATCCCCTGTGGTGCCAGTGCACTCTCTGGACTCACTTCAGTGCATCCCCATTGGTGCCAGTGCACTCTCTGGACTCACTGCACTGCATCCCCAGTGGTACCAATGCACTCTCTGGACTCACTGCACTGCATCACCAGTGGTGCCAGTGCACTCTCTGGAATCACTGCAGTGCATCCCCTGTGCTGCCATTGCACTCTCTGTACTCACTGCACTGCATCCCCAGTGGTGCCAGTGCACTCTCTGGACTCACTGCACTGCATCCCCAGTGGAGCCAGAGCACTCTCTGGACTCACTGCATTGCATCCCCAGTGGTGCCAGTGCACTCTCTGGACTTACTGCACTGCATCCCCAGTGGTGCCAGTGCACTCTCTGGACTCACTGCACTGCATCCCCCTTGGGGCCAGTGCACTCTCTGGACTCACTTCAGTGCATCCCCAGTGGTGCCAGTGCACTCTCTGGACTCACTGCAGTGCATCCCCAGTGGTGCCAGTGCACTCTCTGGACTCATTGCACTGCATCCCCAGTGGTGCCAGGGCACTCTCTGGACTCACTGCAGTGCATTCCCAGTGGTACCAATGCACTCTCTGGACTCACTGCACTGCATCACCAGTGGTGCCAGTGCACTCTCTGGAATCACTGCACTGCATCCCCTGTGCTGCCATTGCACTCTCTGTACTCACTGCACTGCATCCCCAGTGGTGCCAGTGCACTCTCTGTACTCACTGCACTGCATCCCCAGTGGAGCCAGAGCACTCTCTGGACTCACTGCATTGCATCCCCAGTGGTGCCAGTGCACTCTCTGGACTCACTGCACTGCATCCCCAGTGGTGCCAGTGCACTCTCTGGACTCACTGCACTGCATCCCCAGTGGTGCCAGTGCACTCTCTGGAGTCACTGCTTTGCATCCCCACTGGTGCCAATGCACTCTCTGGACTCACTGCACTGCAGCCCCACTGCTGCCAGTGCACTCTCTGGAGTCACTGCACTGCATCCCCACTGGTACCAGTGCACTCTCTGGAGTCACTGCACTGCAACCCCACTGGTGCCAGTGCACTCTCTGGACTCACTGCACTGCATCCCCACTGGTGCCAGTGCACTCCCTGGAGTCACTGCACTGCATCCCCACTGGTGCCAGTACACTCTCTGGAGACACTGCACTGCATCCCCACTGGTGCCAGTGCACTCTCTGGACTCACTGCACTGCATCCCCAGTGGTGCCAGTGCACTCTCTGGAGTCACTGCACTGCATCCCCACTGGTGCCAGTGAACTGCCTGGACTCACTGCACTGCATCCCCACTGGTGCCAGTGCACTCTCTGGACTCACTGCACTGCATCCCCAGTAGTGCCAGTGCACTTTCTGGAGTCACTGCACTGCCTCCCTAGTGGTGCCAGTGCACTCTCTGGACTCACTGCACTGCATCCCCACTGGTGCCAGTGCACTCTCTAGAGTCACTGCACTCCAACCCCACTGGTGCCAGTGCACTCTCTAGAGTCACTGCACTGATCCGAAGTGGTGCCAGTGCACTCTCTGGACTCACTGCACTGCATCCCCACTGGTGCCAGTGCACTCTCTGGACTCACTGCACGGCATCCCCACTGGTGCCAGTGCACTCTCTGGACTCACTGCAGTGCATCCCCAGTGGTGCCAGTGCACTCTCTGGACTCACTGCACTGCATCCCCACTTTTGTCAATGCACTCTCTGGAGTCACGGCACTGCATCCCTACTGGTGCCAGTGCACTCTCTGGACTCACTGCACTGCATCCCCACTGGTGCCAGTGCACTATAAGGACTCACTGCACTGCATCCCCAGTGGTGCCAGTGCACTCTCTGGACTCACTGCACTGCATCCCCACTGGTGCCAGTGCACTCTCTGCACTCACTGCACTGCATCCCCACTGGTGCCAGTGCACTCTCAGGACTCACTGCACTGCATCCCCACTGGTGCCAGTGCACTCTCTGGACTCACTGCACTACATCCCCAGTGGTGCCAATGCACTCTCTGGACTCACTGCAGTGCATCCCCACTGGTGCCAGTGCACTCTCTGGACTGACTGCACTGAATCCCCACTGGTGCCAGTGCACTCTCTGGACTCACTGCACTGCATCCCCACTGGTGCCAGTGCACTCTCTGGACTCACTGCACTGCATCCCCACTGGTGCCAGTGCACTCTCTGGACTCACTACACTGCATCCCCACTGGTGCCAGTGCACTCTCAGGACTCACTGCACTGCATCCCCAGTGGTGCCAGTGCACTCTCTGGACTCACTGCACTGCATCCCCACTGGTGCCAGTGCACTCTCTGGAGTCACTGCACTGCAACCCCACTGGTGCCAGTGCACTCTCTGGACTCACTACACTGCATCCCCACTGGTGCCAGTGCAGTCTCTGGAGTCACTGCAGTGCATCCCCAGTGGTGCCAGTGCACTCTCTGGACTCACTGCACTGCATCCCCACTGGTGCCAGTGCACTCTCTGGACTCACTGCACTGCATCCCCAGTAGTGCCAGTGCACTCTCTGGACTCACTGCACTGCATCCCCACTGCTGCCAGTGCACTCTCTGGAGTCACTGCACTGCAACCCCACTGGTGCCAGTGCACTCTCTGGACTCACTACACTGCATCCCCACTGGTGCCAGTGCACTCTCAGGACTCACTGCACTGCATCCCCAGTGGTGCCAGTGCACTCTCTGGACTCACTGCACTGCATCCCCAGTGGTGCCAGTGCACTCTCTGGACTCACTGCACTGCATCCCCAGTGGTGCCAGTGCACTCTCTGGACTCACTGCACTGCATCCCCACTGGTGCCAGTGCACTCTCTGGAGTCACTGCACTGCAACCCCACTGGTGCCAGTGCACTCTCTGGACTCACTACACTGCATCCCCACTGGTGCCAGTGCAGTCTCTGGAGTCACTGCAGTGCATCCCCAGTGGTGCCAGTGCACTCTCTGGACTCACTGCACTGCATCCCCTGTGGTGCCAGTGCACTCTCTGGACTCACTGCACTGCATCCCCAGTGGTGCCAGTGCACTCTCTGGACTCACTGCAGTGCATCCCCTGTGGTGCCAGTGCACTCTCTGGACTCACTTCTGTGCATCCCCACTGGTGCCAGTGCACTCTCTGGACTCACTGCAGTGCATCCCCAGTGGTGCCAGTGCACTCTCTGGACTCATTGCACTGCATCCCCAGTGGTGCCAGTGCACTCTCTGGACTCACTGCAGTGCATTCCCAGTCGTACCAATGCACTCTCTGGACTCACTGCACTGCATCACCAGTGGTGCCAGTGCACTCTCTGGAATCACTGCACTGCATCCCCTGTGCTGCCAGTGCACTCTCTGTACTCACTGCACTGCATCCCCAGTGGTGCCAGTGCACTCTCTGTACTCACTGCACTGCATTCCCACTGCTGCCAGTGCACTCTCTGGAGTCACTGCACTGCATCCCCACTGGTGCCAGTGAACTGCCTGGACTCACTGCACTGCATCCCCACTGGTGCCAGTGCACTCTCTGGACTCACTGCACTGCATCCCCAGTAGTGCCAGTGCACTTTCTGGAGTCACTGCACTGCCTCCCTAGTGGTGCCAGTGCACTCTCTGGACTCACTGCACTGCATCCCCACTGGTGCCAGTGCACTCTCTAGAGTCACTGCACTCCAACCCCACTGGTGCCAGTGCACTCTCTAGAGTCACTGCACTGATCCGAAGTGGTGCCAGTGCACTCTCTGGACTCACTGCACTGCATCCCCACTGGTGCCAGTGCACTCTCTGGACTCACTGCACGGCATCCCCACTGGTGCCAGTGCACTCTCTGGAGTCACTGCACTGCATCCCTACTGGTGCCAGTGCACTCTCTGGACTCACTGCACTGCATCCCCACTGGTGCCAGTGCACTATAAGGACTCTCTGCACTGCATCCCCAGTGGTGCCAGTGCACTCTCTGGACTCACTGCACTGCATCCCCACTGGTGCCAGTGCACTCTCTGCACTCACTGCACTGCATCCCCACTGGTGCCAGTGCACTCTCAGGACTCACTACACTGCATCCCCACTGGTGCCAGTGCACTCTCTAGAGTCACTGCACTCCAACCCCACTGGTGCCAGTGCACTCTCTAGAGTCACTGCACTGATCCGCAGTGGTGCCAGTGCACTCTCTGGACTCACTGCACTGCATCCCCACTGGTACCAGTGCACTCTCTGGACTCACTGCACTGCATCCCCACTGGTGCCAGTGCACTCTATGGAGTCACTGTACTGCATCCCCACTGGTGCCAGTGCACTCTCTGGACTCACTGCACTGCATCCCCAGTGGTGCCAGTGCAGTCTCTGGACTCACTGCACTGCATCCCCACTGGTGCCAGTGCACTCTCTGGACTCACTGCACTACATCCCCACTGGTGCCAATGCACTCTCTGGACTCACTGCAGTGCATCCCCAGTGGTGCCAGTGCACTCTCTGGACTGACTGCACTGCATCCCCACTGGTGCCAGTGCACTCTCTGGACTCACTGCACTGCATCCCCACTGGTGCCAGTGCACTCTAAGGACTCACTGCACTGCAACCCCACTGGTGCCAGTGCACTCTCTGGACTCACTACACTGCATCCCCAGTGGTGCCAGTGCACTCTCAGGACTCACTGCACTGCATCCCCAGTGGTGCCAGTGCACTCTCTGGACTCACTGCACTGCATCCCCACTGATGCCAGTGCACTCTCTGGACTCACTGCACTGCATCTGCAGTAGTGCAAGTGCACTTTCTGGAGTCACTGCACTGCATCCCTAGTGGTGCCAGTGCACTCTCTGGAGTCACTGCACTGCATCCCCACTGGTGCCAGTGCACTCTCTGGACTCACTGCACTGCATCCCCAGTGGTGCCAGTGCACTCTCTGGACTCACTGCACTGCATCCCCACTGGTGCCAGTGCACTCTCTGGACTCACTGCACTGCAACCCCACTGGTGCCAGTGCACTCTCTGGACTCGCTACACTGCATCCCCACTGGTGCCAGTGCAGTCTCTGGAGTCACTGCAGTGCATCCCCAGTGGTGCCAGTGCACTCTCTGGACTCACTGCACTGCATCCCCACTGGTGCCAGTGCACTCTCTGGACTCACTGCACTGCATCCCCAGTAATGCCAGTGCACTTTCTGCAGTCACTGCACTGCATCCCTAGTGGTGCCAGTGCACTCTCTGGACTCACTGCACTGCATCCCCAGTGGTGCCAGTGCACTCTCTGGAGTCACTGCACTGCATCCCCAGTGGTGCCAGTGCACTCTCTGGACTCACTGCACTGCATCCCCACTGGTGCCAGTGCACTCTCTGGAGTCACTGCACTGCATCCCCACTGGTGCCAGTGCACTCTCTGGACTCACTGCACTGCATCCCCACTGGTGCCAGTGCACTCTCTGGACTCACTGCACTGCATCCCCTGTGGTGCCAGTGCACTCTCTGGAATCACTGCACTGCATCCCCTGTGGTGCCAGTGCACTCTCTGGACTTACTGCACTGCATCCCCACTGGTGCCAGTGCACTCTCTGGACTCACTGCAGTGCATCCCCTGTGGTGCCAGTGCACTCTCTGGACTCACTGCAGTGCATCCCCAGTGGTGCCAGTGCACTCTCTGGACTCATTGCACTGCATCCCCAGTGGTGCCAGTGCACTCTCTGGACTCACTGCAGTGCATTCCCAGTGGTACCAATGCACTCTCTGGACTCACTGCACTGCATCACCAGTGGTGCCAGTGCACTCTCTGGAATCACTGCACTGCATCCCCTGTGCTGCCATTGCACTCTCAGGACTCACTGCACTGCATCCCCAGTGGTGCCAGTGCACTCTCTGGACTCACTGCACTGCATCCCCAGTGGAGCCAGAGCACTCTCTGGACTCACTGCAGTGCATCCCCAGTGGTGCCAGTGCACTCTCTGGACTCACTGCACTGCATCCCCAGTGGTGCCAGTGCACTCTCTGGACTCACTGCACTGCATCCCCAGTGGTGCCAGTGCACTCTCTGGACTAACTGCACTGCATCCCCTGTGGTGCCAGGGCACTCTCCTGGACTCACTGCAGTGCATTCGCAGTGGTGCCAGTGCACTCTTTCGAGTCACTGCACTGCATCCCCATTAGTGCCAGGTTATTCTCTGGACTCACTGCAGTGCATCCCCAGTGTTGACAGTGCACTCTCTGGACTCACTGCACTGCAACCCCAGTGGTGCCAGTGCACTCTCTGGACACACTGCAGTGTATCCCCAGTGGTGCAAGGGCACTCTCTGGACTAACTGCACTAAAACCCCAGTGGTGCCAGTGCACTCTCTGGACTCACAGCACTGCATCCCCAATGGTGCCACTGCACTCTCTGCACTCACTGCACTGCATCCCCAGTGGTGCCAGTGCACTCTCTGCACTCATTGAACTGCATCCCCGGTGATGCCAGTGCACTCTCTGGACTCACTGCACTGCAGCCCCAGTGGTGCCAGTGCACTCTCTGGAGACACTGCAGTGCATCCCCAGTGGTGCCAGTGCACTCTCTGGAGTCACTGCTTTGCATCCCCACTGGTGCCAGTGCACTCTCTGGACTGACTGCACTGCATTCCCACTGGTGCCAGTGCACTCTCTGCACTCACAGCACTGCATAACCACTGGTGCCAGTGCACTCTCTGGACTCACTGCACTGCATCCCCACTGGTGCCAGTGCACTCTCTGGACTCACTGCACTGCAACCCCACTGGTGCCAGTGCACTCTCTGGACTCACTACACTGCATCCCCACTGGTGCCAGTGCAGTCTCTGCAGTCACTGCAGTGCATCCCCAGTGGTGCCAGTGCACTCTTTGGACTCACTGCACTGCATCCCCACTGGTGCCAGTGCACTCTCTGGACTCACTGCACTGCATCCCCACTGGTGCCAGTGCACTCTCTGGACTCACTGCACTGCATCCCCACTGGTGCCAATGCACTCTCTGTACTCACTGCACTACATCCCCACTGGTGCCAGTGCACTCTCTGCACTCACTGCACTGCATCCCCACTGGTGTCAGTGCACTCTCTGGAGTCACTGCTTTGCATACCCACTAGTGCCAGTGCACTCTCTGGACTCACTGCACTGCATCCCCACTGGTGCCAGTGCACTCTCTGGACTCACTGCACTGCATCCCCACTGGTGCAACTGCACTCTCTGGACTCACTGCACTGCATCCCCACTGGTGCCAGTGCACTCTCTGGGCTCACTGCACTGCATCCCCACTGGTGCCAGTGGACTCTCTGGACTCACTGCACTGCATCCCCAGTGGTGCCAGTGCACTCTCTGGAGTCACTGCACTGCATCCCCACTGGTGCCAGTGCACTCTCTGGACTCACTGCACTGCATCCCCAGTGGTGCCAGTGCACTCTCTGGACTCACTGCACTGCATCCCCAGTGGTGCCAGTGCACTCTCTGGACTCACTGCACTGCAACCCCAGTAGTGCCAGTGCACTTTCTGGAGTCACTGCACTGCATCCCTACTGGTGCCAGTGCACTCTCTGGACTCACTGCACTGCATCCCCAGTGGTGCCAGTGCACTCTCTGGACTCACTGCACTGCATCCCCAGTGGTGCCAGTGCACTCTCTGGACTCACTGCACTGCAACCCCACTGGTGCCAGTGCACTCTCTGGACTCACTGCACTGCATCCCCACTGGTGCCAGTGAACTCTCTGGACTCACTGCACTCCATCCCCACTGGTGCCAGTGCACTCTCTGGACTCACTGCACTGCATCCCCACTGGTGCCAGTGCACTTTCTGGAATCACTGCAGTGCATCCCCTGTGGTGCCAGTGCACTCTCTGGTCTTACTGCACTGCATCCCCAGTGGTGGCAGTGAACTCTCTGGACTCACTGCAGTGCATCCCCTGTGGTGCCAGTGCACTCTCTGGACTCACTGCAGTGCATCCCCAGTGGTGCCAGTGCACTCTCTGGACTCACTGCACTGCATCCCCAGTGGTGCCAGTGCACTTTCTGGACTCACTGCACTGCATCCCCAGTGCTGACCGTGCACTCTCTGGACTCACTGCAGTGCATCCCCAGTGGTGCCAGTGCACTCTCTGGACTCACTGCAGTGCATCCCCAGTGGTGCCAGTGCACTCTCTGGACTCACTGCACTGCATCCCCAGTGGTGCAAGTGCACTCTCTGGTCTCACTGCAGTGCATTCCCAGTGGTGCCAATGCACTCTCTGGACTCACTGCACTGCATCACCAGTGGTGCCAGTGCACTCTCTGGAATCACTGCAGTGCATCCCCTGTGCTGCCATTGCACTCTCTGTACTCACTGCACTGCATCCCCAGTGGTGCCAGTGCACCTTCTGTACTCACTGCACTGCATCCCCAGTGGAGCCAGAGCACTCTCTGGACTCACTGCATTGCATCCCCAGTGGTGCCAGTGCACTCTCTGGACTCACTGCACTGCATCCCCAGTGGTGCCAGTGCACTCTCTGGACTCACTGCACTGCATCCCCAGTGGTGCCAGTGCACTCTCTGGACTAACTGCACTGCATCCCCTGTGGTGCCAGGGCACTCTCCGGACTCACTGCAGTGCATCCGCAGTGGTGCCAGTGCACTCTTTGGACTCACTGCACTGCATCCCCATTAGTGCCAGGTCATTCTCTGGACTCACTGCAGTGCATCCCCAGTGTTGACAGTGCACTCTCTGGACTCACTGCACTGCATCCACAGTGCTGCCAGTGCACTCTCTGGACACACTGCAGTGTATCCCCAGTGGTGCAAGGGCACTCTCTGGACTAACTGCACTGCATCCCCAGTGGTGCCAGTGCACTCTCTGGATTCACAGCATTGCATCCCCAATGGTGCCACTGCACTCTCTGGACTCACTGCAGTGCATCCCCAGTCGTGCCAGTTCACTCTCTGCACTCACTGCACTGCATCCCCAGTGGTGCCAGTGCACTCTCTGGAGACACTGCACTGCATCCCCAGTGATGCCAGTGCACTCTCTGGACTCACTGCTTTGCATCCCCACTGGTGCCATTGCACTCTCTGAACTGACTGCACTGCATCCCCACTGGTGCCAGTGCACTCTCTGCACTCACTGCACTGCATACCCACTGGTGCCAGTGCACTCTCTGGACTCACTGCACTGCAACCCCACTGGTGCCAGTGCACTCTCTGGACTCACTACACTGCATCCCCACTGGTGCCAGTGCACTCTCTGGACTGACTGCACTGCACCTCCACTGGTGCCAGTCGACTCTCTGGACTCACTGCACTGCATCCCCTTTAGTGCCAGTGCACTTTCTGGAGTCACTGCACCGCATCCCAAGTGATGCCAGTGAACTCTCTGGACTCACTGCACTGCATCCCCACTGGTGCCAGTGCACTCTCTGGACTCACTGCAGTGAATCCCCGGTGGTGCCAGTGCACTCTCTGGACTCACTGCACTGCATCCCCAGTGGTGCCAGTGCACTCTCTGGACTCACTGCACTGCATCCCCACTGGTGCCAGTGCACTCTCTGGACTCACTGCACTGCATCCCCACTGGTGCCAATGCACTCTCTGGACTCACTGCACTGCATCCCCACTGGTGCCAGTGCACTATAAGGACTCACTGCACTGCATGTCCACTGGTGCCAGTGCACTCTCTGGACTCACTGCACTGCATCCCCACTGGTGCCAGTGCACTCTCAGGACTCACTACACTGCATCCCCACTGGTGCCAGTGCACTCTCTAGAGTCACTGCACTCCAACCCCACTGGTGCCAGTGCACTCTCTAGAGTCACTGCACTGATCCGCAGTGGTGCCAGTGCACTCTCTCGACTCACTGTACTGCATCCCCAGTAGTGCCAGTGGACTCTCTGTACTCACTGCAGTGCATCCCCTGTGGGGCCAGTGCACTCTCTGGACTCACTGCACTGCATCCCCAGTGGTGCCAGTGCAATCTCTGGACTCACTGCACTGCATCACGACTTGTGCCAGTGCACTCTCTGGACTCACTGCACTGCATCCCCACTGCTGCCAGTGCACTCTCTGGACTCACTGCACTGCATCCCCAGTGGTGCCAGTGCACTCTCTGGACTCACTGCACTGCATCCCCACTGGTGCCAATGCACTCTCTGGAGTCACTGCAGTGCATCCCCACTGGTGCCAGTGCACTCTCTGGAGTCACTGCACTGCATCCCCACTGGTGCCAGTGCACGGTCTGGACTCACTGCAGTGCATCCCCAGTGCTGCCAGTGCACTCTCTGGAGTCACTGCACTGCATCCCCAGTGGTGCCAGTGCACTCTCTGGACTCACTGCAGTGCATCCCCACTGGTGCCAGTGCACTCTCTGGACTCACTGCACTGCATCCCCACTGGTGCCAGTGCACTCTCTGGACTTACTGCACTGCATCCCCAGTGGTGCCAATGCACTCTCTGGACTAACTGCACTGCATCTCCTGTGGTGCCAGTGCACTCTCGGGACTCACTGCACTGCATCCCCAGTGGTGCCAGTGCACTCTCTGGACTCACTGCACTGCATCCCCACTGGTGCCAGTGCACTCTCTGGACTCACTGCACTGCATCCCCTGTGGTGCCAGTGCACTCTCTGGAGTCACTGCACTGCATCCCCAGTGGTGCCAGTGCACTCTCTCGACTAACTGCACTGCATCCCCTGTGGTGCCAGGGCACTCTCCGGACTCACTGCAGTGCATCCGCAGTGGTGCCAGTGCACTCTTTCGAGTCACTGCACTGCATCCCCATTAGTGCCAGGTCATTCTCTGGACTCACTGCAGTGCATCCCCAGTGTTGACAGTGCACTCTCTGGACTCACTGCACTGCATCCCCAGTGGTGCCAGAGCACTCTCTGGACACACTGCAGTGTATCCCCAGTAGTGCAAGGGCACTCTCTGGACTAACTGCACTAAAACCCCATGTGGTGCCAGTGCACTCTCTGGACTCACTGCACTGCATCCCCAATGGTGCCACTGCACTCTCTGGACTCACTGCAGTGCATCCCCTGTGGTGCCAGTGCACTCTCTGCACTCAATGCGCTGCATCCCCAGTGGTGCCAGTGCACTCTCTGCACTCACTGAACTGCATCGCCAGTGATGCCAGTGCACTCTCTGGACTCACTGCACTGCATCCCCACTGGTGCCAGTGCACTCTCTGCACTCACTGCACTGCATACCCACTGGTGACAGTGCACTCTCTGGACTCACTGCACTGCAACCCCACTGGTGCCAGTGCACTCTCTGGACTCACTACACTGCATCCCCACTGGTGCCAGTGCACTCTCTGGACTCACTGCACTGCACCTCCACTGGTGCCAGTCGACTCTCTGGACTCACTGCACTGCATCCCCAGTAGTGCCAGTGCACTTTCTGGAGTCACTGCAGTGCATCCCCAGTGGTGCCAGTGCACTCTCTGGACTCACTGCACTGCATCCCCAGTGGTGCCAGTGCACTTTCTGGAGTCACTGCACTGCATCCCTAGTGGTGCCAGTGAACTCTCTGGACTCAGTGCACTGCATCCCCAGTGGTGCCAGTGCACTCTCTGGACTCACTGCACTGCATCCCCACTGGTGCCAGTGCACTCTCTGGAGTCACTGCACTGCATCCCCACTCGTGCCAATGCACTCTCTGGACTCACTGCACTGCATCCCCACTGGTGCCAGTGCACTCTCTGGACTCACTGCACTGCATCCCCACTGGTGCCAGTGCACTCTCTGCACTCACTGCACTGCATCCCCACTGGTGCCAGTGCACTCTCAGGACTCACTACACTGCATCCCCACTGGTGTCAGTGCACTCTCTAGAGTCACTGCACTCCAACCCCACTGGTGCCAGTGCACTCTCTAGAGTCACTGCACTGATCCGCAGTGGTGCCAGTGCACTCTCTCGACTCACAGCACTGCATCCCCAGTAGTGCCAGTGGACTCTCTGTACTCACTGCAGTGCATCCCCTGTGGGGCCAGTGCACTCTCTGGACTCACTGCACTGCATCCCCAGTGGTGCCAGTGCACTCTCTGGACTCACTGCACTGCATCCCCAGTGGTGCCAGTGCACTCTCTGGACTCACTGCACTGCATCCCCACTGGTGCCAGTGCACTCTCTGGACTCACTGCACTGCATCCCCACTGGTGCCAGTGCACTCTCTGGACTCACTGCACTGCATCCCCAGTGGTGCCAGTGCACTCTCTGGAGTCACTGCACTGCATCCCCACTGGTGCCTGTGCACTCTCTGGACTCACTGCACTGCATCCCCAGTAGTGCCAGTGCACTTTCTGGAGTCACTGCACTGCATCCCTAGTGGTGCCAGTGAACTCTCTGGACTCACTGCACTGAATCCCCGGTGGTGCCAGTGCACTCTCTGCACTCACTGCACTGCAACCCCACTGGTGCCAGTGCACTCTCTGGAGTCACTGCACTGCATCCCCAGTGGTGCCAGTGCACTCTCTGCACTCACTGCACTGCATCCCCACTGGTGCCAGTGCACTCTAAGGACTCACTACACTGCACTGCATCCCCAGTGGTGCCAGTGCACTCTCTGGACTCACTGTATTGCATCCCCACTGGTGCCAGTGCACTCTCTGGACTCACTGCAGTGCATCCCCACTGGTGCCAGTGCACTATCTGGAGTCACTGCACTGCATCCCCACTCGTGCCAATGCACTCTCTGGACTCACTGCACTGCATCCCCACTGGTGCCAGTGCACTATAAGGACTCACTGCACTGCATGCCCACTGGTGCCAGTGCACTCTCTGGACTCACTGCACTGCATCCCCACTGGTGCCAGTGCACTCTCAGGACTCACTACACTGCATCCCCACTGGTGTCAGTGCACTCTCTAGAGTCACTGCACTCCAACCCCACTGGTGCCAGTGCACTCTCTAGAGTCACTGCACTGATCCGCAGTGGTGCCAGTGCACTCTCTCGACTCACAGCACTGCATCCCCAGTAGTGCCAGTGGACTCTCTGTACTCACTGCAGTGCATCCCCTGTGGGGCCAGTGCACTCTCTGGACTCACTGCACTGCATCCCCAGTGGTGCCAGTGCACTCTCTGGACTCACTGCACTGCATCCCCAGTGGTGCCAGTGCACTCTCTGGACTCACTGCACTGCATCCCCACTGGTGCCAGTGCACTCTCTGGACTCACTGCACTGCATCCCCACTGGTGCCAGTGCACTCTCTGGACTAACTGCACTGCATCCCCATTGGTGCCTGTGCACTCTCTGGACTCACTGCACTGCATCCCCAGTAGTGCCAGTGCACTTTCTGGAGTCACTGCACTGCATCCCTAGTGGTGCCAGTGAACTCTCTGGACTCACTGCACTGAATCCCCGGTGGTGCCAGTGCACTCTCTGGACTCACTGCACTGCAACCCCACTGGTGCCAGTGCACTCTCTGGAGTCACTGCACTGCATCCCCAGTGGTGCCAGTGCACTCTCTGCACTCACTGCACTGCATCCCCACTGGTGCCAGTGCACTCTAAGGACTCACTACACTGCACTGCATCCCCAGTGGTGCCAGTGCACTCTCTGGACTCACTGTACTGCATCCCCACTGGTGCCAGTGCACTCTCAGGACTCACTACACTGCATCCCCACTGGTGTCAGTGCACTCTCTAGAGTCACTGCACTCCAACCCCACTGGTGCCAGTGCACTCTCTAGAGTCACTGCACTGATCCGCAGTGGTGCCAGTGCACTCTCTCGACTCACAGCACTGCATCCCCAGTAGTGCCAGTGGACTCTCTGGACTCACTGCAGTGCATCCCCTGTGGGGCCAGTGCACTCTCTGGACTCACTGCACTGCATCCCCACTGGTGCCAGTGCACTCTCTGGACTCACTGCACTGCATCCCCAGTGGTGCCAGTGCACTCTCTGGACTCACTGCACTGCATCCCGACTGGTGCCAGTGCACTCTCTGGACTCACTGCACTGCATCCCCCGTGGTGCCAGTGCACTCTCTGGACTCACTGCACTGCATCCCCACTGGTGCCAGTGCACTCTCTGGAGTCACTGCACTGCATCCCCACTGGTGCCAATGCACTCTCTGGAGTCACTGCAGTGCATCCCCACTGGTGCCAGTGCACTCTCTAGAGTCACTGCACTGCATCCCCACTGGTGCCAGTGCACGGTCTGGACTCACTGCAGTGCATCCCCAGTGGTGCCAGTGCACTCTCTGGAGTCACTGCACTGCATCCCCAGTGGTGCCAGTGCACTCTCTGGACTCACTGCACTGCATCCCCAGTGGGGCCAGTGCACTCTCTGGACTCACTGCACTGCATCCCCAGTGGTGCCAATGCACTCTCTGGACTCACTGCACTGCAGCCCCACTGCTGCCAGTGCACTCTCTGGACTCACTGCACTGCATCCCCACTGGTGCCAGTGCACTCTCTGGACTCACTGCACTGCAACCCCAGTGGTGCCAGTGCACTCTCTGGACTCACTGCACTGCATCCCCAGTGGTGCCAGTGCACTCTCTGGGCTCACTGCACTGCATCCCCAGTGGTGCCAGTACACTCTCTGGAGACACTGCACTGCATCCCCACTGGTGCCAGTGCACTCTCTGGACTCACTGCACTGCATCCCCACTGGTGCCAGTGCACTCTCTGGAATCACTGCACTGCATCCCCAGTAGTGCCAGTGCACTTTCTGGAGTCACTGCACTGCCTCCCTAGTGGTGCCAGTGCACTCTCTGGACTCACTACACTGCATCCCCACTGGTGACAGTGCACTCTCTAGAGTCACTGCACTCCAACCCCACTGGTGCCAGTGCACTCTCTAGAGTCACTGCACTGATCCGCAGTGGTGCCAGTGCACTCTCTGGACTCACTGCACTGCATCCCCACTGGTGCCAGTGCACTCTCTGGACTCACTGCACGGCATCCCCACTGATGCCAGTGCACTCTCTGGAGTCACTGCAGTGCATCCCCAGTGGTGCCAGTGTACTCTCTGGACTCACTGCACTGAATCCCCGGTGGTGCCAGTGCACTCTCTGGAGTCACTGCACTGCATCCCCAGTAGTGCCAGTGCACTCTCTGGACTCACTGCACTGCATCCCCACTGGTGCCAGTGCACTATAGGGACTCACTGCACTGCATACCCACTGGTGCCAGTGCACTCTCTAGAGTCACTGCACTGATCCGCAGTGGTGCCAATGCACTCTCTCGACTCACAGCACTGCATCCCCAGTAGTGCCAGTGCACTCTCTGGACTCACTGCAGTGCATCCCCTGTGGGGCCAGTGCACTCTCTGGACTCACTGCACTGCATCCCCAGTGGTGCCAGTGCACTCTCTGGACTCACTGCACTGCATCCCCAGTGGTGCCAGTGCACTCTCTTAACTCACTGCACTGCATCCCCACTGGTGCCAGTGCACTCTCTGGACTCACTGCACTGCATCCCCACTGCTGCCAGTGCACTCTCTGGACTCACTGCACTGCATCCCCAGTGGTGCCAGTGCACTCTCTGGACTCACTGCACTGCATCCCCACTGGTGCCAATGCACTCTCTGGAGTCACTGCAGTGCATCCCCACTGGTGCCAGTGCACTCTCTGGAGTCACTGCATTGCATCCCCACTGGTGCCAGTGCACGGTCTGGACTCACTGCAGTGCATCCCCACTGGTGCCAGTGCACTCTCTGGAGTCACTGCACTGCATCCCCAGTGGTGCCAGTGCACTCTCTGGACTCACTGCACTGCATCCCCAGTGGGGCGAGTGCACTCTCTGGACTCACTGCACTGCATCCCCACTGGTGCCAATGCACTCTCTGGACTCACTGCACTGCAGCCCCACTGGTGCCAGTGCACTCTCTGGACTCACTGCACTGCATCCCCACTGGTGCCAGTACACTCTACACTCTCTGGAGACACTGCACTGCATCCCCACTGGTGCCAGTGCACTCTCTGGACTCACTGCACTGCATCCCCACTGGTGCCAGTGCACTCTCTGGACTCACTGCAGTGCATCCCCAGTAGTGCCAGTGCACTTTCTCTAGTCACTGCACTGCATCCCTAGTGGTGCCAGTGAACTCTCTGGACTCACTGCACTGCATCCCCAATGGTGCCAGTGCACTCTCTGGACTCACTGCACTGCATCCCCAGTGGTGCCACTGCACTCTCTGGAGTCACTGCAATGCATCCCCACTGGTGCCAGTGCACTCTAAGGACTCACTGCACTGCACTGCATCCCCAGTGGTGCCAGTGAACTCTCTGGAGTCACTGCACTGCATCCCCAGTGGTGCCAGTGCACTCTCTGGTCTCACTGCACTGCATCCCCAGTGGTGCCAGTGCACTCTCTGGACTCACTGCACTGCATCCCCACTGGTGCCAGTGCACTCTCTGGACTCACTGCACTGCATCCCCAGTGGTGCCAGTGCACTCTCTGGACTCACTGCACTGCATCCCCACTGGTGCAACTGCACTCTCTGGACTCACTAAACTGCATCCCCACTGGTGCCAGTGCACTCTCTGGACTCACTGCACTGCATCCCCACTGGTGCCAGTGCACTCTCTGGAGTCACTGCACTGCATCCCCACTGGTGCCAGTGCACTCTCTGCACTCACTGCACTGCATCCCCACTGGTGCCAGTGCACTCTCTGGACTCACTGCACTGCGTCCCCAGTGGTGCCAGTGCACTCTCTAGAGTCACTGCACTCCAACCCCACTGGTGCCAGTGCACTCTCTAGAGTCACTACACTGCATCCCCACTGCTACCACTCTCTGGACTCACTGCACTGCATCCCCAGTGGTGCCAGTGCACTCTCTGGACTCACTGCACTGCATCCCCACTGGTGCCAGTGCACTCTCTGGACTCACTGCACTGCATCCCCACTGCTGCCAATGCACTCTCTAGACTCACTGCACTGCAACCCCACTGGTGCCCGTGCATTCTCTGGACTCACTACACTGCATCTCCAGTATTGCCAGTGCACTCTCTGGACTCACTGCACTGCATCCCCACTGGTGCCAGTGCACTCTCTGGACTCACTAAACTGCATCCCCACTGGTGCCAGTGCACTCTCTGGAGTCACTGCACTGCATCCCCACTGGTGCCAGTGCACTCTCTGGACTCACTGCACTGCATCCCCACTGGTGCCAGTGCACTCTCTGGACTCACTGCACTGCATACCCACTGGTGCCAGTGCACTCTCTGGAGTCACTGCACTGCATCCCCACTGGTGCCAGTGAACTCTCTGGACTCACTGCACTGCATCCCCACTGGTGCCAGTGCACTCTCTGGACTCACTGCACTGCATCCCCAGTGGTGACAGTGCACTCTCTGGACTCACTGCACTGCATCCCCACTGCTGCCAGTGCACTCTCTGGACTCACTGCACTGCATCCCCAGTGGTGCCAGTGCACTCTCTGGAGTCACTGCACTGCATCCCCACTGGTGCCAATGCACTCTCTGGAGTCACTGCAGTGCATCCCCACTGGTGCCTGTGCACTCTCTGGAGTCACTGCACTGCATCCCGACTGCTACCAGTGCACTGTCTGGACTCACTGCAGTGCATCACCACTGGTGCCAGTGCACTCTCTGGAGTCACTGCACTGCATCCCCACTGGTGCCAGTGCACTCTCTGGAGTCACTGCACTGCATCCCCACTGGTGCCAGTGCACTCTCTGGAGTCACTGCACTGCATCCCCAGTGGTGCCAGTGCACTCTCTGGACTCACTGCACTGCATCCCCACTGGTGCCAGTGCACTCTCTGGAGTCACTGCTTTGCATCCCCACTGGTGCCAATGCACTCTCTGGACTCACTGCACTGCAGCCCCACTGCTGCCAGTGCACTCTCTGGAGTCACTGCACTGCATCCCTAGTGGTGCCAGTGAACTCTCTGGACTCACTGCACTGAATCCCCGGTGGTGCCAGTGCACTCTCTGGACTTACTGCACTGCATCCCCACTGGTGCCAGTGCACTCTCTGGAGTCACTGCACTGCATCCCCAGTAGTTCCAGTGCACTTTCTGGAGTCACTGCACTACATCCCTAGTGGTGCCAGTGAACTCTCTGGACTCACTGCACTGAATCCCCGGTGGTGCCAGTGCACTCTCTGGACTCACTGCACTGCATCCCCACTGGTGCCAGTGCACTCTCTGGACTCACTGCACTGCATCCCCACTGGTGCCAGTGCACTATAAGGACTCACTGCACTGCATGCCCACTGGTGCCAGTGCACTCTCTAGAGTCACTGCACTCCAACCCCACTGGTGCCAGTTCACTCTCTAGAGTCACTGCACTGATCCGCAGTGGTGCCAGTGCACTCTCTGGACTCACTGCACTGCATCCCCACTGGTACCAGTGCACTCTCTGGACTCACTGCACTGCATCCCCACTGGTGCCAGTGCACTCTCTGGACTCACTGAACTGCATCCCCAGTAGTGCCAGTGCACTTTCTGAACTCACTGCACTGCATCCCTAGTGGTGCCAGTGCACTCTCTGGAGTCACTGCACTGCATCCCCAGTGGTGACAGTGCACTCTCTGGGCTCACTGCAGTGCATCCCCTGTGGTGCCAGTGCACTCTCTGGAGTCACTGCTTTGCATCCCCACTGGTGCCAGTGCATTCACTGGACTCACTGCACTGCATCTCCAGTGTTGCCAGTGCACTCTCTGGACTGACTACACTGCATCCCCACTGGTGCCAGTGAACTCTCTGGACTCACTGCACTGCATCCCCAGTGGTGCCAGTGCACTCTCTGGACTCACTGCACTGCATCCCCACTGGTCCCAGTGCACTCTCTGGACTCACTGCACTGCATGCGCACTGGTGCCAGTGCACTCTCTGGACTCACTGCACTGCATCCCCACTGGTGCCAGTGCACTCTCTGGACTCACTGCACTGCATCCCCAGTAGTGCCAGTGGATTCTCTGTACTCACTGCAGTGCATTCCCTGTGGTGCCAGTGCACTCTCTGGACTCGCTGCAGTGCATCCCCAGTGGTGCCAGTGCACTCTCTGGACTCACTGCACTGCATCCCCAGTGGTGCCAGTGCACTCTCTGGACTCACTGCACTGCATCCCGACTGGTGCCAGTGCACTCTCTGGACTCACTGCACTGCATCCCCACTGCTGCCAGTGCACTCTCTGGAGTCACTGCACTGCATCTCCAGTGGTGCCAGTGCACTCTCTGGAGTCACTGCACTGCATCCCCAGTGGTGCCAATGCACTCTCTGGAGTCACTGCAGTGCATCCCCACTGGTGCCAGTGCACTCTCTGGAGTCACTGCACTGCATCCCCATTGCTGCCAGTGCACTCTCTGGACTCACTGCAGTGCATCCCCACTGGTGCCAGTGCACTCTCTGGAGTCACTGCACTGCATCCCCAGTGGTGCCACTGCACTCTCTGGACTCACTGCACTGCATCCCCACTGGTTCCAGTGCACTCTGTCAACTCACTGCACTGCATTCCCACTGGTGCCAGTGCACTCTCTGCACTCACTGTTTGCATCCCCACTGGTGCCAGTGCACTCTCTGGAGTCACTGCAGTGCATCCCCACTAGTGCCAGTGCACTCTCTGGACTCACTGCACTGCATCCCCACTGGTGCCAGTGCACTCTCTGGACTCACTGCACTGCATCCCCACTGGTGCCAGTGCACTCTCTGGACTCACTGCACTGCATCCCCAGTGGTGCCACTGCACTCTCTGGACTCACTGCACTGCATTCCCACTGGTGCCAGTGCACTCTCTGGACTCACTGCTTTGCATCCCCACTGGTGCCAGTGCACTCTCTGGAGTCACTGCAGTGCATCCCCACTAGTGCCAGTGCACTCTCTGGACTCACTGCACTGCATCTCCACTGGTGCCAGTGCACTCTCTGGAGTCACTGCACTGCATCCCCACTGGTGCCAGTGCACTCTCTGGAGTCACTGCACTGCATCCCCAGTGGTGCCACTGCACTCTCTGGACTCACTGCACTGCATCCCCACTGGTTCCAGTGCACTCTGTCAACTCACTGCACTGCATTCCCACTGGTGCCAGTGCACTCTCTGGACTCACTGCACTGCATCCCCACTGGTGCCAGTGAACTCTCTGGACTCACTGCACTGCATCCCCACTAGTGCCAGTGCACTCTCTGGACTCACTGCACTGCATCCCCACTGGTGGCAGTGCACTCTCTGGAGTCACTGCACTGCATCCCCACTGGTGCCAGTGCACTCTCTGGACTCACTGCAGTGCATCCGCACTGGTGCCAGTGAACTCTCTGGAGTCACTGCACTGCATCCCCACCGGTGCCAGTGAACTCTCTGGACTCACTGCACTGCATCCCCACTGCTGCCAGTCACTCTCTGGACTCACTGCACTGCATCCCCACTGGTGCCAGTGCACTCTCTGGACTCACTGCACTGCATCCCTAGTGGTGCCAGTGCACTCTCTGGAGTCACTGCACTGCATCCCCACTGGTGCCAGTGCACTCTCTGGACTCACTGCACTGCATCCCCACTGGTGCCAGTGGACTCTCTGCACTCACTGCACTCCAACCCCACTGGTGCCAGTGCACTCTATGGAGTCACTGCACTGATCCGAAGTGGAGTCAGTGCACTCTCTGGACTCACTGCACTGCATCCCCACTGGTGCCAGTGCACTCTCTGGACTCACTGCAGTGCATCCGCACTGGTGCCAGTGAACTCTCTGGAGTCACTGCACTGCATCCCCACCGGTGCCAGTGAACTCTCTGGACTCACTGCACTGCATCCCCACTGCTGCCAGTCACTCTCTGGACTCACTGCACTGCATCCCCACTGGTGCCAGTGCACTCTCTGGACTCACTGCACTGCATCCCTAGTGGTGCCAGTGCACTCTCTGGAGTCACTGCACTGCATCCCCACTGGTGCCAGTGCACTCTCTGGACTCACTGCACTGCATCCCCACTGGTGCCAGTGGACTCTCTGCACTCACTGCACTCCAACCCCACTGGTGCCAGTGCACTCTATGGAGTCACTGCACTGATCCGAAGTGGAGTCAGTGCACTCTCTGGACTCACTGCACTGCATCCCCACTGGTGCCAGTGCACTCTCTGGAGTCACTGCAGTGCATCCCCACTGGTGCCAGTGCACTCTCTGGACTCACTGCACTGCATCCCCAGTGGTGCCAGTGCACTCTCTGGACTCACTGCACTGCATCCCCAGTGGTGCCAGTGCATTCTCCGGAGACACTGCAGTGCATCCCCAGTGGTGCTAGTGCACTCTCTGGGCTCACTGCACTGCATTCCCACTGGTGCCAGTGCACTCTCTGGACTCACTGCACTGCATCCCCACTGGTGCCAGTGCACTCTCTGGACTGACTGCACTGCATCCCCACTGGTGCCAGTGCACTCTCTGGACTCACTGCACTGCCTACCCACTGGTGCCAGTGCACTCTCTGGCGTCACTGCACTGCAACCCCACTGTTGCCAGTGCACTCTCTGGAGTCACTACACTGCATCCCCACTGGTGCCAGTGCACTCTCTGGACTCACTGCACTGCATCCCCACTGGTGCCAATGCACTCTCTGGACTCACTGCACTGCAGCCCCACTGCTACCAGTGCACTCTCTGGACTCACTGCACTGCATCCCCACTGGTGCCAGTGCACTCTCTGGACTCACTGCACTGCATCCCCACTGGTGCCAGTGAACTCTCTGGACTCACTGCACTGCATCCCCACTGGTGCCAGTGAACTCTCTGGACTCACTGCACTGCATCCCCAGTAGTGCCAGTGCACTTTCTGGAGTCACTGCACTGCATCCCTGGTGGTGCTAGTGAACTCTCTGGACTCACTGCACTGCATCCCCACTGGTGACAGTGCACTCTCTGGACTCACTGCACGGCATCCCCACTGGTGCCAGTGCACTCTCTGGAGTCACTGCAGTGCATCCCCAGTGGTGCCAGTGCACTCTCTGGAGTCACTGCACTGCATCCCCACTGGTGCCAGTGCACTCTCTGGACTCACTGCACTGCATCCCCACTGGTGCCAGTGCAATCTAAGGACTCACTGCACTGCATGCCCACTGGTGCCAGTGCACTCTCTGGACTCACTGCACTGCATCCCCACTGGTGCCAGTGCACTCTCTGGACTCACTGTAGTGCATCCCCACTGGTGCCAGTGCACTCTCTGGACTCACTGCACTGCATCCCCACTGGTGCCAGTGCACTCTCTGGAGTCACTGCACTGCATCCCCAGTGGTGCCAGTGCACTCTCTGGACTCACTGCACTGCATCCCCACTGGTGCCAGTGCACTCTCTGGACTCACTGCACTGCAACCCCACTGGTGCCAGTGCACTCTCTGGACTCACTGCACTGCATCCCCACTGGTGCCAGTGCACTCTCTGGAGTCACTGCACTGCATCCCCACTGGTGCCACTATACTCTCTGGAGACACTGCACTGCATCCCCACTGGTGCCAGTGAACTGCCTGGACTCACTGCACTGCATCCCCACTGGTGCCAGTGAACTGCCTGAACTCACTGCACTGCATCCCCACTGGTGCCAGTGCACTCTCTGGATTCACTGCACTGCAACCCCACTGGTGCCAGTGAACTCTCTGGACTCACTACACTGCATCCCCACTGGTGCCAATGCACTCTCTGGAGTCACTGCACTGCATCCCCACTGGTGCCAGTGCACTCTCTGGACTCACTGCACTGCATCCCCACTGGTGCCAGTGCACTCTGTGGACTCACTGCAGTGCATCCCCAGTAGTGCCAGTGAACTCTCTGGACTCACTGCACTGCATCCCCACTGGTGCCAGTGCACTCTCTGGAGTCACTGGACTGCATCCCCACTGGTGCCAGTGAACTCTCTGGACTCACTGCACTGCATCCCCACTGCTACCAGTGCACTCCCTGGACTCACTGCCCTGCATCCCCACTGGTGCCAGTGCACTCTCTGGACTCACTGCACTGCATCCCCACTGCTGCCAGTGCACTCTCTGGAGTCACTGCACTGCATCCCCAGTGGTGCCAGTGCACTCTCTAGACTCACTGCACTGCATCCCCAGTGGTGCCAGTGCACTCTCTGGAGTCACTGCACTGCATCCCCACTGGTGCCAGTGCACTCTCTGGACTCACTGCACTGCATCCCCAGTGGTGCCAATGCACTCTCTGGACTCACTGCACTGCATCCCCAGTGGTGCCAGTGCACTCTCTGGAGTCACTGCACTGCATCCCCACTGGTGCCAGTGCACTCTCTAGAGTCACTGCACTCCAACCCCACTGGTACCAGTGCACTCTCTGGACTCACTGCACTGCATCCCCAGTGGTGCCAGTGCACTCTCTGGACTCACTGCACTGCATCCCCACTGGTGCCAGTGCACTCTCTGGACTCACTGCACTGCATCCCCACTGGTGCCAGTGCACTCTCTAGACTCACTGCACTGCATCCCCACTGCTGCCAGTGCACTCTCTGGAGTCACTGCACTGCATCCCCACTGGTGCCAGTGCACTCTCTGGACTCACTGCACTGCATCCCCAGTGGTGCCAGTGCACTCTCTGGAGTCACTGCACTGCATTCCCACTGGTGCCAATGCACTCTCTGGACTCACTGCACTGCATCCCCACTGGTGCCAGTGCACTCTCTGGAGACACTGCAGTGCATCCCCACTGGTTCCAGTGCACTCTCTCAACTCACTGCACTGCATTCCCACTGGTGCCAGTGCACTCTCTGGACTCACTGCTTTGCATCCCCACTGGTGCCATTGCACTCTCTGGACTGACTGCACTGCATCCCCACTGGTGCCAGTGCACTCTCTGGACTCACTGCACTGCAACCCCACTGGTGCCAGTGCACTCTCTGGACTCACTGCACTGCATCCCCACTGGTGCCAGTGAACTCTCTGGACTCACTGCACTGCATCCCCACTGGTGCCAATGCACTCTCTGGACTCACTGCACTGCAGCCCCACTGCTGCCAGTGCACTCTCTGGACTCACTGCACTGCATCCCCAGTGGTGCCAGTGCACTCTCTGGACTCACTGCACTGCATCCCCACTGGTGCCAGTGAACTCTCTGGACTCACTGCACTGCATCCCCACTGGTGCCAGTGAACTCTCTGGACTCACTGCACTGCATCCCCAGTAGTGCCAGTGCACTTTCTGGAGTCACTGCACTGCATCCCTGGTGGTGCTAGTGAACTCTCTGGACTCACTGCACTGCATCCCCACTGGTGACAGTGCACTCTCTGGACTCACTGCACGGCATCCCCACTGGTGCCAGTGCACTCTCTGGACTCACTGCAGTGCATCCCCAGTGGTGCCAGTGCACTCTCTGGAGTCACTGCACTCGAACCCCACTGGTGCCAGTGCACTCTCTGGACTCACTGCACTGCATCCCCACTGGTGCCAGTGCAATCTAAGGACTCACTGCACTGCATGCCCACTGGTGCCAGTGCACTCTCTGGACTCACTGCACTGCATCCCCACTGGTGCCAGTGCACTCTCTGGACTCACTGCAGTGCATCCCCACTGGTGCCAGTGCACTCTCTGGACTCACTGCACTGCATCCCCACTGGTGCCAGTGCACTCTCTGGAGTCACTGCACTGCATCCCCACTGGTGCCAGTGCACTCTCTGGACTCACTGCACTGCATCCCCACTGGTGCCAGTGCACTCTCTGGACTCACTGCACTGCAACCCCACTGGTGCCAGTGCACTCTCTGGACTCACTGCACTGCATCCCCACTGGTGCCAGTGCACTCTCTGGAGTCACTGCACTGCATCCCCACTGGTGCCACTATACTCTCTGGAGACACTGCACTGCATCCCCACTGGTGCCAGTGAACTGCCTGGACTCACTGCACTGCATCCCCACTGGTGCCAGTGAACTGCCTGGACTCACTGCACTGCATCCCCACTGGTGCCAGTGCACTCTCTGGATTCACTGCACTGCAACCCCACTGGTGCCAGTGAACTCTCTGGACTCACTACACTGCATCCCCACTGGTGCCAGTGCACTCTCTGGAGTCACTGCACTGCATCCCCACTGGTGCCAGTGCACTATAAGGACTCACTGCACTGCATCCCCACTGGTGCCAGTGCACTCTCTGGACTCACTGCACTGCATCCCCAGTAGTGCCAGTGAACTCTCTGGACTCACTGCACTGCATCCCCACTGGTGCCAGTGCACTCTCTGGAGTCACTGTACTGCATCCCCACTGGTGCCAGTGAACTCTCTGGACTCACTGCACTGCATCCCCACTGCTACCAGTGCACTCCCTGGACTCACTGCCCTGCATCCCCACTGGTGCCAGTGCACTCTCTGGACTCACTGCACTGCATCCCCACTGCTGCCAGTGCACTCTCTGGAGTCACTGCACTGCATCCCCAGTGGTGCCAGTGCACTCTCTGGACTCACTGCACTGCATCCCCAGTGGTGCCAGTGCACTCTCTGGAGTCACTGCACTGCATCCCCACTGGTGCCAGTGCACTCTCTGGACTCACTGCACTGCATCCCCAGTGGTGCCAATGCACTCTCTGGACTCACTGCACTGCATCCCCAGTGGTGCCAGTGCACTCTCTGGAGTCACTGCACTGCATCCCCACTGGTGCCAGTGCACTCTCTAGAGTCACTGCACTCCAACCCCACTGGTACCAGTGCACTCTCTGGACTCACTGCACTGCATCCCCAGTGGTGCCAGTGCACTCTCTGGACTCACTGCACTGCATCCCCACTGGTGCCAGTGCACTCTCTGGACTCACTGCACTGCATCCCCACTGGTGCCAGTGCACTCTCTAGACTCACTGCACTGCATCCCCACTGCTGCCAGTGCACTCTCTGGAGTCACTGCACTGCATCCCCACTGGTGCCAGTGCACTCTCTGGACTCACTGCACTGCATCCCCAGTGGTGCCAGTGCACTCTCTAGAGTCACTGCACTGCATTCCCACTGGTGCCAATGCACTCTCTGGACTCACTGCACTGCATCCCCACTGGTGCCAGTGCACTCTCTGGAGACACTGCAGTGCATCCCCACTGGTTCCAGTGCACTCTCTCAACTCACTGCACTGCATTCCCACTGGTGCCAGTGAACTGCCTGGACTCACTGCACTGCATCCCCACTGGTGCCAGTGCACTCTCTGGATTCACTGCACTGCAACCCCACTGGTGCCAGTGAACTCTCTGGACTCACTACACTGCATCCCCACTGGTGCCAGTGCACTCTCTGGATTCACTGCACTGCAACCCCACTGGTGCCAGTGAACTCTCTGGACTCACTACACTGCATCCCCACTGGTGCCAGTGCACTCTCTGGAGTCACTGCACTGCATCCCCACTGGTGCCAGTGCACTATAAGGACTCACTGCACTGCATCCCCACTGGTGCCAGTGCACTCTCTGGACTCACTGCACTGCATCCCCAGTAGTGCCAGTGAACTCTCTGGACTCACTGCACTGCATCCCCACTGGTGCCAGTGCACTCTCTGGAGTCACTGTACTGCATCCCCACTGGTGCCAGTGAACTCTCTGGACTCACTGCACTGCATCCCCACTGCTACCAGTGCACTCCCTGGACTCACTGCCCTGCATCCCCACTGGTGCCAGTGCACTCTCTGGACTCACTGCACTGCATCCCCACTGCTGCCAGTGCACTCTCTGGAGTCACTGCACTGCATCCCCAGTGGTGCCAGTGCACTCTCTGGACTCACTGCACTGCATCCCCAGTGGTGCCAGTGCACTCTCTGGAGTCACTGCACTGCATCCCCACTGGTGCCAGTGCACTCTCTGGACTCACTGCACTGCATCCCCAGTGGTGCCAATGCACTCTCTGGACTCACTGCACTGCATCCCCAGTGGTGCCAGTGCACTCTCTGGAGTCACTGCACTGCATCCCCACTGGTGCCAGTGCACTCTCTAGAGTCACTGCACTCCAACCCCACTGGTACCAGTGCACTCTCTGGACTCACTGCACTGCATCCCCACTGGTGCCAGTGCACTGTCTGGACTCACTGCACTGCATCCCCACTGGTGCCAGTGCACTCTCTGGACTCACTGCACTGCATCCCCACTGGTGCCAGTGCACTCTCTAGACTCACTGCACTGCATCCCCACTGCTGCCAGTGCACTCTCTGGAGTCACTGCACTGCATCCCCACTGGTGCCAGTGCACTCTCTGGACTCACTGCACTGCATCCCCAGTGGTGCCAGTGCACTCTCTAGAGTCACTGCACTGCATTCCCACTGGTGCCAATGCACTCTCTGGACTCACTGCACTGCATCCCCACTGGTGCCAGTGCACTCTCTGGAGACACTGCAGTGCATCCCCACTGGTTCCAGTGCACTCTCTCAACTCACTGCACTGCATTCCCACTGGTGCCAGTGCACTCTCTGGACTCACTGCTTTGCATCCCCACTGGTGCCATTGCACTCTCTGGACTGACTGCACTGCATCCCCACTGGTGCCAGTGCACTCTCTGGACTCACTGCACTGCAACCCCACTGGTGCCAGTGCACTCTCTGGACTCACTGCACTGCATCCCCACTGGTGCCAGTGAACTCTCTGGACTCACTGCACTGCATCCCCACTGGTGCCAGTGCACTCTCTGGACTCATTGCACTGCATCCCCAGTGGTGCCAGTGCACTCTCTGGACTCACTGCACTGCATCCCCACTGGTGCCAGTGCACTCTCTGGACTCACTGCACTGCATCCCCAGTAGTGCCAGTGCACTTTCTGGAGTCACTGCACTGCATCCCTAGTGGTGCCAGTGCACTCTCTGGACTCACTGCACTGCATCCCCAGTGGTGCCAGTGCACTCTCTGGACTCACTGCACTCCATCCCCACTGGTGCCAGTGTACTCTCTGGAGTCACTGCACTGCATCCCCACTAGTGCCAGTGCACTGTCTGGACTCACTGCAGTGCATCCCCACTGGAGCCAGTGCACTCTCTGGACTGACTGCACTGCATCCCCACTGGTGCCAGTGCACTCTCTAGAGTCACTGCACTCCAACCCCACTGGTACCAGTGCACTCTCTGGACTCACTGCACTGCATTCCCACTGCTGCCAGAGCACTCTCTGGAGTCACTGCACTGCATCCCTACTGGTGCCAGTGCACTCTCTGAACTCACTGCACTGCATCCCCAGTGGTGCCAGTGCACTCTCTAGACTCACTGCACTGCATCCCCACTGGTGCCAGTGCACTCTCTGGAGTCACTGCACTGCATCCCCAGTGGTGCCAGTGCACTCTCTGGACTCACTGAACTGCATCCCCACTGGTGCCATTGCACTCTCTGGACTCACTGCACTGCATCCCCACTGGTGTCAATGCACTCTCTGGACTCACTGCACTGCATCCCCACTGGTGCCAGTGCACTCTCTGGAGACACTGCAGTGCATCCCCACTGGTTCCAGTGCACTCTCTCAACTCACTGCACTGCATTCCCACTGGTGCCAGTGCACTCTCTGGACTCACTGCTTTGCATCCCCACTGGTGCCATTGCACTCTCTGAACTGACTGCACTGCATCCCCACTGGTGCCAGTGCACTCTCTGGACTCACTGCACTGCATCCCCACTGGTGCCAGTGCACTCTCTGGACTCACTGCACTGCATCCCCACTGGTGCCAGTGAACTCTCTGGACTCACTGCACTGCATCCCCACTGGTGCCAGTGCACTCTCTGGAGTCACTGCACTGCATCCCCACTGGTGCCACTGCACTCTCTGGACTCACTGCACTGCATCCCCAGTGGTGCCAGTGCACTCTCTGGACTCACTGCACTGCATCCCCACTGGTGCCAGTGCACTCTCTGGAGTCACTGCACTGCAACCCCACTGGTGCCAGTGCACTCTCTGGACTCACTACACTGCATCCCCACTGGTGCCAGTGCACTCTCTCGACTCATCGCACTGCATCCCCACTGGTGCCAGTGCACTCTCTGGACTCACTGCACTGCATCCCCACTGGTGCCAGTGCACTTTCTGGAGTCACTGCACTGCATCCCTAGTGGTGCCAGTGCACTCTCTGGACTCACTGCACTGCATCCCCAGTGATGCCAGTGCACTCTCTGGACTCACTGCACTGCATCCCCACTGGTGCCAATTCACTCTCTGGACTCACTGCACTGCATCCCCACTGGTGCCAGTGCACTGTCTGGACTCACTGCAGTGCATCCCCACTGGTGCCAGTGCACTCTCTGGAGTCACTGCACTGCATCCCCACTGGTGCCAGTGAACTCTCTGGACTCACTGCACTGCATCCCCAGTGGTGCCAGTGCACTCTCTGGACTCACTACACTGCATCCCCACTGGTGCCAGTGCACTCTCTGGACTCACTGCACTGCATCCCCACTGGTGCCAGTGCACTTTATGGAGTCACTGCACTGCATCCCCAGTGGTGCCAGTGAACTCTCTGGACTCACTGCACTGCATCCCCAGTGGTGACAGTGCACTCTCTGGACTCACTGCACGACATCCCCAGTGGTGCCAGTGCACTCTCTGGAGTCACTGCAGTGCATCCCCAGTGGTGCCAGTGTACTCTCTGGAGTCACTGCACTGCATCCCCACTGGTGCCAATGCACTCTCTGGACTCACTGCACTGCATCCCCACTGGTGCCAGTGCACTCTCTGGACTCACTGCACTGCATCCCCACTGGTGCCAGTGCACTCTCTGGACTCACTGCACTGCATCCCCACTGGTGCCAGTGCAATCTAAGGACTCACTGCACTGCATCCCCACTGGTGCCAGTGCACTCTCTGGACTCACTGCACTGCATCCCCACTGGTGCCAGTGCACTCTCTGGACTCACTGCACTGCACCCCCACTGGTGCCAGTGCACTCTCTGGACTCACTGCACTGCATCCCCAGTAGTGCCAGTGCACTTTCTGGAGTCACTGCACTGCATCCCTAGTGGTGCCAGTGAACTCTCTGGACTCACTGCACTGCATCCCCAGTGGTGCCAGTGCACTCTCTGGACTCACTGCACTGCATCCCCAGTGGTGCCAGTGCACTCTCTGGACTCACTGCACTACATCCCCACTGGTGCCAATGCACTCTCTGGACTCACTGCAGTGCATGCCCACTGGTGCCAGTGCACTCTCTGGACTCACTACACTGCATCCCCAGTAGTGCCAGTGCACTCTCTGGAGTCACTGCACTGCATCCCCACTGGTGCCAGTGAACTCTCTGGACTCACTGCACTGCATCCCCAGTGGTGCCAGTGCACTCTCTGGACTCACTGCACTGCATCCCCAGTGGTGCCAGTGAACTCTCTGGACTCACTGCACTGCATCCCCAGTGGTGCCAGTGCACTCTCTGGACTGACTGCACTGCATCCCCACTGCTGCCAGTGCACTCTCTGCACTCACTGCACTGCATCCCCAGTGGTGCCAGTGCACTCTCTGGAGTCACTGCACTGCATCCCCACTGGTGCCAATGCACTCTCTGGAGTCACTGCAGTGCATCCCCAGTGGTGCCAGTGCACTGTCTGGAGTCACTGCACTGCATCCCCCGTGGTGCCAGTGCACTCTCTGGAGTCACTGCACTGCATCCCCACTGGTGCCAGTGCACTTTCTGGACTCACTGCAGTGCATCCCCACTGGTGCCAGTCCACTCTCTGGAGTCACTGCACTGCATCCCCACTGCTGCCAGTGCACTCTCTGGACTCACTGCACTGCAGCCCCACTGCTGCCAGTGCACTCTATGGACTCACTGCACTGCATCCCCAGTGGTGCCAGTGCACTCTCTGGACTCACTGCACTGCATCCCCAGTAGTGCCAGTGCACTTTCTGGAGTCACTGCACCGCATCCCAAGTGGTGCCAGTGAACTCTCTGGACTCACTGCACTACATCCCCACTGGTGCCAGTGCACTCTCTGGACTCACTGCACTGCATCCCCACTGGTGCCAGTGCACTCTCTGGACTCACTGCACTGCATCCCCACTGGTGCAAGTGCACTCTCTGGAGTCACTGCACTGCATCCCCACTGGTGCCAGTGCACTCTTCGGACCCACTGCACTGCATCCCAACTGGTGCCAGTGCACTCTCTGGACTCACTGCACTGCATCCCCACTGGTGCCAGTGCACTCTCTGGGCTCACTGCACTGCAACCCCACTGCTGCCAGTGCACTCTCTGGAGTCACTGCACTGCATGCCCACTGGTGCCAGTGCACTCTCTGGACTCACTGCACTGCAACCCCACTGGTGCCAGTGCACTCTCTGGACTCACTGCACTGCATCCCCACTGGTGCCAGTGCACTCTCTGGGCTCACTGCAGTGCATCCCCAGTGGTGCCAGTATACTCTCTGAAGACACTGCACTGCATCCCCACTGGTGCCAGTGCACTCTCTGGACTCACTGCACTGCATCCCCAGTAGTGCCAGTGCACTTTCTGGACTCACTGCACTGCATCCCTAGTGGTGCCAGTGCACTCTCTGGACTCACTGCACTGCATCCCCACTGGTGACAGTGCACTCTCTGGACTCACTGCACTGCATCCCCACTGGTGCCAGTGAACTCTCTGGACTCACTGCACTGCATCCCCAGTGGTGCCAGTGCACTCTCTGGACTCACTGCAGTGCATCCCCAGTGGTGCCAGTGCACTGTCTGGACTCACTGCACTGCATCCCGACTGGTGCCAGTGCACTCTCTGGACTCACTGCACTGCATCCCCACTGGTGCCAGTGCACTCTCTGGAGTCACTGCACTGCATCCCCACTGGTGCCAATGCACTCTCTGGAGTCACTGCACTGCATCCCCACTGGTGCCCGTGAACTCTCTGGACTCACTGCACTGCATCCCCAGTGGTTCCAGTGCACTCTCTGGACTCACTGCACTGCATCCCCAGTGGTGCCAGTGCACTCTCTGGACTCACTGCACTGCATCCCCACTGCTGCCAGTGCACTCTCTGCACTCACTGCACTGCATCCCCACTGGTGACAGTGCACTCTCTAGAGTCACTGCACTGATCCGCAGTGGTGCCAGTGCACTCTCTACAGTCACTGCACTCCAACCCCACTGGTGCCAGTGCATTCTCTAGAGTCACTGCACTGATCCGCAGTGGTGCCAGTGCACTCTCTGAACTCACTGCACTGCATCCCCACTGGTACCAGTGCACTCTCTGGACTCACTGCACTGCATCCTCACTGGTGCCAATGCACTCTCTGGACTCACTGCAGTGCATCCCCACTGGTGCCAGTGCACTCTCTGGAGTCACTGCACTGCATCCCCAGTGGTGCCAGTGAACTCTCTGGACTCACTGCACTGCATCCCCACTGGTGCCAGTGCACTCTCTGGACTCACTGCACTGCATCCCCAGTGGTGCCAGTGCACTCTCTGGACTCACTGCACTGCATCCCCACTGGTGCCAGTGCACTCTCTGGACTCACTGCACTGCATCCCCACTGCTGCCAGAGCACTCTCTGGAGTCACTGCACTGCATCCCCACTGGTGCCAGTGCACTTTCTGGACTCACTGCACTGCATCCCCACTGGTGCCAGTGCACTCTCTAGACTCACTGCACTGCATCCCCACTGGTGCCAGTGCACTCTCTGGAGTCACTGCACTGCATCCCCACTGGTGCCAGTGCACTCTCTGGACTCACTGCACTGCATCCCCACTGCTGCCAGTGCACTCTCTGGAGTCACTGCACGGCATCCCCACTGGTGCCAGTGCACTCTCTGGACTCACTGCACTGCATCCCCAGTGGTGCCAGTGCACTCTCTGGAGACACTGCAGTGCATCCCCACTGGTTCCAGTGCACTCTCTCAACTCACTGCACTGCATTCCCACTGGTGCCAGTGCACTCTCTGGAGTCACTGCTTTGCATCCCCACTGGTGCCAGTGCACTCTCTGGACTCACTGCACTGCATCCCCACTGGTGCCAGTGCACTCTCTGGACTCACTGCACTGCAACCCCACTGGTGCCAGTGCACTCTCTGGAGTCACTGCACTGCATCCCCACTGGTGCCAGTGAACTCTCTGGACTCACTGCACTGCATCCCCACTGGTGCCAGTGCACTCTCTGGAGTCACTGCACTGCATCCCCAGTGGTGCCAGTGCACTCTCTGGACTCACTGCACTGCATCTCCACTGCTGCCAGTGCACTCTCTGGACTCACTGCACTGTATTCCCACTGGTGCCAGTGCACTCTCTGGACTCACTGCACTGCAACCCCACTGGTGCCAGTGCACTCTCTGGACTCACTACACTGCATCCCCACTGCTGCCAGTGCACTCTCTGGACTCACTGCACTGCATTCCCACTGGTGCCAGTGCACTCTCTGGACTCACTGCACTGCAACCCCACTGGTGCCAGTGCACTCTCTGGACTCACTGCACTGCATCCCCAGTGGTGCCAGTGCACTCTCTGGACTGACTGCACTGCATCCCCACTGGTGCCAGTGCACTCTCTGGACTCACTGCACTGCATACCCAGTAGTGCCAGTGCACTTTATGGAGTCACTACACTGCATCCCTAGTGGAGCCAGTGCACTCTCTGGACTCACTGCACTGCATCCCCACTGGTGCCAGTGCACTCTCTGGACTCACTGCACTGCATCCCCACTGGTGCCAGTGCAGTCTATGGAGTCACTGCACTGCATCCCCAGTGGTGCCAGTGCACTGTCTGGACTCACTGCAGTGCATCCCCACTGGTGCCAGTGCACTCTCTGGAGTCACTGCACTGCATCCCCACTGGTGCCAGTGAACTCTCTGGACTCACTGCACTGCATCCCCAGTGGTGCCAGTGCACTCTCTGGACTCACTGCACTGCATCCCCAGTAGTGCCAGTGCACTTTCTGGACTCACTGCACTGCATCCCTAGTGGTGCCAGTGCACTCTCTGGACTCACTGCACTGCATCCCCACTGGTGACAGTGCACTCTCTGGACTCACTGCACTGCATCCCCACTGGTGCCAGTGAACTCTCTGGACTCACTGCACTGCATCCCCAGTGGTGCCAGTGCACTCTCTGGACTCACTGCAGTGCATCCCCAGTGGTGCCAGTGCACTGTCTGGACTCACTGCACTGCATCCCGACTGGTGCCAGTGCACTCTCTGGAGTCACTGCACTGCATTCCCACTGGTGCCAGTGCACTCTCTGGACTCACTGCAATGCATCCCCAGTGGTGCCAGTGCACTCTCTGGACTCACTGCAATGCATCCCCAGTGGTGCCAGTGCACTCTCTGGAGTCACTGCACTGCAACCCCACTGGTGCCAGTGCACTCTCTGGAGTCACTGCACTGCATCCCCAGTGATGCCAGTGCACTCTCTGGACTCACTGCACTGCATCCCCACTGGTGCCAGTGCACTCTCTGGAGACACTGCACTGCATCCCCACTGGTGCCAGTGCACTCTCTGGAGTCACTGCTTTGCATCCCCACTGGTGCCATTGCACTCTCTGGACTGACTGCACTGCATCCCCACTGGTGCCAGTGCACTCTCTGCACTCACTGCACTGCATACCCACTGGTGCCAGTGCACTCTCTGGAGTCACTGCACTGCATCCCCACTGGTGCCAGTGCACTCTCTGGACTCACTGCACTGCATCCCCACTGGTGCCAGTGCACTCTCTGGAGTCACTGCACTGCATCCCTAGTGGTGCCAGTGCACTCTCTGGAGTCACTGCACTGCATCCCCACTGGTGCCAGTGCACTCTCTGGACTCACTGCACTGCATCCCCACTGGTGCCAGTGAACTCTCTGGACTCACTGCACTGCATCCCCAGTGGTGCCAGTGCACTCTCTGGACTCACTGCAGTGCATCCCCAGTGGTGCCAGTGCACTGTCTGGACTCACTGCACTGCATTCCCAGTGGTGCCAGTGCACTCTCTGGAGTCACTGCACTGCATCCCCACTGGTGCCAGTGCACTCTCAGGACTCACTGCACTGCATCCCCACTGGTGCCAGTGCACTCTCTGGACTCACTGCAATGCATTCCCAGTGGTGCCAGTGCACTCTCTGGAGTCACTGCACTGCAACCCCAGTGGTGCCAGTGCACTCTCTGGAGTCACTGCACTGCATCCCCAGTGATGCCAGTGCACTCTCTGGACTCACTGCACTGCATCCCCACTGGTGCCAGTGCAATCTCTGGAGACACTGCAGTGCATCTCCAGTGGTGCCAGTGCACTCTCTGGAGTCACTGCTTTGCATCCCCACTGGTGCCATTGCACTCTCTGGACTGACTGCACTGCATCCCCACTGGTGCCAGTGCACTCTCTGCACTCACTGCACTGCATACCCACTGGTGCCAGTGCACTCTCTGGAGTCACTGCACTGCAACCCCACTGGTGCCAGTGCACTCTCTGGACTCACTACACTGCATCCCCAGTGGTGCCAGTGCACTCTCTGGACTCACTGCACTGCATCTCCACTGGTGCCAGTGCACTCTCTGGACTCACTGCACTGCATCCCCAGTAGTGCCAGTGCACTTTCTGGACTCACGGCAGTGCATCCCCACTGGTGCCAGTGAACTCTCTGGACTCACTGCACTGCATTCCCAGTGGTGCCAGTGCACTCTCTGGACTCACTGCACTGCATCCCCTCTGGTGCCAGTGCACTTTCTGGAGTCACTGCACTGCATCCCTAGTGGTGCCAGTGAACTCTCTGGACTCACTGCACTGAATCCCCGGTGGTGCCAGTGCACTCTCTGGACTCACTGCACTGCATCCCCACTGGTGCCAGTGCACTCTCTGGAGTCACTGCAGTGCATCCCCAGTGGTGCCAGTGCACTCTCTGGACTCACTGCACTGCATCCCCACTGGTGCCAGTGCACTCTAAGGACTCACTACACTGCACTGCATCCCCAGTGGTGCCAGTGAACTCTCTGGACTCACTGCACTGCATCCCCACTGGTGCCAGTGCAGTCTCTGGACTCACTGCACTGCATCCCCACTGGTGCCAGTGCACTGTCTGGACTCACTGCAGTGCATCCCCACTGGTGCCAGTGCACTCTCTGGACTCACTGCACTGCATCCCCACTGGTGCCAGTGAACTCTCTGGACTCACTGCACTGCATCCCCACTGGTGCCAGTGCACTCTCTGGACTCACTGCACTGCATCCCCAGTAGTGCCAGTGCACTTTCTGGACTCACTGCACTGCATCCCTAGTGGTGCCAGTGCACTCTCTGGAGTCACTGCACTGCATCCCCACTGGTACCAGTGCACTCTCTGGACTCACTGCACTGCATCCCAAGTGGTGCCAGTGAACTCTCTGGACTCACTGCACTGCATCCCCACTGGTGCCAGTGCACTCTCTGGACTCACCGCAGTGCATCCCCAGTGGTGCCAGTGCACTGTCTGGACTCACTGCACTGCATCCCGACTGGTGCCAGTGCACTCTCTGGAGTCACTGCACTGCATCCCCACTGGTGCCAGTGCACTCTCAGGACTCACTGCACTGCATCCCCACTGGTGCCAGTGCACTCTCTGGACTCACTGCAATGCATCCCCAGTGGTGCCAGTGCACTCTCTGGAGTCACTGCACTGCAACCCCACTGGTGCCAGTGCACTCTCTGGAGTCACTGCACTGCATCCCCAGTGATGCCAGTGCACTCTCTGGACTCACTGCACTGCATCCCCACTGGTGCCAGTGCAATCTCTGGAGACACTGCAGTGCATCCCCAGTGGTGCCAGTGCACTCTCTGGAGTCACTGCTTTGCATCACCACTGGTGCCATTGCACTCTCTGGACTGACTGCACTGCATCCCCACTGGTGCCAGTGCACTCTCTGGAGTCACTGCACTGCATCCCCACTGGTGCCAGTGCACTCTCTGGAGTCACTGCACTGCAACCCCACTGGTGCCAGTGCACTCTCTGGACTCACTACACTGCATCCCCAGTGGTGCCAGTGCACTCTCTGGACTCACTGCACTGCATCTCCACTGGTGCCAGTGCACTCTCTGGACTCACTGCACTGCATCCCCACTGGTGCCAGTGCACTTTCTGGACTCACTGCAGTGCATCCCCACTGGTGCCAGTGCACTCTCTGGAGTCACTGCACTGCATCCCCACTGGTGCCAGTGAACTCTCTGGACTCACTGCACTGCATCCCCACTGGTGCCAGTGAACTCTCTGGACTCACTGCACTGCATTCCCAGTGGTGCCAGTGCACTCTCTGGACTCACTGCACTGCATCCCCACTGGTGCCAGTGCACTTTCTGGAGTCACTGCACTGCATCCCCACTGGTGCCAGTGCACTCTCTGGACTCACTGCACTGCATCCCCACTAGTGCCAGTGCACTCTAAGGACTCACTACACTGCACTGCATCCCCACTGGTGCCAGTGAACTCTCTGGACTCACTGCACTGCATCCCCAGTGGTGCCAGTGCAGTCTCTGGACTCACTGCACTGCATCCCCAGTGGTGCCAGTGCACTCTCTGGACTCACTGCACTGCATCCCCACTGGTGCCAGTGCACTCTCTGGACTCACTGCACTACATCCCCACTGGTGCCAGTGCACTCTCTGGAGTCACTGCACTGCATCCCCACTGGTGCCAGTGCACTCTCTGGAGTCACTGCTTTCCATCCCCACTGGTGCCAGTGCACTCTCTGGACTCACTGCACTACATCCCCACTGGTGCCAGTGCACTCTCTGGACTCACTGCACTGCATCCCCACTGGTGCCAGTGCACTCTCTGGACTCACTGCACTGCATCCCCACTGCTGCCAGAGCACTCTCTGGAGTCACTGCACTGCATCCCCACTGGTGCCAGTGCACTCTCTGGACTCACTGCACTGCATCACCACTGCTGCCAGTGCACTCTCTAGACTCACTGCACTGCATCCCCACTGGTGCCAGTGCACTCTCTGGACTCACTGCACTGCAACCCCACTGGTGCCAGTGCACTCTCTGGACTCACTGCACTGCATCCCCACTGGTGCCAGTGCACTCTCTGGAGTCAGTGCACTGCATCCCCACTGGTGCCAATGCACTCTCTGGACTCACTGCACTGCATCCCCAGTGGTGCCAGTGCACTCTCTGGAGACACTGCAGTGCATCCGCACTGGTTCCAGTGCACTCTCTCAACTCACTGCACTGCATTCCCACTGGTGCCAGTGCACTCTCTGGACTCACTGCTTTGCATTCCCACTGGTGCCATTGCACTCTCTTGACTCACTGCACTGCATCCCCACTGGTGCCAGTGCACTCTCTGGACTCACTGCACTGCATCCCCACTGGTGCCAGTGCACTCTCTGGACTCACTGCACTGCATCCCCACTGGTGCCAGTGCACTCTCTGGACTCACTGCACTGCATCTCCAGTAGTGCCAGTGCACTTTCTGGAGTCACTGCACTGCATCCCCAGTGGTGCCAGTGCACTCTCTGGACTCACTGCACTGCATTCCCACTGGTGCCAGTGCACTCTCTGGACTCACTGCTTTGCATCCCCACTGGTGCCAGTGCAGTCTCTGCAGTCACTGCACTGCATCCCCACTGGTGCCAGTGCACTCTCTGGACTCACTGCACTACATCCCCACTGGTGCCAGTGCACTCTCTGGACTCACTGCTTTGCATCCCCACTGGTGCCAGTGCACTCTCTGGACTCACTGCACTGCATCCCCAGTAGTGCCAGTGCACTTTCTGGACTCACTGCACTGCATCCCTAGTGGTGCCAGTGCACTCTCTGGAGTCACTGCACTGCATCCCCACTGGTACCAGTGCACTCTCTGGACTCACTGCACTGCATCCCAAGTGGTGCCAGTGAACTCTCTGGACTCACTGCACTGCATCCCCACTGGTGCCAGTGCACTCTCTGGACTCACTGCAGTGCATCCCCAGTGGTGCCAGTGCACTGTCTGGACTCACTGCACTGCATCCCGACTGGTGCCAGTGCACTCTCTGGACTCACTGCACTGCATCCCCACTGGTGCCAGTGCACTCTCAGGACTCACTGCACTGCATCCCCACTGGTGCCAGTGCACTCTCTGGACTCACTGCAATGCATCCCCACTGGTGCCAGTGCACTCTCTGGAGTCACTGCACTGCAACCCCACTGGTGCCAGTGCACTCTCTGGAGTCACTGCACTGCATCCCCAGTGATGCCAGTGCACTCTCTGGACTCACTGCACTGCATCCCCACTGGTGCCAGTGCAATCTCTGGAGACACTGCAGTGCATCCCCAGTGGTGCCAGTGCACTCTCTGGAGTCACTGCTTTGCATCACCACTGGTGCCATTGCACTCTCTGGACTGACTGCACTGCATCCCCACTGGTGCCAGTGCACTCTCTGGAGTCACTGCACTGCATACCCACTGGTGCCAGTGCACTCTCTGGACTCACTGCACTGCAACCCCACTGGTGCCAGTGCACTCTCTGGACTCACTACACTGCATCCCCGGTGGTGCCAGTGCACTCTCTGGACTCACTGCACTGCATCTCCACTGGTGCCAGTGCACTCTCTGGACTCACTGCACTGCATCCCCACTGGTGCCAGTGCACTTTCTGGACTCACTGCAGTTCATCCCCACTGGTGCCAGTGCACTCTCTGGAGTCACTGCACTGCATCCCCACTGGTGCCAGTGAACTCTCTGGACTCACTGCACTGCATCCCCACTGGTGCCAGTGAACTCTCTGGACTCACTGCACTGCATTCCCAGTGGTGCCAGTGCACTCTCTGGACTCACTGCACTGCATCCCCAGTGGTGCCAGTGCACTTTCTGGAGTCACTGCACTGCATCCCCACTGGTGCCAGTGCACTCTCTGGACTCACTGCACTGCATCCCCACTAGTGCCAGTGCACTCTAAGGACTCACTACACTGCACTGCATCCCCAGTGGTGCCAGTGAACTCTCTGGACTCACTGCACTGCATCCCCAGTGGTGCCAGTGAACTCTCTGGACTCACTGCACTGCATCCCCAGTGGTGCCAGTGCACTCTCTGGACTCACTGCACTGCATCCCCACTGGTGCCAGTGCACTCTCTGGACTCACTGCACTACATCCCCACTGGTGCCAGTGCACTCTCTGGACTCACTGCACTGCATCCCCACTGGTGCCAGTGCACTCTCTGGAGTCACTGCTTTGCATCCCCACTGGTGCCGGTGCACTCTCTGGACTCACTGCACTACATCCCCACTGGTGCCAGTGCACTCTCTGGACTCACTGCACTGCATCCCCACTGGTGCCAGTGCACTCTCTGGACTCACTGCACTGCATCCCCACTGCTGCCAGAGCACTCTCTGGAGTCACTGCACTGCATCCCCAGCAGTGCCAGTGCACTCTCTGGACTCACTGCACTGCATCACCACTGCTGCCAGTGCACTCTCTAGACTCACTGCACTGCATCCCCACTGGTGCCAGTGCACTCTCTGGACTCACTGCACTGCAACCCCACTGGTGCCAGTGCACTCTCTGGACTCACTGCACTGCATCCCCACTGGTGCCAGTGCACTCTCTGGAGTCAGTGCACTGCATCCCCACTGGTGCCAATGCACTCTCTGGACTCACTGCACTGCATCCCCAGTGGTGCCAGTGCACTCTCTGGAGACACTGCAGTGCATCCGCACTGGTTCCAGTGCACTCTCTCAACTCACTGCACTGCATTCCCACTGGTGCCAGTGCACTCTCTGGACTCACTGCTTTGCATTCCCACTGGTGCCATTGCACTCTCTGGAGTCACTGCACTGCATCCCCACTGGTGCCAGTGCACTCTCTGGACTCACTGCACTGCATCCCCACTGGTGCCAGTGCACTCTCTGGACTCACTGCACTGCATCCCCACTGGTGCCAGTGCACTCTCTGGACTCACTGCACTGCATCTCCAGTAGTGCCAGTGCACTTTCTGGAGTCACTGCACTGCATCCCCAGTGGTGCCAGTGCACTCTCTGGACTCACTGCACTGCATTCCCACTGGTGCCAGTGCACTCTCTGGACTCACTGCTTTGCATCCCCACTGGTGCCAGTGCAGTCTCTGCAGTCACTGCACTGCATCCCCACTGGTGCCAGTGCACTCTCTGGACTCACTGCACTACATCCCCACTGGTGCCAGTGCACTCTCTGGACTCACTGCTTTGCATCCCCACTGGTGCCAGTGCACTCTCTGGAGTCACTGCTTTGCATCCCCACTGGTGCCAGTGCACTCTCTGGAGTCACTGCTTTGCATCCCCACTGGTGCCAGTGCACTCTCTGGAGTCACTGCACTGAATCCCCGGTGGTGCCAGTGCACTCTCTGGACTCACTGCAGTGCATCCCCAGTGGTGCCAGTGCACTCTCTGGACTCACTGCAGTGCATTCCCACTGGTGCCAATGCACTCTCTGGACTCACTGCACTGCATCCCCACTGGTGCCAGTGCACTCTAAGGACTCACTACACTGCACTGCATCCCCAGTGGTGCCAGTGAACTCTCTGGACTCACTGCACTGCATCCCCAGTGGTGCCAGTGAACTCTCTGGACTCACTGCACTGCATCCCCAGTGGTGCCAGTGCACTCTCTGGACTCACTGCACTGCATCCCCACTGGTGCCAGTGCACTCTCTGGACTCACTGCACTACATCCCCACTGGTGCCAGTGCACTCTCTGGACTCACTGCACTGCATCCCCACTGGTGCCAGTGCACTCTCTGGAGTCACTGCTTTGCATCCCCACTGGTGCCAGTGCACTCTCTGGACTCACTGCACTGCATCCCCACTGGTGCCAGTGCACTCTCTGGACTCACTGCACTGCATCCCCACTGGTGCCAGTGAACTCTCTGGACTCACTGCACTGCATCCCCACTGGTGCCAGTGCACTCTCTGGAGTCACTGCACTGCATCCCCACTGGTGCCACTGCACTCTCTGGACTCACTGCACTGCATCCCCAGTGGTGCCAGTGCACTCTCTGGACTCACTGCACTGCATCCCCACTGGTGCCAGTGCACTCTCTGGAGTCACTGCACTGCAACCCCACTGGTGCCAGTGCACTCTCTGGACTCACTACACTGCATCCCCACTGGTGCCAGTGCACTCTCTCGACTCATCGCACTGCATCCCCACTGGTGCCAGTGCACTCTCTGGACTCACTGCACTGCATCCCCACTGGTGCCAGTGCTCTTTCTGGAGTCACTGCACTGCATCCCTAGTGGTGCCAGTGCACTCTCTGGACTCACTGCACTGCATCCCCAGTGATGCCAGTGCACTCTCTGGACTCACTGCACTGCATCCCCACTGGTGCCAATTCACTCTCTGGACTCACTGCACTGCATCCCCACTGGTGCCAGTGCACTGTCTGGACTCACTGCAGTGCATCCCCACTGGTGCCAGTGCACTCTCTGGAGTCACTGCACTGCATCCCCACTGGTGCCAGTGCACTCTCTGGACTCACTGCACTGCATCCCCAGTGGTGCCAGTGCACTCTCTGGACTCACTACACTGCATCCCCACTGGTGCCAGTGCACTCTCTGGACTCACTGCACTGCATCCCCACTGGTGCCAGTGCACTTTATGGAGTCACTGCACTGCATCCCTGGTGGTGCCAGTGAACTCTCTGGACTCACTGCACTGCATCCCCAGTGGTGACAGTGCACTCTCTGGACTCACTGCACGACATCCCCAGTGGTGCCAGTGCACTCTCTGGAGTCACTGCAGTGCATCCCCAGTGGTGCCAGTGTACTCTCTGGAGTCACTGCACTGCATCCCCACTGGTGCCAATGCACTCTCTGGACTCACTGCACTGCATCCCCACTGGTGCCAGTGCACTCTCTGGACTCACTGCACTGCATCCCCACTGGTGCCAGTGCACTCTCTGGACTCACTGCACTGCATCCCCACTGGTGCCAGTGCAATCTAAGGACTCACTGCACTGCATCCCCACTGGTGCCAGTGCACTCTCTGGACTCACTGCACTGCATCCCCACTGGTGCCAGTGCACTCTCTGGACTCACTGCACTGCACCCCCACTGGTGCCAGTGCACTCTCTGGACTCACTGCACTGCATCCCCAGTAGTGCCAGTGCACTTTCTGGAGTCACTGCACTGCATCCCTAGTGGTGCCAGTGAACTCTCTGGACTCACTGCACTGCATCCCCAGTGGTGCCAGTGCACTCTCTGGACTCACTGCACTGCATCCCCAGTGGTGCCAGTGCACTCTCTGGACTCACTGCACTACATCCCCACTGGTGCCAATGCACTCTCTGGACTCACTGCAGTGCATGCCCACTGGTGCCAGTGCACTCTCTGGACTCACTACACTGCATCCCCAGTAGTGCCAGTGCACTCTCTGGAGTCACTGCACTGCATCCCCAGTGATGCCAGTGAACTCTCTGGACTCACTGCACTGCATCCCCAGTGGTGCCAGTGCACTCTCTGGACTCACTGCACTGCATCCCCAGTGGTGCCAGTGAACTCTCTGGACTCACTGCACTGCATCCCCAGTGGTGCCAGTGCACTCTCTGGACTGACTGCACTGCATCCCCACTGCTGCCAGTGCACTCTCTGCACTCACTGCACTGCATCCCCAGTGGTGCCAGTGCACTCTCTGGAGTCACTGCACTGCATCCCCACTGGTGCCAATGCACTCTCTGGAGTCACTGCAGTGCATCCCCAGTGGTGCCAGTGCACTGTCTGGAGTCACTGCACTGCATCCCCCGTGGTGCCAGTGCACTCTCTGGAGTCACTGCACTGCATCCCCACTGGTGCCAGTGCACTTTCTGGACTCACTGCAGTGCATCCCCACTGGTGCCAGTCCACTCTCTGGAGTCACTGCACTGCATCCCCACTGCTGCCAGTGCACTCTCTGGACTCACTGCACTGCAGCCCCACTGCTGCCAGTGCACTCTATGGACTCACTGCACTGCATCCCCAGTGGTGCCAGTGCACTCTCTGGACTCACTGCACTGCATCCCCACTGGTGCCAGTGCACTCTCTGGACTCACTGCACTGCATCCCCACTGCTGCCAGAGCACTCTCTGGAGTCACTGCACTGCATCCCCACTGGTGCCAGTGCACTTTCTGGACTCACTGCACTGCATCCCCACTGGTGCCAGTGCACTCTCTAGACTCACTGCACTGCATCCCCACTGGTGCCAGTGCACTCTCTGGAGTCACTGCACTGCATCCCCACTGGTGCCAGTGCACTCTCTGGACTCACTGCACTGCATCCCCACTGCTGCCAGTGCACTCTCTGGAGTCACTGCACGGCATCCCCACTGGTGCCAGTGCACTCTCTGGACTCACTGCACTGCATCCCCAGTGGTGCCAGTGCACTCTCTGGAGACACTGCAGTGCATCCCCACTGGTTCCAGTGCACTCTCTCAACTCACTGCACTGCATTCCCACTGGTGCCAGTGCACTCTCTGGAGTCACTGCTTTGCATCCCCACTGGTGCCAGTGCACTCTCTGGACTCACTGCACTGCAACCCCACTGGTGCCAGTGCACTCTCTGGAGTCACTGCACTGCATCCCCACTGGTGCCAGTGAACTCTCTGGACTCACTGCACTGCATCCCCACTGGTGCCAGTGCACTCTCTGGAGTCACTGCACTGCATCCCCAGTGGTGCCAGTGCACTCTCTGGACTCACTGCACTGCATCTCCACTGCTGCCAGTGCACTCTCTGGACTCACTGCACTGTATTCCCACTGGTGCCAGTGCACTCTCTGGACTCACTGCACTGCAACCCCACTGGTGCCAGTGCACTCTCTGGACTCACTACACTGCATCCCCACTGCTGCCAGTGCACTCTCTGGACTCACTGCACTGCATTCCCACTGGTGCCAGTGCACTCTCTGGACTCACTGCACTGCAACCCCACTGGTGCCAGTGCACTCTCTGGACTCACTGCACTGCATCCCCAGTGGTGCCAGTGCACTCTCTGGACTGACTGCACTGCATCCCCACTGGTGCCAGTGCACTCTCTGGACTCACTGCACTGCATACCCAGTAGTGCCAGTGCACTTTATGGAGTCACTACACTGCATCCCTAGTGGAGCCAGTGCACTCTCTGGACTCACTGCACTGCATCCCCACTGGTGCCAGTGCACTCTCTGGACTCACTGCACTGCATCCCCACTGGTGCCAGTGCAGTCTATGGAGTCACTGCACTGCATCCCCAGTGGTGCCAGTGCACTGTCTGGACTCACTGCAGTGCATCCCCACTGGTGCCAGTGCACTCTCTGGACTCACTGCACTGCATCCCCACTGGTGCCAGTGAACTCTCTGGACTCACTGCACTGCATCCCCAGTGGTGCCAGTGCACTCTCTGGACTCACTGCAGTGCATCCCCAGTGGTGCCAGTGCACTGTCTGGACTCACTGCACTGCATTCCCAGTGGTGCCAGTGCACTCTCTGGAGTCACTGCACTGCATCCCCACTGGTGCCAGTGCACTCTCAGGACTCACTGCACTGCATCCCCACTGGTGCCAGTGCACTCTCTGGACTCACTGCAATGCATTCCCAGTGGTGCCAGTGCACTCTCTGGAGTCACTGCACTGCAACCCCAGTGGTGCCAGTGCACTCTCTGGAGTCACTGCACTGCATCCCCAGTGATGCCAGTGCACTCTCTGGACTCACTGCACTGCATCCCCACTGGTGCCAGTGCACTCTCTGGAGACACTGCAGTGCATCTCCAGTGGTGCCAGTGCACTCTCTGGAGTCACTGCTTTGCATCCCCACTGGTGCCATTGCACTCTCTGGACTGACTGCACTGCATCCCCACTGGTGCCAGTGCACTCTCTGCACTCACTGCACTGCATACCCACTGGTGCCAGTGCACTCTCTGGAGTCACTGCACTGCAACCCCACTGGTGCCAGTGCACTCTCTGGACTCACTACACTGCATCTCCACTGGTGCCAGTGCACTCTCTGGACTCACTGCACTGCATCCCCAGTAGTGCCAGTGCACTTTCTGGACTCACGGCAGTGCATCCCCACTGGTGCCAGTGAACTCTCTGGACTCACTGCACTGCATTCCCAGTGGTGCCAGTGCACTCTCTGGACTCACTGCACTGCATCCCCTCTGGTGCCAGTGCACTTTCTGGAGTCACTGCACTGCATCCCTAGTGGTGCCAGTGAACTCTCTGGACTCACTGCACTGAATCCCCGGTGGTGCCAGTGCACTCTCTGGACTCACTGCACTGCATCCCCACTGGTGCCAGTGCACTCTCTGGAGTCACTGCAGTGCATCCCCAGTGGTGCCAGTGCACTCTCTGGACTCACTGCACTGCATCCCCACTGGTGCCAGTGCACTCTAAGGACTCACTACACTGCACTGCATCCCCAGTGGTGCCAGTGAACTCTCTGGACTCACTGCACTGCATCCCCACTGGTGCCAGTGCAGTCTCTGGACTCACTGCACTGCATCCCCACTGGTGCCAGTGCACTGTCTGGACTCACTGCAGTGCATCCCCACTGGTGCCAGTGCACTCTCTGGACTCACTGCACTGCATCCCCACTGGTGCCAGTGAACTCTCTGGACTCACTGCACTGCATCCCCACTGGTGCCAGTGCACTCTCTGGACTCACTGCACTGCATCCCCAGTAGTGCCAGTGCACTTTCTGGACTCACTGCACTGCATCCCTAGTGGTGCCAGTGCACTCTCTGGAGTCACTGCACTGCATCCCCACTGGTACCAGTGCACTCTCTGGACTCACTGCACTGCATCCCAAGTGGTGCCAGTGAACTCTCTGGACTCACTGCACTGCATCCCCACTGGTGCCAGTGCACTCTCTGGACTCACTGCAGTGCATCCCCAGTGGTGCCAGTGCACTGTCTGGACTCACTGCACTGCATCCCGACTGGTGCCAGTGCACTCTCTGGAGTCACTGCACTGCATCCCCACTGGTGCCAGTGCACTCTCAGGACTCACTGCACTGCATCCCCACTGGTGCCAGTGCACTCTCTGGACTCACTGCAATGCATCCTCACTGGTGCCAGTGCACTCTCTGGAGTCACTGCACTGCAACCCCACTGGTGCCAGTGCACTCTCTGGAGTCACTGCACTGCATCCCCAGTGATGCCAGTGCACTCTCTGGACTCACTGCACTGCATCCCCACTGGTGCCAGTGCAATCTCTGGAGACACTGCAGTGCATCCCCAGTGGTGCCAGTGCACTCTCTGGAGTCACTGCTTTGCATCACCACTGGTGCCATTGCACTCTCTGGACTGACTGCACTGCATCCCCACTGGTGCCAGTGCACTCTCTGGAGTCACTGCACTGCATACACACTGGTGCCAGTGCACTCTCTGGAGTCACTGCACTGCAACCCCACTGGTGCCAGTGCACTCTCTGGACTCACTACACTGCATCCCCAGTGGTGCCAGTGCACTCTCTGGACTCACTGCACTGCATCCCCACTCCTGCCAGTGCACTCTCTGGACTCACTGCACTGCATCCCCACTGGTGCCAGTGCACTTTCTGGACTCACTGCAGTGCATCCCCACTGGTGCCAGTGCACTCTCTGGAGTCACTGCACTGCATCCCCACTGGTGCCAGTGAACTCTCTGGACTCACTGCACTGCATCCCCACTGGTGCCAGTGAACTCTCTGGACTCACTGCACTGCATTCCCAGTGGTGCCAGTGCACTCTCTGGACTCACTGCACTGCATCCCCACTGGTGCCAGTGCACTTTCTGGAGTCACTGCACTGCATCCCCACTGGTGCCAGTGCACTCTCTGGACTCACTGCACTGCATCCCCACTAGTGCCAGTGCACTCTAAGGACTCACTACACTGCACTGCATCCCCAGTGGTGCCAGTGAACTCTCTGGACTCACTGCACTGCATCCCCAGTGGTGCCAGTGCAGTCTCTGGACTCACTGCACTGCATCCCCAGTGGTGCCAGTGCACTCTCTGGACTCACTGCACTGCATCCCCACTGGTGCCAGTGCACTCTCTGGACTCACTGCACTACATCCCCACTGGTGCCAGTGCACTCTCTGGAGTCACTGCACTGCATCCCCACTGGTGCCAGTGCACTCTCTGGAGTCACTGCTTTCCATCCCCACTGGTGCCAGTGCACTCTCTGGACTCACTGCACTACATCCCCACTGGTGCCAGTGCACTCTCTGGACTCACTGCACTGCATCCCCACTGGTGCCAGTGCACTCTCTGGACTCACTGCACTGCATCCCCACTGCTGCCAGAGCACTCTCTGGAGTCACTGCACTGCATCCCCACTGGTGCCAGTGCACTCTCTGGACTCACTGCACTGCATCACCACTGCTGCCAGTGCACTCTCTAGACTCACTGCACTGCATCCCCACTGGTGCCAGTGCACTCTCTGGACTCACTGCACTGCAACCCCACTGGTGCCAGTGCACTCTCTGGACTCACTGCACTGCATCCCCACTGGTGCCAGTGCACTCTCTGGACTCACTGCACTGCATCCCCACTGGTGCCAATGCACTCTCTGGACTCACTGCACTGCATCCCCAGTGGTGCCAGTGCACTCTCTGGAGACACTGCAGTGCATCCGCACTGGTTCCAGTGCACTCTCTCAACTCACTGCACTGCATTCCCACTGGTGCCAGTGCACTCTCTGGACTCACTGCTTTGCATTCCCACTGGTGCCATTGCACTCTCTGGACTCACTGCACTGCATCCCCACTGGTGCCAGTGCACTCTCTGGACTCACTGCACTGCATCCCCACTGGTGCCAGTGCACTCTCTGGACTCACTGCACTGCATCCCCACTGGTGCCAGTGCACTCTCTGGACTCACTGCACTGCATCTCCAGTAGTGCCAGTGCACTTTCTGGAGTCACTGCACTGCATCCCCAGTGGTGCCAGTGCACTCTCTGGACTCACTGCACTGCATTCCCACTGGTGCCAGTGCACTCTCTGGACTCACTGCACTGCATCCCCAGTAGTGCCAGTGCACTTTCTGGACTCACTGCACTGCATCCCTAGTGGTGCCAGTGCACTCTCTGGAGTCACTGCACTGCATCCCCACTGGTACCAGTGCACTCTCTGGACTCACTGCACTGCATCCCAAGTGGTGCCAGTGAACTCTCTGGACTCACTGCACTGCATCCCCACTGGTGCCAGTGCACTCTCTGGACTCACTGCAGTGCATCCCCAGTGGTGCCAGTGCACTGTCTGGACTCACTGCACTGCATCCCGACTGGTGCCAGTGCACTCTCTGGACTCACTGCACTGCATCCCCACTGGTGCCAGTGCACTCTCAGGACTCACTGCACTGCATCCCCACTGGTGCCAGTGCACTCTCTGGACTCACTGCAATGCATCCCCAGTGGTGCCAGTGCACTCTCTGGAGTCACTGCACTGCAACCCCACTGGTGCCAGTGCACTCTCTGGAGTCACTGCACTGCATCCCCAGTGATGCCAGTGCACTCTCTGGACTCACTGCACTGCATCCCCACTGGTGCCAGTGCAATCTCTGGAGACACTGCAGTGCATCCCCAGTGGTGCCAGTGCACTCTCTGGAGTCACTGCTTTGCATCACCACTGGTGCCATTGCACTCTCTGGACTGACTGCACTGCATCCCCACTGGTGCCAGTGCACTCTCTGGAGTCACTGCACTGCATACCCACTGGTGCCAGTGCACTCTCTGGACTCACTGCACTGCAACCCCACTGGTGCCAGTGCACTCTCTGGACTCACTACACTGCATCCCCGGTGGTGCCAGTGCACTCTCTGGACTCACTGCACTGCATCTCCACTGGTGCCAGTGCACTCTCTGGACTCACTGCACTGCATCCCCACTGGTGCCAGTGCACTTTCTGGACTCACTGCAGTGCATCCCCACTGGTGCCAGTGCACTCTCTGGAGTCACTGCACTGCATCCCCACTGGTGCCAGTGAACTCTCTGGACTCACTGCACTGCATCCCCACTGGTGCCAGTGAACTCTCTGGACTCACTGCACTGCATTCCCAGTGGTGCCAGTGCACTCTCTGGACTCACTGCACTGCATCCCCACTGGTGCCAGTGCACTTTCTGGAGTCACTGCACTGCATCCCCACTGGTGCCAGTGCACTCTCTGGACTCACTGCACTGCATCCCCACTAGTGCCAGTGCACTCTAAGGACTCACTACACTGCACTGCATCCCCAGTGGTGCCAGTGAACTCTCTGGACTCACTGCACTGCATCCCCAGTGGTGCCAGTGAACTCTCTGGACTCACTGCACTGCATCCCCAGTGGTGCCAGTGCACTCTCTGGACTCACTGCACTGCATCCCCACTGGTGCCAGTGCACTCTCTGGACTCACTGCACTACATCCCCACTGGTGCCAGTGCACTCTCTGGACTCACTGCACTGCATCCCCACTGGTGCCAGTGCACTCTCTGGAGTCACTGCTTTGCATCCCCACTGGTGCCGGTGCACTCTCTGGACTCACTGCACTACATCCCCACTGGTGCCAGTGCACTCTCTGGACTCACTGCACTGCATCCCCACTGGTGCCAGTGCACTCTCTGGACTCACTGCACTGCATCCCCACTGCTGCCAGAGCACTCTCTGGAGTCACTGCACTGCATCCCCAGCAGTGCCAGTGCACTCTCTGGACTCACTGCACTGCATCACCACTGCTGCCAGTGCACTCTCTAGACTCACTGCACTGCATCCCCACTGGTGCCAGTGCACTCTCTGGACTCACTGCACTGCAACCCCACTGGTGCCAGTGCACTCTCTGGACTCACTGCACTGCATCCCCACTGGTGCCAGTGCACTCTCTGGAGTCAGTGCACTGCATCCCCACTGGTGCCAATGCACTCTCTGGACTCACTGCACTGCATCCCCAGTGGTGCCAGTGCACTCTCTGGAGACACTGCAGTGCATCCGCACTGGTTCCAGTGCACTCTCTCAACTCACTGCACTGCATTCCCACTGGTGCCAGTGCACTCTCTGGACTCACTGCTTTGCATTCCCACTGGTGCCATTGCACTCTCTGGAGTCACTGCACTGCATCCCCACTGGTGCCAGTGCACTCTCTGGACTCACTGCACTGCATCCCCACTGGTGCCAGTGCACTCTCTGGACTCACTGCACTGCATCCCCACTGGTGCCAGTGCACTCTCTGGACTCACTGCACTGCATCTCCAGTAGTGCCAGTGCACTTTCTGGAGTCACTGCACTGCATCCCCAGTGGTGCCAGTGCACTCTCTGGACTCACTGCACTGCATTCCCACTGGTGCCAGTGCACTCTCTGGACTCACTGCTTTGCATCCCCACTGGTGCCAGTGCAGTCTCTGCAGTCACTGCACTGCATCCCCACTGGTGCCAGTGCACTCTCTGGACTCACTGCACTACATCCCCACTGGTGCCAGTGCACTCTCTGGACTCACTGCTTTGCATCCCCACTGGTGCCAGTGCACTCTCTGGAGTCACTGCTTTGCATCCCCACTGGTGCCAGTGCACTCTCTGGAGTCACTGCTTTGCATCCCCACTGGTGCCAGTGCACTCTCTGGAGTCACTGCACTGAATCCCCGGTGGTGCCAGTGCACTCTCTGGACTCACTGCAGTGCATCCCCAGTGGTGCCAGTGCACTCTCTGGACTCACTGCAGTGCATTCCCACTGGTGCCAATGCACTCTCTGGACTCACTGCACTGCATCCCCACTGGTGCCAGTGCACTCTAAGGACTCACTACACTGCACTGCATCCCCAGTGGTGCCAGTGAACTCTCTGGACTCACTGCACTGCATCCCCAGTGGTGCCAGTGAACTCTCTGGACTCACTGCACTGCATCCCCAGTGGTGCCAGTGCACTCTCTGGACTCACTGCACTGCATCCCCACTGGTGCCAGTGCACTCTCTGGACTCACTGCACTACATCCCCACTGGTGCCAGTGCACTCTCTGGACTCACTGCACTGCATCCCCACTGGTGCCAGTGCACTCTCTGGAGTCACTGCTTTGCATCCCCACTGGTGCCAGTGCACTCTCTGGACTCACTGCACTACATCCCCACTGGTGCCAGTGCACTCTCTGGACTCACTGCACTGCATCCCCACTGGTGCCAGTGCACTCTCTGGACTCACTGCACTGCATCCCCACTGCTGCCAGAGCACTCTCTGGACTCACTGCACTGCATCCCCACTGGTGCCAGTGCACTCTCTGGACTCACTGCACTGCATCACCACTGCTGCCAGTGCACTCTCTAGACTCACTGCACTGCATCCCCACTGGTGCCAGTGCACTCTCTGGACTCACTGCACTGCAACCCCACTGGTGCCAGTGCACTCTCTGGACTCACTGCACTGCATCCCCACTGGTGCCAGTGCACTCTCTGGAGTCAGTGCACTGCATCCCCACTGGTGCCAATGCACTCTCTGGACTCACTGCACTGCATACCCACTGGTGCCAGTGCACTCTCTGGAGACACTGCAGTGCATCCGCACTGGTTCCAGTGCACTCTCTCAACTCACTGCACTGCATTCCCACTGGTGCCAGTGCACTCTCTGGACTCACTGCTTTGCATTCCCACTGGTGCCATTGCACTCTCTGGACTCACTGCACTGCATCCCCACTGGTGCCAGTGCACTCTCTGGACTCACTGCACTGCATCCCCACTGGTGCCAGTGCACTCTCTGGACTCACTGCACTGCATCCCCACTGGTGCCAGTGCACTCTCTGGACTCACTGCACTGCATCTCCAGTAGTGCCAGTGCACTTTCTGGAGTCACTACACTGCATCCCCAGTGGTGCCAGTGCACTCTCTGGACTCACTGCACTGCATCCGCACTGGTTCCAGTGCACTCTCTGGACTCACTGCTTTGCATCCCCACTGGTGCCATTGCACTCTCCGGACTCACTGCAGTGCATCCCCACTGGTGCCAGTGCACTCTCTGGACTCACTGCACTACATCCCCACTGGTGCCAGTGCACTCTCTGGACTCACTGCACTGCATCCCCACTGGTGCCAGTGCACTCTCTGGAGTCACTGCTTTGCATCCCCACTGGTGCCAGTGCACTCTCTGGACTCACTGCACTACATCCCCACTGGTGCCAGTGCACTCTCTGGACTCACTGCACTGCATCCCCACTGGTGCCAGTGCACTCTCTGGACTCACTGCACTGCATCCCCAGTAGTGCCAGTGCACTTTCTGGAGTCACTTCACTGCATCCCTAGTGGTGCCAGTGCACTCTCTGGAGTCACTGCACTGCATCACCTGTGGTGCCAGTGCACTCTCTGGACTCACTGCACTGCCTCCCCACTGGTGCCAGTGCACTCTCTGGAGTCACTGCTCTGCATCCCCACTGGTGCCAGTGCACTGTCTGGACTCACTGCAGTGCATCCCCACTGGTGCCAGTGCACTCCCTGGACTCACTGCACTGCATCCCCACTGGTGCCAGTGCACTCTCTGGACTCACTGCACTGCATCCCCAGTGGTGCCAGTGCACTCTCTGGACTCACTGCACTGCATCCCCAGTGGTGCCAGTGCACTCTCTGGACTCACTGCACTGCATCCCCACTGGTGCCAGTGCACTCTCTGGAGTCACTGCACGACATCCCCACTGGTGCCAGTGCACTCTCTGGACTCACTGCAATGCATCCCCAGTGGTGCCAGTGCACTCTCTGGACTCACTGCACTGCAAACCCACTGGTGCCAGTGCACTCTCTGGAGTCACTGCACTGCATCCCCAGTGATGCCAGTGCACTCTCTGGACTCACTGCACTGCATCCCCAGTGGTGCCAGTGCACTCTATGGAGACACTGCAGTGCATCCCCAGTGGTGCCAGTGCACTCTCTGGTGTCACTGCTTTGCATCCCCACTGGTGCCAGTGCACTCTCTGGACTGACTGCACTGCATCCCCACTGGTGCCAGTGCACTCTCTGGACTCACTGCACTGCATCCCCAAGAGTGCCAGTGCACTTTCTGGAGTCACTGCACTGCATCCCTAGTGGTGCCAGTGCACTCTCTGGACTCACTGCACTGCATCCCCACTGGTGCCAGTGCACTCTCTGGACTCACTGCACTGCATCCCCAGTGGTGCCAGTGCACTCTCTGGACTCACTGCACTGCATCCCCAGTGGTGCCAGTGCACTCTCTGGGCTCACTGCACTGCATCCCCACTGGTGCCAGTGGACTCTCTGGACTCACTGCACTGCATCCCCACTGGTGCCAGTGCACTCTCTGGAGTCACTGCACTTCATCCCCAGTGGTGCCAGTGCACTCTCTGGACTCACTGCACTGCATCCCCACTGCTGCCAGTGCACTCTCTGGACTCACTGCACTGCATCCCCACTGGTGCCAGTGCACTCTCTGGACTCACTGCACTGCAACCCCACTGGTGCCAGTGCACTCTCTGGACTCACTACACTGCATCCCCACTGGTGCCAGTGCACTCTCTGGACTCACTGCACTGCATCCCCAGTGGTGCCAGTGCACTGTCTGGACTCACTGCACTGCATCCCCACTGGTGCCAGTACACTCTAAGGACTCACTACACTGCACTGCATCCCCAGTGGTGCCAGTGAACTCTCTGGACTCACTGCACTGCATCCCCAGTGGTGCCAGTGCACTCTCTGGACTCACTGCACTGCATCACCACTGGTGCCAGTGCACTCTCTGGACTCACTGCACTGCATCCCCACTGGTGCCAATGCACTCTCTGGACTCACTGCACTACATCCCCACTGGTGCCAGTGCACTCTCTGCACTCACTGCACTGCATCCCCACTGGTGTCAGTGCACTCTCTGGAGTCACTGCTTTGCATACCCACTAGTGCCAGTGCACTCTCTGGACTCACTGCACTACATCCCCACTGGTGCCAGTGCACTCTCTGCACTCACTGCACTGCATCCCCACTGGTGCAACTGCACTCTCTGGACTCACTGCACTGCATCCCCACTGGTGCCAGTGCACTCTCTGGGCTCACTGCACTGCATCCCCACTGGTGCCAGTGGACTCTCTGGACTCACTGCACTGCATCCCCAGTGGTGCCAGTGCACTCTCTGGAGTCACTGCACTGCATCCCCACTGGTGCCAGTGCACTCTCTGGACTCACTGCACTGCATCCCCACTGGTGCCAGTGCACTCTCTGGACTCACTGCACTGCATCCCCACTGGTGCCACTGCACTCTCTGGAGACACTGCAGTGCATCCCCACTGGTTCCAGTGCACTCTCTCAACTCACTGCACTGCATTCCCACTGGTGCCAGTGCACTCTCTGGACTCACTGCTTTGCATCCCCACTGGTGCCATTGCACTCTCTGGACTCACTGCACTGCATCCCCACTGGTGCCAGTGCACTCTCTGGAGTCACTGCTTTGCATCCCCACTGGTGCCAGTGCACTCTCTGGACTCACTGCACTACATCCCCAAAGGTGCCAGTGCACTCTCTGGACTCACTGCTTTGCATCCCCACTGGTGCCATTGCACTCTCTGGACTGACTGCACTGCATCCCCAGTGGTGCCAGTGCACTCTCTGGACTCACTGCACTGCATCCCCAGTGTTGCCAGTGCACTCTCTGGGCTCAATGCACTGCATCCCCACTGGTGCCAGTGGACTCTCTGGACTCACTGCACTGCATCCCCACTGGTGCCAGTGCACTCTCTGGACTCACTGCACTGCATCCCTAGTGGTGCCAGTGCACTCTCTGGACTCACTGCACTGCATCCCCACTGCTGCCAGTGCACTCTCTGGACTCACTGCACTGCATCCCCACTGGTTCCAGTGCACTCTGTCAACTCACTGCACTGCATTCCCACTGGTGCCAGTGCACTCTCTGGACTCAATACACTGCATCCCCACTGGTGCCAGTGCACTCTCTGGACTCACTGCACTGCATCCCCACTGGTGCCAGTGCACTCTCTGGACTCACTGCACTGCATCCCGACTGGTGCCAGTGCACTCTCTGGACTCATTGCACTGCATCTCCACTAGTGCCAGTGCACTTTCTGGAGTCACTGCACTGCATCCCTAGTGGTGCCAGTGCACTCTCTGGACTCACTGCACTGCATCCCCAGTGGTGCCACGGCACTCTCTGGACTCACTGCACTGCATCCCCACTGGTGCCAGTGCACTCTCTGGAGTCACTGCACTGCATCCCCACTGGTGCCAGTGCACTGTCTGGACTCACTGCACTGCATCCCCACTGCTGCCAGTGCACTCTCTGGACTCACTGCACTGCATCCCCACTGGTGCCAGTGAACTCTCTGGACTCACTGCACTGCATCCCCACTGGTGCCAGTGCACTCTCTGGACTCACTGCACTGCATCCCCAGTAGTGCCAGTGCACTTTCTGGACTCACTGCACTGCATCCCCACTGTTGCCAGTGAACTCTCTGGAGTCACTGCACTGCATCCCCACTGGTGCCAGTGCACTCTCTGGACTCACTGCACTGCATCCCCACTGGTGCCAGTGAACTCTCTGGACTCACTGCACTGCATCCCCACTGGTGCCAGTGCACTCTCTGGACTCATTGCACTGCACGCCCACTGGTGCCAGTGCACTCTCGGGACTCACTGCACTGCATCCCCACTGGTGCCAGTGCACTCTCTGCACTCACTGCACTGCATCCCCACTGGTGCCAGTGCACTCTCTGGACTCACTGCACTGCATCCCCACTGGTGCCAGTGCACTCTCTAGAGTCACTACACTGAATCCCCACTGGTGCCAGTTCACTCTCTAGAGTCACTGCACTGATCCGCAGTGGTGCCAGTGCACTCTCTGGACTCACTGCACTGCATCCCCACTGGTACCAGTGCACTCTCTGGACTCACTGCACTGCATCCCCACTGGTGCCAGTGCACTCTTTGGAGTCACTGCAAAGCATCCCCAGTGGTGCCAGTGCACTCTCTGGAGACACTGCAGTGCATCCCCACTGGTGCCAGTGAACTCTCTGGACTCACTGCACTGCATCCCCACTGGTGCCAGTGCACTCTCTGGACTCACTGCACTGCATCCCCACTGGTGCCAGTGCACTCTCTGGACTCACTGCACTGCATCCCCAGTAGTGCCAGTGCACTTTCTGGAGTCACTGCACTGCATCCCTAGTGGTGCCAGTGAACTCTCTGGACTCACTGCACTGAATCCCCGGTGGTGCCAGTGCACTCTCTGGACTCACTGCACTGCATCCCCACTGGTGCCAGTGCACTCTCTGGAGTCACTGCACTGCATCCCCAGTGGTGCCAGTGCACTCTCTGGACTCACTGCACTGCATCCCCACTGGTGCCAGTGCACTCTAAGGACTCACTACACTGCACTGCATCCCCAGTGGTGCCAGTGAACTCTCTGGACTCACTGCACTGCATCCCCACTGGTGCCAGTGCACTCTCTGGACTCACTGCACTGCATCCCCACTGGTGCCAGTGCACTCTCTGGACTCACTGCACTGCATCCCCAGTAGTGCCAGTGCACTCTCTGGACTCACTGCACTGCATCCCCAGTGGTGCCAGTGCACTCTCTGGACTCACTGCACTGCATCCCCAGTGGTGCCAGTGCACTCTCTGGACTCACTGCACTGCATCCCCACTGCTGCCAGTGCACTCTCTGGACTCACTGCACTGCATCCCCACTGGTGCCAGTGCACTCTCTGGACTCACTGCACTGCATCCCCACTGGTGCCAGTGCACTCTCTGGACTCACTGCACTGAATCCCCACTGCTCACAGTGCACTCTCTAGAGTCACTGCACTCCAACCCCACTGGTGCCAGTGCACTCTATGGAGTCACTGCACTTATCCCCACTAGTGCCAGTGCACTCTCTGGACTCACTGCACTGCATCCCCACTGGTGCCAGTGCACTCTCTGGACTCACTGCACTGCATCCCCAGTGGTGCCAGTGCACTCTCTGGACTCACTGCACTGCATCCCCACAGATGCCAGTGCACTCTCTGGACTCACTGCACTGCATCCCCACTGGTGCCAGTGCACTATCTGAACTCACTGCACTGCATCCCCATTGGTACCAGTGTACTCTCCGGAGACACTGCAGTGCATCCCCAGTTGTTGCTAGTGCACTCTCTGGAGTCACTGCACTGCATTCCCACTGGTGCCAGTGCACTCTCTGGAGTCACTGCTTTGCATCCCCACTGGTGCCAGTTCACTCTCTAGAGTCACTGCACTGATCCGCAGTGGTGCCAGTGCACTCTCTGGACTCACTGCACTGCATCCCCACTGGTACCAGTGCACTCTCTGGACTCACTGCACTGCATCCCCACTGGTGCCAGTGCACTCTCTGGAGTCACTGCACTGCATCCCCAGTGATGCCAGTGCACTCTCTGGACTCACTGCACTGCATCCCCACTGGTGCCAGTGCACTCTCTGCACTCACTGCTCTGCATCCCTACTGGTGCCAGTGCACTTTCTGGAGTCACTGCACTGCATAACCACTGTTGACAGTGCACTCTCTGGACTCACTACACTGCATCCCCACTGGTGCCAATGCACTCTCTGGACTCACTGCACTGCATCCCCAGTGGTGCCAGTGCACTCTCTGGACTCACTGCACTGCATCCCCACTGGTGCCAGTGCACTCTCTAGAGTCGCTGCACTGCATCCCCACTGGTGCCAGTGCACTTTCTGGAGTCACTGCACTGCATCCCAAGCGGTGCCAGTGCACTCTCTGGAGTCACTGCACTGCATCCCCACTGGTGCCAGTACACTCTCTGGACTCACTGCACTGCATCCCCAGTAGTTCCAGTGCACTCTCTGGAGTCACTGCACTGCATCCCCACTGGTGCCAGTGCACTCTCTGGACTCACTGCACTGCATCCCCACTGGTGCCAGTGCACTCTCTGGACTCACTGCACTGCATCCCCACTGGTGCCAATGCACTCTCTGGACTCACTGCACTGCATAACCACTGCTGCCAGTGCACTCTCTGGAGACACTGCAGTGCATCCGCACTGGTTCCAGTGCACTCTCTCAACTCACTGCACTGCATTCCCACTGGTGCCAGTGCACTCTCTGGACTCACTGCTTTGCATCCCCACTGGTGCCATTGCACTTTCTGGACTCACTGCACTGCATCCCCACTGGTGCCAGTGCACTCTCTGGGCTCACTACACTGCATCCCCACTGGTGCCAGTGGACTCTCTGGACTCACTGCACTGCATCCCCACTGGTGCCAATGCACTCTCTGGACTCACTGCACTGCATCCCCACTGGTGCCAGTGCACTCTCTGGACTCACTGCACTGCATCCCCACTGGTGCCAGTGCACTCTCTAGAGTCGCTGCACTGCATCCCCACTGCTGCCAGTGCACTCTCTGGAGTCACTGCACTGCATCACCAGTAGTGCCAGTGAACTCTCTGGACTCACTGCACTGCATCCCCACTGGTGCCAGTGCACTCTCTGGACTCACTGCACTGCATCCCCAGTGGTGCCAGTGAACTCTCTGGACTCACTGCACTGCATCCCCAGTGGTGCCAGTGCACTCTCTGGACTCACTTCACTGCATCCCCAGTGGTGCCAGTGCACTCTCTGGAGTCACTGCACTGCATCCCCAGTGGTGCCAGTACACTCTCTGGACTCACTGCACTGCATCCCCAGTGGTGCCAGTGCACTCTCTGGACTCACTGCACTGCATCCCCACTGGTGCCAGTGCACTCTCTGGACTCACTGCTCTGCATCCCCACTGGTGCCAGTGCACTTTCTGGAGTCACTGCACTGCATAACCACTGTTGACAGTGCACTCTCTGGACTCACTACACTGCATCCCCACTGGTGCCAATGCACTCTGTGGACTCACTGCACTGCATCCCCAGTGGTGCCAGTGCACTCTCTGGACTCACTGCACTGCATCCCCACTGGTGCCAGTGCACTCTCTAGAGTCGCTGCACTGCATCCCCACTGGTGCCAGTGCACTTTCTGGAGTCACTGCACTGCATGCCAAGCGGTGCCAGTGAACTCTCTCAGGACTCACTGCACTGCATCCCCACGTGGTGCCAGTGCACTCTCTGGACTCACTGCACTGCATCCCCACTGGTGCCAGTGCACTCTCTGGACTCACTTCACTGCATCCCTACTGGTGCCAGTGCACTCTCTGGAGTCACTGCACTGCATCCCCACTGGTGCCAGTACACTCTCTGGACTCACTGCACTGCATCCCCACTGGTGCCAGTGCACTCTCTGGACTCACTGCACTGCATCCCCACTGGTGCCAATGCACTCTCTGGACTCACTGCACTGCATAACCACTGCTGCCAGTGCACTCTCTGGAGACACTCCAGTGCATCCGCACTGGTTCCAGTGCACTCTCTCAACTCACTGCACTGCATTCCCACTGGTGGCAGTGCACAATCTGGACTCACTGCTTTGCATCCCCACTGGTGCCATTGCACTGTCTGGACTGACTGCACTGCATCCCCACTTGTGCCAGTGCACTCTCTGTACTCACTGCACTGCATCCCCACTGGTGCCAGTGCACTCTCTGGGCTCACTGAACTGCATCCCCACTAGTGCCAGTGGACTCTCTGGACTCACTGCACTGCATCCCCACTGGTGCCAGTGCACTCTCTGGAGTCACTGCACTGCATCCCCAGTGGTGCCAGTGCACTCTCTGGACTCACTGCACTGCATCCCCACTGCTGCCAGTGCACTCTCTGGACTCACTGCACTGCATCACCAGTGGTGCCACGGCACTCTCTGGACTCACTGCACTGCAACCCCACTGGTGCCAGTGCACTCTCTGGACTCACTACACTGCATCCCCACTGGTGCCAGTGCACACTCTGGACTCACTGCACTGCATCTCCACTGGTGCCAGTGCACTCTCTGGACTCACTGCACTGCATCCCCAGTAGTGCCAGTGCACTTTCTGGAGTCACTGCACTGCATCTCCAGTAGTGCCAGTGCACTTTCTGGAGTCACTGCACTGCATCCCTAGTGGTGCCAGTGCACTCTCTGGACTCACTGCACTGCATCCCCAGTGGTGCCACGGCACTCTCTGGACTCACTGCACTGCATCCCCACTGGTGCCAGTGCACTCTCTGGACTCACTGCACTGCATCCCCACTGGTGCCAGTGCACTCTCTGGACTCACTGCAGTGCATCCCCACTGGTGCCAGTGCACTCTCTGGAGTCACTGCACTGCATCCCCAGTGGTGCCAGTGCACTGTCTGGACTCACTGCACTGCATCCCCACTGGTGCCAGTGCACTCTCTGGAGTCACTGCACTGCATCCCCACTGGTGCCAGTGAACTCTCTGGACTCACTGCACTGCATGCCCACTGCTGCCAGTGCACTCTCTGGACTCACTGCACTGCATCCCCAGTAGTGCCAGTGAACTCTCTGGACTCACTGCACTGCATCCCCACTGGTGCCAGTGCACTCTCTGGACTCATTGCACTGCACGCCCACTGGTGCCAGTGCACTCTCGGGACTCACTGCACTGCATCCCCACTGGTGCCAGTGCACTCTCTGCACTCACTGCACTGCATCCCCACTGGTGCCAGTGCACTCTCTGGACTCACTGCACTGCATCCCCACTGGTGCCAGTGCACTCTCTAGAGTCACTGCACTGAATCCCCACTGGTGCCAGTTCACTCTCTAGAGTCACTGCACTGATCCGCAGTGGTGCCAGTGCACTCTCTGGACTCACTGCACTGCATCCCCACTGGTACCAGTGCACTCTCTGGACTCACTGCACTGCATCCCCACTGGTGCCAGTGCACTCTCTGGACTCACTGCACTGCATCCCCAGTGGTGCCAGTGCACTCTCTGGAGACACTGCACTGCATCCCCACTGGTGCCAGTGCACTCTCTGGACTCACTGCACTGCAACCCCACTGGTGCCAGTGCACTCTCTGGACTCACTACACTGCATCCCCACTGGTGCCAGTGCACTCTCTGGACTCACTGCACTGCATCTCCACTGGTGCCAGTGCACTCTCTGGACTCACTGCACTGCATCCCCAGTAGTGCCAGTGCACTTTCTGGAGTCACTGCACTGCATCTCCAGTAGTGCCAGTGCACTTTCTGAAGTCACTGCACTGCATCCCCACTGCTGCCAGTGCACTCTCTAGACTCACTGCACTGCATCCCCAGTGGTGCCACGGCACTCTCTGGACTCACTGCACTGCATCCCCACTGGTGCCAGTGCACTCTCTGGAGTCACTGCACTGCATCCCCACTGGTGCCAGTGCACTCTCTGGAGTCACTGCACTGCATCCCCACTGGTGCCAGTGCACTGTCTGGACTCACTGCAGTGCATCCCCACTGGTGCCAGTGCACTCTCTGGAGTCACTGCACTGCATCCCCACTGGTGCCAGTGAACTCTCTGGACTCACTGCACTGCATGCACACTGCTGCCAGTGCACTCTCTGGACTCACTGCACTGCATCCCCAGTAGTGCCAGTGAACTCTCTGGACTCACTGCACTGCATCCCCAGTGGTGCCAGTGCACTCTCTGGACTCATTGCACTGCACGCCCACTGGTGCCAGTGCACTCTCGGGACTCACTGCACTGCATCCCCACTGGTGCCAGTGCACTCTCTGCACTCATTGCACTGCATAACCACTGCTGCCAGTGCACTCTCTGGACTCACTGCACTGCATTCCCACTGGTGGCAGTGCACTCTCTAGAGTCACTGCACTGATCCGCAGTGGTGCCTGTTCACTCTCTGGACTCACTGCACTGCATCCCCACTGGTACCAGTGCACTCTCTGGACTCACTGCACTGCATCCCCACTGGTGCCAGTGCACTCTCTGGACTCACTGCACTGCATCCCCACTGGTGCCAATGCACTCTCTGGACTCACTGCACTGCATAAACACTGCTGCCAGTGCACTCTCTGGAGACACTGCAGTGCATCCGCACTGGTTCCAGTGCACTCTCTCAACTCACTGCACTGCATTCCCACTGGTGCCAGTGCACTCTCTGGACTCACTGCTTTGCATCCCCACTGGTGCCATTGCACTGTGTGGACTGACTGCACTGCAACCCCACTGGTGCCAGTGCACTCTCTGGAGTCACTGCACTGCATCCCCACTGGTGCCAGTGCACTCTCTGCACTCACTGCACTGCATCCCCACTGGTGCCAGTGCACTCTCTGGACTCACTGCACTGAATCCCCACTGGTGCCAGTGCACTCTCTGGAGTCACTGCACTGCATCCCCAGTGGTGCCAGTGCACTCTCTGGACTCACTGCACTGCATCCCCACAGATGCCAGTGCACTCTCTGGACTCACTGCACTGCATCCCCACTGGTGCCAGTGCACTCTCTGGACTCACTGCACTGCAACCCCACTGGTGCCAGTGCACTCTCTGGACTCACTACACTGCATCCCCACTGGTGCCAGTGCACTCTCTGGACTCACTGCACTGCATCCCCAGTGGTGCCAGTGCACTCTCTGGACTCACTGCACTGCATCCCCACTGGTGCCAGTGAACTCTCTGGACTCACTGCACTGCATCTCCAGTAGTGCCAGTGTACTTTCTGGAGTCACTGCACTGCATCCCTAGTGGTGCCAGTGCACTCTCTGGACTCACTGCACTTTATCCCCAGTGGTGCCACGGCACTCTCTGGACTCACTGCACTGCATCCCCACTGGTGCCAGTGCACTCTCTGGACTCACTGCACTGCATCCCCACTGCTGCCAGTGCACTCTCTGGACTCACTGCACTGTATTCCCACTGGTGCCAGTGCACTCTCTGGACTCACTGCACTGCAACCCCACTGGTGCCAGTGCACTCTCTGGACTCACTACACTGCATCCCCACTGCTGCCAGTGCACTCTCTGGACTCACTGCACTGCATTCCCACTGGTGCCAGTGCACTCTCTGGACTCACTGCACTGCAACCCCACTGGTGCCAGTGCACTCTCTGGACTCACTGCACTGCATCCCCAGTGGTGCCAGTGCACTCTCTGGACTGACTGCACTGCATCCCCACTGGTGCCAGTGCACTCTCTGGACTCACTGCACGGCATCCCCACTGGTGCCAGTGCACTCTCTGGAGTCACTGCAGTGCATCCCCAGTGGTGCCAGTGCACTCTCTGGACTCACTGCACTGCATACCCACTGGTGTCAATGCACTCTCTGGAGTCACTGCACTGCATCCCTACTGGTGCCAGTGCACTCTCTGGACTCACTGCACTGCATCCCCACTGGTGCCAGTGCACTCTAAGGACTCACTGCACTGCATCCCCAGTGGTGCCAGTGCACTCTCTGGACTCACTGCACTGCATCCCCACTGGTGCCAGTGCACTCTCTGCACTCACTGCACTGCATCCCCACTGGTGCCAGTGCACTCTCAGGACTCACTACACTGCATCCCCTCTGGTGCCAGTGCACTCTCTAGAGTCACTGCACTCCAACCCCACTGGTGCCAGTGCACTCTCTAGAGTCACTGCACTTATCCGCAGTGGTGCCAGTGCACTCTCTGGACTCACTGCACTGCATCCCCACTGGTACCAGTGCACTCTCTGGACTGACTGCACTGCATCCCCACTGGTGCCAGTGCACTCTCTGGACTCACTGCACTGCAACCCCACCGGTGCCAGTGCACTCTCGGGACTCACTACACTGCATCCCCACTGCTGCCAGTGCACTCTCAGGACTCACTGCACTGCATCCCCAGTGGTGCCAGTGCACTCTCTGGAGTCACTGCACTGCATCCCCACTGGTGCCAGTGCACTCTCTGGACTCACTGCACTGCATCCCCAGTAGTGCCAGTGCACTTTCTGGAGTCACTGCACTGCATCCCTAGTGGTGCCAGTGCACTCTCTGGAGCCACTGCACTGCATCCCCACTGGTGCCAGTGCACTCTCTGGAGTCACTGCACTGCATCCCCAGTGGTGCCAGTGCACTCTCTGGACTCACTGCACTGCATCCCCACTGGTGCCAGTGCACTCTCTGGACTCACTGCACTGCAACCCCACTGGTGCCAGTGCACTCTCTGGACTCACTACACTGCATCCCCACTGGTGCCAGTGCAGTCTCTGGACTCACTGCAGTGCATCCCCGGTGGTGCCAGTGCACTCTCTGGACTCACTGCACTGCATCCCCACTGGTGCCAGTGCACTCTCTGGACTCACTGCACTGCATCCCCAGTAGTGCCAGTGCACTTTCTGGAGTCACTGCACTGCATCCCTAGTGGTGCCAGTGCACTCTCTGGACTCACTGCACTGCATCCCCACTGGTGCCAGTGCACTCTCTGGTCTCACTGCACTGCATCCCCAGTGGTGCCAGTGCACTCTCTGGACTCACTGCACTGCATCCCCACTACTGCCATTGCACTCTCTGGAGTCACTGCACTGCATCCCAACTGGTGCCAGTGAACTCTCTGGACTCACTGCACTCCATCCCCAGTGGTGCTAGTGCACTCTCTGGACTCACTGCACTGCATCCCCAGTGGTGCCAGTGCACTCTCTGGACTCACTGCACTGCATCCCCTGTGGTGCCAGTGCACTCTCTGGACTCACTGCAGTGCATCCCCAGTGGTGCCAGTGCACTCTCTGGACTCATTGCACTGCATCCCCAGTGGTACCAATGCACTCTCTGGACTCACTGCACTGCATCACCAGTGGTGCCAGTGCACTCTCTGGAATCACTGCAGTGCATCCCCTGTGCTGCCATTGCACTCTCTGTACTCACTGCACTGCATCCCCACTGGTGCCAGTGCACTCTCTGTACTCACTGCACTGCATCCCCAGTGGAGCCAGAGCACTCTCTGGCCTCACTGCATTGCATCCCCAGTGGTGCCAGTGCACTCTCTGGACTCACTGCACTGCATCCCCACTGGTGCCAGTGCACTCTCTGGACTCACTGCTTTGCATCCCCACTGGTGCCATTGCACTCTCTGGACTGACTGCACTGCATCCCCACTGGTGCCAGTGCACTCTCTGCACTCACAGCACTGCATACCCACTGGTGCCAGTGCACTCTCTGGACTCACTGCACTGCATCCCCAGTGGTGCCAGTGCACTCTCTGGACTCACTGCACTGCATCCCCACTGGTGCCAGTGCACTCTCTGGACTAACTGCACTGCATCCCCTGTGGTGCCAGGGCACTCTCCGGACTCACTGCAGTGCATTCGCAGTGGTGCCAGTGCACTCTTTGGACTCACTGCACTGCATCCCCATTAGTGCCAGGTCATTCTCTGGACTCACTGCAGTGCATCCCCAGTGTTGACAGTGCACTCTCTGGACTCACTGCACTGCATCCCCAGTGGTGCCAGTGCACTCTCTGGACACACTGCAGTGTATCCCCAGTGGTGCAAGGGCACTCTCTGGACTAACTGCACTAAAACCCCAGTGGTGCCAGTGCACTCTCTGGACTCACAGCACTGCATCCCCAATGGTGCCACTGCACTCTCTGGACTCACTAAACTGCATCCCCACTGGTGCCAGTGCAGTCTCTGCAGTCACTGCAGTGCATCCCCAGTGGTTCCAGTGCACTCTTTGGGCTCACTGCACTGCATACCCACTGGTGCCAGTGCACTCTCTGGACTCACTGCACTGCATCCCCAGTAGTGCCAGTGCACTTTCTGGAGTCACTGCACTGCATCCCTAGTGGTGCCAGTGCACTCTCTGGACTCACTGCACTGCATCCCCAGTGGTGCCAGTGCACTCTCTGGACTCACTGCACTGCATCCCCAGTGGTGCCAGTGCACTCTCTGGACTCACTGCACTGCATCCCCAGTGGTGCCAGTGCACTCTCTGGAGTCACTGCACTGCATCCCCACTGGTGCCAGTGAACTCTCTGGACTCACTGCACTCCATCCCCACTGGTGCCAGTGCACTCTCTGGACTCACTGCACTGCATCCCCTGTGGTGCCAGTGCACTCTCTGGGCTTACTGCACTGCATCCCCAATGGTGCCAGTGCACTCTCTGGACTCACTGCACTGCATCCCCTGTGGTGCCAGTGCACTCTCTGGACTCACTTCAGTGCATCCCCAGTGGTGCCAGTGCACTCTCTGGACTCACTGCAGTGCATCCCCAGTGGTGCCAGTGCACTCTCTGGACTCATTGCACTGCATCCCCAGTGGTGCCAGTGCACTCTCTGGACTCACTGCAGTGCATTCCCAGTGGTACCAATGCACTCTCTGGACTCACTGCACTGCATCCCCAGTGGTGCCAGTGCACTCTCTGGAATCACTGCACTGCATCCCCTGTGCTGCCATTGCACTCTCTGTACTCACTGCACTGCATCCCCAGTGGAGCCAGAGCACTCTCTGGACTCACTGCATTGCATCCCCAGTGGTGCCAGTGCACTCTCTGGACTCACTGCACTGCATCCCCACTGGTGCCAGTGCACTCTCTGGACTCACTGCACTGCATCCCCAGTGGTGCCAGTGCACTCTCTGGAGTCACTGCTTTGCATCCCCACTGGTGCCAATGCACTCTCTGGACTCACTGCACTGCAGCCCCACTGCTGCCAGTGCACTTTCTGGAGTCACTGCACTGCATACCCACTGGTACCAGTGCACTCTCTGGAGTCACTGCACTGCAACCCCACTGGTGCCAGTGCACTCTCTGGACTCACTGCACTGCATCCCCACTGGTGCCAGTGCACTCCCTGGAGTCACTGCACTGCATCCCCACTGGTGCCAGTACACTCTCTGGAGACACTGCACTGCATCCCCACTGGTGCCAGTGCACTCTCTGGACTCACTGCACTGCATTCCCACTGGTGCCAGTGCACTCTCTGGAGTCACTGCACTGCATCCCCACTGGTGCCAGTGAACTGCCTGGACTCACTGCACTGCATCCCCACTGGTGCCAGTGCACTCTCTGGACTCACTGCACTGCATCCCCAGTAGTGCCAGTGCACTTTCTGGAGTCACTGCACTGCCTCCCTAGTGGTGCCAGTGCACTCTCTGGACTCACTGCACTGCATCCCCACTGGTGCCAGTGCACTCTCTAGAGTCACTGCACTCCAACCCCACTGGTGCCAGTGCACTCTCTAGAGTCACTGCACTGATCCGAAGTGGTGCCAGTGCACTCTCTGGACTCACTGCACTGCATCCCCACTGGTGCCAGTGCACTCTCTGGACTCACTGCACGGCATCCCCACTGGTGCCAGTGCACTCTCTGGAGTCACTGCAGTGCATCCCCAGTGGTGCCAGTGCACTCTCTGGACTCACTGCACTGCATCCCCACTGGTGCCAGTGCACTCTCTGGACTAACTGCACTGCATCCCCTGTGGTGCCAGGGCACTCTCCGGACTCACTGCAGTGCATTCGCAGTGGTGCCAGTGCACTCTTTGGACTCACTGCACTGCATCCCCATTAGTGCCAGGTCATTCTCTGGACTCACTGCAGTGCATCCCCAGTGTTGACAGTGCACTCTCTGGACTCACTGCACTGCATCCCCAGTGGTGCCAGTGCACTCTCTGGACACACTGCAGTGTATCCCCAGTGGTGCAAGGGCACTCTCTGGACTAACTGCACTAAAACCCCAGTGGTGCCAGTGCACTCTCTGGACTCACAGCACTGCATCCCCAATGGTGCCACTGCACTCTCTGGACTCACTAAACTGCATCCCCACTGGTGCCAGTGCAGTCTCTGCAGTCACTGCAGTGCATCCCCAGTGGTTCCAGTGCACTCTTTGGGCTCACTGCACTGCATACCCACTGGTGCCAGTGCACTCTCTGGACTCACTGCACTGCATCCCCAGTAGTGCCAGTGCACTTTCTGGAGTCACTGCACTGCATCCCTAGTGGTGCCAGTGCACTCTCTGGACTCACTGCACTGCATCCCCAGTGGTGCCAGTGCACTCTCTGGACTCACTGCACTGCATCCCCAGTGGTGCCAGTGCACTCTCTGGACTCACTGCACTGCATCCCCAGTGGTGCCAGTGCACTCTCTGGAGTCACTGCACTGCATCCCCACTGGTGCCAGTGAACTCTCTGGACTCACTGCACTCCATCCCCACTGGTGCCAGTGCACTCTCTGGACTCACTGCACTGCATCCCCTGTGGTGCCAGTGCACTCTCTGGGCTTACTGCACTGCATCCCCAATGGTGCCAGTGCACTCTCTGGACTCACTGCACTGCATCCCCTGTGGTGCCAGTGCACTCTCTGGACTCACTTCAGTGCATCCCCAGTGGTGCCAGTGCACTCTCTGGACTCACTGCAGTGCATCCCCAGTGGTGCCAGTGCACTCTCTGGACTCATTGCACTGCATCCCCAGTGGTGCCAGTGCACTCTCTGGACTCACTGCAGTGCATTCCCAGTGGTACCAATGCACTCTCTGTACTCACTGCACTGCATCCCCAGTGGAGCCAGAGCACTCTCTGGACTCACTGCATTGCATCCCCAGTGGTGCCAGTGCACTCTCTGGACTCACTGCACTGCATCCCCACTGGTGCCAGTGCACTCTCTGGACTCACTGCACTGCATCCCCAGTGGTGCCAGTGCACTCTCTGGAGTCACTGCTTTGCATCCCCACTGGTGCCAATGCACTCTCTGGACTCACTGCACTGCAGCCCCACTGCTGCCAGTGCACTCTCTGGAGTCACTGCACTGCATACCCACTGGTACCAGTGCACTCTCTGGAGTCACTGCACTGCAACCCCACTGGTGCCAGTGCACTCTCTGGACTCACTGCACTGCATCCCCACTGGTGCCAGTGCACTCCCTGGAGTCACTGCACTGCATCCCCACTGGTGCCAGTACACTCTCTGGAGACACTGCACTGCATCCCCACTGGTGCCAGTGCACTCTCTGGACTCACTGCACTGCATTCCCACTGGTGCCAGTGCACTCTCTGGAGTCACTGCACTGCATCCCCACTGGTGCCAGTGAACTGCCTGGACTCACTGCACTGCATCCCCACTGGTGCCAGTGCACTCTCTGGACTCACTGCACTGCATCCCCAGTAGTGCCAGTGCACTTTCTGGAGTCACTGCACTGCCTCCCTAGTGGTGCCAGTGCACTCTCTGGACTCACTGCACTGCATCCCCACTGGTGCCAGTGCACTCTCTAGAGTCACTGCACTCCAACCCCACTGGTGCCAGTGCACTCTCTAGAGTCACTGCACTGATCCGAAGTGGTGCCAGTGCACTCTCTGGACTCACTGCACTGCATCCCCACTGGTGCCAGTGCACTCTCTGGACTCACTGCACGGCATCCCCACTGGTGCCAGTGCACTCTCTGGAGTCACTGCAGTGCATCCCCAGTGGTGCCAGTGCACTCTCTGGACTCACTGCACTGCATCCCCACTTTTGTCAATGCACTCTCTGGACTCACTGCACTGCATCCCCAGTGGTGCCAGTGCACTCTCTGGACTCACTGCACTGCATCCCCACTGGTGCCAGTGCACTATAAGGACTCACTGCACTGCATCCCCAGTGGTGCCAGTGCACTCTCTGGACTCACTGCACTGCATCCCCACTGGTGCCAGTGCACTCTCTGCACTCACTGCACTGCATCCCCACTGGTGCCAGTGCACTCTCAGGACTCACTGCACTGCATCCCCACTGGTGCCAGTGCACTCTCTGGACTCACTGCACTACATCCCCACTGGTGCCAATGCACTCTCTGGACTCACTGCAGTGCATCCCCACTGGTGCCAGTGCACTCTCTGGACTGACTGCACTGCATCCCCACTGGTGCCAGTGCACTCTCTGGACTGACTGCACTGCATCCCCACTGGTGCCAGTGCACTCTCTGGACTCACTGCACTGCATCCCCACTGGTGCCAGTGCACTCTCTGGACTCACTACACTGCATCCCCACTGGTGCCAGTGCACTCTCAGGACTCACTGCACTGCATCCCCAGTGGTGCCAGTGCACTCTCTGGACTCACTGCACTGCATCCCCACTGGTGCCAGTGCACTCTCTGGAGTCACTGCACTGCAACCCCACCGGTGCCAGTGCACTCTCGGGACTCACTACACTGCATCCCCACTGCTGCCAGTGCACTCTCAGGACTCACTGCACTGCATCCCCAGTGGTGCCAGTGCACTCTCTGGACTCACTGCACTGCATCCCCACTGGTGCCAGTGCACTCTCTGGACTCACTGCACTGCATCCCCAGTAGTGCCAGTGCACTCTCTGGACTCACTGCACTGCATCCCCACTGCTGCCAGTGCACTCTCTGGAGTCACTGCACTGCATCCCCTGTGGTGCCAGTGCACTCTCTGGACTTCCTGCACTGCATCCCCAGTGGTGCCAGTGCACTCTCTGTACTCACTGCAGTGCATCCCCTGTGGTGCCAGTGCACTCTCTGGACTCACTTCAGTGCATCCCCAGTGGTGCCAGTGCACTCTCTGGACTCACTGCAGTGCATCCCCAGTGGTGCCAGTGCACTCTCTGGACTCATTGCACTGCATCCCCAGTGGTGCCAGTGCACTCTCTGGACTCACTGCAGTGCATTCCCAGTGGTACCAATGCACTCTCTGGACTCACTGCACTGCATCACCAGTGGTGCCAGTGCACTCTCTGGAATCACTGCACTGCATCCCCTGTGCTGCCATTGCACTCTCTGTACTCACTGCACTGCATCCCCAGTGGTGCCAGTGCACTCTCTGTACTCACTGCACTGCATCCCCAGTGGAGCCAGAGCACTCTCTGGACTCACTGCATTGCATCCCCAGTGGTGCCAGTGCACTCTCTGGACTCACTGCACTGCATCCCCACTGGTGCCAGTGCACTCTCTGGACTCACTGCACTGCATCCCCAGTGGTGCCAGTGCACTCTCTGGAGTCACTGCTTTGCATCCCCACTGGTGCCAATGCACTCTCTGGACTCACTGCACTGCATCCCTAGTGGTGCCAGTGCACTCTCTGGACTCACTGCACTGCATCCCCACTGGTACCAGTGCACTCTCTGGAGTCACTGCACTGCAACCCCACTGGTGCCAGTGCACTCTCTGGACTCACTGCACCGCATCCCCACTGGTGCCAGTGCACTCCCTGGAGTCACTGCACTGCATCCCCAGTGGTGCCAGTACACTCTCTGGAGACACTGCACTGCATCCCCACTGGTGCCAGTGCACTCTCTGGACTCACTGAACTGCATTCCCACTGGTGCCAGTGCACTCTCTGGAGTCACTGCACTGCATCCCCACTGGTGCCAGTGAACTGCCTGGACTCACTGCACTGCATCCCCACTGGTGCCAGTGCACTCTCTGGACTCACTGCACTGCATCCCCAGTAGTGCCAGTGCACTTTCTGGAGTCACTGCACTGCCTCCCTTGTGGTGCCAGTGCACTCTCTGGACTCACTGCACTGCATCCCCACTGGTGCCAGTGCACTCTCTAGAGTCACTGCACTCCAACCCCACTGGTGCCAGTGCACTCTCTAGAGTCACTGCACTGATCCGAAGTGGTGCCAGTGCACTCTCTGGACTCACTGCACTGCATCCCCACTGGTGCCAGTGCACTCTCTGGACTCACTGCACGGCATCCCCACTGGTGCCAGTGCACTCTCTGGAGTCACTGCAGTGCATCCCCAGTGGTGCCAGTGCACTCTCTGCACTCACTGCACTGCATCCCCACTGGTGTCAATGCACTCTCTGGAGTCACTGCACTGCATCCCTACTGGTGCCAGTGCACTCTCTGGACTCACTGCACTGCATCCCCACTGGTGCCAGTGCACTATAAGGACTCACTGCACTGCATCCCCAGTGGTGCCAGTGCACTCTCTGGACTCACTGCACTGCATCCCCAATGGTGCCAGTGCACTCTCTGCACTCACTGCACTGCATCCCCACTGGTGCCAGTGCACTCTCAGGACTCACTACACTGCATCCCCACTGGTGCCAGTGCACTCTCTAGAGTCACTGCACTCCAAACCCACTGGTGCCAGTGCACTCTCTAGAGTCACTGCACTGATCCGCAGTGGTGCCAGTGCACTCTCTGGACTCACTGCACTGCATCCCCACTGGTACCAATGCACTCTCTGGACTCACTGCACTGCATCCCCACTGGTGCCAGTGCACTCTATGGAGTCACTGTACTGCATCCCAACTGGTGCCAGTGCACTCTCTGGACTCACTGCACTGCATCCCCAGTGGTGCCAGTGCAGTCTCTGGACTCACTGCACTGCATCCCCACTGGTGCCAGTGCACTCTCTGGACTCAATGCACTACATCCCCACTGGTGCCAATGCACTCTCTGGACTCACTGCAGTGCATCCCCACTGGTGCCAGTGCACTCTCTGGACTGACTGCACTGCATCCCCACTGGTGCCAGTGCACTCTCTGGACTCACTGCACTGCATCCCCACTGGTGCCAGTGCACTCTAAGGACTCACTGCACTGCAACCCCACTGGTGCCAGTGCACTCTCTGGACTCACTACACTGCATCCCCAGTGGTGCCAGTGCACTCTCAGGACTCACTGCACTGCATCCCCAGTGGTGCCAGTGCACTCTCTGGACTCACTGCTCTGCATCCCGGTGGTGGTTACAGTGCACTCTCTGGACTCACTGCACTGCATCTGCAGTAGTGCAAGTGCACTTTCTGGAGTCACTGCACTACATCCCTAGTGGTGCCAGTGCACTCTCTGGAGTCACTGCACTGCATCCCCAGTGGTGCCAGTGCACTCTCTGCAGTCACTGCACTGCATCCCCAGTGGTGCCAGTGCACTCTCTGGACTCACTGCACTGCATCCCCACTGGTGCCAGTGCACTCTCTGGACTCACTGCACTGCAACCCCACTGGTGCCAGTGCACTCTCTGGACTCACTACACTGCATCCCCACTGGTGCCAGTGCAGTCTCTGGAGTCACTGCAGTGCATCCCCAGTGGTGCCAGTGCACTCTCTGGACTCACTGCACTGCATCCCCACTGGTGCCAGTGCACTCTCTGGACTCACTGCACTGCATCCCCAGTAGTGCCAGTGCACTTTCTGCAGTCACTGCACTGCATCCCTAGTGGTGCCAGTGCACTCTCAGGACTCACTGCACTGCATCCCCAGTGGTGCCAGTGCACTCTCTGGACTCACTGCACTGCATCCCCACTGGTGCCAGTGCACTCTCTGGAGTCACTGCACTGCATCCCCACTGCTGCCAGTGCACTCTCTGGAGTCACTGCACTGCATCCCCACTGGTGCCAGTGCACTCTCTGGACTCACTGCACTGCATCCCCACTGCTGCCAGTGCACTCTCTGGACTCACTGCACTGCATCCCCAGTGGTGCCAGTGCACTCTCTGGAATCACTGCACTGCATCCCCTGTGGTGCCAGTGCACTCTCTGGACTTACTGCACTGCATCCCCAGTGGTGCCAGTGCACTCTCTGGACTCACTGCAGTGCATCCCCTGTGGTGCCAGTGCACTCTCTGGACTCACTGCAGTGCATCCCCAGTGGTGCCAGTGCACTCTCTGGACTCATTGCACTGCATCCCCAGTGGTGCCAGCGCACTCTCTGGACTCACTGCAGTGCATTCCCAGTGGTACCAATGCACTCTCTGGACTCACTGCACTGCATCACCAGTGGTGCCAGTGCACTCTCTGGAATCACTGCAGTGCATCCCCTGTGCTGCCATTGCACTCTCTGTACTCACTGCACTGCATCCCCAGTGGTGCCAGTGCACTCTCTGGACTCACTGCACTGCATCCCCAGTGGAGCCAGAGCACTCTCTGGACTCACTGCATTGCATCCCCAGTGGTGCCAGTGCACTCTCTGGACTCACTGCACTGCATCCCCACTGGTGCCAGTGCACTCTCTGGACTCACTGCACTGCATCCCCACTGGTGCCAGTGCACTCTCTGCACTCACTGCACTGCATACCCAATGGTGCCAGTGCACTCTCTGGACTCACTGCACTGCAACCCCACTGGTGCCAGTGCACTCTCTGGACTCACTACACTGCATCCCCACTGGTGCCAGTGCACTCTCTGGACTCACTGCACTGCACCCCACTGGTGCCAGTCGACTCTCTGGACTCACTGCACTGCATGCCCACTGGTGCCAGTGCACTCTCTGGAGTCACTGCACTGCATCCCCAGTGGCGCCAGTACACTCTCTGGAGACACTGCACTGCATCCCCACTGGTGCCAGTGCACTCTCTGGACTCACTGCACTGCATTCCCACTGGTGCCAGTGCACTCTCTGGAGTCACTGCACTGCATCCCCACTGGTGCCAGTGAACTGCCTGGACTCACTGCACTGCATCCCCACTGGTGCCAGTGCACTCTGTGGACTCACTTCACTGCATCCCCAGTAGTGCCAGTGCACTTTCTGCAGTCACTGCACTGCCTCCCTAGTGGTGCCAGTGCACTCTCTGGACTCACTGCACTGCATCCCCACTGGTGCCAGTGCACTCTCTAGAGTCACTACACTCCAACCCCACTGGTGCCAGTGCACTCTCTAGAGTCACTGCACTGATCCGAAGTGGTGCCAGTGCACTCTCTGGACTCACTGCACTGCATCCCCACTGGTACCAGTGCACTCTATGGACTCACTGCACTGCATCCCCACTGGTGCCAGTGCACTCTCAGGACTCACTGCACTGCATCCCCAGTGGTGCCAGTGCAGTCTCTGGACTCACTGCACTGCATCCCCACTGGTGCCAGTGCACTCTCTGGACTCACTGCACTACATCCCCACTGGTGCCAATGCACTCTCTGGACTCACTGCAGTGCATCCCCACTGGTGCCAGTGCACTCTCTGGACTGACTGCACTGCATCCCCACTGGTGCCAGTGCACTCTCTGGACTCACTGCACTGCATCCCCACTGGTGCCAGTGCACTCTCTGGACTCACTGCACTGAAACCCCACTGGTGCCAGTGCACTCTCTGGACTCACTACACTGCATCCCCACTGGTGCCAGTGCACTCTCAGGACTCACTGCACTGCATCCCCAGTGGTGCCAGTGCACTCTCTGGACTCACTGCACTGCATCCCCACTGGTGCCAGTGCACTCTCTGGACTCACTGCACTGCAACCCCACTGGTGCCAGTGCACTCTCTGGACTCACTACACTGCATCCCCACTGGTGCCAGAGCACTCTCTGGAGTCACTGCAGTGCATCCCCAGTGGTGCCAGTGCACTCTCTGGACTCACTGCACTGCATCCCCTGTGGTGCCAGTGCACTCTCTGGACTCACTGCACTGCATCCCCAGTAGTGCCAGTGCACTTTCTGGAGTCACTGCACTGCATCCCTAGTGGTGCCAGTGCACTCTCTGGACTCACTGCACTGCATCCCCAGTGGTGCCAGTGCACTCTCTGGAGTCACTGCACTGCATCCCCACTGGTGCCAGTGCACTCTCTGGACTCACTGCACTGCATCCCCACTGCTGCCAGTGCACTCTCTGGAGTCACTGCACTGCATCCCCACTGGTGCCAGTGAACTCTCTGGACTCACTGCACTGCATCCCCACTGGTGCCAGTGCACTCTCTGGACTCACTGCACTGCATCCCCAGTGGTGACAGTGCACTCTCTGGAATCACTGCACTGCATCCCCTGTGGTGCCAGTGCACTCTCTGGACTTACTGCACTGCATCCCCAGTGGTGCCAGTGCACTCTCTGGACTCACTGCAGTGCATCCCCTGTGGTGCCAGTGCACTCTCTGGACTCACTTCAGTGCATCCCCATTGGTGCCAGTGCACTCTCTGGACTCACTGCAGTGCATTCCCAGTGGTACCAATGCACTCTCTGGACTCACTGCACTGCATCACCAGTGGTGCCAGTGCACTCTCTGGAATCACTGCAGTGCGTCCCCTGTGCTGCCATTGCACTCTCTGTACTTACTGCACTGCATCCCCAGTGGTGCCAGTGCACTCTCTGGACTCACTGCACTGCATCCCCAGTGGAGCCAGAGCACTCTCTGGACTCACTGCATTGCATCCCCAGTGGTGCCAGTGCACTCTCTGGACTCACTGCACTGCATCCCCACTGGTGCCAGTGCACTCTCTGGACTCACTGCACTGCATCACCAGTGGTGCCAGTGCACTCTCTGGAGTCACTGCTTTGCATCCCCACTGGTGCCAATGCACTCTCTGGACTCACTGCACTGCATCCCCACTGGTGCCAGTGCACTCTCTGCACTCACTGCACTGCATACCCACTGGTGCCAGTGCACTCTCTGGACTCACTGCACTGCAACCCCACTGGTGCCAGTGCACTCTCTGGACTCACTACACTGCATCCCCACTGGTGCCAGTGCACTCTCTGGACTCACTGCACTGCACCCCACTGGTGCCAGTCGACTCTCTGGACTCACTGCACTGCATGCCCACTGGTGCCAGTGCACTCTCTGGAGTCACTGCACTGCATCCCCAGTGGCGCCAGTACACTCTCTGGAGACACTGCACTGCATCCCCACTGGTGCCAGTGCACTCTCTGGACTCACTGCACTGCATTCCCACTGGTGCCAGTGCACTCTCTGGAGTCACTGCACTGCATCCCCACTGGTGCCAGTGAACTGCCTGGACTCACTGCACTGCATCCCCACTGGTGCCAGTGCACTCTGTGGACTCACTGCACTGCATCCCCAGTAGTGCCAGTGCACTCTCAGAGTCACTACACTCCAACCACATTGGTGCCAGTGCACTCTCTAGAGTCACTGCACTGATCCGAAGTGGTGCCAGTGCACTCTCAGGACTCACTGCACTGCATCCCCACTGGTGCCAGTGCACTCTCTGGACTCACTGCACTGCATCCCCACTGGTGCCAGTGCACTCTCTGGACTCACTGCACTGCAACCCCACTGGTGCCAGTGCACTCTCTGGACTCACTACACTGCATCCCCACTGGTGCCAGTGCAGTCTCTGGAGTCACTGCACTGCATCCCCACTGGTGCCAGTGCACTCTCTGGACTCACTGCACTGCATCCCCAGTGGTGCCAGTGCACTCTCTGGACTCACTGCACTGCATCCCCAGTGGTGCCAGTGCACTCTCTGGACTCACTGCACTGCATCCCCAGTGGTGCCAGTGCACTCTCTGGACTCACTGCACTGCATCCCCACTGGTGCCAGTGAACTCTCTGGACTCACTGCACTGCAGCCCCACTGCTGCCAGTGCACTCTCTGGAGTCACTGCACTGCATCCCCACTGGTACCAGTGCACTCTCTGGAGTCACTGCACTGCAACCCCACTCGTGCCAGTGCACTCTCTGGACTCACTGCACTGCATCCCCAGTAGTGCCAGTGCACTTTCTGCAGTCACTGCACTGCATCCCTAGTGGTGCCAGTGCACTCTCTGGACTCACTGCACTGCATCCACAGTGGTGCCAGTGCACTCTCTGGACTCACTGCACTGCATCCCCACTGCTGCCAGTGCACTCTATGGACTCACTGCACTGCATCCCCAGTAGTGCCAGTGCACTTTCTGCAGTCACTGCACTGCATCCCTAGTGGTGCCAGTGCACTCTCTGGACTCACTGCACTGCATCCCCAGTGGTGCCAGTGCACTCTCTGGACTCACTGCACTGCATCCCCACTGCTGCCAGTGCACTCTCTGGAGTCACTGCACTGCATCCCCACTGGTGCCAGTGAACTCTCTGGACTCACTGCACTGCAGCCCCACTGCTGCCAGTGCACTCTCTGGAGTCACTGCACTGCATCCCCACTGGTACCAGTGCACTCTCTAGAGTCACTGCACTGCAACACCACTCGTGCCAGTGCACTCTCTGGACTCACTGCACTGCATCCCCACTGGTGCCAGTGCACTCCCTGGAGTCACTGCACTGCATCCCCACTGGTGCCAGTACACTCTCTGGAGACACTGCACTGCATCCCCACTGGTGCCAGTGCACTCTCTGGACTCACTGCACTGCATTCCCACTGGTGCCAGTGCACCCTCTGGAGTCACTGCAGTGCATCCCCAGTGGTGCCAGTGAACTGCCTGGACTCACTGCACTGCATCCCCACTGGTGCCAGTGCACTCTCTGGACTCACTGCACTGCATCCCCAGTAGTGCCAGTGCACTTTCTGGAGTCACTGCACTGCCTCCCTAGTGGTGCCAGTGCACTCTCTGGACTCACTGCACTGCATCCCCACTGGTGCCAGTGCACTCTCTAGAGTCACTGCACTCCAACCCCACTGGTGCCAGTGCACTCTCTAGAGTCACTGCACTGATCCGAAGTGGTGCCAGTGCACTCTCTGGACTCACTGCACTGCATCCCCACTGGTGCCAGTGCACTCTCTGGACTCACTGCACGGCATCCCCACTGGTGCCAGTGCACTCTCTGGAGTCACTGCAGTGCATCCCCAGTGGTGCCAGTGCACTCTCTGGACTCACTGCACTGCATCCCCACTTTTGTCAATGCACTCTCTGGAGTCACTGCACTGCATCCCTACTGGTGCCAGTGCACTCTCTGGACTCACTGCACTGCATCCCCACTGGTGCCAGTGCACTATAAGGACTCACTGCACTGCATCCCCAGTGGTGCCAGTGCACTCTCTGGACTCACTGCACTGCATCCCCACTGGTGCCAGTGCACTCTCTGCACTCACTGCACTGCATCCCCACTGGTGCCAGTGCACTCTCAGGACTCACTGCACTGCATCCCCACTGGTGCCAGTGCACTCTCTGGACTCACTGCACTACATCCCCACTGGTGCCAATGCACTCTCTGGACTCACTGCAGTGCATCCCCACTGGTGCCAGTGCACTCTCTGGACTGACTGCACTGCATCCCCACTGGTGCCAGTGCACTCTCTGGACTGACTGCACTGCATCCCCACTGGTGCCCGTGCACTCTCTGCAGTCACTGCACTGCATCCCCACTGGTGCCAGTGCACTCTCTGGACTCAATACACTGCATCCCCACTGGTGCCAGTGCACTCTCAGGACTCACTGCACTGCATCCCCAGTGGTGCCAGTGCACTCTCTGGACTCACTGCACTGCATCCCCACTGGTGCCAGTGCACTCTCTGGAGTCACTGCACTGCAACCCCACTGGTGCCAGTGCTCTCTCTGGACTCACTACACTGCATCCCCACTGGTGCCAGTGCAGTCTCTGGACTCACTGCACTGCATTCCCAGTGGTGCCAGTGCACTCTCTGGACTCACTGCACTGCATCCCCACTGGTGCCAGTGCACTCTCTGGACTCACTGCACTGCATCCCCAGTAGTGCCAGTGCACTCTCTGGACTCACTGCACTGCATCCCCTGTGGTGCCAGTGCACTCTCTGGAGTCACTGCACTGCATCCCCTGTCGTGCCAGTGCACTCTCTGGACTTCCTGCACTGCATCCCCAGTGGTGCCAGTGCACTCTCTGGACTCACTGCAGTGCATCCCCTGTGGTGCCAGTGCACTCTCTGGACTCACTTCAGTGCATCCCCAGTGGTGCCAGTGCACTCTCTGGACTCACTGCAGTGCATCCCCAGTGGTGCCAGTGCACTCTCTGGACTCACTGCACTGCATCACCAGTGGTGCCAGTGCACTCTCTGGAATCACTGCACTGCATCCCCTGTGCTGCCATTGCACTCTCTGTACTCACTGCACTGCATCCCCAGTGGTGCCAGTGCACTCTCTGTACTCACTGCACTGCATCCCCAGTGGAGCCAGAGCACTCTCTGGACTCACTGCATTGCATCCCCAGTGGTGCCAGTGCACTCTCTGGACTCACTGCACTGCATCCCCAGTGGTGCCAGTGCACTCTCTGGACTCACTGCACTGCATCCCCAGTGGTGCCAGTGCACTCTCTGGAGTCACTGCTTTGCATCCCCACTGGTGCCAATGCACTCTCTGGACTCACTGCACTGCATCCCTAGTGGTGCCAGTGCACTCTCTGGAGTCACTGCACTGCATCCCCTCTGGTACCAGTGCACTCTCTGGAGTCACTGCACTGCAACCCCACTGGTGCCAGTGCACTCTCTGGACTCACTGCACTGCATCCCCACTGGTGCCAGTGCACTCCCTGGAGTCACTGCACTGCATCCCCAGTGGTGCCAGTACACTCTCTGGAGACACTGCACTGCATCCCCACTGGTGCCAGTGCACTCTCTGGACTCACTGAACTGCATTCCCACAGGTGCCAGTGCACTCTCTGGAGTCACTGCACTGCATCCCCACTGGTGCCAGTGAACTGCCTGGACTCACTGCACTGCATCCCCACTGGTGCCAGTGCACTGTCTGGACTCACTGCACTGCATCCCCAGTAGTGCCAGTGCACTTTCTGGAGTCACTGCACTGCCTCCCTAGTGGTGCCAGTGCACTCTCTGGACTCACTGCACTGCATCCCCACTGGTGCCAGTGCACTCTCTAGAGTCACTGCACTCCAACCCCACTGGTGCCAGTGCACTCTCTAGAGTCACTGCACTGATCCGAAGTGGTGCCAGTGCACTCTCTGGACTCACTGCACTGCATCCCCACTGGTGCCAGTGCACTCTCTGGACTCACTGCACGGCATCCCCACTGGTGCCAGTGCACTCTCTGGAGTCACTGCAGTGCATCCCCAGTGGTGCCAGTGCACTCTCTGGACTCACTGCACTGCATCCCCACTGGTGTCAATGCACTCTCTGGAGTCACTGCACTGCATCCCTACTGGTGCCAGTGCACTCTCTGGACTCACTGCACTGCATCCCCACTGGTGCCAGTGCACTATAAGGACTCACTGCACTGCATCCCCAGTGGTGCCAGTGCACTCTCTGGACTCACTGCACTGCATCCCCACTGGTGCCAGTGCACTCTCTGGACTCACTGCACTGCAACCCCACTGGTGCCAGTGCACTCTCTGGACTCACTACACTGCATCCCCACTGGTGCCAGTGCAGTCTCTGGAGTCACTGCAGTGCATCCCCAGTGGTGCCAGTGCACTCTCTGGACTCACTGCACTGCATCCCCACTGGTGCCAGTGCACTCTCTGGACTCACTGCACTGCATCCCCAGTAGTGCCAGTGCACTTTCTGCAGTCACTGCACTGCATCCCCACTGGTGCCAGTGCACTCTCTGGAGTCACTGCACTGCATCCCCAGTGGTGCCAGTGCACTCTCTGGAGTCACTGCACTGCATCCCCAGTGGTGCCAGTGCACTCTCTGGACTCACTGCACTGCATCCCCACTGCTGCCAGTGCACTCTCTGGAGTCACTGCACTGCATCCCCACTGGTGCCAGTGCACTCTCTGGACTCACTGCACTGCATCCCCAAGGTGCCAGTGCACTCTCTGGACTCACTGCACTGCATCCCCAGTGGTGCCAGTGCACTCTCTGGATTCACTGCACTGCATCCCCTGTGGTGCCAGTGCACTCTCTGGACTTACTGCACTGCATCCCCAGTGGTGCCAGTGCACTCTCTGGACTCACTGCAGTGCATCCCCTGTGGTGCCAGTGCACTCTCTGGACTCACTGCAGTGCATCCCCAGTGGTGCCAGTGCACTCTCTGGACTCACTGCAGTGCATCCCCAGTGGTGCCAGTGCACTCTCTGGACTCACTGCACTGCATCCCCAGTGGTGCAAGTGCACTCTCTGGTCTCACTGCAGTGCATTCCCAGTGGTGCCAATGCACTCTCTGGACTCACTGCACTGCATCACCAGTGGTGCCAGTGCACTCTCTGGAATCACAGCAGTGCATCCCCTGTGCTGCCATTGCACTCTCTGTACTCACTGCACTGCATCCCCAGTGGTGCCAGTGCACTCTCTGTACTCACTGCACTGCATCCCCAGTGGAGCCAGAGCACTCTCTGGACTCACTGCATTGCATCCCCAGTGGTGCCAGTGCACTCTCTGGACTCACTGCACTGCATCCCCAGTGGTGCCAGTGCACTCTCTGGACTCACTGCACTGCATCCCCAGTGGTGCCAGTGCACTCTCTGGACTAACTGCACTGCATCCCCTGTGGTGCCAGGGCACTCTCCGGACTCACTGCAGTGCATCCGCAGTGGTGCCAGTGCACTCTTTCGAATCACTGCACTGCATCCCCATTAGTGCCAGGTCATTCTCTGGACTCACTGCAGTGCATCCCCAGTGTTGACAGTGCACTCTCTGGACTCACTGCACTGCATCCCCAGTGGTGCCAGTGCACTCTCTGGACACACTGCAGTGTATCCCCAGTGGTGCAAGGGCACTCTCTGGACTAACTGCACTAAAACCCCAGTGGTGCCAGTGCACTCTCTGGACTCACAGCACTGCATCCCCAATGGTGCCACTGCACTCTCTGGACTCACTGCAGTGCATCCCCAGTCGTGCCAGTTCACTCTCTGCACTCACTGCACTGCATCCCCAGTGGTGCCAGTGCACTCTCTGCACTCACTGAACTGCATCCCCAGTGATGCCAGTGCACTCTCTGGACTCACTGCACTGCATCCCCAGTGGTGCCAGTGCACTCTCTGGAGACACTGCACTGCATCCCCAGTGGTGCCAGTGCACTCTCTGGAGTCACTGCTTTGCATCCCCACTGGTGCCATTGCACTCTCTGAACTGACTGCACTGCATCCCCACTGGTGCCAGTGCACTCTCTGCACTCACTGCACTGCATACCCACTGGTGCCAGTGCACTCTCTGGACTCACTGCACTGCAACCCCACTGGTGCCAGTGCACTCTCTGGACTCACTACACTGCATCCCCACTGGTGCCAGTGCACTCTCTGGACTCACTGCACTGCACCTCCACTGGTGCCAGTCGACTCTCTGGACTCACTGCACTGCATCCACAGTAGTGCCAGTGCACTTTCTGGAGTCACTGCACCGCATCCCAAGTGGTGCCAGTGAACTCTCTGGACTCACTGCACTGCATCCCCAGTGGTGCCAGTGCACTCTCTGGACTCACTGCAGTGAATCCCCGGTGGTGCCAGTGCACTCTCTGGACTCACTGCACTGCATCCCCAGTGGTGCCAGTGCACTCTCTGGACTCACTGCACTGCATCCCCACTGGTGCCAGTGCACTCTCTGGACTCACTGCACTGCATCCCCACTGGTGCCAATGCACTCTCTGGACTCACTGCACTGCATCCCCACTGGTGCCAGTGCACTCTCTGGAGTCACTGCAGTGCATCCCCACTGGTGCCAGTGCACTCTCTGGACTCACTGCACTGCATCCCCACTGGTGCCAGTGCACTCTCAGGACTCACTACACTGCATCCCCATAGGTGCCAGTGCACTCTCTAGAGTCACTGCACTCCAACCCCACTAGTACCAGTGCACTCTCTAGAGTCACTGCACTGATCCGCAGTGGTGCCAGTGCACTCTCTCGACTCACTGCACTGCATCCCCAGTAGTGCCAGTGGACTCTCTGTACTCACTGCAGTGCATCCCCTGTGGGGCCAGTGCACTCTCTGGACTCACTGCACTGCATCCCCAGTGGTGCCAGTGCACTCTCTGGACTCACTGCACTGCATCCCCAGTGGTGCCAGTGCAATCTCTGGACTCACTGCACTGCATCACGACTTGTGCCAGTGCACTCTCTGGACTCACTGCACTGCATCCCCACTGCTGCCAGTGCACTCTCTGGACTCACTGCACTGCATCCCCAGTGGTGCCAGTGCACTCTCTGGAGTCACTGCACTGCATCCCCACTGGTGCCAATGCACTCTCTGCACTCACTGCAGTGCATCCCCACTGGTGCCAGTGCACTCTCTGGAGTCACTGCACTGCATCCCCACTGGTGCCAGTGCACGGTCTGGACTCACTGCAGTGCATCCCCAGTGGTGCCAGTGCACTCTCTGGACTCACTGCACTGCATCCCCACTGGTGCCAGTGCACTCTCTGGACTCACTGCAGTGCATCCCCACTGGTGCCAGTGCACTCTCTGGACTCACTGCACTGCATCCCCTGTGGTGCCAGTGCACTCTCTGGACTTACTGCACTGCATCCCCAGTGGTGCCAATGCACTCTCTGGACTAACTGCACTGCATCTCCTGTGGTGCCAGTGCACTCTCCGGACTCACTGCACTGCATCCCCAGTGGTGCCAGTGCACTCTCTGGACTCACTGCACTGCATCCCCACTGGTGCCAGTGCACTCTGTGGACTCACTGCACTGCATCCCCTGTGGTGCCAGTGCACTCTCTGGACTTACTGCACTGCATCCCCAGTGGTGCCAGTGCACTCTCTCGACTAACTGCACTGCATCCCCTGTGGTGCCAGGGCACTCTCCGGACTCACTGCACTGCATCCCCACTGGTGCCAGTGCACTCTCTGGACTCACTGCACTGCATCCCCATTAGTGCCAGGTCATTCTCTGGACTCACTGCAGTGCATCCCCAGTGTTGACAGTGCACTCTCTGGACTCACTGCACTGCATCCCCACTGGTGCCAGTGCACTCTCTGGACACACTGCAGTGTATCCCCAGTGGTGCAAGGGCACTCTCTGGACTAACTGCACTAAAACCCCAGTGGTGCCAGTGCACTCTCTGGACTCACTGCACTGCATCCCCAGTGGTGCCAGTGCACTCTCTGGACTCACTGCACTGCATCCCCAGTGGTGCCAGTGCACTCTCTGGACTCACTGCACTGCATCCCGACTGGTGCCAGTGCACTCTCTGGACTCACTGCACTGCATCCCCACTGCTGCCAGTGCACTCTCTGGACTCACTGCACTGCATCCCCAGTGGTGCCAGTGCACTCTCTGGAGTCACTGCACTGCATCCCCACTGGTGCCAATGCACTCTCTGGAGTCACTGCAGTGCATCCCCACTGGTGCCAGTGAACTCTCTGGAGTCACGGCACTGCATCCCCACTGGTGCCAGTGCACGGTCTGGACTCACTGCAGTGCATCCCCACTGGTGCCAGTGCACTCTCTGGACTCACTGCAGTGCATCCCCAGTGGTGCCAGTGCACTCTCTGGAGTCACTGCACTGCATCCCCACTGGTGCCAGTGCACTCTCTGGACTCACTGCACTGCATCCCCACTGGTGCCAATGCACTCTCTGGACTCACTGCACTGCAGCCCCACTGCTACCAGTGCACTCTCTGGACTCACTGCACTGCATAACCACTGGTGCCAGTGCACTCTCTGGACTCACTGCACTGCATCCCCACTGGTGCCAGTGCACTCTCTGGACTCACTGCACTGCATCCCCACTGGTGCCAGTGCACTCTCTGGAGTCACTGCACTGCATCCCCAGTGGTGCCAGTACACTCTCTGGAGACACTGCACTGCATCCCCACTGGTGCCAGTCCACTCTCTGGACTCACTGCACTGCATCCCCACTGGTGCCAGTGCACTATAAGGACTCACTGCACTGCATCCCCAGTAGTGCCAGTACACTTTCTGGAGTCACTGCACTGCCTCCCTAGTGGTGCCAGTGCACTCTCTGTACTCACTACACTGCAACCCCACTGGTGCCAGTGCACTCTCTAGAGTCACTGCACTCGAACCCCACTGGTGCCAGTGCACTCTCTAGAGTCACTGCACTGATCCGCAGTGGTGCCAGTGCACTCTCTGGACTCACTGCACTGCATCCCCACTGGTGCCAGTGCACTCTCTGGACTCACTGCACGGCATCCCCACTGATGCCAGTGCACTCTCTGGAGTCACTGCAGTGCATCCCCAGTGGTGCCAGTGTACTCTCTGGACTCACTGCACTGAATCCCCGGTGGTGCCAGTGCACTCTCTGGAGTCACTGCACTGCATCCCCAGTAGTGCCAGTGCACTCTCTGGACTCACTGCACTGCATCCCCACTGGTGCCAGTGCACTATAGGGACTCACTGCACTGCATACCCACTGGTGCCAGTGCACTCTCTGGACTCACTGCACTGCATCCCCAGTGGTGCCAGTGCACTCTCTGGAGACACTGCACTGCATCCCCACTGGTACCTGTGCACTCCCTAGAGTCACTGCACTCCAACCCCACTGGTGCCAGTGCACTCTCTAGAGTCACTGCACTGATCCGCAGTGGTGCCAGTGCACTCTCTGGACTCACTGCACTGCATCCCCACTGGTACCAGTGCACTCTCTGGACTCACTGCACTACATCCCCACTGGTGCCAGTGCACTCTCTGGAGTCAGTGCACTACAACCACACTGGTGCCAGTGCACTCTCAGGAGTCACTGCACTGCATCCCCAGTGATGCCGGTGCACTCTCTGGACTCACTGCACTGCATCCCCAGTGGTGCCAGTGCACTCTCTGGACTCATTGCTTTGCATCCCCACTGGTACCATTGCACTCTCTGGAGTCACTGCACTGCAACCCCACTGGTGCCAGTGCACTCTCTGGACTCACTACACTGCATCTCCACTGGTGCCAGTGCACTCTCTGGACTCACTGCACTGCATCTCCACTGGTGCCAGTGCACTCTCTGGACTCACTGCACTGCATCCCCAGTAGTGCCAGTGCACTTTCTGGAGTCACTGCACCGCATCCCAAGTGGTGCCAGTGAACTCTCTGGACTCACTGCACTGCATCCCCAGTGGTGCCAGTGCACTCTCTGGACTCACTGCACTGCATCCCCACTGGTGCCAGTGAACTCTCTGGACTCACTGCACTGCATCCCCAGTGGTGCCAGTGCACTCTCTGGACTAACTGCACTGCATCCCCATTGGTGCCTGTGCACTCTCTGGACTCACTGCACTGCATCCCCAGTAGTGCCAGTGCACTTTCTGGAGTCACTGCACTGCATCCCTAGTGGTGCCAGTGAACTCTCTGGACTCACTGCACTGCATCCCCACTGGTGCCAGTGCACTCTCTGGACTCACTGCACTGCAACCCCACTGGTGCCAGTGAACTCTCTGGAGTCACTGCACTGCATCCCCAGTGGTGCCAGTGCACTCTCTGCACTCACTGCACTGCATCCCCACTGGTGCCAGTGCACTCTAAGGACTCACTACACTGCACTGCATCCCCAGTGGTGCCAGTGCACTATCTGGACTCACTGTACTGCATCCCCACTGGTGCCAGTGCACTCTCTGGACTCACTGCAGTGCATCCCCAGTAGTGCCAGTGCACTTTCTGGAGTCACTGCACTGCATCCCTAGTGGTGCCAGTGCACTCTCTGGAGTCACTGCAATGCATCCCCACTGGTGCCAGTGCACTCTAAGGACTCACTGCACTGCACAGCATCCCCAGTGGTGCCAGTGAACTCTCTGGAGTCACTGCACTGCATCCCCAGTGGTGCCAGTGCACTCTCTGGTCTCACTGCACTGCATCCCCAGTGGTGCAAGTGCACTCTCTGGACTCACTGCACTGCATCCCCACTGGTGCCAGTGCACTCTCTGGACTCACTGCACTGCATCCCCAATGGTGCCAGTGCACTATAAGGACTCACTGCACTGCATCCCCACTGGTGCAACTGCACTCTCTGGACTCACTGCACTTCATTCCCACTGGTGCCAGTGCACTCTCTGCACTCACTGCACTGCATCCCCACTGCTGCCAGTGCACTCTCTGGACTCACTGCACTACATCCCCACTGGTGCCAGTGCACTCTCTAGAGTCACTGCACTCCAACCCCAATGGTGCCAGTGCACTCTATGGAGTCACTGCACTGCATCCCCAGTGGTGCCAGTGCACTCTCTGGACTCACTGCACTGCATCCCCACTGGTGCCAGTGCACTCTCTGGAGTCACTGCACTGCATCCCCAGTGGTGCCAGTGCACTCTCTGGACTCACTGCACTGCATCCCCACTGGTGCCAGTGCACTCTCTGGACTCACTGCAGTGCATCCCCAGTGGTACCAGTGCACTCTCTGGACTCACTGCACTGCATCCCCACTGGTGCCAGTGCACTCTCTGGACTCACTGCACTGCATGCCCACTGGTGCCAGTGCACTCTCAGGACTCACTACACTGCATCCCCACTGGTGCCAGTGCACTCTCTAGAGTCACTGCACTCCAACCCCACTGGCGCCAGTGCACTCTCTAGAGTCACTGCACTGATCCGCAGTGGTGCCAGTGCACTCTCTCGACTCACTGCACTGCATACCCAGTAGTGCCAGTGGACTCTCTGTACTCACTGCAGTGCATCCCCTGTGGGGCCAGTGCACTCTCTGGACTCACTGCACTGCATCCCCAGTGGTGCCAGTGCCCTCTCTGGACTCACTGCACTGCATCCCCAGTGGTGCCAGTGCAATCTCTGGACTCACTGCACTGCATCACGACTTGTGCCAGTGCACTCTCTGGACTCACTGCACTGCATCCCCTTTTGTGCCAGTGCACTCTCTGGACTCACTGCACTGCATCCCCAGTGATGCCAGTGCACTCTCTGGAGTCACTGCACTGCATCCCCACTGGTGCCAATGCACTCTCTGGAGTCACTGCACTGCATCCCCACTGGTGCCAGTGCACTCTCTGGAGTCACTGCGCTGCATCCCCACTGGTGCCAGTGCACTCTCTGGACTCACTGCACTGCATCCCCTGTGGTGCCAGTGCACTCTCTGGACTTACTGCACTGCATCCCCAGTGGTGCCAATGCACTCTCTGGACTAACTGCACTGCATCCCCTGTGGTGCCAGGGCACTCTCCGGACTCACTGCACTGCATCCCCAGTGGTGCCAGTGCACTCTCTGGACTCACCGCACTGCATACCCACTGGTGCCAGTGCACTCTCTGGACTCACTGCACTGCATCCCCTGTGGTGCCAGTGCACTCTCTGGACTTACTGCACTGCATCCCCAGTGGTGCCAGTGCACGCTCTCGACTAACTCCACTGCATCCCCTGTGGTGCCAGGGCACTCTCCGGACTCACTGCAGTGCATCCGCAGTGGTGCCAGTGCACTCTTTCGAGTCACTGCACTGCATCCCCATTAGTGCCAGGTCATTCTCTGGACTCACTGCAGTGCATCCCCAGTGTTGACAGTGCACTCTCTGTACTCACTGCACTGCATCCCCAGTGGTGCCAGTGCACTCTCTGGACACACTGCAGTGTATCCCCACTGGTGCAAGGGCACTCTCTGGACTAACTGCACTAAAACCCCAGTGGTGCCAGTGCACTCTCTGGACTCACAGCACTGCATCCCCAATGGTGCCACTGCACTCTCTGGACTCACTGCAGTGCATCCCCAGTGGTGCCAGTGCACTCTCTGCACTCACTGCACTGCATCCCCAGTGGTGCCAGTGCACTCTCTGCACTCACTGAACTGCATCCCCAGTGATGCCAGTGCACTCTCTGGACTCACTGCACTGCATCCCCAGTGGTGCCAGTGCACTCTCTGGACTCACTGCACTGCATCCCCAGTGGTGCCAGTGCACTCTCTGGACTCACTGCACTGCATTCCCACTGGTGCCATTGCACTCTCTGGACTCACTGCACTGCATCCCCAGTAGTTCCAGTGCACTTTCTGGACTCACTGCACTGCAACCCCACTGATGCCAGTGAACTCTCTGGACTCACTGCACTGCATCCCCAGTGGTGCCAGTGCACTCTCTGGACTCACTGCACTGCATCCCCACTGGTGCCAGTGCACTCTCTGGAGTCACTGCACTGCATCCCCACTGGTGCCAATGCACTCTCTGGAGTCACTGCACTGCATCCCCAGTGGTGCCAGTGCACTATAAGGACTCACTGCACTGCATGCCCACTGGTGCCAGTGCACTCTCTGGACTCACTGCACTGCATCCCCACTGGTGCCAGTGCACTCTCAGGACTCACTACACTGCATCCCCACTGGTGTCAGTGCACTCTCTAGAGTCACTGCACTCCAACCCCACTGGTGCCAGTTCACTCTCTAGAGTCACTGCACTGATCCGCAGTGGTGCCAGTGCACTCTCTGGACTCACTGCACTGCATCCCCACTGGTACCAGTGCACTCTCTGGACTCACTGCACTGCATCCCCAGTGGTGCCAGTGCACTCTCTGGACTCACTGCACTGCAGCCCCACTGCTGCCAGTGCACTCTCTGGAGTCACTGCACTGCATCCCTAGTGGTGCCAGTGAACTCTCTGGACTCACTGCACTGAATCCCCGGTGGTGCCAGTGCACTCTCTGGACTCACTGCACTGCATCCCCACTGGTGCCAGTGCACTCTCTGGAGTCACTGCACTGCATCCCCAGTAGTTCCAGTGCACTTTCTGGAGTCACTGCACTACATCCCTAGTGGTGCCAGTGAACTCTCTGGACTCACTGCACTGAATCCCCGGTGGTGCCAGTGCACTCTCTGGACTCACTGCACTGCATCCCCACTGGTGCCAGTGCACTCTCTGGACTCACTGCACTGCATCCCCACTGGTGCCAGTGCACTTTCTGGACTCACTGCACTGCATGCCCACTGGTGCCAGTGCACTCTCTAGAGTCACTGCACTCCAACCCCACTGGTGCCAGTTCACTCTCTAGAGTCACTGCACTGATCCCCACTGGTGCCAGTGCACTCTCTGGACTCACTGCACTGCATCCCCACTGGTACCAGTGCACTCTCTGGACTCACTGCACTGCATCCCCAGTGGTGCCAGTGCACTCTCTGGACTCACTGAACTGCATCCCCAGTAGTGCCAGTGCACTTTCTGAACTCACTGCACTGCATCCCTAGTGGTGCCAGTGCACTCTCTGGAGTCACTGCACTGCATCCCCAGTGGTGACAGTGCACTCTCTGGACTCACTGCAGTGCATCCCCTGTGGTGCCAGTGCACTTTCTGAACTCACTGCACTGCATCCCTAGTGGTGCCAGTGCACTCTCTGGACTCACTGCACTGCATCCCCACTGGTGCCAGTGAACTCTCTGGACTCACTGCACTGCATCCCCAGTGGTGCCAGTGCACTCTCTGGACTCACTGCACTGCATCCCCACTGGTGCCAGTGCACTCTCTGGACTCACTGCACTGCATGCGCACTGGTGCCAGTGCACTCTCTGGACTCACTGCACTGCATCCCCAGTGGTGCCAGTGCACTCTCTGGACTCACTGCACTGCATCCCCAGTAGTGCCAGTGGATTCTCTGTACTCACTGCAGTGCATTCCCACTGGTGCCAGTGCACTCTCTGGGCTCACTGCAGTGCATCCCCAGTGGTGCCAGTGCACTCTCTGGACTCACTGCACTGCATCCACAGTGGTGCCAGTGCACTCTCTGGACTCACTGCACTGCATCCCGACTGGTGCCAGTGCACTCTCTGGACTCACTGCACTGCATCCCCACTGCTGCCAGTGCACTCTCTGGAATCACTGCACTGCATCTCCAGTGGTGCCAGTGCACTCTCTGGAGTCACTGCACTGCATCCCCACTGGTGCCAATGCACTCTCTGGAGTCACTGCAGTGCATCCCCACTGGTGCCAGTGCACTCTCTGGAGTCACTGCACTGCATCCCCACTGGTGCCAGTGCACTCTCTGGACTCACTGCAGTGCATCCCCACTGGTGCCAGTGCACTCTCTGGAGTCACTGCACTGCATCCCCAGTGGTGCCAGTGCACTCTCTGGACTCACTGCACTGCATCCCCACTGGTGCCAGTGCACTCTCTGGACTCACTGCACTGCATCCCCACTGGTGCCAATGCACTCTCTGGACTCACTGCACTGCAGCCCCACTGCTGCCAGTGCACTCTCTGGACTCACTGCACTGCATCCCCACTGGTGCCAGTGCAGTCTCTGGACTCACTGCACTGCAACCCCAGTGGTGCCAGTGCACTCTCTGGACTCACTGCACTGCATCCCCACTGGTGCCAGTGCACTCTCTGGGCTCACTGCACTGCATCCCCAGTGGTGCCAGTACACTCTCTGGAGACACTGCACTGCATCCCCACTGGTGCCAGTGCACTCTCTGGACTCACTGCACTGCATCCCCACTGGTGCCAGTGCACTCTCTGGACTCACTGCACTGCATCCCCACTGGTGCCAGTGAACTGCCTGGACTCACTGCACTGCATCCCTAGTGGTGCCAGTGCACTCTCTGGAGTCACTGCAGTGCATCCCCACTGGTTCCAGTGCACTCTGTCAACTCACTGCACTGCATTCCCACTGGTGCCAGTGCACTCTCTGGACTCACTGCTTTGCATCCCCACTGGTGCCATTGCACTCTCTGGACTCACTGCACTGCATCACAACTGCTGCCAGTGCATTCTCTGGACTCACTGCACTGCATCCCCACTGGTGCCAGTGCACTCTCTGGACTCACTGCACTACAACACCACTGGTGCCAGTGAACTCTCTGGACTCACTGCACTGCATCCCCAGTGGTGCCAGTGCACTCTCTGGACTCACTGCACTGCATCCCCAGTGGTGCCAGTGCACTCTCTGGAGTCACTGCACTGCATCCCCAGTGGTGGCAGTGCACTCTCTGGACTCACTGCACTGCATCCCCAGTGGTGCCAGTGCACTCTCTGGACTCACTGCACTGCATCCCCACTGGTGCCAGTGCACTCTCTGTACTCACTGCACTGCAACCCCACTGGTGCCAGTGCACTCTCTGGACTCACTACACTGCATCCCCACTGGTGCCAGTGCACTCTCTGGACTCACTGCACTGCATCCCCAGTGGTGCCAGTGCACTCTCTAGACTCACTGCACTGCATCCCCAGTAGTGCCAGTGCAATTTCTGGAGTCACTGCACTGCATACCTAGTGATGCCAGTGCACTCTCTGGAGTCACTGCACTGCATCCCCAGTGGTGCCAGTGCACTCTCTGGACTCACTGCACTGCATCCCGACTGGTGCCAGTGCACTCTCTGGACTCACTACACTGCATCCCCACTGGTACCACTGAACTCTCTGGACTCACTGCACTGCATCCCAACTGGTGCCAGTGCACTCTCTGGACTCACTGCACTGCATCCCTAGTGGTGCCAGTGCACTCTCTGGACTCACTGCACTGCATCCCCACTGGTACCACTGAACTCTCTGGACTCACTGCACTGCATCCCAACTGGTGCCAGTGCACTCTCTGGACTCACTGCACTGCATCCCCAGTAGTGCCAGTGCACTCTCTGGACTCCCTGCACTGCATTCCCACTGGTGCCAGTGTACTCTCTGGACTCACTGCACTGCATCCCCACTGGTGCCAGTGCACTCTCTGGACTCACTGCACTGCATCCCCAGTGGTGCCAGTGCACTCTCTGGACTCACTGCACTGCATCCCCACTGGTGACAGTGCACTCTCTGGACTCACTGCAGTGCATCACCAGTGGTGCCAGTGCACTCTCTGGACTCACTGCACTGCATCCCCACTGGTGCCAATGCACTCTCTGCACTCACTGCACTGCATCCCCAGTGGTGCCAGTGCACTCTCTGGACTCACTGCACTGAATCCCCACTGGTGCCAGTGCACTCTCTAGAGTCACTGCACTCCAACCCCACTGGTGCCAGTGCACTCTATGGAGTCACTGCACTGATCCTCAGTGGTGCCAGTGCACTCTCTGGACTCACTGCACTGCATCCCCACTGGTGCCAGTGCACTCTCTGGGCTCACTGCACTGCATCCCCAGTGGTGCCAGTACACTCTCTGGAGACACTGCACTGCATCCCCACTGGTGCCAGTGCACTCTCTGGACTCACTGCACTGCATCCCCACTGGTGCCAGTGCACTCTCTGGACTCACTGCACTGCATCCCCACTGGTGCCAGTGAACTGCCTGGACTCACTGCACTGCATCCCCACTGGTGCCAGTGCACTCTCTGGACTCACTGCAGTGCATCCCCACTGGTTCCAGTGCACTCTGTCAACTCACTGCACTGCATTCCCACTGGTGCCAGTGCACTCTCTGGACTCACTGCTTTGCATCCCCACTGGTGCCATTGCACTCTCTGGACTCACTGCACTGCATCACAACTGCTGCCAGTGCATTCTCTGGACTCACTGCACTGCATCCCCACTGGTGCCAGTGCACTCTCTGGACTCACTGCACTACAACACCACTGGTGCCAGTGAACTCTCTGGACTCACTGCACTGCATCCCCAGTGGTGCCAGTGCACTCTCTGGACTCACTGCACTGCATCCCCAGTGGTGCCAGTGCACTCTCTGGAGTCACTGCACTGCATCCCCAGTGGTGGCAGTGCACTCTCTGGACTCACTGCACTGCATCCCCAGTGGTGCCAGTGCACTCTCTGGACTCACTGCACTGCATCCCCACTGGTGCCAGTGCACTCTCTGGACTCACTGCACTGCAACCCCACTGGTGCCAGTGCACTCTCTGGACTCACTACACTGCATCCCCACTGGTGCCAGTGCACTCTCTGGACTCACTGCACTGCATCCCCAGTGGTGCCAGTGCACTCTCTAGACTCACTGCACTGCATCCCCAGTAGTGCCAGTGCAATTTCTGGAGTCACTGCACTGCATACCTAGTGGTGCCAGTGCACTCTCTGGAGTCACTGCACTGCATCCCCAGTGGTGCCAGTGCACTCTCTGGACTCACTGCACTGCATCCCCACTGGTGCCAGTGCACTCTCTGGACTCACTGCACTGCATCCCCACTGGTACCACTGAACTCTCTGGACTCACTGCACTGCATCCCAACTGGTGCCAGTGCACTCTCTGGACTCACTGCACTGCATCCCTAGTGGTGCCAGTGCACTCTCTGGACTCACTGCACTGCATCCCCACTGGTACCACTGAACTCTCTGGACTCACTGCACTGCATCCCAACTGGTGCCAGTGCACTCTCTGGACTCACTGCACTGCATCCCCAGTAGTGCCAGTGCACTCTCTGGACTCCCTGCACTGCATTCCCACTGGTGCCAGTGTACTCTCTGGACTCACTGCACTGCATCCCCACTGGTGCCAGTGCACTCTCTGGACTCACTGCACTGCATCCCCAGTGGTGCCAGTGCACTCTCTGGACTCACTGCACTGCATCCCCACTGGTGACAGTGCACTCTCTGGACTCACTGCAGTGCATCACCAGTGGTGCCAGTGCACTCTCTGGACTCACTGCACTGCATCCCCACTGGTGCCAATGCACTCTCTGCACTCACTGCACTGCATCCCCAGTGGTGCCAGTGCACTCTCTGGACTCACTGCACTGAATCCCCACTGGTGCCAGTGCACTCTCTGGACTCACTGCACTCCAACCCCACTGGTGCCAGTGCACTCTATGGAGTCACTGCACTGATCCTCAGTGGTGCCAGTGCACTCTCTGGACTCACTGCACTGCATCCCCACTGGTGCCAGTGCACTCTCTGGACTCACTGCACTGCATCCCCAGTGGTGCCAGTGCACTCTCTGGAGTCACTGCAGTGCATCCCCACAGGTGCCAGTGCACTCTCTGGACTCACTGCACTGCAGCCCCACTGCTGCCAGTGCACTCTCTGGACTCACTGCACTGCATTCCCACTGGTGCCAGTGCACTCTCTGGAGTCACTGCTTTGCATCCCCACTGGTGCCATTGCACTCTCTGGAGTCACTGCACTGCATCCCCACTGGTGCCAATGTACTCTCTGGACTCACTGCACTGCATACTCACTAGTGCCAGTGCACTCTCTGGCGTCACTGCACTGCAACCCCACTGTTGCCAGTGCACTCTCTGGACTCACTACACTGCATCCCCACTGGTGCCAGTGCACTCTCTGGACTCACTGCACTGCATCCCCACTGCTGCCAGTGCACTCTCTAGAGTCGCTGCACTGCATCCCCAGTAGTGTCAGTGCACTTTCTGGAGTCACTGCACTGCATCCCAAGTGGTGCCAGTGAACTCTCTGGACTCACTGCACTGCATCCCCACTGGTGCCAGTGCACTCTCTGGACTCACTGCACTGCATCCCCAGTGGTGCCAGTGCACTCTCTGGACTCACTGCACTGCATCCCCACTGGTGCCAGTGCACTCTCTGGACTCACTGCACTGCATCCCCACTGGTGCCAGTGCACTCTCTGGACTCACTGCACTGCATCCCCAGTAGTGCCAGTGCACTTTCTGGAGTCACTGCACTGCATCCCTGGTGGTGCCAGTGAACTCTCTGGACTCACTGCACTGCATCCCCACTGGTGACAGTGCACTCTCTGGACTCACTGCACGGCATCCCCACTGGTGCCAGTGCACTCTCTGGAGTCACTGCACTGCATCCCCACTGGTGCCAATGCACTCTCTGGACACACTGCACTGCATGCCCACTGGTGCCAGTGCACTCTCTGGACTCACTGCACTGTATCCCCACTGGTGCCAGTGCACTCTCTGGACTCACTGCACTGCATGCCCACTGGTGCCAGTGCAATCTAAGGACTCACTGCACTGCATGCCCACTGGTGCCAGAGCACTCTCTGGACTCACTGCACTGCATCCCAACTGGTGCCAGTGCACTCTCTGGACTCACTGCACTGCATCCCTAGTGGTGCCAGTGCACTCTCTGGACTCACTGCACTGCATCCCCACTGGTACCACTGAACTCTCTGGACTCACTGCACTGCATCCCAACTGGTGCCAGTGCACTCTCTGGACTCACTGCACTGCATCCCCAGTAGTGCCAGTGCACTCTCTGGACTCCCTGCACTGCATTCCCACTGGTGCCAGTGTACTCTCTGGACTCACTGCACTGCATCCCCACTGGTGCCAGTGCACTCTCTGGACTCACTGCACTGCATCCCCAGTGGTGCCAGTACACTCTCTGGACTGACTGCACTGCATCCCCACTGGTGCCAGTGCACTCTCTGGACTCACTGCAGTGCATCACCACTGGTGCCAGTGCACTCTCTGGACTCACTGCACTGCATCCCCACTGGTACCAATGCACTCTCTGCACACACTGCACTGCATCCCCCGTGGTGCCAGTGCACTCTCTGGACTCACTGCACTGAATCCCCACTGGTGCCAGTGCACTCTCTAGAGTCACTGCACTCCAACCCCACTGGTGCCAGTGCACTCTATGGAGTCACTGCACTGATCCTCAGTGGTGCCAGTGCACTCTCTGGACTCACTGCACTGCATCCCCACTGGTGCCAGTGCACTCTCTGGACTCACTGCACTGCATCCCCAGTGGTGCCAGTGCACTCTCTGGAGTCACTGCAGTGCATCCCCACAGGTGCCAGTGCACTCTCTGGACTCACTGCACTGCAGCCCCACTGCTGCCAGTGCACTCTCTGGACTCACTGCAGTGCATCCCCACTGGTGCCAGTGCACTCTCTGGAGTCACTGCTTTGCATCCCCACTGGTGCCATTGCACTCTCTGGAGTCACTGCACTGCATCCCCACTGGTGCCAATGTACTCTCTGGACTCACTGCACTGCATACTCACTAGTGCCAGTGCACTCTCTGGCGTCACTGCACTGCAACCCCACTGTTGCCAGTGCACTCTCTGGACTCACTACACTGCATCCCCACTGGTGCCAGTGCACTCTCTGGACTCACTGCACTGCATCCCCACTGCTGCCAGTGCACTCTCTAGAGTCGCTGCACTGCATCCCCAGTAGTGTCAGTGCACTTTCTGGAGTCACTGCACTGCATCCCAAGTGGTGCCAGTGAACTCTCTGGACTCACTGCACTGCATCCCCACTGGTGCCAGTGCACTCTCTGGACTCACTGCACTGCATCCCCAGTGGTGCCAGTGCACTCTCTGGACTCACTGCACTGCATCCCCAGTGGTGCCAGTGCACTCTCTGGACTCACTACACTGCATCCCCACTGGTGCCAGTGCACTCTCTGGACTCACTGCACTGCATCCCCAGTGGTGCCAGTGCACTCTCTAGACTCACTGCACTGCATCCCCAGTAGTGCCAGTGCAATTTCTGGAGTCACTGCACTGCATACCTAGTGGTGCCAGTGCACTCTCTGGAGTCACTGCACTGCATCCCCAGTGGTGCCAGTGCACTCTCTGGACTCACTGCACTGCATCCCCACTGGTGCCAGTGCACTCTCTGGACTCACTGCACTGCATCCCCACTGGTACCACTGAACTCTCTGGACTCACTGCACTGCATCCCAACTGGTGCCAGTGCACTCTCTGGACTCACTGCACTGCATCCCTAGTGGTGCCAGTGCACTCTCTGGACTCACTGCACTGCATCCCCACTGGTACCACTGAACTCTCTGGACTCACTGCACTGCATCCCAACTGGTGCCAGTGCACTCTCTGGACTCACTGCACTGCATCCCCAGTAGTGCCAGTGCACTCTCTGGACTCCCTGCACTGCATTCCCACTGGTGCCAGTGTACTCTCTGGACTCACTGCACTGCATCCCCACTGGTGCCAGTGCACTCTCTGGACTCACTGCACTGCATCCCCAGTGGTGCCAGTGCACTCTCTGGACTCACTGCACTGCATCCCCACTGGTGACAGTGCACTCTCTGGACTCACTGCAGTGCATCACCAGTGGTGCCAGTGCACTCTCTGGACTCACTGCACTGCATCCCCACTGGTGCCAATGCACTCTCTGCACTCACTGCACTGCATCCCCAGTGGTGCCAGTGCACTCTCTGGACTCACTGCACTGAATCCCCACTGGTGCCAGTGCACTCTCTGGACTCACTGCACTCCAACCCCACTGGTGCCAGTGCACTCTATGGAGTCACTGCACTGATCCTCAGTGGTGCCAGTGCACTCTCTGGACTCACTGCACTGCATCCCCACTGGTGCCAGTGCACTCTCTGGACTCACTGCACTGCATCCCCAGTGGTGCCAGTGCACTCTCTGGAGTCACTGCAGTGCATCCCCACAGGTGCCAGTGCACTCTCTGGACTCACTGCACTGCAGCCCCACTGCTGCCAGTGCACTCTCTGGACTCACTGCACTGCATTCCCACTGGTGCCAGTGCACTCTCTGGAGTCACTGCTTTGCATCCCCACTGGTGCCATTGCACTCTCTGGAGTCACTGCACTGCATCCCCACTGGTGCCAATGTACTCTCTGGACTCACTGCACTGCATACTCACTAGTGCCAGTGCACTCTCTGGCGTCACTGCACTGCAACCCCACTGTTGCCAGTGCACTCTCTGGACTCACTACACTGCATCCCCACTGGTGCCAGTGCACTCTCTGGACTCACTGCACTGCATCCCCACTGCTGCCAGTGCACTCTCTAGAGTCGCTGCACTGCATCCCCAGTAGTGTCAGTGCACTTTCTGGAGTCACTGCACTGCATCCCAAGTGGTGCCAGTGAACTCTCTGGACTCACTGCACTGCATCCCCACTGGTGCCAGTGCACTCTCTGGACTCACTGCACTGCATCCCCAGTGGTGCCAGTGCACTCTCTGGACTCACTGCACTGCATCCCCACTGGTGCCAGTGCACTCTCTGGACTCACTGCACTGCATCCCCACTGGTGCCAGTGCACTCTCTGGACTCACTGCACTGCATCCCCAGTAGTGCCAGTGCACTTTCTGGAGTCACTGCACTGCATCCCTGGTGGTGCCAGTGAACTCTCTGGACTCACTGCACTGCATCCCCACTGGTGACAGTGCACTCTCTGGACTCACTGCACGGCATCCCCACTGGTGCCAGTGCACTCTCTGGAGTCACTGCACTGCATCCCCACTGGTGCCAATGCACTCTCTGGACACACTGCACTGCATGCCCACTGGTGCCAGTGCACTCTCTGGACTCACTGCACTGTATCCCCACTGGTGCCAGTGCACTCTCTGGACTCACTGCACTGCATGCCCACTGGTGCCAGTGCAATCTAAGGACTCACTGCACTGCATGCCCACTGGTGCCAGAGCACTCTCTGGACTCACTGCACTGCATCCCAACTGGTGCCAGTGCACTCTCTGGACTCACTGCACTGCATCCCTAGTGGTGCCAGTGCACTCTCTGGACTCACTGCACTGCATCCCCACTGGTACCACTGAACTCTCTGGACTCACTGCACTGCATCCCAACTGGTGCCAGTGCACTCTCTGGACTCACTGCACTGCATCCCCAGTAGTGCCAGTGCACTCTCTGGACTCCCTGCACTGCATTCCCACTGGTGCCAGTGTACTCTCTGGACTCACTGCACTGCATCCCCACTGGTGCCAGTGCACTCTCTGGACTCACTGCACTGCATCCCCAGTGGTGCCAGTACACTCTCTGGACTGACTGCACTGCATCCCCACTGGTGCCAGTGCACTCTCTGGACTCACTGCAGTGCATCACCACTGGTGCCAGTGCACTCTCTGGACTCACTGCACTGCATCCCCACTGGTACCAATGCACTCTCTGCACACACTGCACTGCATCCCCCGTGGTGCCAGTGCACTCTCTGGACTCACTGCACTGAATCCCCACTGGTGCCAGTGCACTCTCTAGAGTCACTGCACTCCAACCCCACTGGTGCCAGTGCACTCTATGGAGTCACTGCACTGATCCTCAGTGGTGCCAGTGCACTCTCTGGACTCACTGCACTGCATCCCCACTGGTGCCAGTGCACTCTCTGGACTCACTGCACTGCATCCCCAGTGGTGCCAGTGCACTCTCTGGAGTCACTGCAGTGCATCCCCACAGGTGCCAGTGCACTCTCTGGACTCACTGCACTGCAGCCCCACTGCTGCCAGTGCACTCTCTGGACTCACTGCAGTGCATCCCCACTGGTGCCAGTGCACTCTCTGGAGTCACTGCTTTGCATCCCCACTGGTGCCATTGCACTCTCTGGAGTCACTGCACTGCATCCCCACTGGTGCCAATGTACTCTCTGGACTCACTGCACTGCATACTCACTAGTGCCAGTGCACTCTCTGGCGTCACTGCACTGCAACCCCACTGTTGCCAGTGCACTCTCTGGACTCACTACACTGCATCCCCACTGGTGCCAGTGCACTCTCTGGACTCACTGCACTGCATCCCCACTGCTGCCAGTGCACTCTCTAGAGTCGCTGCACTGCATCCCCAGTAGTGTCAGTGCACTTTCTGGAGTCACTGCACTGCATCCCAAGTGGTGCCAGTGAACTCTCTGGACTCACTGCACTGCATCCCCACTGGTGCCAGTGCACTCTCTGGACTCACTGCACTGCATCCCCAGTGGTGCCAGTGCACTCTCTGGACTCACTGCACTGCATCCCCAGTGGTGCCAGTGCACTCTCTGGACTCACTGCACTGCATCCCCACTGGTGCCAGTGCACTCTCTGGACTCACTGCACTGCATCCCCAGTAGGGCCAGTGCACTTTCTGGAGTCACTGCACTGCATCCCTGGTGGTGCCAGTGAACTCTCTGGACTCACTGCACTGCATCCCCACTGGTGACAGTGCACTCTCTGGACTCACTGCACGGCATCCCCACTGGTGCCAGTGCACTCTCTGGAGTCACTGCAGTGCATCCCCAGTGGTGCCAGTGCACTCTCTGGACTCACTGCACTGCATCCCCACTGGTGCCAATGCACTCTCTGGACACACTGCACTGCATGCCCACTGGTGCCAGTGCACTCTCTGGACTCACTGCACTGTATCCCCACTGGTGCCAGTGCACTCTCTGGACTCACTGCACTGCATGCCCACTGGTGCCAGTGCAATCTAAGGACTCACTGCACTGCATGCCCACTGGTGCCAGAGCACTCTCTGGACTCACTGCACTGCATCCCCACTGGTGCCAGTGCACTCTCTGGACTCACTGCACTGCATCCCCAGTAGTGCCAGTGCACTTTCTGGAGTCACTGCACTGCATCCCTAGTGGTACCAGTGAACTCTCTGGACTCACTGCACTGCATCCCCACTGGTACCAGTGCACTCTCTGCACTCACTGCACTGCATCCCCACTGGTGCCAGTGAACTCTCTGGACTCACTGCACTGCATGCCCACTGGTGCCAGTGCACTCTCTGGACTCACTGCACTGCAACACCAGTGGTGCCAGTGCAGTCTAAGGACTCACTGCACTGCATCCCCACTGGTGCCAGTGCACTCTCTGGACTCACTGCACTACATCCCCACTGGTGCCAATGCACTCTCTGGACTCACTGCAGTGCATCCCAAGTGGTGCCAGTGCACTCTCTGGAGTCACTGCTTTGCATCCCCACTGGTGCCAGTGCACTCTCTGGACTCACTGCACTGCATCCCCAGTGGTGCCAGTGCACTCTCTGGACTCACTGCACTGCATCCCCACTGGTGCCAGTGCACTCTCTGGACTCACTGCACTGCATCCCCACTGGTGCCAGTGCACTCTCTGGACTCACTGCACTGAAACCCCAGTGGTGCCAGTGCACTCTCTGGAGTCACTGCACTGCATCCCCACTGGTGCCAGTGAACTCTCTGGACTCACTGCACTGCATCCCCACTAGTGCCAGTGCACTCTCTGGACTCACTGCACTGCATCCCCAGTGGTGCCAGTGCACTCTCTGGACTCACTGCACTGCATCCCCAGTGGTGCCAGTGCACTGTCTGGACTCACTGCAGTGCATCCGCACTGGTGCCAGTGAACTCTCTGGAGTCACTGCACTGCATGCCCACTGGTGCCAGTGCAATCTAAGGACTCACTGCACTGCATGCCCACTGGTGCCAGAGCACTCTCTGGACTCACTGCACTGCATCCCCACTGGTGCCAGTGCACTCTCTGGACTCACTGCACTGCATCCCCAGTAGTGCCAGTGCACTTTCTGGAGTCACTGCACTGCATCCCTAGTGGTACCAGTGAACTCTCTGGACTCACTGCACTGCATCCCCACTGGTACCAGTGCACTCTCTGCACTCACTGCACTGCATCCCCACTGGTGCCAGTGCACTCTCTGGACTCACTGCACTGCATGCCCACTGGTGCCAGTGCACTCTCTGGACTCACTGCACTGCAACCCCAGTGGTGCCAGTGCAGTCTAAGGACTCACTGCACTGCATCCCCACTGGTGCCAGTGCACTCTCTGGACTCACTGCACTACATCCCCACTGGTGCCAATGCACTCTCTGGACTCACTGCAGTGCATCCCAAGTGGTGCCAGTGCACTCTCTGGAGTCACTGCTTTGCATCCCCACTGGTGCCAGTGCACTCTCTGGACTCACTGCACTGCATCCCCAGTGGTGCCAGTGCACTCTCTGGACTCACTGCACTGCATCCCCACTGGTGCCAGTGCACTCTCTGGACTCACTGCACTGCATCCCCAGTGGTGCCAGTGCACTCTCTGGACTCACTGCACTGCATCACCACTGGTGCCAGTGCACTCTCTGCACTCACTGCACTGCAACCCCACTGGTGCCAGTGCACTCTCTGGACTCACTGCACTGCATCCCCACTGGTGCCAGTGCACTCTCTGGACTCACTGCACTGCATCCCCACTGGTGCCCGTGCAGTCTCTGGACTCAATGTACTGCATCCCCACTGGTGCCAATGCACTCTCTGGACTCACTGCACTGCATCCCCACTGGTGCCAGTGCACTCTCTGGAGACACTGCAGTGCATCCGCACTGGTTCCTGTGCACTCTCTCAACTCACTGCACTGCATTCCCACTGGTGCCAGTCCTCTCTCTGGACTCACTGCTTTGCATCCCCACTGCTGCCATTGCACTCTCTGGACTGACTGCACTGCATCCCCACTGGTGCCAGTGCACTCTCTGCACTCACTGCACTGCATCCCCACTGGTGCCAGTGCACTCTCTGGAGTCACTGCACTGCATCCCCACTGGTGCCAATGCACTCTCTGGACTCACTGCACTGCATCCCCAGTGGTGCCGGTGCACTCTCTGGAGACACTGCAGTGCATCCCCACTGGTTCCAGTGCACTCTGTCAACTCACTGCACTACATCCCCACTGCTGCCAGAGCACTCTCTGGACTCACTGCACTGCATCCCCACTGGTGCCAGTGCACTCTCTGGAGTCACTGCAATGCATCTCCACTGGTGCCAGTGCACTCTCTGGATACACTGCAGTGCATCCCCACTGGTTCCAGTGCACTCTCTCAACTCACTGCACTGCATTCCCACTGGTGCCAGTGCACTCTCTGGACTGACTGCACTGCATCCCCACTGGTGCCAGTGCACTCTCTGGACTCACTGCACTGAAACCCCAGTGGTGCCAGTGCACTCTCTGGACTCACTGCACTGCATCCCCACTGGTGCCAGTGAACTCTCTGGACTCACTGCACTGCATCCCCACTAGTGCCAGTGCACTCTCTGGACTCACTGCACTGCATCCCCAGTGGTGCCAGTGCACTCTCTGGAGTCACTGCACTGCATCCCCACTGGTGCCAGTGCACTGTCTGGACTCACTGCAGTGCATCCGCACTGGTGCCAGTGAACTCTCTGGAGTCACTGCACTGCATCCCCACTGGTGCCAGTGAACTCTCTGGACTCACTGCACTGCATCCCCACTGCTGCCAGTGCACTCTCTGGACTCACTGCACTGCATACCCAGTAGTGCCAGTGCACTCTCTGGAGTCACTGCACTGCATCCCTAGTGGTGCCAGTGCACTCTCTGGAGTCACTGCACTGCATCCCCACTGGTGCCAGTGCACTCTCTGGACTCACTGCACTGCATCCCCACTGGTGCCAGTGGACTCTCTGCACTCACTGCACTGCATCCCCACTGGTGCCAGTGCACTCTCTGGACTCACTGCAGTGCATCCCCAGTGGTGCCAGTGCACTCTCTGGACTGACTGCACTGCATCCCCACTGGTGCCAGTGCACTCTCTGCACTCACTGCACTGCATCCCCACTGGTGCCAGTGCACTCTCTGGACTCACTGCACTGAATCCCCACTGGTGCCAGTGCACTCTCTAGAGTCACTGCACTCCAACCCCACTGGTGCCAGTGCACTCTATGGAGTCACTGCACTGATCCTCAGTGGAGTCAGTGCACTCTCTGGACTCACTGCACTGCATCCCCACTGGTGCCAGTGCACTCTCTGGAGTCACTGCAGTGCATCCCCACAGGTGCCAGTGCACTCTCTGGACTCACTGCACTGCATCCCCAGTGGTGCCAGTGCACTCTCTGGACTCACTGCACTGCATCCCCAGTGGTGCCAGTGCATTCTCCGGAGACACTGCAGTGCATCCCCAGTGGTGCTAGTGCACTCTCTGGGCTCACTGCACTGCATTCCCACTGGTGCCAGTGCACTCTCTGGACTCACTGCTTTGCATCCCCACTGGTGCCATTGCACTCTCTGGACTGACTGCACTGCATCCCCACTGGTGCCAGTGCACTCTCTGGACTCACTGCACTGCCTACCCACTGGTGCCAGTGCACTCTCTGGCGTCACTGCACTGCAACCCCACTGTTGCCAGTGCACTCTCTGGAGTCACTACACTGCATCCCCACTGGTGCCAGTGCACTCTCTGGACTCACTGCACTGCATCCCCACTGGTGCCAATGCACTCTCTGGACTCACTGCACTGCAGCCCCACTGCTGCCAGTGCACTCTCTGGACTCACTGCACTGCATCCCCACTGGTGCCAGTGCACTCTCTGGACTCACTGCACTGCATCCCCACTGGTGCCAGTGCACTCTCTGGAATCACTGCACTGCATCCCCAGTGGTGCCAGTGCACTCTCTGGACTCACTGCACTGCATCCCCAGTAGTGCCAGTGCACTTTCTGGAGTCACTGCACTGCATCCCTGGTGGTGCCAGTGAACTCTCTGGACTCACTGCACTGCATCCCCACTTGTGACAGTGCACTCTCTGGACTCACTGCACGGCATCCCCACTGGTGCCAGTGCACTCTCTGGAGTCACTGCAGTGCATCCCCAGTGGTGCCAGTGCACTCTCTGGAGTCACTGCACTGCATCCCCACTGGTGCCAAAGCACTCTCTGGACACACTGAACTGAATGCCCACTGGTGCCAGTGCACTCTCTGGAGTCACTGCACGGCATCCCCACTGGTGCCAGTGCACTCTCTGGACTCACTGCACTGCATCCCCACTGGTGCCAGTGCAATCTAAGGACTCACTGCACTGCATGCCCACTGGTGCCAGTGCACTCTCTGGACTCACTGCACTGCATCCCCACTGGTGCCAGTGCACTCTCTGGACTCACTGCAGTGCATCCCCACTGGTGCCAGTGCACTCTCTGGACTCACTGCACTGCATCCCCACTGGTGCCAGTGCACTCTCTGGACTCACTGCACTGCATCCCCAGTGGTGCCAGTGCACTCTCTGGAGTCACTACACTGCATCCCCACTGGTGCCAGTGCACTCTCTGGACTCACTGCACTGCAACCCCACTGGTGCCAGTGCACTCTCTGGACTCACTGCACTGCATCCCCACTGGTGCCAGTGCACTCTCTGGAGTCACTGCACTGCATCCCCACTGGTTCCAGTGCACTATAAGGACTCACTGCACTGCATCCCCAATGGTGCCAGTGCACTCTCTGGACTCACTGCACTGCAACCCCACTGGTGCCAGTGCACTCTCTGGACTCACTGCACTGCATCCCCACTGGTGCCAGTGCACTCTCTGGAGTCACTGCACTGCATCCCCACTGGTGCCACTATACTCTCTGGAGACACTGCACTGCATCCCCACTGGTGCCAGTGAACTGCCTGGACTCACTGCACTGCATCCCCACTGGTGCCAGTGAACTCTCTGGACTCACTACACTGCATCCCCACTGGTGCCAGTGCACTCTCTGGAGTCACTGCACTGCATCCCCACTGGTTCCAGTGCACTATAAGGACTCACTGCACTGCATCCCCAATGGTGCCAGTGCACTCTCTGGACTCACTGCACTGCATCCCCAGTAGTGCCAGTGAACTCTCTGGACTCACTGCACTGCATCCCCACTGGTGCCAGTGCACTCTCTGGAGTCACTGCACTGCATCCCCACTGGTGCCAGTGAACTCTCTGGACTCACTGCACTGCATCCCCACTGGTGCCAATGCACTCTCTGGACTCACTGCACTGCATCCCCACTGGTGCCGGTGCACTCTCTGGAGACACTGCAGTGCATCCCCACTGGTTCCAGTGCACTCTGTCAACTCACTGCACTACATCCCCACTGCTGCCAGAGCACTCTCTGGAGTCACTGCACTGCATCCCCACTGGTGCCAGTGCACTCTCTGGAGTCACTGCAATGCATCTCCACTGGTGCCAGTGCACTCTCTGGATACACTGCAGTGCATCCCCACTGGTTCCAGTGCACTCTCTCAACTCAATGCACTGCATTCCCACTGGTGCCAGTGCACTCTCTGGACTGACTGCACTGCATCCTTACTGGTGCCAGTGCACTCTCTGGACTCACTGCACTGAAACCCCAGTGGTGCCAGTGCACTCTCTGGAGTCACTGCACTGCATCCCCACTGGTGCCAGTGAACTCTCTGGAGTCACTGCTTTGCATCCCCACTGGTGCCATTGCACTCTCTGGACTCACTGCACTGCATCCCCACTGGTGCCAGTGCACTCTCTGGAGTCACTGCACTGCATCCCCACTGGTGCCAGTGCACTGTCTGGACTCACTGCAGTGCATCCGCACTGGTGCCAGTGAACTCTCTGGAGTCACTGCACTGCATCCCCACTGGTGCCAGTGAACTCTCTGGACTCACTGCACTGCATCCCCACTGCTGCCAGTGCACTCTCTGGACTCACTGCACTGCATACCCAGTAGTGCCAGTGCACTCTCTGGACTCACTGCACTGCATCCCTAGTGGTGCCAGTGCACTCTCTGGAGTCACTGCACTGCATCCCCACTGGTGCCAGTGCACTCTCTGCACTCACTGCACTGCATCCCCACTGGTGCCAGTGCACTCTCTGGACTCACTGCACTGAATCCCCACTGGTGCCAGTGCACTCTCTAGAGTCACTGCACTCCAACCCCACTGGTGCCAGTGCACTCTATGGAGTCACTGCACTGATCCTCAGTGGAGTCAGTGCACTCTCTGGACTCACTGCACTGCATCCCCACTGGTGCCAGTGCACTCTCTGGAGTCACTGCAGTGCATCCCCACAGGTGCCAGTGCACTCTCTGGACTCACTGCACTGCATCACCAGTGCTGACAGTGCACTCTCTGGACTCACTGCATTGCATCCCCAGTGGTGCCAGTGCATTCTCCGGAGACACTGCAGTGCATCCCCAGTGGTGCTAGTGCACTCTCTGGGCTCACTGCACTGCATTCCCACTGGTGCCAGTGCACTCTCTGGACTCACTGCACTGCATCCCCACTGGTGCCATTGCACTCTCTGGACTGACTGCACTGCATCCCCACTGGTGCCAGTGCACTCTCTGGACTCACTGCACTGCCTACCCACTGGTGCCAGTGCACTCTCTGGCGTCACTGCACTGCAACCCCACTGTTGCCAGTGCACTCTCTGGAGTCACTACACTGCATCCCCACTGGTGCCAGTGTACTCTCTGGACTCACTGCACTGCATCCCCACTGGTGCCAATGCACTCTCTGGACTCACTGCACTGCAGCCCCACTGCTGCCAGTGCACTCTCTGGACTCACTGCACTGCATCCCCACTGGTGCCAGTGCACTCTCTGGACTCACTGCACTGCATCCCCACTGGTGCCAGTGAACTCTCTAGACTCACTGCACTGCATCCCCACTGGTGCCAGTGAACTCTCTGGACTCACTGCACTGCATCCCCAGTAGTGCCAGTGCACTTTCTGGAGTCACTGCACTGCATCCCCACTGGTGACAGTGCACTCTCTGGACTCACTGCACGGCATCCCCACTGGTGCCAGTGCACTCTCTGGAGTCACTGCAGTGCATCCCCAGTGGTGCCAGTGCACTCTCTGGAGTCACTGCACTGCATCCCCACTGGTGCCAATGCACTCTCTGGACACACTGAACTGAATGCCCACTGGTGCCAGTGCACTCTCTGGACTCACTGCACTGCATCCCCACTGGTGCCAGTGCAGTCTCTGGAGTCACTGCACTGCATCCCCACTGGTGCCAGTGCACTCTCTGGACTCACTGCACTGCATCCCCACTGGTGCCAGTGCAATCTAAGGACTCACTGCACTGCATGCCCACTGGTGCCAGTGCACTCTCTGGACTCACTGCACTGCATCCCCAGTGGTGCCAGTGCACTCTCTGGACTCACTGCACGGCATCCCCACTGGTGCCAGTGCACTCTCTGGAGTCACTGCAGTGCATCCCCAGTGGTGCCAGTGCACTCTCTGGAGTCACTGCACTGCATCCCCACTGGTGCCAATGCACTCTCTGGACACACTGAACTGAATGCCCACTGGTGCCAGTGCACTCTCTGGACTCACTGCACTGCATCCCCACTGGTGCCAGTGAACTGCCTGGACTCACTGCACTGCATCCCCACTGGTGCCAGTGCACTCTCTGGACTCACTGCACTGCATCCCCACTGGTGCCAGTGCAATCTAAGGACTCACTGCACTGCATGCCCACTGGTGCCAGTGCACTCTCTGGACTCACTGCACTGCATCCCCACTGGTGCCAGTGCACTCTCTGGACTCACTGCAGTGCATCCCCACTGGTGCCAGTGCACTCTCTGGACTCACTGCACTGCATCCCCACTGGTGCCAGTGCACTCTCTGGAGTCACTGCACTGCATCCCCAGTGGTGCCAGTGCACTCTCTGGACTCACTGCACTGCATCCCCACTGGTGCCAGTGCACTCTCTGGACTCACTGCACTGCAACCCCACTGGTGCCAGTGCACTCTCTGGACTCACTGCACTGCATCCCCACTGGTGCCAGTGCACTCTGTGGACTCACTGCACTGCATCCCCAGTGGTGCCAGTGCACTCTCTGGAGTCACTGCACTGCATTCCCACTGGTGCCAATGCACTCTCTGGACTCACTGCACTGCATCCCCACTGGTGCCAGTGCACTCTCTGGAGACACTGCAGTGCATCCCCACTGGTTCCAGTGCACTCTCTCAACTCACTGCACTGCATTCCCACTGGTGCCAGTGCACTCTCTGGACTCACTGCTTTGCATCCCCACTGGTGCCATTGCACTCCCTGGACTGACTGCACTGCATCCCCACTGGTGCCAGTGCACTCTCTGGACTCACTGCACTGCAACCCCACTGGTGCCAGTGCACTCTCTGGACTCACTGCACTGCATCCCCACTGGTGCCAGTGAACTCTCTGGACTCACTGCACTGCATCCCCACTGGTGCCAGTGCACTCTCTGGACTCATTGCACTGCATCCCCAGTGGTGCCAGTGCACTCTCTGGAGTCACTGCACTGCATCCCCATTGCTGCCAGTGCACTCTCTGGACTCACTGCACTGCATCCCCACTGGTGCCAGTGCACTCTCTGGACTCACTGCACTGCAACCCCACTGGTGCCAGTGCACTCTCTGGACTCACTGCACTGCATCCCCAGTGGGGCCAGTGCACTCTCTGGACTCACTGCACTGCAACCCCACTGGTGCCAGTGCACTCTCTGGACTCACTGCACTGCATCCCCACTGGTGCCAGTGCACTCTCTGGACTCACTGCACTGCAACCCCACTGGTGCCAGTGCACTCTCTGGACTCACTGCACTGCATGCCCACTGGTGCCAGTGCACTCTCTGGACTCACTGCACTGCATCCCCACTGGTGCCAGTGCACTCTCTGGACTCACTGCAGTGCATCCCCACTGGTGCCAGTGCACTCTCTGGACTCACTGCACTGCATCCCCACTGGTGCCAGTGCACTCTCTGGAGTCACTGCACTGCATCCCCAGTGGTGCCAGAGCACTCTCTGGACTCACTGCACTGCATCCCCACTGGTGCCAGTGCACTTTCTGGACTCACTGCACTGCAACCCCACTGGTGCCAGTGCACTCTCTGGACTCACTGCACTGCATCCCCACTGGTGCCAGTGCACTCTCTGGAGTCACTGCACTGCATCCCCACTGGTGCCACTATACTCTCTGGAGACACTGCACTGCATCCCCACTGGTGCCAGTGAACTGCCTGGACTCACTGCACTGCATCCCCACTGGTGCCAGTGAACTGCCTGGACTCACTGCACTGCATCCCCACTGGTGCCAGTGCACTCTCTGGATTCACTGCACTGCAACCCCACTGGTGCCAGTGAACTCTCTGGACTCACTACACTGCATCCCCACTGGTGCCAGTGCACTCTCTGGAGTCACTGCACTGCATCCCCAGTGGTGCCAGTGCACTATAAGGACTCACTGCACTGCATCCCCACTGGTGCCAGTGCACTCTCTGGACTCACTGCACTGCATCCCCAGTAGTGCCAGTGAACTCTCTGGACTCACTGCACTGCATCCCCACTGGTGCCAGTGCACTCTCTGGAGTCACTGCACTGCATCCCCACTGGTGCCAGTGAACTCTCTGGACTCACTGCACTGCATCCCCACTGCTACCAGTGCACTCCCTGGACTCACTGCCCTGCATCCCCACTGGTGCCAGTGCACTCTCTGGACTCACTGCACTGCATCCCCACTGCTGCCAGTGCACTCTCTGGAGTCACTGCACTGCATCCCCAGTGGTGCCAGTGCACTCTCTGGACTCACTGCACTGCATCCCCAGTGGTGCCAGTGCACTCTCTGGAGTCACTGCACTGCATACGCAGTAGTGCCAGTGCACTCTCTGGACTCACTGCACTGCATCCCCACTGGTGCCAGTGCACTCTCTGGAGTCACTGCACTGCATCCCCACTGGTGCCAGTGCACTCTCTAGAGTCACTGCACTCCAACCCCACTGGTACCAGTGCACTCTCTGGACTCTCTGCACTGCATCCCCACTGGTGCCAGTGCACTGTCTGGAGTCACTGCACTGCATCCCCACTGGTGCCAGTGCACTCTCTGGACTCACTGCACTGCATCCCCACTGGTGCCAGTGCACTCTCTAGACTCACTGCACTGCATCCCCACTGCTGCCAGTGCACTCTCTGGAGTCACTGCACTGCATCCCCACTGGTGCCAGTGCACTCTCTGGACTCACTGCACTGCATCCCCAGTGGTGCCAGTGCACTCTCTGGAGTCACTGCACTGCATTCCCACTGGTGCCAATGCACTCTCTGGACTCACTGCACTGCATCCCCACTGGTGCCAGTGCACTCTCTGGAGACACTGCAGTGCATCCCCACTGGTTCCAGTGCACTCTCTCAACTCACTGCACTGCATTCCCACTGGTGCCAGTGCACTCTCTGGACTCACTGCTTTTCATCCCCACTGGTGCCATTGCACTCTCTGGACTGACTGCACTGCATCCCCACTGGTGCCAGTGCACTCTCTGGACTCACTGCACTGCAACCCCACTGGTGCCAGTGCACTCTCTGGACTCACTGCACTGCATCCCCACTGGTGCCAGTGAACTCTCTGGACTCACTGCACTGCATCCCCACTGGTGCCAGTGCACTCTCTGGACTCATTGCACTGCATCCCCAGTGGTGCCAGTGCACTCTCTGGAGTCACTGCACTGCATCCCCATTGCTGCCAGTGCACTCTCTGGACTCACTGCACTGCATCCCCACTGGTGCCAGTGCACTCTCTGGACTCACTGCACTGCAACCCCACTGGTGCCAGTGCACTCTCTGGACTCACTGCACTGCATCCCCACTGGTGCCAGTGCACTCTCTGGACTCACTGCACTGCAACACCACTGGTGCCAGTGCACTCTCTGGACTCACTGCACTGCATCCCCAGTAGTGCCAGTGCACTTTCTGGAGACACTGCACTGCATCCCTAGTGGTGCCAGTGCACTCTCTGGACTCACTGCACTGCATCCCCAGTGGTGCCAGTGCACTCTCTGGACTCACTGCACTCCATCCCCACTGGTGCCAGTGCACTCTCTGGAGTCACTGCACTGCATCCCCACTAGTGCCAGTGCACTGTCTGGACTCACTGCAGTGCATCCCCACTGGTGCCAGTGCACTCTCTGCACTCACTGCACTGCATCCCCACTGGTGCCAGTGCACTCTCTAGAGTCACTGCACTCCAACCCCACTGGTACCAGTGCACTCTCTGGACTCACTGCACTGCATCCCCACTGCTGCCAGAGCACTCTCTGGAGTCACTGCACTGCATCCCTACTGGTGCCAGTGCACTCTCTGGAGTCACTGCACTGCATCCCCAGTGGTGCCAGTGCACTCTCTAGACTCACTGCACTGCATCCCCACTGGTGCCAGTGCACTCTCTGGAGTCACTGCACTGCATCCCCAGTGGTGCCAGTGCACTCTCTGGACTCACTGCACTGCATCCCCACTGGTGCCATTGCACTCTCTGGAGTCACTGCACTGCATCCCCACTGGTGTCAATGCACTCTCTGGACTCACTGCACTGCATCCCCACTGGTGCCAGTGCACTCTCTGGAGGCACTGCAGTGCATCCCCACTGGTTCCAGTGCACTCTCTCAACTCACTGCACTGCATTCCCACTGGTGCCAGTGCACTCTCTGGACTCACTGCTTTGCATCCCCACTGGTGCCATTGCACTCTCTGGACTGACTGCACTGCATCCCCACTGGTGCCAGTGCACTCTCTGGACTCACTGCACTGCAACCCCACTGGTGCCAGTGCACTCTCTGGACTCACTGCACTGCATCCCCACTGGTGCCAGTGAACTCTCTGGACTCACTGCACTGCATCCCCACTGGTGCCAGTGCACTCTCTGGAGTCACTGCAATGCATCCCCAGTGGTGCCAGTGCACTCTCTGGACTCACTGCACTGCATCCCCAGTGGTGCCAGTGCACTCTCTGGAATCACTGCACTGCAACCCCACTGGTGCCAGTGCACTCTCTGGACTCACTACACTGCATCCCCACTGGTGCCAGTGCACTCTCTGGACTCATCGCACTGCATCCCCACTGGTGCCAGTGCACTCTCTGGACTCACTGCACTGCATCCCCACTGGTGCCAGTGCACTTTCTGGAGTCCCTGCACTGCATCCCTAGTGGTGCCAGTGCACTCTCTGGAGTCACTGCACTGCATCCCCAGTGATGCCAGTGCACTCTCTGGACTCACTGCACTGCATCCCCAGTGGTGCCAGTGCACTCTCTGGAGTCACTGCACTGCATCCCCAGTGGTGCCAGTGCACTGTCTGGACTCACTGCAGTGCATCCCCACTGGTGCCAGTGCACTCTCTGGAGTCACTGCACTGCATCCCCACTGGTGCCAGTGAACTCTCTGGACTCACTGCACTGCATCCCCAGTGGTGCCAGTGCACTCTCTGGACTCACTGCACTGCATCCCCACTGGTGCCAGTGCACTTTCTGGAGTCACTGCACTGCATCCCTGGTGGTGCCAGTGAACTCTCTGGACTCACTGCACTGCATCCCCAGTGGTGACAGTGCACTCTCTGGACTCACTGCACGACATCCCCAGTGGTGCCAGTGCACTCTCTGGAGTCACTGCAGTGCATCCCCAGTGGTGCCAGTGTACTCTCTGGAGTCACTGCACTGCATCCCCACTGGTGCCAATGCACTCTCTGGACTCACTGCACTGCATCCCCACTGGTGCCAGTGCACTCTCTGGACTCACTGCACTGCATCCCCACTGGTGCCAGTGCACTCTCTGGACTCACTGCACTGCATCCCCACTGGTGCCAGTGCAATCTAAGGACTCACTGCAGTGCATCCCCACTGGTGCCAGTGCACTCTCTGGACTCACTGCACTGCATCCCCACTGGTGCCAGTGCACTCTCTGGACTCACTGCACTGCACCCCCACTGGTGCCAGTGCACTCTCTGGACTCACTGCACTGCATCCCCAGTAGTGCCAGTGCACTTTCTGGAGTCACTGCACTGCATCCCTAGTGGTGCCAGTGAACTCTCTGGACTCACTGCACTGCATCCCCAGTGGTGCCAGTGCACTCTCTGGACTCACTGCACTGCATCCCCAGTGGTGCCAGTGCACTCTCTGGACTCACTGCACTACATCCCCACTGGTGCCAATGCACTCTCTGGACTCACTGCAGTGCATGCCCACTGGTGCCAGTGCACTCTCTGGACTCACTACACTGCATCCCCAGTAGTGCCAGTGCACTCTCTGGAGTCACTGCACTGCATCCCCACTGGTGCCAGTGAACTCTCTGGACTCACTGCACTGCATCCCCAGTGGTGCCAGTGCACTCTCTGGAGTCACTGCACTGCATCCCCACTGGTGCCAATGCACTCTCTGGAGTCACTGCAGTGCATCCCCACTGGTGCCAGTGCACTGTCTGGAGTCACTGCACTGCATCCCCCGTGGTGCCAGTGCACTCTCTGGAGTCACTGCACTGCATCCCCACTGGTGCCAGTGCACTCTCTGGACTCACTGCAGTGCATCCCCACTGGTGCCAGTCCACTCTCTGGAGTCACTGCACTGCATCCCCACTGCTGCCAGTGCACTCTCTGGACTCACTGCACTGCAGCCCCACTGCTGCCAGTGCACTCTCTGGACTCACTGCACTGCATCCCCACTGGTGCCAGTGCACTCTCGGGACTCACTGCACTGCATCCCCAGTAGTGCCAGTGCACTTTCTGGAGTCACTGCACCGCATCCCAAGTGGTGCCAGTGCACTCTCTGGACTCACTGCACTGCATCCCCACTGGTGCCAGTGCACTCTCTGGACTCACTGCACTGCATCCCCAGTGGTGCCAGTGCACTCTCTGGACTCACTGCACTGCATCCCCACTGGTGCAAGTGCACTCTCTGGAGTCACTGCACTGCATCCCCACTGGTGCCAGTGCACTCTTCGGACCCACTGCACTGCATCCCAACTGGTGCCAGTGCACTCTCTGGACTCACTGCACTGCATCCCCACTGGTGCCAGGGCACTCTCTGGGCTCACTGCACTGCAACCCCACTGCTGCCAGTGCACTCTCTGGAGTCACTGCACTGCATGCCCACTGGTCCCAGTGCACTCTCTGGACTCACTGCACTGCAACCCCACTGGTGCCAGTGCACTCTCTGGACTCACTGCACTGCATCCCCACTGGTGCCAGTGCACTCTCTGGGCTCACTGCACTGCATCCCCAGTGGTGCCAGTGCACTCTCGGGACTCACTGCACTGCATCCCCAGTAGTGCCAGTGCACTCTCTGGAGTCACTGCACCGCATCCCAAGTGGTGCCAGTGCACTCTCTGGACTCACTGCACTGCATCCCCACTGGTGCCAGTGCACTCTCCGGACTCACTGCACTGCATCCCCACTGGTGCCAGTGCACGCTCTGGAGTCACTGCACTGCATCCCCAGTGGTGCCAGTGCACTCTCTGGACTCACTGCACTGCATCCCCACTGGTGCCAGTGCACTCTCTGGAGTCACTGCACTGCATCCCCACTGGTGCCAGTGCACTCTCTGGACTCACTGCACTGCATCCCCAGTGGTGCCAGTGCACTCTCGGGACTCACTTCACTGCATCCCCAGTGGTGCCAGTGCACTCTCTGGACTCCCTACACTGCAACCCCACTGGTGCCAGTGAACTCTCTGGACTCACTACACTGCATCCCCACTGGTGCCAGTGCACTCTCTGGACTCACTGCACTGCATCCCCACTGGTGCCAGTGCACTCTCTGGACTCACTGCACTGCATCCCCACTGGTGCCAGTGCACTCTCTGGAGTCACTGCACTGCATCCGCAGTGGTGCCAGTGCACTCTCTGGACTCACTGCACTGCAACCCCACTGGTGCCAGTGCACTCTCTGGACTCACTGCACTGCATCCCCACTGGTGCCAGTGCACTCTCTGGGCTCACTGCACTGCATCCCCAGTGGTGCCAGTGCACTCTCGGGACTCACTGCACTGCATCCCCAGTGGTGCCAGTGCACTCTCTGGACTCACTACACTGCAACCCCACTGGTGCCAGTGAACTCTCTGGACTCACTACACTGCATCCCCACTGGTGCCAGTGCACTCTCTGGACTCACTGCACTGCATCCCCACTGGTGCCAGTGCACTCTCTGGAGTCACTGCACTGCATCCCCACTGGTGCCAGTGCACTCTCTGGACTCACTGCACTGCATCCCCACTGGTGCCAGTGCACTCTCTGGAGTCACTGCACTGCATCCCCACTGGTGCCAATGCACTCTCTGGAGTCACTGCAGTGCATCCCCACTGGTGCCCGTGCACTCTCTGCAGTCACTGCACTGCATCCCCACTGGTGCCAGTGAACTCTCTGGACTCACTGCACTGCATCCCCAGTGGTTCCAGTGCACTCTCTGGACTCACTGCACTGCATCCCCAGTGGTGCCAGTGCACTGTCTGGACTCACTGCACTGCATCCCCACTGCTGCCAGTGCACTCTCTGCACTCACTGCACTGCATCCCCACTGGTGACAGTGCACTCTCTAGAGTCACTGCACTGATCCGCAGTGGTGCCAGTGCACTCTCTACAGTCACTGCACTCCAACCCCACTGGTGCCAGTGCATTCTCTAGAGTCACTGCACTGATCCGCAGTGGTGCCAGTGCACTCTCTGAACTCACTGCACTGCATACCCACTTGTACCAGTGCACTCTCTGGACTCACTGCACAGCATCCCCACTGGTGCCAATGCACTCTCTGGACTCACTGCAGTGCATCCCCACTGGTGCCAGTGCACTCTCTGGAGTCACTGCACTGCATCCCCAGTGGTGCCAGTGAACTCTCTGGACTCACTGCACTGCATCCCCACTGGTGCCAGTGCACTCTCTGGACTCACTGCACTGCATCCCCAGTGGTGCCAGTGCACTCTCTGGACTCACTGCACTGCATCCCCACTGGTGCCAGTGCACTCTCTGGACTCACTGCACTGCATCCCCACTGCTGCCAGAGCACTCTCTGGAGTCACTGCACTGCATCCCCACTGGTGCCAGTGCACTCTCTGGACTCACTGCACTGCATCCCCACTGGTGCCAGTGCACTCTCTAGACTCACTGCACTGCATCCCCACTGGTGCCAGTGCACTCTCTGGAGTCACTGCACTGCATCCCCACTGGTGCCAGTGCACTCTCTGGACTCACTGCACTGCATCCCCACTGCTGCCAGTGCACTCTCTGGAGTCACTGCACGGCATCCCCACTGGTGCCAATGCACTCTCTGGACTCACTGCACTGCATCCCCACTGGTGCCAGTGCACTCTCTGGAGTCACTGCTTTGCATCCCCACTGGTGCCACTGCACTCTCTGGACTGACTGCACTGCATCCCCACTGGTGCCAGTGCACTCTCTGGAGTCACTGCACTGCAACCCCACTGGTGCCAGTGCACTCTCTGGACTCACTGCACTGCATCCCCACTGGTGCCAGTGCACTCTCTGGACTCACTGCACTGCATCCCCACTGGTGCCAGTGCACTCTCTGGAGTCACTGCACTGCGTCCCCAGTGGTGCCAGTGCACTCTCTGGACTTACTGCACTGCATCCCCACTGCTGCCAGTGCACTCTCTGGACTGACTGCACTGTATTCCCACTGGTGCCAGTGCACTCTCTGGACTCACTGCACTGCAACCCCACTGGTGCCAGTGCACTCTCTGGACTCACTACACTGCATCCCCACTGCTGCCAGTGCACTCTCTGGACTCACTGCACTGCATTCCCACTGGTGCCAGTGCACTCTCTGGACTCACTGCACTGCAACCCCACTGGTGCCAGTGCACTCTCTGGACTCACTGCACTGCATCCCCAGGGGTGCCAGTGCACTCTCTGGACTGACTGCACTGCATCCCCACTGGTGCCAGTGCACTCTCTGGACTCACTGCACTGCATACGCAGTAGTGCCAGTGCACTTTATGGAGTCACTGCACTGCATCCCCACTGGTGCCAGTGCACTCTCTGGGCTCGCTGAACTGCATCCCCAGTGGTGCTAGTGCACTCTCTGGACTCACTGCACTGCATCCCCACTGGTGTCAGTGCACTCTCTGGAGTCACTGCACTGCATCCCCAGTGGTGCCAGTGCACTGTCTGGACTCACTGCAGTGCATCCCCACTGGTGCCAGTGCACTCTCTGGAGTCACTGCACTGCATCCCCACTGGTGCCAGTGAACTCTCTGGACTCACTGCACTGCATCCCCACTGGTGCCAGTGCACTCTCTGGACTCACTGCACTGCATCCCCAGTAGTGCCAGTGCACTTTCTGGACTCACTGCACTGCATCCCTAGTGGTGCCAGTGCACTCTCTGGACTCACTGCACTGCATCCCCACTGGTGACAGTGCACTCTCTGGACTCACTGCACTGCATCCCCACTGGTGCCAGTGAACTCTCTGGACTCACTGCACTGCATCCCCACTGGTGACAGTGCACTCTCTGGACTCACTGCAAGGCATCCCCAGTGGTGCCAGTGCACTGTCTGGACTCACTGCACTGCATCCCGACTGGTGCCAGTGCACTCTCTGGAGTCACTGCACTGCATTCCCACTGGTGCCAGCGCACTCTCAGGACTCACTGCACTGCATCCCCACTGGTGCCAGTGCACTCTCTGGACTCACTGCAATGCATCCCCAGTGGTGCCAGTGCACTCTCTGGAGTCACTGCACTGCAACCCCACTGGTGCCAGTGCACTCTCTGGAGTCACTGCACTGCATCCCCAGTGATGCCAGTGCACTCTCTGGACTCACTGCACTGCATCCCCACTGGTGCCAGTGCACTCTCTGGAGACACTGCAGTGCATCCCCAGTGGTGCCAGTGCACTCTCTGGAGTCACTGCTTTGCATCCCCACTGGTGCCATTGCACTCTCTGGACTGACTGCACTGCATCCCCACTGGTGCCAGTGCACTCTCTGGACTCACTGCACTGCATCCCCACTGGTGCCAGTGCACTCTCTGGAGTCACTGCACTGCAACCCCACTGGTGCCAGTGCACTCTCTGGACTCACTACACTGCATCCCCAGTGGTGCCAGTGCACTCTCTGGACTCACTGCACTGCATCTCCAGTGGTGCCAGTGCACTCTCTGGACTCACTGCACTGCATCCCCAGTAGTGCCAGTGCACTTTCTGGACTCACTGCAGTGCATCCCCACTGGTGCCAGTGCACTCTCTGGACTCACTGCACTGCATCCCCACTGGTGCCAGTGCACTCTCTGGAGTCACTGCAGTGCATCCCCAGTGGTGCCAGTGCACTCTCTGGCCTCACTGCACTGCATCCCCACTGGTGCCAGTGCACTCTCTGGAGTCACTGCACTGCATCCCCACTGCTGCCAGTGCACTCTCTGGAGTCACTGCACTGCATCCCCACTGGTAACAGTGCACTCTCTGGACTCACTGCACTGCATCCCCACTGGTGCCAGTGAACTCTCTGGACTCACTGCACTGCATCCCCAGTGGTGCCAGTGCACTCTCTGGACTCATTGCAGTGCATCCCCAGTGGTGCCAGTGCACTCTCTGGAGTCACTGCACTGCATCCCCATTGCTGCCAGTGCACTCTCTGGACTCACTGCACTGCATCCCCACTGGTGCCAGTGCACTCTCTGGACCCACTGCACTGCAACCCCACTGGTGCCAGTGCACTCTCTGGACTCACTGCACTGCATCCCCACTGGTGCCAGTGCACTCTCTGGACTCACTGCACTGCATCCCCACTGGTGCCAGTGCACTCTCTGGACTCACTGCACTGCAACCGCACTGTTGCCAGTGCACTCTCTGGACTCACTGCACTGCATGCCCACTGGTGCCAGTGCACTCTCTGGACTCACTGCACTGCATCCCCACTGGTGCCAGTGCACTCTCTGGACTCACTGCAGTGCATCCCCACTGGTGCCAGTGCACTCTCTGGACTCACTGCACTGCATCCCCACTGGTGCCAGTGCACTCTCTGGAGTCACTGCACTGCATCCCCAGTGGTGCCAGTGCACTCTCTGGACTCACTGCACTGCATCCCCACTGGTGCCAGTGTACTTTCTGGACTCACTGCACTGCATCCCCACTGGTGCCAGTGCACTCTCTGGACTCACTGCACTGCATCCCCACTGGTGCCAGTGCACTCTCTGGAGTCACTGCACTGCATCCCCACTGGTGCCACTATACTCTCTGGAGACACTGCAATGCATCCCCACTGGTGCCAGTGAACTGCCTGGACTCACTGCACTGCATCCCCACTGGTGCCAGTGAACTGCCTGGACTCACTGCACTGCATCCCCACTGGTGCCAGTGCACTCTCTGGATTCACTGCACTGCAACCCCACTGGTGCCAGTGAACTCTCTGGACTCACTACACTGCATCCCCCACTGGTGCCAGTGCACTCTCTGGAGTCACTGCACTGCATCCCCAGTGGTGCCAGTGCACTATAAGGACTCACTGCACTGCATCCCCACTGGTGCCAGTGCACTCTCTGGAGTCACTGCACTGCATCCCCACTGGTGCCAGTGAACTCTCTGGACTCACTGCACTGCATCCCCACTGCTACCAGTGCACTCCCTGGACTCACTGCCCTGCATCCCCACTGGTGCCAGTGCACTCTCTGGACTCACTGCACTGCATCCCCACTGCTGCCAGTGCACTCTCTGGAGTCACTGCACTGCATCCCCAGTGGTGCCAGTGCACTCTCTGGACTCACTGCACTGCATCCCCAGTGGTGCCAGTGCACTCTCTGGAGTCACTGCACTGCATCCCCACTGGTGCCAGTGCACTCTCTGGACTCACTGCACTGCATCCCCAGTGGTGCCAATGCACTCTCTGGACACACTGCACTGCATCCCCAGTGGTGCCAGTGCACACTCTGGAGTCACTGCACTGCATCCCCACTGGTGCCAGTGCACTCTCTAGAGTCACTGCACTCCAACGCCACTGGTACCAGTGCACTCTCTGGACTCACTGCACTGCATCCCCACTGGTGCCAGTGCACTGTCTGGAGTCACTGCACTGCATCCCCACTGGTGCCAGTGCACTCTCTGGACTCACTGCACTGCATCCCCACTGGTGCCAGTGCACTCTCTAGACTCACTGCACTGCATCCCCACTGCTGCCAGTGCACTCTCTGGAGTCACTGCACTGCATCCCCACTGGTGCCAGTGCACTCTCTGGACTCACTGCACTGCATCCCCAGTGGTGCCAGTGCACTCTCTGGAGTCACTGCACTGCATTCCCACTGGTGCCAATGCACTCTCTGGACTCACTGCACTGCATCCCCACTGGTGCCAGTGCACTCTCTGGAGACACTGCAGTGCATCCCCACTGGTTCCAGTGCACTCTCTCAACTCACTGCACTGCATTCCCACTGGTGCCAGTGCACTCTCTGGACTCACTGCTTTGCATCCCCACTGGTGCCATTGCACTCTCTGGACTGACTGCACTGCATCCCCACTGGTGCCAGTGCACTCTCTGGACTCACTGCACTGCAACCCCACTGGTGCCAGTGCACTCTCTGGACTCACTGCACTGCATCCCCACTGGTGCCAGTGAACTCTCTGGACTCACTGCACTGCATCCCCACTGGTGCCAGTGCACTCTCTGGACTCATTGCACTGCATCCCCAGTGGTGCCAGTGCACTCTCTGGAGTCACTGCACTGCATCCCCATTGCTGCCAGTGCACTCTCTGGACTCACTGCACTGCATCCCCACTGGTGCCAGTGCACTCTCTGGACTCACTGCACTGCAACCCCACTGGTGCCAGTGCACTCTCTGGACTCACTGCACTGCATCCCCACTGGTGCCAGTGCACTCTCTGGACTCACTGCACTGCAACACCAGTGGTGCCAGTGCACTCTCTGGACTCACTGCACTGCATCCCCAGTAGTGCCAGTGCACTTTCTGGAGACACTGCACTGCATCCCTAGTGGTGCCAGTGCACTCTCTGGACTCACTGCACTGCATCCCCAGTGGTGCCAGTGCACTCTCTGGACTCACTGCACTGCATCCCCAGTAGTGCCAGTGCACTCTCTGGAGTCACTGCACTGCAACCCCACTGGTGCCAGTGCACTCTCTGGAGTCACTGCACTGCATCCCCAGTGGTGCCAGTGCACTCTCTGGACTCACTGCACTGCATCCCCACTGGTGCCAGTGCACTCTCTGGAGACACTGCAGTGCATCCCCAGTGGTGCCAGTGCACTCTCTGGAGTCACTGCTTTGCATCCCCACTGGTGCCATTGCACTCGCTGGACTGACTGCACTGCATCCCCACTGGTGCCAGTGCACTCTCTGCACTCACTGCACTGCATACCCACTGGTGCCAGTGCACTCTCTGGACTCACTACACTGCATCCCCAGTGGTGCCAGTGCACTCTCTGGACTCACTGCACTGCATCTCCACTGGTGCCAGTGCACTCTCTGGACTCACTGCACTGCATCCCCAGTAGTGCCAGTTCACTTTCTGGACTCACTGCAGTGCATCCCCACTGGTGCCAGTGCACTCTCTGGACTCACTGCACTGCATCCCCACTGGTGCCAGTGCACTCTCTGGAGTCACTGCAGTGCATCCCCAGTGGTGCCAGTGCACTCTCTGGACTCACTGCACTGCATCCCCACTGGTGCCAGTGCACTCTCTGGAGTCACTGCACTGCATCCCCACTGCTGCCAGTGCACTCTCTGGAGTCACTGCACTGCATCCCCACTGGTAACAGTGCACTCTCTGGACTCACTGCACTGCATCCCCACTGGTGCCAGTGAACTCTCTGGACTCACTGCACTGCATCCCCAGTGGTGCCAGTGCACTCTCTGGACTCATTGCACTGCATCCCCAGTGGTGCCAGTGCACTCTCTGGAGTCACTGCACTGCATCCCCATTGCTGCCAGTGCACTCTCTGGACTCACTGCACTGCATCCCCACTGGTGCCAGTGCACTCTCTGGACTCACTGCACTGCAACCCCACTGGTGCCAGTGCACTCTCTGGACTCACTGCACTGCATCCCCACTGGTGCCAGTGCACTCTCTGGAGTCACTGCACTGCATCCCCACTGCTGCCAGTGCACTCTCTGGAGTCACTGCACTGCATCCCCACTGGTAACAGTGCACTCTCTGGACTCACTGCACTGCATCCCCACTGGTGCCAGTGAACTCTCTGGACTCACTGCACTGCATCCCCAGTGGTGCCAGTGCACTCTCTGGACTCATTGCACTGCATCCCCAGTGGTGCCAGTGCACTCTCTGGAGTCACTGCACTGCATCCCCATTGCTGCCAGTGCACTCTCTGGACTCACTGCACTGCATCCCCACTGGTGCCAGTGCACTCTCTGGACTCACTGCACTGCAACCCCACTGGTGCCAGTGCACTCTCTGGACTCACTGCACTGCAACCCCACTGGTGCCAGTGCACTCTCTGGACTCACTGCACTGCATCCCCACTGGTGCCAGTGCACTCTCTGGAGTCACTGCACTGCATCCCCAGTGGTGCCAGTGCACTCTCTGGACTCACTGCACTGCATCCCCACTGGTGCCAGTGCACTTTCTGGACTCACTGCACTGCAACCCCACTGGTGCCAGTGCACTCTCTGGACTCACTGCACTGCATCCCCACTGGTGCCAGTGCACTCTCTGGAGTCACTGCACTGCATCCCCACTGGTGCCACTATACTCTCTGGAGACACTGCACTGCATCCCCACTGGTGCCAGTGAACTGCCTGGACTCACTGCACTGCATCCCCACTGGTGCCAGTGAACTGCCTGGACTCACTGCACTGCATCCCCACTGGTGCCAGTGCACTCTCTGGATTCACTGCACTGCAACCCCACTGGTGCCAGTGAACTCTCTGGACTCACTACACTGCATCCGCACTGGTGCCAGTGCACTCTCTGGAGTCACTGCACTGCATCCCCAGTGGTGCCAGTGCACTATAAGGACTCACTGCACTGCATCCCCACTGGTGCCAGTGCACTCTCTGGACTCACTGCACTGCATCCCCACTGGTGCCAGTGAACTCTCTGGACTCACTGCACTGCATCCCCACTGGTGCCAGTGCACTCTCTGGAGTCACTGCACTGCATCCCCACTGGTGCCAGTGAACTCTCTGGACTCACTGCACTGCATCCCCACTGCTACCAGTGCACTCCCTGGACTCACTGCCCTGCATCCCCACTGGTGCCAGTGCACTCTCTGGACTCACTGCACTGCATCCCCACTGCTGCCAGTGCACTCTCTGGAGTCACTGCACTGCATCCCCAGTGGTGCCAGTGCACTCTCTGGACTCACTGCACTGCATCCCCAGTGGTGCCAGTGCACTCTCTGGAGTCACTGCACTGCATCCCCACTGGTGCCAGTGCACTCTCTGGACTCACTGCACTGCATCCCCACTGGTGCCAGTGCACTCTCTGGACTCACTGCACTGCATCCCCACTGGTGCCAGTGCACTGTCTGGAGTCACTGCACTGCATCCCCACTGGTGCCAGTGCACTCTCTGGACTCACTGCACTGCATCCCCACTGCTGCCAGAGCACTCTCTGGAGTCACTGCACTGCATCCCCACTGGTGCCAGTGCACTCTCTGGACTCACTGCACTGCATCACCGTGCTGCCAGTGCACTCTCTAGACTCACTGCACTGCATCCCCAGTGGTGCCAGTGCACTCTCTGGACTCACTGCACTGCATCCCCAGTGGTGCCAGTGCACTCTCTGGACTCACTGCACTGCATCCCCACTGCTGCCAGTGCACTCTCTGGAGTCACTGCACGGCATCCCCACTGGTGCCAATGCACTCTCTGGACTCACTGCACTGCATCCCCACTGGTGCCAGTGCACTCTCTGGAGTCACTGCTTTGCATCCCCACTGGTGCCACTGCACTCTCTGGACTCACTGCACTGCATCCCCACTGGTGCCAGTGCACTCTCTGGACTCACTGCACTGCAACCCCACTGGTGCCAGTGCACTCTCTGGACTCACTGCACTGCATCCCCACTGGTGCCAGTGAACTCTCTGGACTCACTGCACTGCATCCCCACTGGTGCCAGTGCACTCTCTGGAGTCACTGCACTGCGTCCCCAGTGGTGCCAGTGCACTCTCTGGACTTACTGCACTGCATCCCCACTGCTGCCAGTGCACTCTCTGGACTCACTGCACTGTATTCCCACTGGTGCCAGTGCACTCTCTGGACTCACTGCACTGCAACCCCACTGGTGCCAGTGCACTCTCTGGACTCACTACACTGCATCCCCACTGCTGCCAGTGCACTCTCTGGACTCACTGCACTGCATTCCCACTGGTGCCAGTGTACTCTCTGGACTCACTGCACTGCAACCCCACTGGTGCCAGTGCACTCTCTGGACTCACTGCACTGCATCCCCAGGGGTGCCAGTGCACTCTCTGGACTGACTGCACTGCATCCCCACTGGTGCCAGTGCACTCTCTGGACTCACTGCACTGCATACGCAGTAGTGCCAGTGCACTTTATGGAGTCACTGCACTGCATCCCTAGTGGAGCCAGTGCACTCTCTGGACTCACTGCACTGCATCCCCACTGGTGCCAGTGCACTCTCTGGACTCACTGCACTGCATCCCCACTGGTGCCAGTGCAGTCTCTGGAGTCACTGCACTGCATCCCCAGTGGTGCCAGTGCACTGTCTGGACTCACTGCAGTGCATCCCCACTGGTGCCAGTGCACTCTCTGGAGTCACTGCACTGCATCCCCACTGGTGCCAGTGAACTCTCTGGACTCACTGCACTGCATCCCCACTGGTGCCAGTGCACTCTCTGGACTCACTGCACTGCATCCCCAGTAGTGCCAGTGCACTTTCTGGACTCACTGCACTGCATCCCTAGTGGTGCCAGTGCACTCTCTGGACTCACTGCACTGCATCCCCACTGGTGACAGTGCACTCTCTGGACTCACTGCACTGCATCCCCACTGGTGCCAGTGAACTCTCTGGACTCACTGCACTGCATCCCAACTGGTGACAGTGCACTCTCTGGACTCACTGCACGGCATCCCCAGTGGTGCCAGTGCACTGTCTGGACTCACTGCACTGCATCCCGACTGGTGCCAGTGCACTCTCTGGAGTCACTGCACTGCATTCCCACTGGTGCCAGCGCACTCTCAGGACTCACTGCACTGCATCCCCACTGGTGCCAGTGCACTCTCTGGACTCACTGCAATGCATCCCCAGTGGTGCCAGTGCACTCTCTGGAGTCACTGCACTGCATCCCCACTGGTGCCAGTGCACTCTCTGGAGTCACTGCACTGCATCCCCAGTGATGCCAGTGCACTCTCTGGACTCACTGCACTGCATCCCCACTGGTGCCAGTGCACTCTCTGGAGACACTGCAGTGCATCCCCAGTGGTGCCAGTGCACTCTCTGGAGTCACTGCTTTGCATCCCCACTGGTGCCATTGCACTCTCTGGACTGACTGCACTGCATCCCCACTGGTGCCAGTGCACTCTCTGCACTCACTGCACTGCATACCCACTGGTGCCAGTGCACTCTCTGGAGTCACTGCACTGCAACCCCACTGGTGCCAGTGCACTCTCTGGACTCACTACACTGCATCCCCAGTGGTGCCAGTGCACTCTCTGGACTCACTGCACTGCATCTCCACTGGTGCCAGTGCACTCTCTGGACTCACTGCACTGCAACCCCACTGGTGCCAGTGCACTCTCTGGACTCACTGCACTGCATCCCCAGTGGTGCCACGGCACTCTCTGGACTCACTGCACTGCATCCCCACTGGTGCCAGTGCACTCTCTGGACTCACTGCACTGCAACCCCACTGGTGCCAGTGCACTCTCTGGACTCACTGCACTGTATTCCCACTGGTGCCAGTGCACTCTCTGGACTCACTGCACTGCAACCCCACTGGTGCCAGTGCACTCTCTGGACTCACTACACTGCATCCCCACTGGTGCCAGTGCACTCTCTGGACTCACTGCACTGCATTCCCACTGGTGCCAGTGCACTCTCTGGACTCACTGCACTGCAACCCCACTGGTGCCAGTGCACTCTCTGGACTCACTGCACTGCATCCCCAGTGGTGCCAGTGCACTCTCTGGACTGACTGCACTGCATCCCCACTGGTGCCAGTGCACTCTCTGGACTCACTGCACTGCATACCCAGTAGTGCCAGTGCACTTTATGGAGTCACTGCACTGCATCCCTAGTGGAGCCAGTGCACTCTCTGGACTCACTGCACTGCATCCCCACTGGTGCCAGTGCACTCTCTGGACTCACTGCACTGCATCCCCACTGGTGCCAGTGCAGTCTATGGAGTCACTGCACTGCATCCCCAGTGGTGCCAGTGCACTGTCTGGACTCACTGCAGTGCATCCCCACTGGTGCCAGTGCACTCTCTGGAGTCACTGCACTGCATCCCCACTGGTGCCAGTGAACTCTCTGGACTCACTGCACTGCATCCCCACTGGTGCCAGTGCACTCTCTGGACTCACTGCACTGCATCCCCAGTAGTGCCAGTGCACTTTCTGGACTTACTGCACTGCATCCCTAGTGGTGCCAGTGCACTCTCTGGACTCACTGCACTGCATCCCCACTAGTGACAGTGCACTCTCTGGACTCACTGCACTGCATCCCCACTGGTGCCAGTGAACTCTCTGGACTCACTGCACTGCATCCCCAGTGGTGCCAGTGCACTCTCTGGACTCACTGCAGTGCATCCCCAGTGGTGCCAGTGCACTGTCTGGACTCACTGCACTGCATCCCAACTGGTGCCAGTGCACTCTCTGGAGTCACTGCACTGCATTCCCACTGGTGCCAGTGCACTCTCAGGACTCACTGCACTGCATCCCCACTGCTGCCAGTGCACTCTCTGGACTCACTGCAATGCATCCCCAGTGGTGCCAGTGCACTCTCTGGAGTCACTGCACTGCAACCCCACTGGTGCCAGTGCACTCTCTGGAGTCACTGCACTGCATCCCCAGTGATGCCAGTGCACTCTCTGGACTCACTGCACTGCATCCCCACTGGTGCCAGTGCACTCTCTGGAGACACTGCAGTGCATCCCCACTGGTGCCAGTGCACTCTCTGGAGTCACTGCTTTGCATCCCCACTGGTGCCATTGCACTCTCTGGACTGACTGCACTGCATCCCCACTGGTGCCAGTGCACTCTCTGCACTCACTGCACTGCATACCCACTGGTGCCAGTGCACTCTCTGGAGTCACTGCACTGCATCCCCACTGGTGCCAGTGCACTCTCTGGAGTCACTGCAGTGCATCCCCAGTGGTGCCAGTGCACTCTCTGGACTCACTGCACTGCATCCCCACTGGTGCCAGTGCACTCTCTGGAGTCACTGCACTGCATCCCCACTGCTGCCAGTGCACTCTCTGGAGTCACTGCACTGCATCCCCACTGGTGACAGTGCACTCTCTGGACTCACTGCACTGCATCCCCACTGGTGCCAGTGAACTCTCTGGACTCACTGCACTGCATCCCCACTGGTGCCAGTGCACTCTCTGGACTCACTGCAGTGCATCCCCAGTGGTGCCAGTGCACTGTCTGGACTCACTGCACTGCATCCCGACTGGTGCCAGTACACTCTCTGGAGTCACTGCACTGCATCCCCACTGGTGCCAGTGCACTCTCAGGACTCACTGCACTGCATCCCCACTGGTGCCAGTGCACTCTCTGGACTCACTGCAATGCATTCCCAGTGGTGCCAGTGCACTCTCTGGAGTCACTGCACTGCAACCCCAGTGGTACCAGTGCACTCTCTGGAGTCACTGCACTGCATCCCCAGTGATGCCAGTGCACTCTCTGGACTCACTGCACTGCATCCCCACTGGTGCCAGTGCACTCTCTGGAGACACTGCAGTGCATCCCCAGTGTTGCCAGTGCACTCTCTGGAGTCACTGCTTTGCATCCCCACTGGTGCCAGTGAACTCTCTGGACTGACTGCACTGCATCCCCACTGGTGCCAGTGCACTCTCTGCACTCACTGCACTGCATACCCACTGGTGCCAGTGCACTCTCTGGAGTCACTGCACTGCAACCCCACTGGTGCCAGTGCACTCTCTGGACTCACTACACTGCATCCCCAGTGGTGCCAGTGCACTCTCTGGACTCACTGCACTGCATCTCCACTGGTGCCAGTGCACTCTCTGGACTCACTGCACTGCATCCCCAGTAGTGCCAGTGCACTTTCTGGACTCACTGCAGTGCATCCCCACTGGTGCCAGTGAACTCTCTGGACTCACTGCACTGCATTCCCAGTGGTGCCAGTGCACTCTCTGGACTCACTGCACTGCATCCCCACTGGTGCCAGTGCACTTTCTGGACTCACTGCAGTGCATCCCCACTGGTGCCAGTGCACTCTCTGGACTCACTGCACTGCATCCCCACTGGTGCCAGTGAACTCTCTGGACTCACTGCACTGCATCCCCACTGGTGCCAGTGAACTCTCTGGACTCACTGCACTGCATTCCCAGTGGTGCCAGTGCACTCTCTGGACTCACTGCACTGCATCCCCACTGGTGCCAGTGCACTTTCTGTTGTCACTGCACTGCATCCCTAGTGGTGCCAGTGAACTCTCTGGACTCACTGCACTGAATCCCCGGTGGTGCCAGTGCACTCTCTGGACTCACTGCACTGCATCCCCACTGGTGCCAGTGCACTCTCTGGAGTCACTGCAGTGCATCCCCACTGGTGCCAGTGCACTCTCTGGATTCACTGCACTGCATCCCCACTGGTGCCAGTGCACTCTAAGGACTCACTACACTGCACTGCATCCCCAGTGGTGCCAGTGAACTCTCTGGACTCACTGCACTGCATCCCCAGTGGTGCCAGTGAACTCTCTGGACTCACTGCACTGCATCCCCAGTGGTGCCAGTGCACTCTCTGGACTCACTGCACTGCATCCCCACTGGTGCCAGTGCACTCTCTGGACTCACTGCACTACATCCCCACTGGTGCCAGTGCACTCTCTGGACTCACTGCACTGCATCCCCAAGAGTGCCAGTGCACTCTCTGGAGTCACTGCTTTGCATCCCCACTGGTGCCAGTGCACTCTCTGGACTCACTGCACTACATCCCCACTGGTGCCAGTGCACTCTCTGGACTCACTGCACTGCATCCCCACTGGTGCCAGTGCACTCTCTGGACTCACTGCACTGCATCCCCACTGCTGCCAGAGCACTCTCTGGAGTCACTGCACTGCATCCCCACTGGTGCCAGTGCACTCTCTGGACTCACTGCACTGCATCACCACTGCTGCCAGTGCACTCTCTAGACTCACTGCACTGCATCCCCACTGGTGCCAGTGCACTCTCTGGACTCACTGCACTGCATCCCCAATGGTGCCAGTGCACTCTCTGGACTCACTGCACTGCATCTCCAGTAGTGCCAGTGCACTTTCTGGAGTCACTGCACTGCATCCCCAGTGGTGCCAGTGCACTCTCTGGACTCACTGCACTGCATTCCCACTGGTGCCAGTGCACTCTCTGGACTCACTGCACTCCATCCCCAGTGGTGCCAGTGCACTCTCTGGACTCACTGCACTGCATCCCCACTGGTGCCAGTGCACTCTCTGGAATCACTGCACTACATCCCCACTGGTGCCAGTGCACTCTCTGGACTCACTGCACTGCATCCCTAGTGGTGCCAGTGCACTCTCTGGAGTCACTGCTTTGCATCCCCACTGGTGCCAGTGCACTCTCTGGACTCACTGCACTACATCCCCACTGGTGCCAGTGCACTCTCTGGACTCACTGCACTGCATTCCCAGTGGTGCCAGTGCACTCTCTGGACTCACTGCACTGCATCCCCACTGGTGCCAGGGCACTTTCTGGAGTCACTGCACTGCATCCCTAGTGGTGCCAGTAAACTCTCTGGACTCACTGCACTGAATCCCCGGTGGTGCCAGTGCACTCTCTGGACTCACTGCACTGCATCCCCACTGGTGCCAGTGCACTCTCTGGAGTCACTGCAGTGCATCCCCACTGGTGCCAGTGCACTCTCTGGACTCACTGCACTGCATTCCCAGTGGTGCCAGTGCACTCTCTGGACTCACTGCACTGCATCCCCACTGGTGCCAGTGCACTTTCTGGAGTCACTGCACTGCATCCCTAGTGGTGCCAGTGAACTCTCTGGACTCACTGCACTGAATCCCCGGTGGTGCCAGTGCACTCTCTGGACTCACTGCACTGCATCCCCACTGGTGCCAGTGCACTCTCTGGAGTCACTGCAGTGCATCCCCACTGGTGCCAGTGCACTCTCTGGACTCACTGCACTGCATCCCCACTGGTGCCAGTGCACTCTAAGGACTCACTACACTGCACTGCATCCCCAGTGGTGCCAGTGAACTCTCTGGACTCACTGCACTGCATCCCCAGCGGTGCCAATGAACTCTCTGGACTCACTGCACTGCATCCCCAGTGGTGCCAGTGCACTCTCTGGACTCACTGCACTGCATCCCCACTGGTGCCAGTGCACTCTCTGGACTCACTGCACTACATCCCCACTGGTGCCAGTGCACTCTCTGGACTCACTGCACTGCATCCCCACTGGTGCCAGTGCACTCTCTGGACTCACTGCACTGCATCCCCACTGCTGCCAGAGCACTCTCTGGAGTCACTGCACTGCATCCCCACTGGTGCCAGTGCACTCTCTGGACTCACTGCACTGCATCACCACTGGTGCCAGTGCACTCTCTGGACTCACTGCACTGCATCCCCACTGCTGCCAGAGCACTCTCTGCAGTCACTGCACTGCATCCCTAGTGGTGCCAGTGCACTCTCTGGACTCACTGCACTGCATCACCACTGCTGCAAGTGCACTCTCTAGACTCACTGCACTGCATCCCCACTGGTGCCAGTGCACTCTCTGGACTCACTGCACTGCAACCCCACTGGTGCCAGTGCACTCTCTGGACTCACTGCACTGCATCCCCACTGGTGCCAGTGCACTCTCTGGAGTCAGTGCACTGCATCCCCACTGGTGCCAATGCACTCTCTGGACTCACTGCACTGCATCCCCAGTGGTGCCAGTGCACTCTCTGGAGACACTGCACTGCATCCCCACTGGTGCCAGTGCACTCTCTCAACTCACTGCACTGCATTCCCACTGGTGCCAGTGCACTCTCTGGACTCACTGCTTTGCATTCCCACTGGTGCCATTGCACTCTCTGGACTCACTGCACTGCATCCCCACTGGTGCCAGTGCACTCTCTGGACTCACTGCACTGCATCCCCACTGGTGCCAGTGCACTCTCTGGACTCACTGCACTGCATCCCCACTGCTGCCAGTGCACTCTCTGGACTCACTGCACTGCATCTCCAGTAGTGCCAGTGCACTTTCTGGAGTCACTGCACTGCATCCCCAGTGGTGCCAGTGCACTCTCTGGACTCACTGCACTGCATTCCCACTGGTGCCAGTGCACTCTCTGGACTCACTGCTTTGCATCCCCACTGGTGCCATTGCACTCTCCGGACTCACTGCAGTGCATCCCCACTGGTGCCAGTGCACTCTCTGGACTCACTGCACTACATCCCCACTGGTGCCAGTGCACTCTCTGGACTCACTGCTTTGCATCCCCACTGGTGCCAGTGCACTCTCTGGAGTCACTGCTTTGCATCCCCACTGGTGCCAGTGCACTCTCTGGACTCACTGCACTACATCCCCACTGGTGCCAGTGCACTCTCTGGACTCACTACACTGCATCCCCACTGGTGCCAGTGCACTCTCTGGACTCACTGCACTGCATCCCCAGCAGTGCCAGTGCACTTTCTGGAGTCACTTCACTGCATCCCTAGTGGTGCCAGTGCACTCTCTGGAGTCACTGCACTGCATCCCCAGTGGTGCCAGTGCACTCTCTGGACTCACTGCACTGCCTCCCCACTGGTGCCAGTGCACTCTCTGGAGTCACTGCTCTGCATCCCCACTGGTGCCAGTGCACTGTCTGGACTCACTGCAGTGCATCCCCACTGGTGCCAGTGCACTCCCTGGACTCACTGCACTGCATCCCCACTGGTGCCAGTGCACTCTCTGGAGTCACTGCACTGCATCCCCAGTGGTGCCAGTGCACTCTCTGCACTCACTGCACTGCATCCCCACTGGTGCCAGTGCACTGTCTGGACTCACTGCAGTGCATCCCCACTGGTGCCAGTGCACTCTCTGGAGTCACTGCACTGCATCCCCACTGGTGCCAGTGAACTCTCTGGACTCACTGCACTGCATGCCCACTGTTGCCAGTGCACTCTCTGGACTCACTGCACTGCATCCCCAGTAGTGCCAGTGAACTCTCTGGACTCACTGCACTGCATCCCCACTGGTGCCAGTGCACTCTCTGGACTCATTGCACTGCACGCCCACTGGTGCCAGTGCACTCTCGGGACTCACTGCACTGCATCCCCACTGGTGCCAGTGCACTCTCTGCACTCACTGCACTGCATCCCCACTGGTGCCAGTGCACTCTCTGGACTCACTGCACTGCATTCCCACTGGTGCCAGTGCACTCTCTAGAGTCACTGCACTGATCCGCAGTGGTGCCAGTGCACTCTCTGGACTCACTGCACTGCATCCCCACTGGTACCAGTGCACTCTCTGGACTCACTGCACTGCATCCCCACTGGTGCCAGTGCACTCTCTGGACTCACTGCACTGCATCCCCACTGGTGCCAATGCACTCTCTGGACTCACTGCACTGCATAACCACTGCTGACAGTGCACTCTCTGGAGACACTGCAGTGCATCCGCACTGGTTCCAGTGCACTCTCTCAACTCACTGCACTGCATTCCCACTGGTGCCAGTGCACTCTCTGGACTCACTGCTTTGCATCCCCACTGGTGCCATTGCACTGTCTGGAGTCACTGCACTGCATCCCCACTTGTGCCAGTGCACTCTCTGTACTCACTGCACTGCATCCCCACTGGTGCCAGTGCACTCTCTGGGCTCACTGAACTGCATCCCCACTGGTGCCAGTGGACTCTCTGGACTCACTGCACTGCATCCCCACTGGTGCCAGTGCACTCTCTGGAGTCACTGCACTGCATCCCCAGTGGTGCCAGTGCACTCTCTGGACTCACTGCACTGCATCCCCACAGATGCCAGTGCACTCTCTGGACTCACTGCACTGCATCCCCACTGGTGCCAGTGCACTCTCTGGACTCACTGCACTGCATCCCCAGTGGTGCCAGTGCACTCTCTGGACTCACTACACTGCATCCCCACTGGTGCCAGTGCACTCTCTGGACTCACTGCACTGCATCCCCAGTGGTGCCAGTGCACTCTCTGGACTCACTGCACTGCATCCCGACTGGTGCCAGTGCACTCTCTGGACTCACTGCACTGCATCTCCAGTAGTGCCAGTGCACTTTCTGGAGTCACTGCACTGCATCCCTAGTGGTGCCAGTGCACTCTCTGGACTCACTGCACTGCATCCCCAGTGGTGCCACGGCACTCTCTGGACTCACTACACTGCATCCCCACTGGTGCCAGTGCACTCTCTGGACTCACTGCACTGCATACCCACTGCTGCCAGTGCACTCTCTGGACTCACTGCACTGTATTCCCACTGGTGCCAGTGCACTCTCTGGACTCACTGCACTGCAACCCCACTGGTGCCAGTGCACTCTCTGGACTCACTACACTGCATCCCCACTGGTGCCAGTGCACTCTCTGGACTCACTGCACTGCATTCCCACTGGTGCCAGTGCACTCTCTGGACTCACTGCACTGCAACCCCACTGGTGCCAGTGCACTCTCTGGACTCACTGCACTGCATCCCCAGTGGTGCCAGTGCACTTTCTGGACTGACTGCACTGCATCCCCACTGGTGCCAGTGCACTCTCTGGACTCACTGCACTGCATACCCAGTAGTGCCAGTGCACTTTATGGAGTCACTGCACTGCATCCCTAGTGGAGCCAGTGCACTCTCTGGACTCACTGCACTGCATCCCCACTGGTGCCAGTGCACTCTCTGGACTCACTGCACTGCATCCCCACTGGTGCCAGTGCAGTCTATGGAGTCACTGCACTGCATCCCCAGTGGTGCCAGTGCACTGTCTGGACTCACTGCAGTGCATCCCCACTGGTGCCAGTGCACTCTCTGGAGTCACTGCACTGCATCCCCACTGGTGCCAGTGAACTCTCTGGACTCACTGCACTGCATCCCCACTGGTGCCAGTGCACTCTCTGGACTCACTGCACTGCATCCCCAGTAGTGCCAGTGCACTTTCTGGACTCACTGCACTGCATCCCTAGTGGTGCCAGTGCACTCTCTGGACTCACTGCACTGCATCCCCACTGGTGACAGTGCACTCTCTGGACTCACTGCACTGCATCCCCACTGGTGCCAGTGAACTCTCTGGAGACACTGCAGTGCATCCCCACTGGTGCCAGTGCACTCTCTGGAGTCACTGCTTTGCATCCCCACTGGTGCCATTGCACTCTCTGGACTGACTGCACTGCATCCCCACTGGTGCCAGTGCACTCTCTGCACTCACTGCACTGCATACCCACTGGTGCCAGTGCACTCTCTGGAGTCACTGCACTGCATCCCCAGTGGTGCCAGTGCACTCTCTGGAGTCACTGCAGTGCATCCCCAGTGGTGCCATTGCACTCTCTGGACTGACTGCACTGCATCCCCACTGGTGCCAGTGCACTCTCTGCACTCACTGCACTGCATACCCACTGGTGCCAGTGCACTCTCTGGAGTCACTGCACTGCATCCCCACTGGTGCCAGTGCACTCTCTGGAGTCACTGCAGTGCATCCCCAGTGGTGCCAGTGCACTCTCTGGACTCACTGCACTGCATCCCCACTGGTGCCAGTGCACTCTCTGGAGTCACTGCACTGCATCCCCACTGCTGCCAGTGCACTCTCTGGAGTCACTGCACTGCATCCCCACTGGTGACAGTGCACTCTCTGGACTCACTGCACTGCATCCCCACTGGTGCCAGTGAACTCTCTGGACTCACTGCACTGCATCCCCACTGGTGCCAGTGCACTCTCTGGACTCACTGCAGTGCATCCCCAGTGGTGCCAGTGCACTGTCTGGACTCACTGCACTGCATCCCGACTGGTGCCAGTACACTCTCTGGAGTCACTGCACTGCATCCCCACTGGTGCCAGTGCACTCTCAGGACTCACTGCACTGCATCCCCACTGGTGCCAGTGCACTCTCTGGACTCACTGCAATGCATTCCCAGTGGTGCCAGTGCACTCTCTGGAGTCACTGCACTGCAACCCCAGTGGTGCCAGTGCACTCTCTGGAGTCACTGCACTGCATCCCCAGTGATGCCAGTGCACTCTCTGGACTCACTGCACTGCATCCCCACTGGTGCCAGTGCACTCTCTGGAGACACTGCAGTGCATCCCCAGTGTTGCCAGTGCACTCTCTGGAGTCACTGCTTTGCATCCCCACTGGTGCCAGTGAACTCTCTGGACTGACTGCACTGCATCCCCAGTGGTGCCAGTGCACTCTCTGGACTCACTGCACTGCATCCCCACTGGTGCCAGTGCACTCTCTGGAGTCACTGCACTGCATCCCCACTGGTGCCAGTGCACTGTCTGGACTCACTGCACTGCATCCCCACTGGTGCCAGTGCACTCTCTGGAGTCACTGCACTGCATCCCCACTGGTGCCAGTGAACTCTCTGGACTCACTGCACTGCATGCCCACTGGTGCCAGTGCACTCTCTGGACTCACTGCACTGCATCCCCAGTAGTGCCAGTGAACTCTCTGGACTCACTGCACTGCATCCCCACTGGTGCCAGTGCACTCTCTGGACTCATTGCACTGCACGCCCACTGGTGCCAGTGCACTCTCGGGACTCACTGCACTGCATCCCCACTGGTGCCAGTGCACTCTCTGCACTCACTGCACTGCATCCCCAGTGGTGCCAGTGAACTCTCTGGACTCACTGCACTGCATCCCCACTGGTGCCAGTGCACTCTCTAGAGTCACTGCACTGCATCCCCACTGGTGCCAGTTCACTCTCTAGAGTCACTGCACTGATCCGCAGTGGTGCCAGTGCACTCTCTGGACTCACTGCACTGCATCCCCACTGGTACCAGTGCACTCTCTGGACTCACTGCAATGCATCCCCAGTGGTGCCAGTGCACTCTCTGGAGACACTGCAGTGCATCCCCACTGGTGCCTGTGCACTCTCTGGACTCACTGCACTGCAACCCCACTGGTGCCAGTGCACTCTCTGGACTCACTACACTGCATCCCCACTGGTGCCAGTGCACACTCTGGACTCACTGCACTGCATCTCCACTGGTGCCAGTGCACTCTCTGGACTCACTGCACTGCATCCCCAGTAGTGCCAGTGCACTTTCTGGAGTCACTGCACTGCATCTCCAGTAGTGCCAGTGCACTTTCTGGAGTCACTGCACTGCATCCCTAGTGGTGCCAGTGCACTCTCTGGACTCACTGCACTGCATCCCCAGTGGTGCCACGGCACTCTCTGGACTCACTGCACTGCATCCCCACTGGTGCCAGTGCACTCTCTGGACTCATTGCACTGCACGCCCACTGGTGCCAGTGCACTCTCGGGACTCACTGCACTGCATCCCCACTGGTGCCAGTGCACTCTCTGGACTCACTGCACTGCATCCCCACTGGTGCCAGTGCACTCTCTGGACTCACTGCACTGCATCCCCACTGGTGCCAGTGCACTCTCTAGAGTCACTACACTGCATCCCCACTGGTGCCAGTGCACTCTCTGCACTCACTGCACTGCATCCCCACTGGTGCCAGTGCACTGTCTGGACTCACTGCAGTGCATCCCCACTGGTGCCAGTGCACTCTCTGGAGTCACTGCACTGCATCCCCACTGGTGCCAGTGAACTCTCTGGACTCACTGCACTGCATGCCCACTGTTGCCAGTGCACTCTCTGGACTCACTGCACTGCATCCCCAGTAGTGCCAGTGAACTCTCTGGACTCACTGCACTGCATCCCCACTGGTGCCAGTGCACTCTCTGGACTCATTGCACTGCACGCCCACTGGTGCCAGTGCACTCTCGGGACTCACTGCACTGCATCCCCACTGGTGCCAGTGCACTCTCTGCACTCACTGCACTGCATCCCCACTGGTGCCAGTGCACTCTCTGGACTCACTGCACTGCATTCCCACTGGTGCCAGTGCACTCTCTAGAGTCACTGCACTGATCCGCAGTGGTGCCAGTGCACTCTCTGGACTCACTGCACTGCATCCCCACTGGTACCAGTGCACTCTCTGGACTCACTGCACTGCATCCCCACTGGTGCCAGTGCACTCTCTGGACTCACTGCACTGCATCCCCACTGGTGCCAATGCACTCTCTGGACTCACTAAACTGCATAACCACTGCTGACAGTGCACTCTCTGGAGACACTGCAGTGCATCCGCACTGGTTCCAGTGCACTCTCTCAACTCACTGCACTGCATTCCCACTGGTGCCAGTGCACTCTCTGGACTCACTGCTTTGCATCCCCACTGGTGCCAGTGCACTCTCTGGGCTCACTGAACTGCATCCCCACTGGTGCCAGTGGACTCTCTGGACTCACTGCACTGCATCCCCACTGGTGCCAGTGCACTCTCTGGAGTCACTGCACTGCATCCCCAGTGGTGCCAGTGCACTCTCTGGACTCACTGCACTGCATCCCCACAGATGCCAGTGCACTCTCTGGACTCACTGCACTGCATCCCCACTGGTGCCAGTGCACTCTCTGGACTCACTGCACTGCAACCCCACTGGTGCCAGTGCACTCTCTGGACTCACTACACTGCATCCCCACTGGTGCCAGTGCACTCTCTGGACTCACTGCACTGCATCCCCAGTGGTGCCAGTGCACTCTCTGGACTCACTGCACTGCATCCCGACTGGTGCCAGTGCACTCTCTGGACTCACTGCACTGCATCTCCAGTAGTGCCAGTGCACTTTCTGGAGTCACTGCACTGCATCCCTAGTGGTGCCAGTGCACTCTCTGGACTCACTGCACTGCATCCCCAGTGGTGCCACGGCACTCTCTGGACTCACTGCACTGCATCCGCAGTGGTGCCAGTGCACTCTCTGGACTCACTGCACTGCATACCCACTGCTGCCAGTGCACTCTCTGGACTCACTGCACTGTATTCCCACTGGTGCCAGTGCACTCTCTGGACTCACTGCACTGCAACCCCACTGGTGCCAGTGCACTCTCTGGACTCACTACACTGCATCCCCACTGGTGCCAGTGCACTCTCTGGACTCACTGCACTGCATTCCCACTGGTGCCAGTGCACTCTCTGGACTCACTGCACTGCAACCCCACTGGTGCCAGTGCACTCTCTGGACTCACTGCACTGCATCCCCAGTGGTGCCAGTGCACTCTCTGGACTGACTGCACTGCATCCCCACTGGTGCCAGTGCACTCTCTGGACTCACTGCACTGCATACCCAGTAGTGCCAGTGCACTTTATGGAGTCACTGCACTGCATCCCTAGTGGAGCCAGTGCACTCTCTGGACTCACTGCACTGCATCCCCACTGGTGCCAGTGCACTCTCTGGACTCACTGCACTGCATCCCCACTGGTGCCAGTGCAGTCTATGGAGTCACTGCACTGCATCCCCAGTGGTGCCAGTGCACTGTCTGGACTCACTGCAGTGCATCCCCACTGGTGCCAGTGCACTCTCTGGAGTCACTGCACGGCATCCCCACTGGTGCCAGTGAACTCTCTGGACTCACTGCACTGCATCCCCACTGGTGCCAGTGCACTCTCTGGACTCACTGCACTGCATCCCCAGTAGTGCCAGTGCACTTTCTGGACTCACTGCACTGCATCCCTAGTGGTGCCAGTGCACTCTCTGGACTCACTGCACTGCATCCCCACTAGTGACAGTGCACTCTCTGGACTCACTGCACTGCATCCCCACTGGTGCCAGTGAACTCTCTGGACTCACTGCACTGCATCCCCAGTGGTGCCAGTGCACTCTCTGGACTCACTGCAGTGCATCCCCAGTGGTGCCAGTGCACTGTCTGGACTCACTGCACTGCATCCCGACTGGTGCCAGTGCACTCTCTGGAGTCACTGCACTGCATTCCCACTGGTGCCAGTGCACTCTCAGGACTCACTGCACTGCATCCCCACTGGTGCCAGTGCACTCTCTGGACTCACTGCAATGCATCCCCAGTGGTGCCAGTGCACTCTCTGGAGTCACTGCACTGCAACCCCACTGGTGCCAGTGCACTCTCTGGAGTCACTGCACTGCATCCCCAGTGATGCCAGTGCACTCTCTGGACTCACTGCACTGCATCCCCACTGGTGCCAGTGCACTCTCTGGAGACACTGCAGTGCATCCCCACTGGTGCCAGTGCACTCTCTGGAGTCACTGCTTTGCATCCCCACTGGTGCCATTGCACTCTCTGGACTGACTGCACTGCATCCCCACTGGTGCCAGTGCACTCTCTGCACTCACTGCACTGCATACCCACTGGTGCCAGTGCACTCTCTGGAGTCACTGCACTGCATCCCCACTGGTGCCAGTGCACTCTCTGGAGTCACTGCGGTGCATCCCCAGTGGTGCCAGTGCACTCTCTGGACTCACTGCACTGCATCCCCACTGGTGCCAGTGCACTCTCTGGAGTCACTGCACTGCATCCCCACTGCTGCCAGTGCACTCTCTGGAGTCACTGCACTGCATCCCCACTGGTGACAGTGCACTCTCTGGACTCACTGCACTGCATCCCCACTGGTGCCAGTGAACTCTCTGGACTCACTGCACTGCATCCCCACTGGTGCCAGTGCACTCTCTGGACTCACTGCAGTGCATCCCCAGTGGTGCCAGTGCACTGTCTGGACTCACTGCACTGCATCCCGACTGGTGCCAGTACACTCTCTGGAGTCACTGCACTGCATCCCCACTGGTGCCAGTGCACTCTCAGGACTCACTGCACTGCATCCCCACTGGTGCCAGTGCACTCTCTGGACTCACTGCAATGCATTCCCAGTGGTGCCAGTGCACTCTCTGGAGTCACTGCACTGCAACCCCACTGGTGCCAGTGCACTCTCTGGAGTCACTGCACTGCATCCCCAGTGATGCCAGTGCACTCTCTGGACTCACTGCACTGCATTCCCACTGGTGCCAGTGCACTCTCTGGAGACACTGCAGTGCATCCCCAGTGTTGCCAGTGCACTCTCTGGAGTCACTGCTTTGCATCCCCACTGGTGCCAGTGAACTCTCTGGACTGACTGCACTGCATCCCCACTGGTGCCAGTGCACTCTCTGCACTCACTGCACTGCATACCCACTGGTGCCAGTGCACTCTCTGGAGTCACTGCACTGCAACCCCACTGGTGCCAGTGCACTCTCTGGACTCACTACACTGCATCCCCAGTGGTGCCAGTGCACTCTCTGGACTCACTGCACTGCATCTCCACTGGTGCCAGTGCACTCTCTGGACTCACTGCACTGCATCCCCAATAGTGCCAGTGCACTTTCTGGACTCACTGCAGTGCATCCCCACTGGTGCCAGTGAACTCTCTGGACTCACTGCACTGCATTCCCAGTGGTGCCAGTGCACTCTCTGGACTCACTGCACTGCATCCCCACTGGTGCCAGTGCACTTTCTGGACTCACTGCAGTGCATCCCCACTGGTGCCAGTGCACTCTCTGGAGTCACTGCACTGCATCCCCACTGGTGCCAGTGAACTCTCTGGACTCACTGCACTGCATCCCCACTGGTGCCAGTGAACTCTCTGGACTCACTGCACTGCATTCCCAGTGGTGCCAGTGCACTCTCTGGACTCACTGCACTGCATCCCCACTGGTGCCAGTGCACTTTCTGGAGTCACTGCACTGCATCCCTAGTGGTGCCAGTGAACTCTCTGGACTCACTGCACTGAATACCCGGTGGTGCCAGTGCACTCTCTGGACTAACTGCACTGCATCCCCACTGGTGCCAGTGCACTCTCTGGAGTCACTGCAGTGCATCCCCACTGGTGCCAGTGCACTCTCTGGACTCACTGCACTGCATCCCCACTGGTGCCAGTGCACTCTAAGGACTCACTACACTGCACTGCATCCCCAGTGGTGCCAGTGAACTCTCTGGACTCACTGCACTGCATCCCCAGTGGTGCCAGTGAACTCTCTGGACTCACTGCACTGCATCCCCAGTGGTGCCAGTGCACTCTCTGGACTCACTGCACTGCATCCCCACTGGTGCCAGTGCACTCTCTGGACTCACTGCATTACATCCCCACTGGTGCCAGTGCACTCTCTGGACTCACTGCACTGCATCCCCAAGAGTGCCAGTGCACTCTCTGGCGTCACTGCTTTGCATCCCCACTGGTGCCAGTGCACTCTCTGGACTCACTGCACTACATCCCCACTGGTGCCAGTGCACTCTCTGGACTCACTGCACTGCATCCCCACTGGTGCCAGTGCACTCTCTGGACTCACTGCACTGCATCCCCACTGCTGCCAGAGCACTCTCTGGAGTCACTGCACTGCATCCCCACTGGTGCCAGTGCACTCTCTGGACTCACTGCACTGCATCACCACTGCTGCCAGTGCACTCTCTAGACTCACTGCACTGCATCCCCACTGGTGCCAGTGCACTCTCTGGACTCACTGCACTGCAACCCCACTGGTGCCAGTGCACTCTCTGGACTCACTGCACTGCATCCCCACTGGTGCCAGTGCACTCTCTGAAGTCAGTGCACTGCATCCCCACTGGTGCCAATGCACTCTCTGGACTCACTGCACTGCATCACAAGTGGTGCCAGTGCACTCTCTGGAGACACTGCAGTGCATCCGCACTGGTTCCAGTGCACTCTCTCAACTCACTGCACTGCATTCCCACTGGTGCCAGTGCACTCTCTGGACTCACTGCTTTCCATTCCCACTGGTGCCATTGCACTCTCTGGACTCACTGCACTGCATCCCCACTGGTGCCAGTGCACTCTCTGGACTCACTGCACTGCATCCCCACTGGTGCCAGTGCACTCTCTGGACTCACTGCACTGCATCCCCAATGGTGCCAGTGCACTCTCTGGACTCACTGCACTGCATCTCCAGTAGTGCCAGTGCACTTTCTGGAGTCACTGCACTGCATCCCCAGTGGTGCCAGTGCACTCTCTGGACTCACTGCACTGCATTCCCACTGGTGCCAGTGCACTCTCTGGACTCACTGCTTTGCATCCCCACTGGTGCCAGTGCACTCTCTGGACTCACTGCACTGCATCCCCACTGGTGCCAGTGCACTCTCTGGAATCACTGCACTACATCCCCACTGGTGCCAGTGCACTCTCTGGACTCACTGCACTGCATCCCTAGTGGTGCCAGTGCACTCTCTGGAGTCACTGCTTTGCATCCCCACTGGTGCCAGTGCACTCTCTGGACTCACTGCACTACATCCCCACTGGTGCCAGTGCACTCTCTGGACTCACTGCACTGCATTCCCAGTGGTGCCAGTGCACTCTCTGGACTCACTGCACTGCATCCCCACTGGTGCCAGTGCACTTTCTGGAGTCACTGCACTGCATCCCTAGTGGTGCCAGTGAACTCTCTGGACTCACTGCACTGAATCCCCGGTGGTGCCAGTGCACTCTCTGGACTCACTGCACTGCATCCCCACTGGTGCCAGTGCACTCTCTGGAGTCACTGCAGTGCATCCCCACTGGTGCCAGTGCACTCTCTGGACTCACTGCACTGCATTCCCAGTGGTGCCAGTGCACTCTCTGGACTCACTGCACTGCATCCCCACTGGTGCCAGTGCACTCTCTGGACTCACTGCACTGCATCCCCACTGGTGCCAGTGCACTCTCTGGAGTCACTGCAATGCATCCCCAGTGGTGCCAGTGCACTCTCTGGAGACACTGCAGTGCATCCCCACTGGTGCCTGTGCACTCTCTGGACTCACTGCACTGCAACCCCACTGGTGCCAGTGCACTCTCTGGACTCACTACACTGCATCCCCACTGGTGCCAGTGCACACTCTGGACTCACTGCACTGCATCTCCACTGGTGCCAGTGCACTCTCTGGACTCACTGCACTGCATCCCCAGTAGTGCCAGTGCACTTTCTGGAGTCACTGCACTGCATCTCCAGTAGTGCCAGTGCACTTTCTGGAGTCACTGCACTGCATCCCTAGTGGTGCCAGTGCACTCTCTGGACTCACTGCACTGCATCCCCAGTGGTGCCACGGCACTCTCTGGACTCACTGCACTGCATCCCCACTGGTGCCAGTGCACTCTCTGGACTCATTGCACTGCACGCCCACTGGTGCCAGTGCACTCTCGGGACTCACTGCACTGCATCCCCACTGGTGCCAGTGCACTCTCTGGACTCACTGCACTGCATCCCCACTGGTGCCAGTGCACTCTCTGGACTCACTGCACTGCATCCCCACTGGTGCCAGTGCACTCTCTAGAGTCACTACACTGCATCCCCAGTGGTGCCAGTGCACTCTCTGCACTCACTGCACTGCATCCCCACTGGTGCCAGTGCACTGTCTGGACTCACTGCAGTGCATCCCCACTGGTGCCAGTGCACTCTCTGGAGTCACTGCACTGCATCCCCACTGGTGCCAGTGAACTCTCTGGACTCACTGCACTGCATGCCCACTGTTGCCAGTGCACTCTCTGGACTCACTGCACTGCATCCCCAGTAGTGCCAGTGAACTCTCTGGACTCACTGCACTGCATCCCCACTGGTGCCAGTGCACTCTCTGGACTCATTGCACTGCACGCCCACTGGTGCCAGTGCACTCTCGGGACTCACTGCACTGCATCCCCACTGGTGCCAGTGCACTCTCTGCACTCACTGCACTGCATCCCCACTGGTGCCAGTGCACTCTCTGGACTCACTGCACTGCATTCCCACTGGTGCCAGTGCACTCTCTAGAGTCACTGCACTGATCCGCAGTGGTGCCAGTGCACTCTCTGGACTCACTGCACTGCATCCCCACTGGTACCAGTGCACTCTCTGGACTCACTGCACTGCATCCCCACTGGTGCCAGTGCACTCTCTGGACTCACTGCACTGCATCCCCACTGGTGCCAATGCACTCTCTGGACTCACTACACTGCATAACCACTGCTGACAGTGCACTCTCTGGAGACACTGCAGTGCATCCGCACTGGTTCCAGTGCACTCTCTCAACTCACTGCACTGCATTCCCACTGGTGCCAGTGCACTCTCTGGACTCACTGCTTTGCATCCCCACTGGTGCCATTGCACTGTCTGGACTGACTGCACTGCATCCCCACTTGTGCCAGTGCACTCTCTGGACTCACTGCACTGCATCCCCACTGGTGCCAGTGCACTCTCTGGGCTCACTGAACTGCATCCCCACTGGTGCCAGTGGACTCTCTGGACTCACTGCACTGCATCCCCACTGGTGCCAGTGCACTCTCTGGAGTCACTGCACTGCATCCCCAGTGGTGCCAGTGCACTCTCTGGACTCACTGCACTGCATCCCCACAGATGCCAGTGCACTCTCTGGACTCACTGCACTGCATCCCCACTGGTGCCAGTGCACTCTCTGGACTCACTGCACTGCATCCCCAGTGGTGCCAGTGCACTCTCTGGACTCACTAGACTGCATCCCCACTGGTGCCAGTGCACTCTCTGGACTCACTGCACTGCATCCCCAGTGGTGCCAGTGCACTCTCTGGACTCACTGCACTGCATCCCGACTGGTGCCAGTGCACTCTCTGGACTCACTGCACTGCATCTCCAGTAGTGCCAGTGCACTTTCTGGAGTCACTGCACTGCATCCCTAGTGGTGCCAGTGCACTCTCTGGACTCACTGCACTGCATCCCCAGTGGTGCCACGGCACTCTCTGGACTCACTGCACTGCATCCCCACTGGTGCCAGTGCACTCTCTGGACTCACTGCACTGCATACCCACTGCTGCCAGTGCACTCTCTGGACTCACTGCACTGTATTCCCACTGGTGCCAGTGCACTCTCTGGACTCACTGCACTGCAACCCCACTGGTGCCAGTGCACTCTCTGGACTCACTACACTGCATCCCCACTGGTGCCAGTGCACTCTCTGGACTCACTGCACTGCATTCCCACTGGTGCCAGTGCACTCTCTGGACTCACTGCACTGCAACCCCACTGGTGCCAGTGCACTCTCTGGACTCACTGCACTGCATCCCCAGTGGTGCCAGTGCACTCTCTGGACTGACTGCACTGCATCCCCACTGGTGCCAGTGCACTCTCTGGACTCACTGCACTGCATACCCAGTAGTGCCAGTGCACTTTATGGAGTCACTGCACTGCATCCCTAGTGGAGCCAGTGCACTCTCTGGACTCACTGCACTGCATCCCCACTGGTGCCAGTGCACTCTCTGGACTCACTGCACTGCATCCCCACTGGTGCCAGTGCAGTCTATGGAGTCACTGCACTGCATCCCCAGTGGTGCCAGTGCACTGTCTGGACTCACTGCAGTGCATCCCCACTGGTGCCAGTGCACTCTCTGGAGTCACTGCACGGCATCCCCACTGGTGCCAGTGAACTCTCTGGACTCACTGCACTGCATCCCCACTGGTGCCAGTGCACTCTCTGGACTCACTGCACTGCATCCCCAGTAGTGCCAGTGCACTTTCTGGACTCACTGCACTGCATCCCTAGTGGTGCCAGTGCACTCTCTGGACTCACTGCACTGCATCCCCACTAGTGACAGTGCACTCTCTGGACTCACTGCACTGCATCCCCACTGGTGCCAGTGAACTCTCTGGACTCACTGCACTGCATCCCCAGTGGTGCCAGTGCACTCTCTGGACTCACTGCAGTGCATCCCCAGTGGTGCCAGTGCACTGTCTGGACTCACTGCACTGCATCCCGACTGGTGCCAGTGCACTCTCTGGAGTCACTGCACTGCATTCCCACTGGTGCCAGTGCACTCTCAGGACTCACTGCACTGCATCCCCACTGGTGCCAGTGCACTCTCTGGACTCACTGCAATGCATCCCCAGTGGTGCCAGTGCACTCTCTGGAGTCACTGCACTGCAACCCCACTGGTGCCAGTGCAGTCTCTGGAGTCACTGCACTGCATCCCCAGTGATGCCAGTGCACTCTCTGGACTCACTGCACTGCATCCCCACTGGTGCCAGTGCACTCTCTGGAGACACTGCAGTGCATCCCCACTGGTGCCAGTGCACTCTCTGGAGTCACTGCTTTGCATCCCCACTGGTGCCATTGCACTCTCTGGACTGACTGCACTGCATCCCCACTGGTGCCAGTGCACTCTCTGCACTCACTGCACTGCATACCCACTGGTGCCAGTGCACTCTCTGGAGTCACTGCACTGCATCCCCACTGGTGCCAGTGCACTCTCTGGAGTCACTGCGGTGCATCCCCAGTGGTGCCAGTGCACTCTCTGGACTCACTGCACTGCATCCCCACTGGTGCCAGTGCACTCTCTGGAGTCACTGCACTGCATCCCCACTGCTGCCAGTGCACTCTCTGGAGTCACTGCACTGCATCCCCACTGGTGACAGTGCACTCTCTGGACTCACTGCACTGCATCCCCACTGGTGCCAGTGAACTCTCTGGACTCACTGCACTGCATCCCCACTGGTGCCAGTGCACTCTCTGGACTCACTGCAGTGCATCCCCAGTGGTGCCAGTGCACTGTCTGGACTCACTGCACTGCATCCCGACTGGTGCCAGTACACTCTCTGGAGTCACTGCACTGCATCCCCACTGGTGCCAGTGCACTCTCAGGACTCACTGCACTGCATCCCCACTGGTGCCAGTGCACTCTCTGGACTCACTGCAATGCATTCCCAGTGGTGCCAGTGCACTCTCTGGAGTCACTGCACTGCAACCCCACTGGTGCCAGTGCACTCTCTGGAGTCACTGCACTGCATCCCCAGTGATGCCAGTGCACTCTCTGGACTCACTGCACTGCATTCCCACTGGTGCCAGTGCACTCTCTGGAGACACTGCAGTGCATCCCCAGTGTTGCCAGTGCACTCTCTGGAGTCACTGCTTTGCATCCCCACTGGTGCCAGTGAACTCTCTGGACTGACTGCACTGCATCCCCACTGGTGCCAGTGCACTCTCTGCACTCACTGCACTGCATACCCACTGGTGCCAGTGCACTCTCTGGAGTCACTGCACTGCAACCCCACTGGTGCCAGTGCACTCTCTGGACTCACTACACTGCATCCCCAGTGGTGCCAGTGCACTCTCTGGACTCACTGCACTGCATCTCCACTGGTGCCAGTGCACTCTCTGGACTCACTGCACTGCATCCCCAGTAGTGCCAGTGCACTTTCTGGACTCACTGCAGTGCATCCCCACTGGTGCCAGTGAACTCTCTGGACTCACTGCACTGCATTCCCAGTGGTGCCAGTGCACTCTCTGGACTCACTGCACTGCATCCCCACTGGTGCCAGTGCACTTTCTGGACTCACTGCAGTGCATCCCCACTGGTGCCAGTGCACTCTCTGGAGTCACTGCACTGAATACCCGGTGGTGCCAGTGCACTCTCTGGACTAACTGCACTGCATCCCCACTGGTGCCAGTGCACTCTCTGGAGTCACTGCAGTGCATCCCCACTGGTGCCAGTGCACTCTCTGGACTCACTGCACTGCATCCCCACTGGTGCCAGTGCACTCTAAGGACTCACTACACTGCACTGCATCCCCAGTGGTGCCAGTGAACTCTCTGGACTCACTGCACTGCATCCCCAGTGGTGCCAGTGAACTCTCTGGACTCACTGCACTGCATCCCCAGTGGTGCCAGTGCACTCTCTGGACTCACTGCACTGCATCCCCACTGGTGCCAGTGCACTCTCTGGACTCACTGCACTACATCCCCACTGGTGCCAGTGCACTCTCTGGACTCACTGCACTGCATCCCCAAGAGTGCCAGTGCACTCTCTGGAGTCACTGCTTTGCATCCCCACTGGTGCCAGTGCACTCTCTGGACTCACTGCACTACATCCCCACTGGTGCCAGTGCACTCTCTGGACTCACTGCACTGCATCCCCACTGGTGCCAGTGCACTCTCTGGACTCACTGCACTGCATCCCCACTGCTGCCAGAGCACTCTCTGGAGTCACTGCACTGCATCCCCACTGGTGCCAGTGCACTCTCTGGACTCACTGCACTGCATCACCACTGCTGCCAGTGCACTCTCTAGACTCACTGCACTGCATCCCCACTGGTGCCAGTGCACTCTCTGGACTCACTGCACTGCAACCCCACTGGTGCCAGTGCACTCTCTGGACTCACTGCACTGCATCCCCACTGGTGCCAGTGCACTCTCTGGAGTCAGTGCACTGCATCCCCACTGGTGCCAATGCACTCTCTGGACTCACTGCACTGCATCACAAGTGGTGCCAGTGCACTCTCTGGAGACACTGCAGTGCATCCGCACTGGTTCCAGTGCACTCTCTCAACTCACTGCACTGCATTCCCACTGGTGCCAGTGCACTCTCTGGACTCACTGCTTTCCATTCCCACTGGTGCCATTGCACTCTCTGGACTCACTGCACTGCATCCCCACTGGTGCCAGTGCACTCTCTGGACTCACTGCACTGCATCCCCACTGGTGCCAGTGCACTCTCTGGACTCACTGCACTGCATCCCCAATGGTGCCAGTGCACTCTCTGGACTCACTGCACTGCATCTCCAGTAGTGCCAGTGCACTTTCTGGAGTCACTGCACTGCATCCCCAGTGGTGCCAGTGCACTCTCTGGACTCACTGCACTGCATTCCCACTGGTGCCAGTGCACTCTCTGGACTCACTGCTTTGCATCCCCACTGGTGCCAGTGCACTCTCTGGACTCACTGCACTGCATCCCCACTGGTGCCAGTGCACTCTCTGGAATCACTGCACTACATCCCCACTGGTGCCAGTGCACTCTCTGGACTCACTGCACTGCATCCCTAGTGGTGCCAGTGCACTCTCTGGAGTCACTGCTTTGCATCCCCACTGGTGCCAGTGCACTCTCTGGACTCACTGCACTACATCCCCACTGGTGCCAGTGCACTCTCTGGACTCACTGCACTGCATTCCCAGTGGTGCCAGTGCACTCTCTGGACTCACTGCACTGCATCCCCACTGGTGCCAGTGCACTTTCTGGAGTCACTGCACTGCATCCCTAGTGGTGCCAGTGAACTCTCTGGACTCACTGCACTGAATCCCCGGTGGTGCCAGTGCACTCTCTGGACTCACTGCACTGCATCCCCACTGGTGCCAGTGCACTCTCTGGAGTCACTGCAGTGCATCCCCACTGGTGCCAGTGCACTCTCTGGACTCACTGCACTGCATTCCCAGTGGTGCCAGTGCACTCTCTGGACTCACTGCACTGCATCCCCACTGGTGCCAGTGCACTTTCTGGAGTCACTGCACTGCATCCCTAGTGGTGCCAGTGAACTCTCTGGACTCACTGCACTGAATCCCCGGTGGTGCCAGTGCACTCTCTGGACTCACTGCACTGCATCCCCACTGGTGCCAGTGCACTCTCTGGAGTCACTGCAGTGCATCCCCACTGGTGCCAGTGCACTCTCTGGACTCACTGCACTGCATCCCCACTGGTGCCAGTGCACTCTAAGGACTCACTACACTGCACTGCATCCCCAGTGGTGCCAGTGAACTCTCTGGACTCACTGCACTGCATCCCCAGCGGTGCCAATGAACTCTCTGGACTCACTGCACTGCATCCCCAGTGGTGCCAGTGCACTCTCTGGACTCACTGCACTGCATCCCCACTGGTGCCAGTGCACTCTCTGGACTCACTGCACTACATCCCCAGTGGTGCCAGTGCACTCTCTGGACTCACTGCACTGCATCCCCACTGGTGCCAGTGCACTCTCTGGACTCACTGCACTGCATCCCCACTGCTGCCAGAGCACTCTCTGGAGTCACTGCACTGCATCCCCACTGGTGCCAGTGCACTCTCTGGACTCACTGCACTGCATCCCCACTGGTGCCAGTGCACTCTCTGGACTCACTGCACTGCATCCCCACTGCTGCCAGAGCACTCTCTGCAGTCACTGCACTGCATCCCTAGTGGTGCCAGTGCACTCTCTGGACTCACTGCACTGCATCACCACTGCTGCAAGTGCACTCTCTAGACTCACTGCACTGCATCCCCACTGGTGCCAGTGCACTCTCTGGACTCACTGCACTGCAACCCCACTGGTGCCAGTGCACTCTCTGGACTCACTGCACTGCATCCCCACTGGTGCCAGTGCACTCTCTGGACTCACTGCACTGCATCCCCACTGGTGCCAGTGCACTCTCTGGACTCACTGCACTGCATCCCCAGTGGTGCCAGTGCACTCTCTGGAGACACTGCAGTGCATCCGCACTGGTTCCAGTGCACTCTCTCAACTCACTGCACTGCATTCCCACTGGTGCCAGTGCACTCTCTGCACTCACTGCTTTGCATTCCCACTGGTGCCATTGCACTCTCTGGACTCACTGCACTGCATCCCCACTGGTGCCAGTGCACTCTCTGGACTCACTGCACTGCATCCCCACTGGTGCCAGTGCACTCTCTGGACTCACTGCACTGCATCCCCACTGGTGCCAGTGCACTCTCTGGACTCACTGCACTGCATCTCCAGTAGTGCCAGTGCACTTTCTGGAGTCACTGCACTGCATCCCCAGTGGTGCCAGTGCACTCTCTGGACTCACTGCACTGCATTCCCACTGGTGCCAGTGCACTCTCTGGACTCACTGCTTTGCATCCCCACTGGTGCCATTGCACTCTCCGGACTCACTGCAGTGCATCCCCACTGGTGCCAGTGCACTCTCTGGACTCACTGCACTACATCCCCACTGGTGCCAGTGCACTCTCTGGACTCACTGCTTTGCATCCCCACTGGTGCCAGTGCACTCTCTGGAGTCACTGCTTTGCATCCCCACTGGTGCCAGTGCACTCTCTGGACTCACTGCACTACATCCCCACTGGTGCCAGTGCACTCTCTGGACTCACTACACTGCATCTCCACTGGTGCCAGTGCACTCTCTGGACTCACTGCACTGCATCCCCAGCAGTGCCAGTGCACTTTCTGGAGTCACTTCACTGCATCCCTAGTGGTGCCAGTGCACTCTCTGGAGTCACTGCACTGCATCCCCAGTGGTGCCAGTGCACTCTCTGGACTCACTGCACTGCCTCCCCACTGGTGCCAGTGCACTCTCTGGAGTCACTGCTCTGCATCCCCACTGGTGCCAGTGCACTGTCTGGACTCACTGCAGTGCATCCCCACTGGTGCCAGTGCACTCCCTGGACTCACTGCACTGCATCCCCACTGGTGCCAGTGCACTCTCTGGAGTCACTGCACTGCATCCCCAGTGGTGCCAGTGCACTCTCTGGACTCACTGCACTGCATCCCCAGTGGTGCCAGTGCACTCTCTGGACTCACTGCACTGCATCCCCACTGGTGCCAGTGCACTCTCTGGAGTCACTGCACGACATCCCCACTGGTGCCAGTGCACTCTCTGGAGTCACTGCAATGCATCCCCAGTGGTGCCAGTGCACTCTCTGGACTCACTGCACTGCATCCCCACTGGTGCCAGTGCACTCTCTGGAGTCACTGCACTGCATCCCCAGTGATGCCAGTGCACTCTCTGGACTCACTGCACTGCATCCCCAGTGGTGCCAGTGCACTCTATGGAGACACTGCAGTGCATCCTCAGTGGTGCCAGTGCACTCTCTGGTGTCACTGCTTTGCATCCCCACTGGTGCCAGTGCACTCTCTGGACTGACTGCACTGCATCCCCACTGGTGCCAGTGCACTCTCTGGACTCACTGCACTGCATCCCCAAGAGTGCCAGTGCACTTTCTGGAGTCACTGCACTGCATCCCTAGTGGTGCCAGTGCACTCTCTGGACTCACTGCACTGAATCCCCGGTGGTGCCAGTGCACTCTCTGGACTCACTGCACTGCATCCCCAGTGGTGCCAGTGCACTCTCTGGACTCACTGCACTGCAACCCCACTGGTGCCAGTACACTCTAAGGACTCACTACACTGCACTGCATCCCCAGTGGTGCCAGTGAACTCTCTGGACTCACTGCACTGCATCCCCAGTGGTGCCAGTGCACTCTCTGGACTCACTGCACTGCATCCCCAGTGGTGCCAGTGCACTCTCTGGAGTCACTGCTTTGCATCCCCACTAGTGCCAGTGCACTCTCTGGACTCACTGCACTACATCCCCACTGGTGCCAGTACACTCTCTGGACTCACTGCACTGCATCCCCACTGGTGCAAGTGCACTCTCTGGACTCACTGCACTGCATCCCCACTGCTGCCAGAGCACTCTCTGGAGTCACTGCACTGCATCCCCACTGGTGCCAGTGCACTCTCTGGAGTCACTGCACTGCATCCCCACTGGTGCCAGTGCACTCTCTAGACTCACTGCACTGCATCCCCACTGCTGCCAGTGCACTCTCTGGACTCACTGCACTGCATCCCCACTGGTGCCAGTGCACTCTCTGGACTCACTGCACTGCATCCCCACTGGTGCCAGTGCACTCTCTGGACTCACTGCACTGCATCCCCAGTGGTGCCAGTGCACTGTCTGGACTCACTGCACTGCATCCCCACTGGTGCCAGTACACTCTAAGGACTCACTACACTGCACTGCATCCCCAGTGGTGCCAGTGAACTCTCTGGACTCACTGCACTGCATCCCTAGTGGTGCCAGTGCACTCTCTGGACTCACTGCACTGCATCCCCAGTGGTGCCAGTGCACTCTCTGGACTCACTGCACTGCATCCCCACTGGTGCCAGTGCACTCTCTGGACTCACTGAACTACATCCCCACTGGTGCCAGTGCACTCTCTGCACTCACTGCACTGCATCCCCACTGGTGTCAGTGCACTCTCTGGAGTCACTGCTTTGCATACCCACTAGTGCCAGTGCACTCTCTGGACTCACTGCACTACATCCCCACTGGTGCCAGTGCACTCTCTGGACTCACTGCACTGCATCCCCACTGGTGCAACTGCACTCTCTGGACTCACTGCACTGCATCCCCACTGGTGCCAGTGAACTCTCTGGGCTCACTGCACTGCATCCCCACTGGTGCCAGTGGACTCTCTGGACTCACTGCACTGCATCCCTAGTGGTGCCAGTGCACTCTCTAGACTCACTGCACTGCATCCCCACTGCTGCCAGTGCACTCTCTGGACTCACTGCACTGCATCCCCACTGGTGCCAGTGCACTCTCTGGACTAACTGCACTGCATCCCCACTGCTGCCAGTGCACTCTCTGGACTCACTGCACTGCATCCCCACTGGTGCCACTGCACTCTCTGGAGACTCTGCAGTGCATCCCCACTGGTTCCAGTGCACTCTCTCAACTCACTGCACTGCATTCCCACTGGTGCCAGTGCACTCTCTGGACTCACAGCTTTGCATCCCCACTGGTGCCAGTGCACTCTCTGGACTCACTGCACTGCATCCCCACTGGTGCCAGTGCACTCTCTGGAGTCACTGCTTTGCATCCCCACTGGTGCCAGTGCACTCTCTGGACTCACTGCACTACATCCCCAAAGGTGCCAGTGCACTCTCTGGACTCACTGCACTGCATCCCCACTGCTGCCAGAGCACTCTCTGGAGTCACTGCACTGCATCCCCACTGGTGCCAGTGCACTCTCTGGAGTCACTGCACTGCATCCCCACTGGTGCCAGTGCACTCTCTGGACTCACTGCACTGCATCCCCTCTGGTGCCAGTGCACTCTCTGGACTCACTGCTTTGCATCCCCACTGGTGCCATTGCACTCTCTGGACTGACTGCACTGCATCCCCAGTGGTGCCAGTGCACTCTCTGGACTCACTGCACTGCATCCCCAGTGTTGCCAGTGCACTCTCTGGGCTCAACGCACTGCATCCCCACTGGTGCCAGTGGACTCTCTGGACTCACTGCACTGCATCCCCAGTGGTGCCAGTGCACTCTCTGGACTCACTGCACTGCATCCCCACTGCTGCCACTGCACTCTCTGGACTCACTGCACTGCATCCCCACTGCTGCCAGTGCACTCTCTGGACTCACTGCACTGCATCCCCACTGGTGCCAGTGCACTCTCTGGACTCACTGCACTGCAACCCCACTGGTGCCAGTGCACTCTCTGGACTCAATACACTGCATCCCCAGTAGTGCCAGTGCACTCTCTGGACTCACTGCACTGCATCCCCACTGGTGCCAGTGCACTCTCTGGACTCACTGCACTGCATCCCGACTGGTGCCAGTGCACTCTCTGGACTCACTGCACTGCATCTCCAGTAGTGCCAGTGCACTTTCTGGAGTCACTGCACTGCATCCCTAGTGGTGCCAGTGCACTCTCTGGACTCACTGCACTGCATCCCCACTGGTGCCACGGCACTCTCTGGACTCACTGCACTGCATCACCACTGGTGCCAGTGCACTCTCTGGAGTCACTGAAGTGCATCCCCAGTGGTGCCAGTGCACTGTCTGGACTCACTGCAGTGCATCCCCACTGGTGCCAGTGCACTCTCTGGAGTCACTGCACTGCATCCCCACTGGTGCCAGTGAACTCTCTGGACTCACTGCACTGCATCCCCACTGGTGCCAGTGCACTCTCTGGACTCACTGCACTGCATCCCCAGTAGTGCCAGTGCACTTTCTGGACTCACTGCACTGCATCCCCACTGGTGCCAGTGCAGTCTCTGGAGTCACTGCAGTGCATCCCCAGTGGTGCCAGTGCACTCTCTGGACTCACTGCACTGCATCCCCACTGGTGCCAGTGAACTCTCTGGACTCACTGCACTGCATCCCCACTGGTGCCAGTGCACTCTCTGGACTCATTGCACTGCACGCCCACTGGTGCCAGTGCACTCTCGGGACTCACTGCACTGCATCCCCACTGGTGCCAGTGCACTCTCTGCACTCACTGCACTGCATCCCCACTGGTGCCAGTGCACTCTCTGGACTCACTGCACTGCATCCCCACTGGTGCCAGTGCACTCTCTAGAGTCACTACACTGAATCCCCACTGGTGCCAGTTCACTCTCTAGAGTCACTGCACTGATCCGCAGTGGTGCCAGTGCACTCTCTGGACTCACTGCACTGCATCCCCACTGGTACCAGTGCACTCTCTGGACTCACTGCACTGCATCCCCACTGGTGCCAGTGCACTCTTTGGAGTCACTGCAATGCATCCCCAGTGGTGCCAGTGCACTCTCTGGAGACACTGCAGTGCATCCCCACTGGTGCCAGTGCACTCTCTGGACTCACTACACTGCATCCCCACTGGTGCCAGTGCACTCTCTGGACTCACTGAACTGCATCCCCACTGGTGCCAGTGCACTCTCTGGACTCACTGCACTGCATCCCCAGTAGTGCCAGTGCACTTTCTGGAGTCACTGCACTGCATCCCTAGTGGTGCCAGTGAACTCTCTGGACTCACTTCACTGAATCCCCGATGGTGCCAGTGCACTCTAAGGACTCACTACACTGCACTGCATCCCCAGTGGTGCCAGTGAACTCTCTGGACTCACTGCACTGCATCCCCACTGGTGCCAGTGCACTCTCTGGACTCACTGCACTGCATCCCCACTGGTGCCAGTGCACTCTCTGGACTCACTGCACTGCATCCCCAGTAGTGCCAGTGCACTCTCTGGACTCACTGCACTGCATCCCCAGTGGTGCCAGTGCACTCTCTGGACTCACTGCACTGCATCCCCAGTGGTGCCAGTGCACTCTCTGGACTCACTGCACTGCATCCCCACTGCTGCCAGTGCACTCTCTGGACTCACTGCACTGCATCCCCACTGGTGCCAGTGCACTCTCTGGACTCACTGCACTGCATCCCCACTGGTGCCAGTGCACTCTCTGGACTCACTGCACTGAATCCCCACTGCTCACAGTGCACTCTCTAGAGTCACTGCACTCCAACCCCACTGGTGCCAGTGCACTCTATGGAGTCACTGCACTTATCCCCACTAGTGCCAGTGCACTCTCTGGACTCACTGCACTGCATCCCCCCTGGTGCCAGTGCACTCTCTGGACTCACTGCACTGCATCCCCAGTGGTGCCAGTGCACTCTCTGGAGTCACTGCACTGCATCCCCACAGATGCCAGTGCACTCTCTGGACTCACTGCACTGCATCCCCACTGGTGCCAGTGCACTATCTGAACTCACTGCACTGCATCCCCATTGGTACCAGTGCACTCTCCGGAGACACTGCAGTGCATCCCCAGTGGTGCCAGTGCACTCTCTAGAGTCGCTGCACTGCATCCCCACTGGTGCCAGTGCACTTTCTGGAGTCACTGCACTGCATGCCAAGCGGTGCCAGTGAACTCTCTGGACTCACTGCACTGCATCCCCACGTGGTGCCAGTGCACTCTCTGGACTCACTGCACTGCATCCCCACTGGTGCCAGTGCACTCTCTGGACTCACTTCACTGCATCCCTACTGGTGCCAGTGCACTCTCTGGAGTCACTGCACTGCATCCCCACTGGTGCCAGTACACTCTCTGGACTCACTGCACTGCATCCCCACTGGTGCCAGTGCACTCTCTGGACTCACTGCACTGCATCCCCACTGGTGCCAATGCACTCTCTGGACTCACTGCACTGCATAACCACTACTGCCAGTGCACTCTCTGGAGACACTGCAGTGCATTCCCACTGGTTCCAGTGCACTCTCTCAACTCACTGCACTGCATTCCCACTGGTGGCAGTGCACTCTCTGGACTCACTGCTTTGCATCCCCACTGGTGCCATTGCACTGTCTGGACTGACTGCACTGCATCCCCACTTGTGCCAGTGCACTCTCTGTACTCACTGCACTGCATCCCCACTGGTGCCAGTGCACTCTCTGGGCTCGCTGAACTGCATCCCCACTGGTGCCAGTGGACTCTCTGGACTCACTGCACTGCATCCCCACTGGTGCCAGTGCACTCTCTGGAGTCACTGCACTGCATCCCCAGTGGTGCCAGTGCACTCTCTGGACTCACTGCACTGCATCCCCACTGCTGCCAGTGCACTCTCTGGACTCACTGCACTGCATCCCCACTGGTGCCAGTGCACTCTCTGGACTCACTGCACTGCAACCCCACTGGTGCCAGTGCACTCTCTGGACTCACTACACTGCATCCCCACTGGTGCCAGTGCACTCTCTAGACTCACTGCACTGCATCCCCAGTGGTGCCAGTGCACTCTCTGGACTCACTGCACTGCATCCCGACTGGTGCCAGTGCACTCTCTGGACTAACTGCACTGCATCTCCAGTAGTGCCAGTGCACTTTCTGGAGTCACTGCACTGCATCCCTAGTGGTGCCAGTGCACTCTCTGGACTCACTGCACTGCATCCCCAGTGGTGCCACGGCACTCTCTGGACTCACTGCACTGCATCCCCACTGGTGCCAGTGCACTCTCTGGAGTCACTGCACTGCATCCCCACTGGTGCCAGTGCACTGTCTGGACTCACTGCACTGCATCCCCACTGGTGCCAGTGCACTCTCTGGAGTCACTGCACTGCATCCCCACTGGTGCCAGTGAACTCTCTGGACTCACTGCACTGCATGCCCACTGGTGCCAGTGCACTCTCTGGACTCACTGCACTGCATCCCCAGTAGTGCCAGTGAACTCTCTGGACTCACTGCACTGCATCCCCACTGGTGCCAGTGCACTCTCTGGACTCATTGCACTGCACGCCCACTGGTGCCAGTGCACTCTCGGGACTCACTGCACTGCATCCCCACTGGTGCCAGTGCACTCTCTGCACTCACTGCACTGCATCCCCACTGGTGCCAGTGCACTCTCTGGACTCACTGCACTGCATCCCCACTGGTGCCAGTGCACTCTCTAGAGTCACTGCACTGCATCCCCACTGGTGCCAGTTCACTCTCTAGAGTCACTGCACTGATCCGCAGTGGTGCCAGTGCACTCTCTGGACTCACTGCACTGCATCCCCACTGGTACCAGTGCACTCTCTGGACTCACTGCACTGCATCCCCACTGGTGCCAGTGCACTCTCTGGAGTCACTGCAATGCATCCCCACTGGTGCCAGTGCACTCTCTGGAGACACTGCAGTGCATCCCCACTGGTGCCTGTGCACTCTCTGGACTCACTGCACTGCAACCCCACTGGTGCCAGTGCACTCTCTGGACTCACTACACTGCATCCCCACTGGTGCCAGTGCACACTCTGGACTCACTGCACTGCATCTCCACTGGTGCCAGTGCACTCTCTGGACTCACTGCACTGCATCCCCAGTAGTGCCAGTGCACTTTCTGGAGTCACTGCACTGCATCTCCAGTAGTGCCAGTGCACTTTCTGGAGTCACTGCACTGCATCCCTAGTGGTGCCAGTGCACTCTCTGGACTCACTGCACTGCATCCCCACTGGTGCCAGTGCACTCTCTGGACTCACTGCACTGCATCCCCAGTGGTGCCAGTGCACTCTCTGGAGTCACTGCACTGCAACCCCACTGGTGCCAGTGCACTCTCTGGACTCACTGCAGTGCATCCCCACTGGTGCCAGTGCACTCTCTGGAGTCACTGCACTGCATCCCCACTGGTGCCAGTGCACTGTCTGGACTCACTGCACTGCATCCCCACTGGTGCCAGTGCACTCTCTGGAGTCACTGCACTGCATCCCCACTGGTGCCAGTGAACTCTCTGGAGTCACTGCACTGCATGCCCACTGCTGCCAGTGCACTCTCTGGACTCACTGCACTGCATCCCCAGTAGTGCCAGTGAACTCTCTGGACTCACTGCACTGCATCCCCACTGCTGCCAGTGCACTCTCTGGACTCATTGCACTGCACGCCCACTGGTGCCAGTGCACTCTCGGGACTCACTGCACTGCATCCCCAGTGGTGCCAGTGCACTCTCTGGACTCACTGCACTGCATCCCCACTGGTGCCAGTGCACTCTCTGGACTCACTGCACTGCATCCCCACTGGTGCCAGTTCACTCTCTAGAGTCACTGCACTGATCCGCAGTGGTGCCAGTGCACTCTCTGGACTCACTGCACTGCATCCCCACTGGTACCAGTGCACTCTCTGGACTCACTGCACTGCATCCCCACTGGTGCCAGTGCACTCTCTAGAGTCACTGCACTGAATCCCCAGTGGTGCCAGTGCACTCTCTGGAGACACTGCAGTGCATCCCCACTGGTGCCTGTGCACTCTCTGGACTCACTGCACTGCAACCCCACTGGTGCCAGTGCACTCTCTGGACTCACTACACTGCATCCCCACTGGTGCCAGTGCACTCTCTGGACTCACTCCACTGCATCCCCACTGGTGCCAGTGCACTCTCTGGACTCACTACACTGCATCCCCACTGGTGCCAGTGCACTCTCTGGAGTCACTGCACTGCATCCGCACTGGTGCCAGTGAACTCTCTGGAGTCACTGCACTGCATGCCCACTGCTGCCAGTGCACTCTCTGGACTCACTGCACTGCATCCCCAGTAGTGCCAGTGAACTCTCTGGACTCACTGCACTGCATCCCCACTGCTGCCAGTGCACTCTCTGGACTCATTGCACTGCACGCCCACTGGTGCCAGTGCACTCTCGGGACTCACTGCACTGCATCCCCAGTGGTGCCAGTGCACTCTCTGCACTCACTGCACTGCATCCCCACTGGTGCCAGTGCACTCTCTGGACTCACTGCACTGCATCCCCACTGGTGCCAGTGCACTCTCTAGAGTCACTGCACTGAATCCCCACTGGTGCCAGTTCACTCTCTAGAGTCACTGCACTGATCCGCAGTGGTGCCAGTGCACTCTCTGGACTCACTGCACTGCATCCCCACTGGTACCAGTGCACTCTCTGGACTCACTGCACTGCATCCCCACTGGTGCCAGTGCACTCTCTGGAGTCACTGCAATGCATCCCCAGTGGTGCCAGTGCACTCTCTGGAGACACTGCAGTGCATCCCCACTGGTGCCTGTGCACTCTCTGGACTCACTGCACTGCAACCCCACTGGTGCCAGTGCACTCTCTGGACTCACTACACTGCATCCCCACTGGTGCCAGTGCACACTCTGGACTCACTGCACTGCATCTCCACTGGTGCCAGTGCACTCTCTGGACTCACTGCACTGCATCCCCAGTAGTGCCAGTGCACTTTCTGGAGTCACTGCACTGCATCTCCAGTAGTGCCAGTGCACTTTCTGGAGTCACTGCACTGCATCCCTAGTGGTGCCAGTGCACTCTCTGGACTCACTGCACTGCATCCCCAGTGGTGCCACGGCACTCTCTGGACTCACTGCACTGCATCCCCACTGGTGCCAGTGCACTCTCTGGAGTCACTGCACTGCATCCCCAGTGGTGCCAGGGCACTCTCTGGACTCACTGCACTGCATCCCCACTGGTGCCAGTGCACTCTCTGGAGTCACTGCACTGCATCCCCACTGGTGCCAGTGCACTGTCTGGACTCACTGCAGTGCATCCCCACTGGTGCCAGTGCACTCTCCGGAGTCACTGCACTGCATCCCCACTGGTGCCAGTGAACTCTCTGGACTCACTGCACTGCATCCCCACTGGTGCCAGTGCACTCTCTGGACTCATTGCACTGCACGCCCACTGGTGCCAGTGCACTCTCGGGACTCACTGCACTGCATCCCCACTGGTGCCAGTGCAGTCTCTGCACTCACTGCACTGCATCCCCACTGGTGCCAGTGCACTCTCTGGACTCACTGCACTGCATTCCCACTGGTGCCAGTGCACTCTCTAGAGTCACTGCACTGATCCGCAGTGGTGCCAGTGCACTCTCTGGACTCACTGCACTGCATCCCCACTGGTACCAGTGCACTCTCTGGACTCACTGCACTGCATCCCCACTAGTGCCAGTGCACTCTCTGGACTCACTGCACTGCATCCCCACTGGTGCCAATGCACTCTCTGGACTCACTGCACTGCATAACCACTGCTGCCAGTGCACTCTCTGGAGACACTGCAGTGCATCCGCACTGGTTCCAGTGCACTCTCTCAACTCACTGCACTGCATTCCCACTGGTGCCAGTGCACTCTCTGGACTCACTGCTTTGCATCCCCACTGTTGCCATTGCACTGTCTGGACTGACTGCACTGCATCCCCACTTGTGCCAGTGCACTCTCTGTACTCACTGCACTGCATCCCCACTGGTGCCAGTGCACTCTCTGGGCTCACTGAACTGCATCCCCACTGGTGCCAGTGGACTCTCTGGACTCACTGCACTGCATCCCCACTGGTGCCAGTGCACTCTCTGGAGTCACTGCACTGCATCCCCAGTGGTGCCAGTGCACTCTCTGGACTCACTGCACTGCATCCCCACAGATGCCAGTGCACTCTCTGGACTCACTGCACTGCATCCCCACTGGTGCCAGTGCACTCTCTGGACTCAGTGCACTGCATCCCCAGTGGTGCCAGTGCACTCTCTGGACTCACTGCACTGCATCCCGACTGGTGCCAGTGCACTCTCTGGACTCACTGCACTGCATCCCGACTGGTGCCAGTGCACTCTCTGGACTCACTGCACTGCATCTCCAGTAGTGCCAGTGCACTCTCTGGACTCACTGCACTGCATCCCGACTGGTGCCAGTGCACTCTCTGGACTCACTGCACTGCATCCCGACTGGTGCCAGTGCACTCTCTGGACTCACTGCACTGCATCTCCAGTAGTGCCAGTGCACTTTCTGGAGTCACTGCACTGCATCCCTAGTGGTGCCAGTGCACTCTCTGGACTCACTGCACTGCATCCCCAGTGGTGCCACGGCACTCTCTGGACTCACTGCACTGCATCCCCACTGGTGCCAGTGCACTCTCTGGAGTCACTGCACTGCATCCCCACTGGTGCCAGTGCACTCTCTGGACTCACTGCACTGCATCCCCAGTGGTGCCAGTGCACTCTCTGGAGTCACTGCACTGCATCCCCACTGGTGCCAGTGAACTCTCTGGACTCACTGCACTGCATGCCCACTGGTGCCAGTGCACTCTCTGGACTCACTGCACTGCATCCCCAGTAGTGCCAGTGAACTCTCTGGACTCACTGCACTGCATCCCCACTGGTGCCAGTGCACTCTCTGGACTCATTGCACTGCACGCCCACTGGTGCCAGTGCACTCTCGGGACTCACTGCACTGCATCCCCACTGGTGCCAGTGCACTCTCTGCACTCACTGCACTGCATCCCCACGGGTGCCAGTGCACTCTCTGGACTCACTGCACTGCATCCCCACTGGTGCCAGTGCACTCTCTAGAGTCACTGCACTGAATCCCCACTGGTGCCAGTTCACTCTCTAGCGTCACTGCACTGATCCGCAGTGGTGCCAGTGCACTCTCTGGACTCACTGCACTGCATCCCCACTGGTACCAGTGCACTCTCTGGACTCACTGCACTGCATCCCCACTGGTGCCAGTGCACTCTCTGGAGTCACTGCAATGCATCCCCAGTGGTGCCAGTGCACTCTCTGGAGACACTGCAGTGCATCCCCACTGGTGCCTGTGCACTCTCTGGACTCACTGCACTGCAACCCCACTGGTGCCAGTGCACTCTCTGGACTCACTACACTGCATCCCCACTGGTGCCAGTGCACTCTCTGGACTCACTGCACTGCATCTCCACTGGTGCCAGTGCACTCTCTGGACTCACTGCACTGCATCCCCAGTAGTGCCAGTGCACTTTCTGGAGTCACTGCACTGCATCTCCAGTCTTGCCAGTGCACTTTCTGGAGTCACTGCACTGCATCACTAGTGGTGCCAGTGCACTCTCTGGACTCACTGCACTGCATCCCCAGTGGTGCCACGGCACTCTCTGGACTCACTGCACTGCATCCCCACTGGTGCCAGTGCACTCTCCGGAGTCACTGCACTGCATCCCCACTGGTGCCAGTGCACTCTCTGGACTCACTGCAGTGCATCCCCACTGGTGCCAGTGCACTCTCTGGACTCACTGCACTGCATCCCCACTGGTGCCAGTGCACTGTCTGGACTCACTGCACTGCATCCCCACTGGTGCCAGTGCACTTTCTGGAGTCACTGCACTGCATCCCCACTGGTGCCAGTGAACTCTCTGGACTCACTGCACTGCATGCCCACTGCTGCCAGTGCACTCTCTGGACTCACTGCACTGCATCCCCAGTAGTGCCAGTGAACTCTCTGGACTCACTGCACTGCATCCCCACTGGTGCCAGTGCACTCTCTGGACTCATTGCACTGCACGTCCACTGGTGCCAGTGCACTCTCGGGACTCACTGCACTGCATCCCCACTGGTGCCAGTGCACTCTCTGCACTCACTGCACTGCATCCCCACTGCTGCCAGTGCACTCTCTGGACTCACTGCACTGCATCCCCACTGGTGCCAGTGCACTCTCTAGAGTCACTGCACTGCATCCCCACTGGTGCCAGTTCACTCTCTAGAGTCACTGCACTGATCCGCAGTGGTGCCAGTGCACTCTCTGGACTCACTGCACTGCATCCCCACTGGTGCCAGTGCACTCTCTGGACTCACTGCACTGCATCCCCACTGGTGCCAGTGCACTCTCTGGAGTCACTGCAATGCATCCCCAGTGGTGCCAGTGCACTCTCTGGACTCACTGCACTGCATACCCACTGGTGCCAGTGCACTCTCTGCACTCACTGCACTGCAACCCCACTGGTGCCAGTGCACTCTCTGGACTCACTACACTGCATCCCCACTGGTGCCAGTGCACTCTCTGGACTCACTGCACTGCATCTCCACTGGTGCCAGTGCACTATAAGAACTCACTGCACTGCATCCCCAGTAGTGCCAGTGCACTTTCTGGAGTCACTGCACTGCATCTCCAGTAGTGCCAGTGCACTTTCTGGAGTCACTGCACTGCATCCCTAGTGGTGCCAGTGCACTCTCTGGACTCACTGCACTGCATCCCCAGTGGTGCCACGGCACTCTCTGGACTCACTGCACTGCATCCCCAGTGGTGCCAGTGCACTCTCTGGAGTCACTGCACTGCATCCCCACTGGTGCCAGTGCACTCTCTGGACTCACTGCACTGCATCCCCACTGGTGCCAGTGCACTCTCTGGAGTCACTGCACTGCATCCCCACTGGTGCCAGTGCACTGTCTGGACTCACTGCAGTGCATCCCCACTGGTGCCAGTGCACTCTCTGGACTCACTGCACTGCATCCCCACTGGTGCCAGTGAACTCTCTGGACTCACTGCACTGCATCCCCACTGGTGCCAGTGCACTCTCTGGACTCACTGCACTGCATCCCCAGTAGTGCCAGTGAACTCTCTGGACTCACTGCACTGCATCCCCACTGGTGCCAGTGCACTCTCTGGACTCATTGCACTGCACGCCCACTGGTGCCAGTGCACTCTCGGGACTCACTGCACTGCATCCCCACTGGTGCCAGTGCACTCTCTGCACTCACTGCACTGCATCCCCACTGGTGCCAGTGCACTCTCTGGACTCACTGCACTGCATTCCCACTGGTGCCAGTGCACTCTCTAGAGTCACTGCACTGATCCGCAGTGGTGCCAGTGCACTCTCTGGACTCACTGCACTGCATCCCCACTGGTACCAGTGCACTCTCTGGACTCACTGCACTGCATCCCCACTGGTGCCAGTGCACTCTCTGGAGTCACTGCAATGCATCCCCAGTGGTGCCAGTGCACTCTCTGGAGACACTGCAGTGCATCCCCACTGGTGCCAGTGCACTCTCTGGACTCACTGCACTGCAAACCCACTGGTGCCAGTGCACTCTCTGGACTCACTACACTGCATCCCCACTGGTGCCAGTGCACTCTCTGGACTCACTGCACTGCATCCCCAGTGGTGCCAGTGCACTCTCTGGACTCACTGCACTGCATCCCGACTGGTGCCAGTGCACTCTCTGGACTCACTGCACTGCATCTCCAGTAGTGCCAGTGCACTTTCTGGAGTCACTGCACTGCATCCCTAGTGGTGCCAGTGCACTCTCTGGACTCACTGCACTGCATCCCCAGTGGTGCCATGGCACTCTCTGGACTCACTGCAGTGCATCCCCAGTGGTGCCAGTGCACTCTCTGGAGTCACTGCACTGCATCCCTGGTGGTGCCAGTGAACTCTCTGGACTCACTGCACTGCATCCCCACTGGTGCCAGTGCACTCTCTGGACTCACTGCACTGCATCCCCAGTAGTGCCAGTGCACTTTCTGGACTCACTGCACTGCATCCCTAGTGGTGCCAGTGCACTCTCTGGAGTCACTGCACTGCATCCCCACTGGTGCCAGTGCTCTCTCTGGACTCACTGCACTGCATCCCCACTGGTGCCAGTGAACTCTCTGGAGTCATTGCACTGCATCCCCACTGGTGCCAGTGCACTCTCTGGACTCATTGCACTGCACGCCCACTGGTGCCAGTGCACTCTCTGGACTCACTGCACTGCATCCCCACTGCTGCCAGTGCACTCTCTGCACTCACTGCACTGCATCCCCACTGGTGCCAGTGCACTCTCTGGACTCACTGCACTGCATCCCCAGTAGTACCACTGCACTCTCTAGACTCACTGCACTGCATCCCCACTGGTGCCAGTTCACTCTCTAGAGTCACTGCACTGACCAAAATGGTGGTGCCAGTGCACTCTCTGGACTCACTGCACTGCATCCCCACTGGTACCAGTGCACTCTCTGGACTCACTGCACTGCATCCCCACTGGTGCCAGTGCACTCTCTGGAGTCACTGCAATGCATCCCCAGTGGTGCCAGTGCATTCTCTGGAGACACTGCAGTGCATCCCCACTGGTGCCAGTGCACTCTCTGGACTCACTGCACTGCAACCCCACTGGTGCCAGTGCACTCTCTGGACTCACTACACTGCATCCCCACTGGTGCCAGTGCACTCTCAGGACTCACTGCACTGCATCTCCACTGGTGCCAGTGCACTCTCTGGACTCACTGCACTGCATCCCCAGTAGTGCCAGTGCACTTTCTGGAGTCACTGCACCGCATCCCAAGTGGTGCCAGTGACCTCTCTGGACTCACTGCACTGCATCCCCAGTGGTGCCAGTGCACTCTCTGGACTCACTGCACTGCATCCCCAGTGGTGCCAGGGCACTCTCTGGACTCACTGCACTGCATCCCCAGTGGTGCCAGTGAACTCTCTGGACTCACTGCACTGCATCCCCAGTGGTGCCAGTGCACTCTCTGGACTCACTTCACTGCATACCTACTTGCGCCAGTGCACTCTCTGGAGTCACTGCACTGCATCCCCACTGGTGCCAGTACACTCTCTGGACTCACTGCACTGCATCCCCAGTAGTGCCAGTGCACTTTCTGGAGTCACTGCACTGCATAACTAGTGGTGCCAGTGAACTCTCTGGACTCACTGCACTGCATCCCCACTGGTGCCAGTGCACTCTCTGCACTCACTGCACTGCATCCCCACTGGTGCCAGTGCACTCTCTGGACTCACTGCACTGCATCCCCACTGGTGCCAGTGCACTCTCTAGAGTCACTGCACTGAATCCCCACTGGTGCCAGTTCACTCTCTAGAGTCACTGCACTGATCCGCAGTGGTGCCAGTGCACTCTCTGGACTCACTGCACTGCATCCCCACTGGTACCAGTGCACTCTCTGGACTCACTGCACTGCATCCCCACTGGTGCCAGTGCACTCTCTGGACTCACTGCACTGCATCCCCAGTGGTGCCAGTGCACTCTCTGGACTCACTGCACTGCATCCCCACTTGTGCCAGTGCACTCTCTGCACTCACTGCTCTGCATCCCCACTGGTGCCAGTGCACTTTCTGGAGTCACTGCACTGCATAACCACTGTTGACAGTGCACTCTCTGGACTCACTGCACTGCATCCCCACTGGTGCCAGTGCACTCTCTGGACTCACTGCACTGCATCCCCACTGGTGCCAGTGCACTCTCTAGAGTCACTGCACTGATCCGCAGTGGTGCCAGTGCACTCTCTGGACTCACTGCACTGCATCCCCACTGGTACCAGTGCACTCTCTGGACTCACTGCACTGCATCCCCACTGGTGCCAGTGCACTCTCTGGACTCACTGCACTGCATCCCCAGTGGTGCCAGTGAACTCTCTGGACTCACTGCACTGCATCCCCACTTGTGCCAGTGCACTCTCTGCACTCACTGCTCTGCATCCCCACTGGTGCCAGTGCACTTTCTGGAGTCACTGCACTGCATAACCACTGTTGACAGTGCACTCTCTGGACTCACTGCACTGCATCCCCACTGGTGCCAGTGCACTCTCTGGACTCACTGCACTGCATCCCCACTGGTGCCAGTGCACTCTCTAGAGTCGCTGCACTGCATCCCCACTGGTGCCAGTGCACTTTCTGGAGTCACTGCACTGCATCCCAAGTGGTGCCAGTGAACTCTCTGGACTCACTGCACTGCATCCCCACTGGTGCCAGTGCACTCTCTGGACTCACTACACTGCATCCCCACTGGTGCCAGTGCACTCTCTGGACTCACTGCACTGCATCTCCACTGGTGCCAGTGCACTCTCTGGACTCACTGCACTGCATCCCCAGTAGTGCCAGAGCACTTTCTGGAGTCACTGCACCGCATCCCAAGTGGTGCCAGTGCACTCTCTGGACTCACTGCACTGCATCCCCACTGGTGCCAGTGCACTCTCTGCACTCACTGCTCTGCATCCCCACTGGTGCCAGTGCACTTTCTGGAGTCACTGCACTGCATAACCACTGTTGACAGTGCACTCTCTGGACTCACTATACTGCATCCCCACTGGTGCCAATGCACTCTCTGGACTCACTGCACTGCATCCCCAGTGGTGCCAGTGCACTCTCTGGACTCACTGCACTGCATCCCCACTGGTGCCAGTGCACTCTCTAGAGTCGCTGCACTGCATCCCCACTGGTGCCAGTGCACTCCCTGGAGTCACTGCACTGCATCCCAAGTGGTGCCAATGAACTCTCTGGACTCACTGCACTGCATCCCCACTGGTGCCAGTGCACTCTCTGGACTCACTGCACTGCATCCCCAGTGGTGCCTGTGAACTCTCTGGACTCACTGCACTGCATCCCCAGTGGTGCCAGTGCACTCTCTGGACTCACTTCACTGCATACCTACTTGCGCCAGTGCACTCTCTGGAGTCACTGCACTGCATCCCCACTGGTGCCAGTACACTCTCTGGACTCACTGCACTGCATCCCCAGTAGTGCCAGTGCACTTTCTGGAGTCACTGCACTGCATCCCTAGTGGTGCCAGTGAACTCTCTGGACTCACTGCACTGCATCCCCACTGGTGCCAGTGCACTCTCTGGACTCACTGCACTGCATCCCCACTGGTACCAGTGCACTCTCTGGACTCACTGCCCTGCATCCCCACTGGTGCCAGTGCACTCTCTGGACTCACTGCACTGCATCCCCAGTGGTGCCAGTGCACTCTCTGGACTCACTGCACTGCATCCCCACTGGTGCCAGTGCACTCTCTGCACTCACTGCTCTGCATCCCCACTGGTGCCAGTGCACTTTCTGGAGTCACTGCACTGCATAACCACTGTTGACAGTGCACTCTCTGGACTCACTGCACTGCATCCCCACTGGTGCCAGTGCACTCTCTGGACTCACTGCACTGCATCCCAAGTGGTGCCAGTGAACTCTCTGGACTCACTGCACTGCATCCCCACTGGTGCCAGTGCACTCTCTGGACTCACTGCACTGCATCCCCAGTGGTGCCAGTGAACTCTCTGGACTCACTGCACTGCATCCCCAGTGGTGCCAGTGCACTCTCTGGACTCACTTCACTGCATCCCTACTGGTGCCAGTGCACTCTCTGGAGTCACTGCACTGCATCCCCACTGGTGCCAGTACACTCTCTGTACTCTCTGCACTGCATCCCCAGTAGTGCCAGTGCACTTTCTGGAGTCACTGCACTGCATCCCTAGTGGTGCCAGTGAACTCTCTGGACTCACTGCACTGAATCCCCGGTGGTGCCAGTGCACTCTCTGGACTCACTGCACTGCATCCCCACTGGTGCCTGTGCACTCTCTGCACTCACTGCACTGCATCCCCACTGGTGCCAGTGCACTCTCTGGACTCACTGCACTGCATCCCCACTGGTGCCAGTGCACTCTCTAGAGTCAGTGCACTGAATCCCCACTGGTGCCAGTTCACTCGCTAGAGTCACTGCACTGATCCGCAGTGGTGCCAGTGCACTCTCTGGACTCACTGCACTGCATCCCCACTGGTACCAGCGCACTCTCTGGACTCACTGCACTGCATCCCCACTGGTGCCAGTGCACTCTCTGGAGTCACTGCACTGCATCCCCAGTGGTGCCAGTGCACTCTCTGGACTCACTGCACTGCATCCCCACTGGTGCCAGTGCAGTCTAAGGACTCACTGCACTACATCCCCACTGGTGCCAGTGCACTCTCTGGACTCACTGCACTACATCCCCACTGGTGCCAATGCACTCTCTGGACTCACTGCAGTGCATCCCCACTGGTGCCAGTGCACTCTCTGGACTCACTGCTTTGCATCCCCACTGGTGCCAGTGCACTCTCTGGACTCACTGCACTGCATGCCCACTGCTGCCAGTGCACTCTCTGGAGTCACTGCACTGCATCCCCACTGGTGCCAGTGAACTATCTGGACTCACTGCACTGCATCCCCAGTGGTGCCAGTGAACTCTCTGGACTCACTGCTCTGCATCCCCACTGGTGCCTGTGCACTCTCTGGACTCACTGCACTGCATCCCCACTGGTGCCAGTGCACTCTCTAGAGTCGCTGCACTGCATCCCCACTGGTGCCAGTGCACTTTCTGGAGTCACTGCACTGCATCCCCACTGGTGCCAGTGCACTTTCTGGAGTCACTGCACTGCATAACCACTGTTGACAGTGCACTCTCTGGAGACACTGCACTGCAACCCCACTGGTGCCAGTGCACTCTCTGGACTCCATACACTGCATCCCCACTGGTTCCAGTGCACTCTCTGGACTCACTGCACTGCATTCCCACTGGTGCCAGTGCACTCTCTGGACTCACTGCACTGCATCCCCACTGGTGCCAGTGCACTCTCTGGACTCACTGCACTGCATCCCCACTGGTGCCAGTGCACTCTCTAGAGTCGCTGCACTGCATCCCCACTGGTGCCAGTGCACTTTCTGGAGTCACAGCAC